>NC_089894.1:749166-1495833 GCF_040182565.1 Anser cygnoides
CACTGTCTGGACTCACTGCATCCCCAGTGGTGCCAGGGCACTCTCTGGACTCACAGCACTGCATCCCCATTGGTGCCAGTGCACTCTCTGGACTCACTGCACTAAAACACCAGTGGTGCCAGTGCAGTCTCTGGACTCACTGCAGTGCATCCCCAGTGGTGCCAGTGCACTCTCTGAACTCAGTGCACTGCATCTCCAATGGTGCCACTGCACTCTCTGGACAAACTGCAGTGCATCCCCAGTGGTGCCAGTGCACTCTCTGGACTCACTGCACTGCATCCCCATTGGTGCCAGTGCACTCTCTGGACTCACTGCAGTGCATCCCCAGTGCTGCCAGTGCACTCTCTGGAGTCACTGCACTGCATTCCCAGTGGTGCCAGTGCACTCTCTGGACTCACTGCACTGCATCCCCAGTGGTGCCAGTGCACTCTCTGGACCCACTGCAGTGCATCCCCACTGGTGCCAGTGCACTCTCTGGACTCAGTGCACTGCATCCCCAATGGTGCCAGTGCACTCTCTGTAGTCACTGCACTGCGTCCTCACTGGTGCCAGTGCACTCTCTGGACTCACTGCAGTGTATCCCCTGTGGTGCCAGTGCACTCTGTGGACTCACTGCACTGCATCCCAGTGGTGCCAGTGCACTCTCTGGACTCACTGCACTGCATCCCCAAGGTGCCAGTGCACTCTCTGGACTCAACTGCACTGCATCCCCAGTGGTGCCAGTGCACTCTCTGGACTCACTGCAGTGCATCCCCAGTGGTGCCAGTGCACTCTCTGGACTCACTGCACTGCATCCCCAGTGGTGCCAGTGCACTCTCTGGACTCACTGCACTTCATCCCCAGTGGTGCCAGTGCACTCTCTGGACTCACTGCATTGCATCCCCAGTGGTGCCAGTGCACTCTCTGGACTCACTGCACTGCATCACCATTGGTGCCAGGGCACTCTCCGGACTCACTGCAGTGCATCCGCAGTGCTGCCAGTGCAGTCTTTCGAGTCACTGCAGTGCATCCCCAGTGGTGCCAGTGCACTCTCTGGACTCAATGCACTGCATCCCCAGTGGTGCCAGTGCACTCTCTGGAATCACTGCAGTGCATCCCCAGTGGTGCCAATGCACTCTCTGGACTCACTGCACTGCATCCCCAGTGGTGCCAGTGAACTCTTTTGAGTCACTGCAGTGCATCCCCAGTGGTGCCACTGCACTCTCTGGACTCACTGCAGTGCATCCCCAGTGGTGCCAGTGCACTCTCTGCACTCACTGCACTGCATCACCAGTGGTGCCAGTGCACTCTCTGGACTCACTGCAGTGCATCCACAGTGGTGCCAGTGCACTCTCTGGACTCACTGCACTGCATCCCCAGTGGTGCCAGTGCACTCTCTGGAGTCGCAGCACTGCATCAACAGTGGTGCCTCTGCACTCTCTGCAGTCACTGCACTGCATCCCCAGTGCTGCCAGTGCACTCTCTGGACTCACTGCACTGCATCCCCAGTGGTGCCAGTGCACTCTTTCGAATCACTGCACTGCATCCCCAGTGGTGCCAGTGCACTCTCTGGACTCACTGCACTGCATCCCCAGTGCTGACAGTGCACTCTCTGTAGTCACTGCACTGCGTCCTCAGTGGTGCCAGTGCACTCTCTGGACTCACTGCAGTGCATCCCCAGTGGTGCCAGTGCACTCTCTGGACTCACTGCACTGCATCCCCAGTGGTGCCAGTGCACTCTCCGGACTCACTGCACTGCATCCCTAATGGTGCCAGTGCACTCTCTGGACTCACCGAGGTGCATCCCCAGTGGTGCCAGTGCACTCTCTGGACTCACCGCACTGCATCCCCAGTGGTGCCAGTGCACTCTCTGGACTCACTGCAGTGCAGCCCCTGAGGTGCCATTGTACTCTCTGGACTCACTGCACTGCATCCCCAGTGGTGCCAGTGCACTCTCTGGACTCACTGCACTGCATCCCCAGTGGTGCCTGTGCACTCTCTTGAGTCACTGCACTGCATCCCCAGTGGAGCCAGTGCACTCTATGGACTAACTGCACTGCATCCCCAGTGGTGCCAGTGCACTGTCTGGACTCACTGCACTGCATCCCCAGTGGTGCCAGTGCACTCTCTGGACTCACTGCAGTGCATCCCCAGTGCTGCCAGTGCACTCTCTGGATCACTGCACTGCATCAACATTGGTGCCAGGGCACTCTCCGGACTCACTGCAGTGCATCCCCAGTGCTGCCAGTGCACTCTTTCGAGTCACTGCACTGCATCCCCAGTGGTGCCAGTGCATTCTCTGGACTCACTGCAGTGCATCCCCATTGGTGCCAGTGCAGTCTCTGGACTCACTGCACTGCATCCCCAGTGCTGACAGTGCACTCTCTGGACTCACTGCACTGCATCCCCAGTGGTGCCAGTGTACTCTCTGGACTCAGTGGACTGCATCCCCAGTGGTGCCACTGCACTCTCTGGACTCACTGCACTGCATCCCCAGTGGTGCCAGTGCACTCTCTGGACTCACTGCAGTGCATCACCAATGTTGCCAGTGCACTCTCTGGAGTCACTGCACTGCATCCCCAGTGGTGCCAGTGCACTCTCTGGACTCACTGCAGTGCATCCCCAGTGGTGCCAGTGCACTCTCTGGACTCACTGCAGTGCATCCCCTTGGTGCTAGTGCACTCTCTGGACTCAGTGCACTGCATCCCCAGTGGTGCAAGTTCACTCTCTGGACTCACTGTACTGCATTCCCAGTGGTGCCAGTGCACTCTCTGGACCCACTGCAGTGCATCCCCAGTGGTGCCAGTGCACTCTCTGGACTCACTGCACTGCATCCCCAGTGGTGCCAGTGCACTCTCTGCACTCACTGCACTGCATCCCCAGTGTTCCCAGAGCACTCTCTGGACTCACTGCACTGCATCCCCAGTGGTGCCAGTGCACTCTCTGGACTCAGTGCACTGCATATCCAGTGCTGACAGTGCCCTCTCTGGACTCAGTGCACTGCATCTCCAGTGGTGCCAGTTCACTCTCTGGACTCACTGCAGTGCATCCCCAGTGTACCCAGAGCACTCTCTGGACTCACTTCAGTGAGATCCCCTGTAGTGCCAGTGCACTCTCTGGACTCACTGCACTGCATCCCCATTGCTGACAGTGCCCTCTCTGGACTCAGTGCACTGAATCCCCACTGGTGCCAGTGCACTCTCTGGACTCACTGCAGTGCATTCCCAGTGGTGCCAGTGCACTCTCTGGACTCACTGCACTGCATCCCCAGTGGTGACAGTGCACTCTCTGGACTCACTGCATTGCATCCAGAGTGGTGCCAGTGCACTCTCTGGACTCACTGCACTGCATCCCCAGTGGTGCCACTGCACTCTCTGGACTCACTGCACTGCCTCGCCATTGGTGCCAGGGCACTCTCCGGACTCACTGCAGTGCATCCGCAGTGGTGCCAGTGCACTCTCTGGACTCACTGCAGTGCATCCCCAGTGGTGACAGTGCACTCTCTGGACTCACTGCACTGCATCCCCAGTGGTGCCATTGCACTCTCTGGACTCACTGCAGTGTATCCCCTGAGGAGCCAGTGCACTCTGTGGACTCAGTGCACTGCATCCCCAGTGTTGCCAGTCCACTCTCTGGACTCACTGCACTGCATCCCACTGGTGCCAGTGCACTCTCTGGACTCACTGCAGTGCATCCCCAGTGGCGCCAGTGCAGTCTCTGGACTCACTGCCTTGCATCCCCAGTGGTGCCAGTGCACTCTCTGGACTCACTGCACTGCATCCCCAGTGGTTCCAGTGCACTCTCTGGATCACTGCACTGCATCACCATTGGTGCCAGGGCACTCTCCGGACTCACTGCAGTGCATCCCCAGTGCTGCCAGTGCACTCTTTCGAGTCACTGCACTGCATCCCCAGTGGTGCCAGTGCATTCTCTGGACTCACTGCAGTGCATCCCCATTGGTGCCAGTGCAGTCTCTGGACTCACTGCACTGCATCCCCAGTGCTGACAGTGCACTCTCTGGACTCACTGCACTGCATCCCCAGTGGTGCCAGTGTACTCTCTGGACTCAGTGCACTGCATCCAGAGTGGTGCCACTGCACTCTCTGGACTCACTGCAGTGCATCCCCAGTGGTGCCAGTGCACTCTCTGGACTCACTGCACTGCATCCCATTGGTGCTAGTGCACTCTCTGGACTCAGTGCATTGCATCCCCAGTGGTGCCAGTTCACTCTCTGGACTCACTGTACTGCACTCCCAGTGGTGCCAGTGCACTCTCTGGACCCACTGCAGTGCATCCCCAGTGGTGCCAGTGCACTCTCTGGACTCACTGCACTGCATCCCCAGTGGTGCCAGTGCACTCTCTGCACTCACTGCACTGCATCCCCAGTGTTCCCAGAGCACTCTCTGGACTCACTGCAGTGCATCCCCAGTGGTGCCAGTGCACTCTCTGGACTCAGTGCACTGCATATCCAGTGCTGACAGTGCCCTCTCTGGACTCAGTGCACTGCATCCCCAGTGGTGCCAGTTCACTCTCTGGACTCACTGCAGTGCATTCCCAGTGGTGCCAGTGCACTCTCTGGACTCACTGCACTGCATCCCCAGTGGTGACAGTGCACTCTCTGGACTCACTGCATTGCATCCCCAGAGGTGCCAGTGCACTCTCTGGACTCACTGCACTGCATCACCATTGGTGCCAGGGCACTCTCCGGACTCACTGCAGTGCATCCGCAGTGGTGCCAGTGCACTCTCTGGACTCACTGCAGTGCATCCCCAGTGGTGACAGTGCACTCTCTGGACTCTCTGCACTGCATCCCCAGTGGTGCCACTGCACTCTCTGGACACTGCACTGCATCCCCAGTGGTGCCAGTGCAATCTCTGGACTCACTGCAGTGTATCCCCTGTGGAGCCAGTGCACTCTGTGGACTCAGTGCACTGCATCCCCAGTGTTCCCAGTGCACTCTCTGGACTCACTGCAGTGCATCCCCATTGGCGCCAGTGCACTCTCTGGACTCACTGCACTGCATCCCCAGTGGTGCCAGTGCACTCTCTGGACTCACTGCACTGCATCCCCTGTGGTGCCAGTGCACTCTCTGTACTCACTGCAGTGCAACCCCAATGGTGCCAGTGCATTCTCTTTACTCACTGCAGTGCATCCCCACTGGTGCCAGTGCACTCTCTGGACTCACTGCAGTGCATCCCAAGTGGTGCCAGTGCACTCTCTGGACTCACTGCAGTGCATCCCAAGTGGTGCCAGTGCACTCTCTGGACTCACTGCAGTGCATCCCCAGTGGTGCCAGTGCACTCTCTGGACTCACTGCACTGCATCCCCAGTGGTGCCAGTGCACTCTCCGGACTCACTGCAGTGCGTCCCTAGTGGTGCCAGGGCACTCTCTGCAGACAATGCAGTGCATCCCCAAAGGTGACAGTGCACTCTCTGGACTCACTGTACTGCTCGAGCCGCGGCAACCGCTCCAGCCGCGGTAGCCACTCCAGCCTCGGCAGCCGCTCCTGCCGCTCCAGCCGCGGCAGCCGCGGCAGACGCTCCAGGCGCGGCAGCCGCTCCATCCGCGGCATACGCTGCAGACGCTCCAGCCGCTCCAACCACGGCAGCCGCTCCAACCGCGGCAGGGGCTCCAGCCGCGGCAGCCGCTCCAGCCTCGGCAGCCGCTCCAGCCGCGGCAGACGCGGCAGCCGCTCCAGCCGTGGCAGCCGCTCCACTCGGTAGCGGCTTTAGCGGCTGCCGCGGCTGGAGCGCCTGTCGCGGCTGCCGAGGCTGGAGCGGCTGCCGCGGCTGGAGCGGCTGCGGCGGCTGGAGCGTCTAGAGCGTCTGCCGCGGCTGGAGGGGCTACCGCGGCTGGAGCGGCTGAGGCGGCTGGAGCGGATGCCGCGGCTGGAGCAGTGCAGTGAGTCCAGAGAGTCAACTGGCACCACAGGGCATGCACTGCAGTTACTCCAGAGAGTGCCCTGGAACCACTGGGGATGCAGTTCAGTGAGTCCAGAGAGTGCACTGGCACTACCGGGGATTCAGATACATTCTCACGGCAGTGAGATCCCCAGTAGTGCCAGTGCACTCTCTGGACTCACAGCAGTGCATCCCCAGTGGTGCCAGTGCACTCTCTGTAGTCACTGTGCTGCATCCCCAGTGGTGACAGTGCACACTCTGGACTCACTGCAGTGTATCCCCTGTGGTGCCAGTGCACTCTGTGGACTCACTGCACTGCATCCCAGTGTGCCAGTGCACTCTGTGGACTCACTGCAGTGCATCCCCAGTGGTGCCAGTTGACTCTCTGGGCTCACTGCACTGCTCCAGCCGCGGTAGCCCCTCCAGCCGCGGCAGACGCTCTAGACGCTCCAGCCGCAGCAGCGGCTCCAGCCGCGGCAGCCGCTAAAGAAGCTACCGAGTGGACCGGCTGCCACGGTTGGAGCGGCTGCCGCGGTTGGAGCGGCTGGAGCGTCTTCCGCGGCTGGAGCGGCTGCCGCGGCTGGAGAGCCTGCAGCGGATGGAGCGGCTGCCGCGGCTGCCGCGGCTGGAGCGGCTGCCGAGGCTGGAGGGGCTACCGCGGCTGGAGCGGCTGCCGCGGCTCGAGCAGTACAGTGAGTCCAGAGAGTGCACTGTCACCTTTGGGGATGCACTGCATTGTCTGCAGAGAGTGCCTGGCACCACTGCGGATGCACTGCAGTGAGTCCAGAGAGTGCACTGGCACCACTGGTGATGCAGTGCAGTGAGTCCAGAGAGTGCAAAGGCACCACAAGGGATGCACTGCAGTGAGTCCAGAGAGTGCACTGGCACCAGTGGGGATGCACTGCGGTGAGTAAAGAGAATGCACTGGCACCATTGGGGTTGCACTGCAGTGAGTCCAGAGAGTGCACTGGCACCACTGGGGATGCAGTGCAGTGAGTCCAGAGAGTGCACTGGCACCTTGGGGATGCAGTGCAGTGAGTCCAGAGAGTGCACTGGCACCACTGGGGATGCAGTGCAGTGAGTCCAGAGAGTGCCCTGGCACCACTGGGGATGCAGTTCAGTGAGTCCAGAGAATGCACTGGCACCACTGGGGATGCACTGCAGTGAGTGCAGAGAGTGCCCTGGCACCACTGGGGATGCAGTGCAGTGAGTCCAGAGAGTGCACTGGCACCACTGGGGATGCAGCGCAGTGACTCCTGAGAGTGCACTGGCACCACTGGGGATGCAGTGCCGTGAGTCCAGAGAGTGCATTGGCACCACAGGGGATGCACTGCAATGAGTCCAGAGAGTGCACTGGCACCAATGGCAACGCAGTGCAGTGAGTCCAGAGATTGCCTTGGCACCACAGGGGATGCAGTGCAGTGAGTCCAGAGAGTGCACTGGCACCACTGGGGATGCACTGCAGTGAGTCCAGAGAGTGCCCTGGCACCACTGGGATGCAGTGCACTGAGTCCACAGAGTGCACTGGCACCACTGGGGATGCAATGCAGTGAGACCAGAGACTTCACAGGCACCACTGGGCATGCAGTGCAGTGAGACCAGAGACTTCACAGGCACCACTGGGGATGCACTGCATTGAGTCCAGAGAGTGCACTAGCACCACTGGGGATGCACTGCAGTGAGTCCAGAGTGTGCACTGGCACCACTGGGGATGTAGTGCAGTGAGTCCACAGAGGGCACTGGCACCAAAGGGGATGCAGTGTAGTGAGTCCAGAGAGTACAGTGGCACCACTGTTGATGCAGTGCAGTGAGTCCAAAGAGTGCACTGGTACCATTGGGGATGCAGTGCAGTGAGTCCAGAGACTTCACAGGCACCACTTGGGATGCAGTGCAGTGAGTCCAGAGAGTGCCCTGGCACCACTGGGGATGCACTGCAGTGAGTCCAGAGAGTGCACTGGCACCAATGGGGATGCAGTGCAGTGAGTAAAGAGAGTACAGTGGCACCACTGGGGATGCAGTGCAGTGAGTCAAGAGAGTGCGCTGGCACCACTGGGAATGCAGTGAGTCCAGAGAGTGCACTGGCACCACTGGGGATGCACTGCAGTGAGTCCAGAGAGTGCACTGGCACCACTGGGGATGCACCCCGGCAAGTCCAGAGAGTGCACTGGCACCAATGGGGATGCAGTGCAGTGAGTCCAGAGAGTGCACTGGCACTACTGGGGATGCACTGCAGTGAGTGCAGAGAGTGCACTGGCACCACTGGGGATGCACTGCAGTGAGTCCAGAGAGTGCACTGGCACTACTGGGTATGCAGTGCAGTGAGTCCAGAGAGTGCACTGGCACCACTGGGGATGCAGTGCAGTGAGTCCAGAGAGTGCACTGGCACCACTGGGGATGCAGCACAGTGGGTCCAGAGAGTGCACTGGCACCACTGGGGATGCAGCACAGTGGGTCCAGAGAGTGCACTGGCACCACTGGGGATGCACTGCAGTGACTCAAAAGAGTGCACTGGCACCACTGGGATGCAGTGCAGTGAGTCCAGAGAGTGCACTAGCACCATTGGGATGCACTGCAGTGAGTCCAGAGAGTGCACTGGCACCACTGGGATGCAGTGCACTGAGTCCACAGAGTGCACTGGCACCACGGGGGATACACTGCAGTGAGTCCAGAGAGTGCACTGGCACCACTGGGGATGCAGTGCCGTGAGTGCAGAGAGTGCACTGGCACCGCTGCGGTTGCACCCCGGTGTTTTCAGAGAGTGCAGTGGCACCACTGGGGATGCAGTGCAGTGAGTCCAGAGAGTGCACTGGCACCACGGGGGATGCAGTGCAGTGAGTAAAGAGAGTGCACTGTCACCACTGGGGATGCAGTGCAGTGAGTCCAGAGAGTGCACTGGCACCACTGGGGATGCAGTGCAGTGAGTCCAGAGAGTGCACTGGCACCTGGGGATGCAGTGCAGTGAGTCCAGAGAGTGCACTGGCACAACTGTGGATGAAGTACAGTGAGTCCAAAGACTACACTGGCACCACTGGAAATGCACTGCAGTGAGTCCAGAGAGTGCACTGGCACCACTGGAGATGCAGTCCAGTGAGTCCAGAGAGTGAAGTGGCACCATTGGGGATGCAGTGCAGTGAATCCAGAGAGTGCCCTGGCACCACTGGTTATGCAGTGCAGTGAGTTAAGAGAGTACACTGGCGCCACTGTGGATGCACTGCAGTGAGTCCAGAGAGTGCACTGGCACCACTGGTGATGCAGTGCAATGAGTCCAGAGAGCCACTGGCACCACTGGGGATGCAGTGCATTTAGCCCAGAGAGTGAACTGGCACCACTGGGGATGCAGTGCACTGAGTCCAGAGAGGGCACTGTCATCAATGGGGATGCAGTGCAGTGAAAACAGAGAGTGCACTGGCACCTTGGGGATGCAGTGCAGTGAGTCCAGAGAGTGCACTGGCACCACTGGGGATGCAGTGCAGTGAGTCCAGAGAGTGCCCTGGCACCACTGGGGATGCAGTTCAGTGAGTCCAGAGAATGCACTGGCACCACTGGGGATGCACTGCAGTGAGTGCAGAGAGTGCCCTGGCACCACTGGGGATGCAGTGCAGTGAGTCCAGAGAGTGCACTGGCACCACTGGGGATGCAGCGCAGTGACTCCTGAGAGTGCACTGGCACCACTGGGGATGCAGTGCCGTGAGTCCAGAGAGCGCATTGGCACCACAGGGGATGCACTGCAATGAGTCCAGAGAGTGCACTGGCACCAATGGCAACGCAGTGCAGTGAGTCCAGAGAGTGCCTTGGCACCACAGGGGATGCAGTGCAGTGAGTCCAGAGAGTGCACTGGCACCACTGGGGATGCACTGCAGTGAGTCCAGAGAGTGCCCTGGCACCACTGGGATGCAGTGCACTGAGTCCACAGAGTGCACTGGCACCACTGGGGATGCAATGCAGTGAGACCAGAGACTTCACAGGCACCACTGGGCATGCAGTGCAGTGAGACCAGAGACTTCACAGGCACCACTGGGGATGCACTGCATTGAGTCCAGAGAGTGCACTAGCACCACTGGGGATGCACTGCAGTGAGTCCAGAGTGTGCACTGGCACCACTGGGGATGCAGTGCAGTGAGTCCAGAGAGTGCACTGGAACCGCTGGGGATGCAGTGCAGTGAGTCCAGAGAGTGCACTGGCACCACTGGGGATGTAGTGCAGTGAGTCCACAGAGGGCACTGGCACCAAAGGGGATGCAGTGTAGTGAGTCCAGAGAGTACAGTGGCACCACTGTTGATGCAGTGCAGTGAGTCCAAAGAGTGCACTGGCACCATTGGGGATGCAGTGCAGTGAGTCCAGAGACTTCACAGGCACCACTGGGGATGCAGTGCAGTGAGTCCAGAGAGTGCCCTGGCACCACTGGGGATGCACTGCAGTGAGTCCAGAGAGTGCACTGGCACCAATGGGGATGCAGTGCAGTGAGTAAAGAGAGTACAGTGGCACCACTGGGGATGCAGTGCAGTGAGTCAAGAGAGTGCGCTGGCACCACTGGGAATGCAGTCAGTCCAGAGAGTGCACTGGCACCACTGGGGATGCACTGCAGTGAGTCCAGAGAGTGCACTGGCACCACTGGGGATGCACCCCGGCAAGTCCAGAGAGTGCACTGGCACCACTGGGGATGCAGTGCAGTGAGTCCAGAGAGTGCACTGGCACTACTGGGGATGCACTGCAGTGAGTGCAGAGAGTGGACTGGCACCACTGGGGATGCACTGCAGTGAGTCCAGAGAGTGCACTGGCACTACTGGGTATGCAGTGCAGTGAGTCCAGAGAGTGCACTGGCACCACTGGGGATGCAGTGCAGTGAGTCCAGAGAGTGCACTGGCACCACTGGGGATGCAGCACAGTGGGTCCAGAGAGTGCACTGGCACCACTGGGGATGCAGCACAGTGGGTCCAGAGAGTGCACTGGCACCACTGGGGATGCACTGCAGTGACTCAAAAGAGTGCACTGGCACCACTGGGATGCAGTGCAGTGAGTCCAGAGAGTGCACTAGCACCATTGGGATGCAGTGCAGTGAGTCCAGAGAGTGCACTGGCACCACTGGGATGCAGTGCACTGAGTCCACAGAGTGCACTGGCACCACGGGGGATACACTGCAGTGAGTCCAGAGAGTGCACTGGCACCACTGGGGATGCAGTGCCGTGAGTGCAGAGAGTGCACTGGCACCGCTGCGGTTGCACCCCGGTGTTTTCAGAGAGTGCAGTGGCACCACTGGGGATGCAGTGCAGTGAGTCCAGAGAGTGCACTGGCACCACGGGGGATGCAGTGCAGTGAGTAAAGAGAGTGCACTGGCACCACTGGGGATGCAGTGCAGTGAGTCCAGAGAGTGCACTGGCACCTTGGGGATGCAGTGCAGTGAGTCCAGAGAGTGCACTGGCACAACTGTGGATGAAGTGCAGTGAGTCCAAAGACTACACTGGCACCACTGGAAATGCACTGCAGTGAGTCCAGAGAGTGCACTGGCACCACTGGAGATGCAGTCCAGTGAGTCCAGAGAGTGAAGTGGCACCATTGGGGATGCAGTGCAGTGAGTCCAGAGAGTGCCCTGGCACCACTGGTTATGCAGTGCAGTGAGTTAAGAGAGTACACTGGCGCCACTGTGGATGCACTGCAGTGAGTCCAGAGAGTGCACTGGCACCACTGGTGATGCAGTGCAATGAGTCCAGAGAGCCACTGGCACCACTGGGGATGCAGTGCATTTAGCCCAGAGAGTGAACTGGCACCACTGGGGATGCAGTGCACTGAGTCCAGAGAGGGCACTGTCATCAATGGGGATGCAGTGCAGTGAGTGCAGAGAGTGCACTGGCACCACTGGGGATGCACTGCAGTGAGACCAGAGACTTCACAGGCACCACTGGGGATGCAGTGCAGTGAGTCCAGAGAGTGCACTGGCACCACTGGGGATGCAGTGCAGTGAGTGCAGAGAGTGCACTGGCACCACTGTGGATGCAGTGCAGTGAGTCCAGAGAGTGCACTGGCACCACTGGGGATGGACTGCAGTGAGTCCAGAGAGTGCACTGGCACCACTGGGGATGCAGTGCAGTGAGTCAAGAGAGGTCACTGGCACCACTGGGGATGCACCCCGGCAAGTCCAGAGAGTGCACTGTCACCACTGGGGATGCAGTGCAGTGAGACCAGAGAGTGCACTGGCACCACTGGGGATGCAGTGCAGTGAGTCCAGAGAGTGCACTGGTACCACTGGGGATGCACCCCGTTGAGTCCAGAGAGTGCACTGGCACCACTGGGGATGCAGTGCAATGAGTCCAGAGAGTGCACTGGCACCACTGGTGATGCAGTGCAGTGAGACCACAGATTGCAGTGGCACCACTGGGAATGGAGTGCAGCGAGTCCAGAGAGGGCACTGGTACGATTGGGGATGCAGTGCAGTGAGTCCAGAGAGTGCACTGGCACCACTGGGGATGCACTCGGGTGAGTCCAGAGAGTGCACTGGTACCACTGGGGATGCACTCGGGTGAGTCCAGAGAGTGCACTGGCACCACAGGGGATGCAGTGCAGTGAGTCCAGAGAGTGCACTGGCACCACTGGGGATGCAATGCAGTGAGTCCAGAGAGTGCACTGGCACCACTGGGGATGCACCCCGGCAAGTCCAGAGAGTGCACTCTCTGGACTCACTGACGTGCATCCCCAGTGCACTGGCACCACTGGGGATGCACCCCGGCAAGTCCAGAGAGTGCACTCTCTGGACTCACTGACGTGCATCCCCAGTGGTGCCATTGCACTCTCTGGACTCACTGCACTGCATCCCCAGTGGTGCCAGTGCACTCACTGGACTCACTGCAGTGCATCCCCAGTGGTGCCAGTGCACTCACTGGACTCACTGTACTGCATCCCCAGTGGTGCCAGTGCACTCTCTGGACTCACTGCACTGCATCCCCAGTGGTGCCAGTGCACTCTCTGAACTCACTGCACTGCATCCCCAGTGGTGCCAGTGCACTCTCTGGACTCACTGCAGTGCATCCCCAGTGGTGCCAGTGCACTCTCTGGACTCACTGCACTGCACCGCCAGTGGTGCCAGTGCACTCTCTGGACTCACTGCACTGCATCCCCAGTGGTGCCACTGCACTCTCTGGACTCACTGCACTGCATCCCCAGTGGTGCCAGTGCACTCTCTGGACCCACTGTAGTGCATCCCCACTGGTGCCAGTGCACTCTCTGGACTCACTGCAGTGCATCCCCAGTGGTGCCAGTGCACTCTCTGGAGTCACTGCACTGCATCCCCAGAAGTGCCAGTGCACTCTCTGGAGTCACTGCACTGCATCCCCAGTGGTGCCAGTGCACTCTCTGGACTCACTGCACTGCATCCCCAGTGGTGCCAGTGTACTCTCTGGACTCACTGCAGTGCATCCCCAAGGTGCCAGTGCACTCTCTGGACTCACTGCACTGCATCCCCAAGGTGCCAGTGCACTCTCTGGACTCACTGCAGTGCATCCCCAGTGGTGCCAGTGCACTCTCTGGACTCACTGCACTGCATCCCCAGTGGTGCCAGTGCACTCTCTGGAATCACTGCAGTGCATCCCCAGTGGTGCCAGTGCACTCTCTGAACTCACCGCACTGCATCCCCAGTGGTGTCAGTGCACTCTCTGGACTCACTGCACTGCATCACCAGTGGTGCCAGTGCACTCTCTGGACTCACCGCATTGCATCCCCAGTGGTGCCAGTGCACTCTCTGGACTCACTGCACTGCATCCCCAAGGTGCCAGTGCACTCTCTGGAGTCACTGCACTGCATCGTCAGTGGTGCCAGTGCACTCTCTGGACTCACTGCACTGCATCCCCAGTGGTGCTAGGGCACTCTCTGGACTCACTGCACTGCATCCCCTGTGGTCCCAGTGCACTCTCTGCCCTCACTGCAGTGCATCCTCAGTGGTGCCAGTGCACTGTCTGCACTCACTGCAGTGCATCCCCAGTGGTGCCAGTGCAATCTTTGGACTCACTGCACTGCATCCCCAGTGGTGACAGTGCACTCTCTGCCCTCACTGCAGTGCATCCCCAGTGGTGCCAGTGCACTCTCTGGACTCACTGCAGTGCATCCCCAGTGGTGCCAGTGCAATCTCTGGACTCACTGCACTGCATCCCCAGTGGTGACAGTGCACTCTCTGGACTCACTGCAGTGCATCGCCAGTGGTGCCAGTGCACTCTCTGGACTCACTGCACTGCATCCCCGGTGTTCCCAGAGCACTCTCTGGACTCACTGCAGTGCATCCCCAGTGGTGCCAGTGCACTCTCTGGACTCACCGCACTGCATCATCAGTGGTGCTAGTGCACTCTCTGGACTCACTGCAGTGCAGCCCCTGAGGTGCCAGTGTACTCTCTGGACTCACTGAACTGCATCCCCAGTGTTGCCAGTGCACTCTCTGGAATCACTGCAGTGCATCCCCTGTGGTGCCATTGCACTCTCTGGACTCACTGCACTGCATCCCCAGTGGTGCCTGTGCACTCTCTTGAGTCACTGCACTGCATCCCCAGTGGAGCCAGTGCACTCTATGGACTAACTGCACTGCATACCCAGTGGTGCCAGTGCACTCTCTGGACTCACTGCACTGCATCCCCAGTGGTGCCAGTGCACTCTCTGGACTCACTGCACTGCATCCCCAGTGGTTCCAGTGCACTCTCTGGATCACTGCACTGCATCACCATTGGTGCCAGGGCACTCTCCGGACTCACTGCAGTGCATCCCCAGTGGTGCCAGTGCACTCTTTCGAGTCACTGCACTGCATCCCCAGTGGTGCCAGTGCATTCTCTGGACTCACTGCAGTGTATCCCCTGTGGTGCCAGTGCACTCTTTCGAATCACTGCAGTGCATCCCCAGTGGTGCCAGTGCACTCTCTGGACTCACTGCACTGCATCCCCAGTGGTGCCAGTGCACTCTCTGGACTCACTGCAGTGCATCCCCAGTGGTGCCAGTGCACTCTCTGGACTCACTGCAGTGCATCCCCTTTTGTGCCAGTGCACTCTCTGGACTCACTGCACTGCATCCCCAGTGGTGCCAGTGCACTCTCTGGAGTCACTGCTCTGCATCCCCAGTGGTGCCAGTGCACTCTCTGGACTCACTGCATTGCATCCCCAGTGGTGCCAGTGCACTCTCTGGACTCACTGCACTGCATCCCCAGTGCTGACAGTGCACTCTCTGGACTCACTGCACTGCATCCCCAGTGGTGGCAGTGTACTCTCTGGACTCACTGCACTGCATCCCCAGTGGAGACAGTGCACTCTCTGTAGTCACTGCGCTGCATCCCCAGTGGTTACAGGGCACTGTCTCGACTCACTGCACTGCAACTCCAGTAGTGCCAGTGCACTCTCTGGACTCACTGCAGTGCATCCCCATTGGTGCCAGTGCACTCTCTGGACTCACTGCACTGCATCCCCAGTGGCGCCAGTGCACTCTCTGGACTCACTGCACTGGATCTCATTGGTGCTAGTGCACTCTCTGGACTCACTGCACTTCATCCCCAGTGGTGCCACTGCACTCTCTGGACTCAGTGCAGTGCATCCCCAGTTGTGCCAGTGCACTCTCTGGACTCACTGCAGTGCATCCCCAGTGGTGCCAGTGTACTCTCTGGACTCACTGCAGTGCTTCCGCAGTGGTGCCAGTGCACTCTCTGCACTCACTGCACTGCATCAACAGTGGTGCCTCTGCACTGTCTGGAGTCACTGCACTGCATCCCCTGTGGTGCCAGTGCACTCTCTGGACTCACTGTAGTGAATCCCCAGTGGTGCCAGTGCACTCTCTGGACTCACTGCACTGCATCCCCAGTGGTGCCAGTGCACTCTCTGGACTCACTGCACTGCATCCGCAGTGGTGCCTTTGCACTCTCAGGACTCACTGCAGTGCATCGCCAGTGGTGCCAGTGCACTCTCTGGACTCACTGCACTGCATCCCCAGTGGTGCCAGTGCACTCTCTGAACTCAGTGCACTGCATCCCCAATGGTGCCACTGCACTCTCTGGACAAACTGCAGTGCATCCCCAGTGGTGCCAGTGCACTCTCTGGACTCACTGCACTGCATCCCCAGTGGTGCCAGTGCACTCTCTGAGCTCTTTGCAGTGCATCCCAAGTGGTGCCAGTGCACTCTCTGGACTCACTGCACGCATCCCCAGTGGTGCCAGTGCACTCTCTGGACTCACGGCAGTGCATCCCCAGTGGTGCCAGTGCACTCTCTGGACTCACTGCACTGCATCCCCAGTGGTGCCAGTGCACTGTCTGGACTCACTGCAGTGTATCGCCATTGGAGCCGGTGCACTCTCTGGACTCACTAAACTGCATCCCCAGTGGTGCCAGAGAACTCTCTGGTCTCACTGCAGTGCATCCCCAGTGGTGCCAGTGCACTCTCTGGACTCACTGCATCCCCAGTGGTGCCAGGGCACTCTCTGGACTCACAGCACTGCATCCCCATTGGTGCCAGTGCACTCTCTGGACTCACTGCACTAAAAACCCAGTGGTGCCAGTGCAGTCTCTGGACTCACTGCACTGCATCCCCAGTGGTGCCAGTGCACTCTCTGGACTCACTGCACTGCATCTCCTGTGGTGCCAGTGCACTCTCTGGACTCACTGCAGTGCATCCCCAGTGGTGCCAGTGTACTCTGTGGACTCACTGCACTGCATCACCAGCGGTGCCAGTGCACTCTCTGGACTCACTGCAGTGCATCCCCAGTGGTGCCAGTGCACTTTCTGGACTCACTGCAGTGCATCCCCTGTTGTGCCAGTGCACTCTCTGCACTCACTGCACTGCATCCCCAGAAGTGCCAGTGCACTCTCTGGACTCACTGCACTGCATCCCCAAGGTGCCAGTGCACTCTCTGGACTCAACTGCACTGCATCCCCAGTGGTGCCAGTGCACTCTCTGGACTCACTGCAGTGCATCCCCAGTGGTGCCAGTGCACTGTCTGGACTCACTGCAGTGCATCCCCAGTGGTGCCAGTGCACTCTCTGGACTCACTGCAGTGCATCCCCAGTGGTGCCAGTGCACTCTCTGGACTCACTGCACTTCATCCCCAGTGGTGCCAGTGCACTCTCTGGACTCACTGCATTGCATCCCCAGTGGTGCCAGTGCACTCTCTGGACTCACTGCACTGCATCCCCAGTGGTGTCACTGCACTCTCTGGACTCACTGCACTGCATCACCATTGGTGCCAGGGCACTCTCCGGACTAACTGCAGTGCATCCGCAGTGGTGCCTGTCCACTCTTTCGAGTCACTGCAGTGCATCCCCAGTGGTGCCAGTGCACTCTCTGGACTCACTGCACTGCATCCCCAGTGGTGCCACTGCACTCTCTGGACTCACTGCAGTGCATCCCCAGTGGTGTCAGTGCACTCTCTGGACTCACTGCACTGCATACCCAGTGGTGCCAGTGCACTCTCTGGACTCACTGCAGTGCATTCCCAGTGGTGCCAGTGCACCATCTGGACTCACTGCACTGCATCACCATTGGTGCCAGTGCACTCTCCGGACTCACTGCAGTGCATCCGCAGTGGTGGCAGTGCACTCTTTTGAGTCACTGCAGTGCATCCCCAGTGGTGCCAGTGCACTCTCTGGACTCACTGCAGTGCATCCCCAGTGGTGCCAGTGCACTCTCTGCACTCACTGCACTGCATCACCAGTGGTGCCAGTGCACTCTCTGGACTCACTGCAGTGAATCCCCAGTGGTGCCAGTGCACTCTCTGCACTCACTGCACTGCATCCCCAGTGGTGCCAGTGCACTCTCTGGAGTCGCAGCACTGCATCAACAGTGGTGCCTCTGCACTCTCTGGAGTCACTGCACTGCATCCCCAGTGCTGCCAGTGCACTCTCTGGACTCACTGCAGTGCATCCCCAGTGGTGCCAGTGCACTCTCTGGAGTCACTGCAGTGCATCCCCAGTGGTGCCAGTGCACTCTCTGGACTCACTGCATTGCATCCCCAGTGGTGCCAGTGCACTCTCTGGACTCACTGCACTGCATCCCCAGTGGTGCCACTGCACACTCTGGACTCACTGCACTGCATCACCATTGGTGCCAGTGCACTCTCTGGACTCACTGCAGTGTATCCCCTGTGGTGCCAGTGCACTCTTTCGAATCACTGCAGTGCATCCCCAGTGGTGCCAGTGCACTCTCTGGACTCACTGCACTGCATCCCCAGTGGTGCCAGTGCACTCTCTGCACTCACTGCACTGCATCCCCAGTGTTCCCAGAGCACTCTCTGGACTCACTGCAGTGCATCGCCAGTGGTGCCAGTGCACTCTCTGGACTCACTGCATTGCATCCCCAGTGGTGCCAGTGCACTCTCTGGACTCACTGCACTGCATCCCCAGTGGTGCCACTGCACTCTCTGGACTCACTGCACTGCATCACCATTGGTGCCAGGGCACTCTCCGGACTCACTGCAGTGCATCCGCAGTGGTGCCAGTGCACTCTTTCGAGTCACAGCACTGCATCCCCATTAGTGCCAGTGCATTCTCTGGACGCATTGCAGTTCATCACCAGTGGTGCCAGTGCACTCTCTGGACTCACTGCACTGCATCCCCAGTGGTGCCAGTGCACTCTCTGGACTCACTGCACTGCATCCCCAATGCTGACAGTGCACTCTCTGGACTCACTGCACTGCATTCCCCAGTGCTGACAGTGCACTCTCTGGACTCACTGCAGTGCATCCCCAGTGGTGCCAGTGCACTCTCTGGACTCACTGCACTGCATCCCCAGTGGTGGCAGTGCACTCTTTTTAGTCACTGCAGTGCATCCCCAGTGGTGCCAGTGCACTCTCTGGACTCACTGCAGTGCATCCCCAGTGGTGCCAGTGCACTCTCTGCACTCACTGCACTGCATCACCAGTGGTGCCAGTGCACTCTCTGGACTCACTGCAGTGAATCCCCAGTGGTGCCAGTGCACTCTCTGCACTCACTGCACTGCATCCCCAGTGGTGCCAGTGCACTCTCTGGAGTCGCAGCACTGCATCAACAGTGGTGCCTCTGCACTCTCTGGAGTCACTGCACTGCATCCCCAGTGCTGCCAGTGCACTCTCTGGACTCACTGCAGTGCATCCCCAGTGGTGCCAGTGCACTCTCTGGAGTCACTGCAGTGCATCCCCAGTGGTGCCAGTGCACTCTCTGGACTCACTGCATTGCATCCCCAGTGGTGCCAGTGCACTCTCTGGACTCACTGCACTGCATCCCCGGTGGTGCCACTGCACACTCTGGACTCACTGCACTGCATCACCATTGGTGCCAGTGCACTCTCTGGACTCACTGCAGTGTATCCCCTGTGGTGCCAGTGCACTCTTTCGAATCACTGCAGTGCATCCCCAGTGGTGCCAGTGCACTCTCTGGACTCACTGCACTGCATCCCCAGTGGTGCCAGTGCACTCTCTGCACTCACTGCAGTGCATCCCCAGTGTTCCCAGAGCACTCTCTGGACTCACTGCAGTGCATCGCCAGTGGTGCCAGTGCACTCTCTGGACTCACTGCATTGCATCCCCAGTGGTGCCAGTGCACTCTCTGGACTCACTGCACTGCATCCCCAGTGGTGCCACTGCACTCTCTGGACTCACTGCACTGCATCACCATTGGTGCCAGGGCACTCTCCGGACTCACTGCAGTGCATCCGCAGTGGTGCCAGTGCACTCTTTCGAGTCACAGCACTGCATCCCCATTAGTGCCAGTGCATTCTCTGGACGCATTGCAGTTCATCACCAGTGGTGCCAGTGCACTCTCTGGACTCACTGCACTGCATCCCCAGTGGTGCCAGTGCACTCTCTGGACTCACTGCACTGCATCCCCAATGCTGACAGTGCACTCTCTGGACTCACTGCACTGCATTCCCCAGTGCTGACAGTGCACTCTCTGGACTCACTGCAGTGCATCCCCAGTGGTGCCAGTGCACTCTCTGGACTCACTGCACTGCATCCCCAGTGGTGCCAGTGCACTCTCCGGACTCACTGCACTGCATCCCTAATGGTGCCAGTGCACTCTCTGGACTCACTGCAGTGCATCCCCAGTGGTGCCAGTGCACTCTCTGCACTCACTGCACTGCATCCCCAGTGGTGCCAGTGCACTCTCTGCACTCACTGCACTGCATCCCCGGTGTTCCCAGAGCACTCTCTGGACTCACCGAGGTGCATCCCCAGTGGTGCCAGTGCACTCTCTGGACTCACTGAACTGCATCCCCAGTGGTGCCAGAGCACTCTCTGGACTCACTGCAGTGCAGCCCCTGAGGTGCCAGTGTACTCTCTGGACTCACTGCACTGCATCCCCAGTGGTGACAGTGCACTCTCTGGACTCACTGCACTGCATCCCCAGTGGTGCCTGTGCACTCTCTTGAGTCACTGCACTGCATCCCCAGTGGAGCCAGTGCACTCTATGGACTAACTGCACTGCATCCCCAGTGGTGCCAGTGCACTCTCTGGACTCACTGCACTGCATCCCCAGAGGTGCCAGTGCACTCTCTGGACTCACTGCACTGCATCCCCAGTGGTTCCAGTGCACTCTCTGGATCACTGCACTGCATCACCATTGGTGCCAGGGCACTCTCCGGACTCACTGCAGTGCATCCCCAGTGGTGCCAGTGCACTCTTTCGAGTCACTGCACTGCATCCCCAGTGGTGCCAGTGCATTCTCTGGACTCACTGCAGTGCATCCCCAGTGGTGCCAGTGCAGTCTCTGGAGTCACTGCAGTGCATCCCCAGTGGTGCCAGTGCACTCTCTGGACTCACTGCACTGCATCCCCAGTGCTGACAGTGCACTCTCTGGACTCACTGCACTGCATCCCCAGTGGTGCCAGTGTACTCTCTGGACTCAGTGCACTGCATCCCCAGTGGTGCCACTGCACTCTCTGGACTCACTGCAGTGCATCCCCAGTGGTGCCAGTGCACTCTCTGGAGTCACTGCACTGCATCCCCAGTGGTGCCAGTGCACTCTCTGGACTCACTGCACTGCATCCCCAGTGGTGCCAGTGCACTCTCTGGACTCACTGCAGTGCATCCCCAGTGGCGCCAGTGCACTCTCTGGACTCACTGCACTGCATCCCCAGTGCTGACAGTGCACTCTCTGGACTCACTGCACTGCATCCCCAGTGGAGCCATTGCACTCTCTGGACTCACTGCAGTGCATCCCCAGTGGTGCCAGTGCACTCTCTGGACTCATTGCAGTGCTTCCGCTCTGGTGCCAGTGCACTCTCTGCACTCACTGCAGTGCATCCCCTGTGGTGCCAGTGCACTCTCTGGAGTCACTGCACTGCATCCCCAGTGGTGCCAGTGCACTCTCTGGACTCACTGTAGTGCATCCCCAGTGGTGCCAGTGCACTCTCTGGACTCACTGCAGTGCAGCCCTTGTGGTGCCTTTGCACTCTCAGGACTCACTGCACTGCATCCCCAGTGGTGCCAGTGCACTCTCTGGACTCAGTGCACTGCATCCCCAGTGGTGCCAGTGCACTCTCTGAACTCAGTGCAGTGCATCCCCAGTGGTGCCACTGCACTCTCTGGACTCACTGCAGTGCATCCCCAGTGGTGCCAGTGCACTCTCTGGACTACTGCAGTGCATCCCCAGTGGTGCCAGTGCACTCTCTGAGCTCTTTGCAGTGCATCCCCAGTGGTGCCAGTGCACTCTCTCAGCTCTTTGCACTGCATCCCCAGTGGTGCCAGTGTAGTCTCTGGACTCACAGCAGTGCATCCCCAGTGGTGCCAGTACAACTACTGGACTCACTGCACTGCATCCCCAGTGGTGCCAGTGCACTGTCTGGACTCACTGCAGTGTATCGCCGTTGGAGCCGGTGCACTCTCTGGACTCACTGCAGTGCTTCCCCACTGGTGCCAGTGCACTCTTTGGACTCACTGCACTGCATTCCCAGTGGTGCCAGTGCACTCTCTGGACTCACTGCACTGCATCCCCAGTGGTGCCAGTGCACTCTCTGGACTCACTGCACTGCATCCCCAGTGGTGCCAGTGCACTCTCTGGACTCACTGCACTGCATCCCCAGTGGTGCCAGTGCACTCTCTGGACCCACTGCAGTGCATCCCCAGTGGTGCCAGTGCACTCTCTGGACTCACTGCACTGCATCCCCAATGGTGCCAGTGCACTCTCTGGACTCACTGCACTGCGTCCCCAGTGGTGCCAGTGCACTCTCTGGACTCACTGCAGTGTATCCCCTGTGGTGCCAGTGCACTCTGTGGTCTCACTGCCCTGCATCCCAGTGGTGCCAGTGCACTCTCTGGTCTCACTGCATTGCATCCCCAGTGGTGCCAGTGCACTCTCTGGACTCACTGCACTGCATACCCAGTGGTGTCACTGCACTCTCTGGACTCACTGCACTGCATCACCATTGGTGCCAGGGCACTCTCCGGACTCACTGCAGTGCATCCGCAGTGGTACCAGTGCACTCTTTCGAGTCACTGCAGTGCATCCCCAGTGGTGCCAGTGCACTCTCTGGACTCACTGCACTGCATCCCCAGTGGTGCCAGTGCACTCTCTGGAATCACTGCAGTGCATCCCCAGTGGTGCCAGTGCACTCTCTGGACTCACTGCACTGCATCCCCAGTGGTGCCAGTGCACTCTCTGGACTCACTGCATTGCATCCCCAGTGGTGCCAGTGCACTCTCTGGACTCACTGCACTGCATCCCCAGTGGTGCCACTGCACTCTCTGGACTCACTGCACTGCATCCCCAGTGGTGCCAGTGCACTGTCTGGACTCACTGCAGTGTATCGCCATTGGAGCCGGTGCACTCTCTGGACTCACTGCAGTGCTTCCCGACTGGTGCCAGTGCACTCTTTGGACTCACTGCACTGCATTCCCAGTGGTGCCAGTGCACTCTCTGGACTCACTGCACTGCATCACCAGTGGTGCCAGTGCACTCTCTGGAGTCACTGCACTGCATCCCCAGTGGTGCCAGTGCACTCTCTGGACTCACTGCACTGCATTCCCAGTGGTGCCAGTGCACTCTCTGGACTCACTGCACTGCATCCCCAGTGGTGCCAGTGCACTCTCTGGACCCACTGCAGTGCATCCCCACTGGTGCCAGTGCACTCTCTGGACTCACTGCACTGCATCCCCAATGGTGCCAGTGCACTCTCTGTAGTCACTGCACTGCGTCCCCAGTGGTGCCAGTGCACTCTCTGGACTCACTGCAGTGTATCCCCAGTGGTGCCAGTGCACTCTGTGGACTCACTGCACTGCATCCCAGTGGTGCCAGTGCACTCTCTGGACTCACTGCACTGCATCCCCAAGGTGCCAGTGCACTCTCTGGACTCAACTGCACTGCATCCCCAGTGGTGCCAGTGCACTCTCTGGACTCACTGCAGTGCATCCCCAGTGGTGCCAGTGCACTCTCTGGACTCACTGCAGTGCATCCCCAGTGGTGCCAGTGCACTCTCTGGACTCACTGCACTGCATCCCCAGTGGTGCCAGTGCACTCTCTGGACTCACTGCACTTCATCCCCAGTGGTGCCAGTGCACTCTCTGGTCTCACTGCATTGCATCCCCAGTGGTGCCAGTGCACTCTCTGGACTCACTGCACTGCATCCCCAGTGGTGTCACTGCACTCTCTGGACTCACTGCACTGCATCACCATTGGTGCCAGGGCACTCTCCGGACTCACTGCAGTGCATCCGCAGTGGTGCCAGTGCACTCTTTCGAGTCACTGCAGTGCATCCCCAGTGGTGCCAGTGCACTCTCTGGACTCACTGCTCTGCATCCCCAGTGGTGCCAGTGCACTCTCTGGAATCACTGCAGTGCATCCCCAGTGGTGCCAGTGCACTCTCTGGACTCACTGCACTGCATCCCCAGTGGTGCCAGTGCACTCTGGACTCACTGCATTGCATCCCCAGTGGTGCCAGTGCACTCTCTGGACTCACTGCACTGCATCCCCAGTGGTGCCACTGCACTCTCTGGACTCACTGCACTGCATCACCATTGGTGCCAGGGCACTCTCCGGACTCACTGCAGTGCATCCGCAGTGGTGCCAGTGCACTCTTTCGAGTCACAGCACTGCATCCCCATTAGTGCCAGTGCATTCTCTGGACGCATTGCAGTGCATCACCAGTGGTGCCAGTGCACTCTCTGGACTCACTGCACTGCATCCCCAGTGGTGCCAGTGCACTCTCTGGACTCACTGCACTGCATCCCCAATGCTGACAGTGCACTCTCTGGACTCACTGCACTGCATTCCCCAGTGCTGACAGTGCACTCTCTGGACTCACTGCACTGCATCCCCAGTGGTGCCAGTGCACTCTCCGGACTCACTGCACTGCATCCCTAATGGTGCCAGTGCACTCTCTGGACTCACTGCAGTGCATCCCCAGTGGTGCCAGTGCACTCTAGCACTCACTGCACTGCATCCCCAGTGGTGCCAGTGCACTCTCTGCACTCACTGCACTGCATCCCCGGTGTTCCCAGAGCACTCTCTGGACTCACCGAGGTGCATCCCCAGTGGTGCCAGTGCACTCTCTGGACTCACTGAACTGCATCCCCAGTGGTGCCAGAGCACTCTCTGGACTCACTGCAGTGCAGCCCCTGAGGTGCCAGTGTACTCTCTGGACTCACTGCACTGCATCCCCAGTGGTGACAGTGCACTCTCTGGACTCACTGCACTGCATCCCCAGTGGTGCCTGTGCACTCTCTTGAGTCACTGCACTGCATCCCCAGTGGAGCCAGTGCACTCTATGGACTAACTGCACTGCATCCCCAGTGGTGCCAGTGCACTCTCTGGACTCACTGCACTGCATCCCCAGAGGTGCCAGTGCACTCTCTGGACTCACGGCACTGCATCCCCAGTGGTTCCAGTGCACTCTCTGGATCACTGCACTGCATCACCATTGGTGCCAGGGCACTCTCCGGACTCACTGCAGTGCATCCCCAGTGGTGCCAGTGCACTCTTTCGAGTCACTGCACTGCATCCCCAGTGGTGCCAGTGCATTCTCTGGACTCACTGCAGTGCATCCCCATTGGTGCCAGTGCAGTCTCTGGAGTCACTGCAGTGCATCCCCAGTGGTGCCAGTGCACTCTCTGGACTCACTGCACTGCATCCCCAGTGCTGACAGTGCACTCTCTGGACTCACTGCACTGCATCCCCAGTGGTGCCAGTATACTCTCTGGACTCAGTGCACTGCATCCCCAGTGGTGCCACTGCACTCTCTGGACTCACTGCACTGCATCCCCAGTGGTGCCAGTGCACTCTCTGGAGTCACTGCACTGCATCCCCAGTGGTGCCAGTGCACTCTCTGGACTCACTGCAGTGCATCCCCAGTGGTGCCAGTGCACTCTCTGGACTCACTGCACTGCATCCCCAGTGGTGCCAGTGCACTCTGGACTCACTGCATTGCATCCCCAGTGGTGCCAGTGCACTCTCTGGACTCACTGCACTGCATCCCCAGTGGTGCCACTGCACTCTCTGGACTCACTGCACTGCATCACCATTGGTGCCAGGGCACTCTCCGGACTCACTGCAGTGCATCCTCAGTGGTGCCAGTGCACTCTTTCGAGTCACAGCACTGCATCCCCATTAGTGCCAGTGCATTCTCTGGACGCATTGCAGTGCATCACCAGTGGTGCCAGTGCACTCTCTGGACTCACTGCACTGCATCCCCAGTGGTGCCAGTGCACTCTCTGGACTCACTGCACTGCATCCCCAATGCTGACAGTGCACTCTCTGGACTCACTGCACTGCATTCCCCAGTGCTGACAGTGCACTCTCTGGACTCACTGCACTGCATCCCCAGTGGTGCCAGTGCACTCTCCGGACTCACTGCACTGCATCCCTAATGGTGCCAGTGCACTCTCTGGACTCACTGCAGTGCATCCCCAGTGGTGCCAGTGCACTCTCTGCACTCACTGCACTGCATCCCCAGTGGTGCCAGTGCACTCTCTGCACTCACTGCACTGCATCCCCGGTGTTCCCAGAGCACTCTCTGGACTCACCGAGGTGCATCCCCAGTGGTGCCAGTGCACTCTCTGGACTCACTGAACTGCATCCCCAGTGGTGCCAGAGCACTCTCTGGACTCACTGCAGTGCAGCCCCTGAGGTGCCAGTGTACTCTCTGGACTCACTGCACTGCATCCCCAGTGGTGACAGTGCACTCTCTGGACTCACTGCACTGCATCCCCAGTGGTGCCAGTGCACTCTCTGGACTCACTGCACTGCATCCCCAGAGGTGCCAGTGCACTCTCTGGACTCACGGCACTGCATCCCCAGTGGTTCCAGTGCACTCTCTGGATCACTGCACTGCATCAACATTGGTGCCAGGGCACTCTCCGGACTCACTGCAGTGCATCCCCATTGGTGCCAGTGCAGTCTCTGGAGTCACTGCAGTGCATCCCCAGTGGTGCCAGTGCACTCTCTGGACTCACTGCACTGCATCCCCAGTGCTGACAGTGCACTCTCTGGACTCACTGCACTGCATCCCCAGTGGTGCCAGTATACTCTCTGGACTCAGTGCACTGCATCCCCAGTGGTGCCACTGCACTCTCTGGACTCACTGCAGTGCATCCCCAGTGTTGCCAGTGCACTCTCTGGAGTCACTGCACTGCATCCCCAGTGGTGCCAGTGCACTCTCTGGACTCACTGCAGTGCATCCCCAGTGGTGCCAGTGCACTCTCTGGACTCACTGCAGTGCATCCCCAGTGGCGCCAGTGCACTCTCTGGACTCACTGCACTGCATCCCCAGTGGTGCCAGTGCACTCTCTGGACTCACTGCACTGCATCCCCAGTTCTGCCATTGCACTCTCTGGACTCACTGCAGTGCATCCCCAGTGGTGCCAGTGCACTCTCTGGACTCACTGCAGTGCTTCCGCACTTGTGCCAGTGCACTCTCTGCACTCACTGCAGTGCATCCCCTGTGGTGCCAGTGCACTCTCGGGAGTCAATGCACTGCATCCCCAGTGGTGCCAGTGCACTCTCTGGACTCACTGTAGTGCATCCCCAGTGGTGCCAGTGCACTCTCTGGACTCACTGCAGTGCAGCCCTTGTGGTGCCTTTTCACTCTCAGGACTCACTGCACTGCATCCCCAGTGGTGCCAGTGCACTCTCTGGACTCAGTGCACTGCATCCCCAGTGGTGCCAGTGCACTCTCTGAACTCAGTGCACTGCATCCCCAGTGGTGCCACTGCACTCTCTGGACTCACTGCAGTGCATCCCCAGTGGTGCCAGTGCACTCTCTGGACTACTGCAGTGCATCCCCAGTGGTGCCAGTGCACTCTCTGAGCTCTTTGCAGTGCATCCCCAGTGGTGCCAGTGCACTCTCTGGACTCACTGCACTGCATCCCCAGTGGTGCCAGTGTAGTCTCTGGACTCACAGCAGTGCATCCCCAGTGGTGCCAGTGCAACTACTGGACTCACTGCAGTGTAGCTCAGTGGTGCCAGAGCACTCTCTGGACTCACTGCACTGCATCCCCAGTGGTGCCAGTGCACTCTCTGGACTCACTGCATTGCATCCCCAGTGGTGCCAGTGCACTGTCTGGACTCACTGCAGTGTATCGCCGTTGGAGCCGGTGCACTCTCTGGACTCACTGCAGTGCTTCCCCACTGGTGCCAGTGCACTCTTTGGACTCACTGCACTGCATTCCCAGTGGTGCCAGTGCACTCTCTGGACTCACTGCACTGCATCCCCAGTGGTGCCAGTGCACTCTCTGGACTCACTGCACTGCATTCCCAGTGGTGCCAGTGCACTCTCTGGACTCACTGCACTGCATCCCCAGTGGTGCCAGTGCACTCTCTGGACCCACTGCAGTGCATCCCCACTGGTGCCAGTGCACTCTCTGGACTCACTGCACTGCATCCCCAATGGTGCCAGTGCACTCTCTGTAGTCACTGCACTGGGTCCCCAGTGGTGCCAGTGCACTCTCTGGACTCACTGCAGTGTATCCCCTGTGGTGCCAGTGCACTCTGTGGACTCACTGCACTGCATCCCAGTGGTGCCACTGCACTCTCTGGTCTCACTGCATTGCATCCCCAGTGGTGCCAGTGCACTCTCTGGACTCACTGCACTGCATACCCAGTGGTGTCACTGCACTCTCTGGACTCACTGCACTGCATCACCATTGGTGCCAGGGCACTCTCCGGACTCACTGCAGTGCATCCGCAGTGGTTCCAGTGCACTCTTTCGAGTCACTGCAGTGCATCCCCAGTGGTGCCAGTGCACTCTCTGGACTCACTGCACTGCATCCCCAGTGGTGCCAGTGCACTCTCTGGAATCACTGCAGTGCATCCCCAGTGGTGCCAGTGCACTCTCTGGACTCACTGCACTGCATCCCCAGTGGTGCCAGTGCACTCTCTGGACTCACTGCAGTGCATCCCCAGTGGTGCCAGTGCACTCTCTGGACTCACTGCACTGCATCCCCAGTGGTGCCACTGCACTCTCTGGACTCACTGCACTGCATCCCCAGTGGTGCCAGTGCACTGTCTGGACTCACTGCAGTGTATCGCCATTGGAGCCGGTGCACTCTCTGGACTCACTGCAGTGCTTCCCCACTGGTGCCAGTGCACTCTTTGGACTCACTGCACTGCATTCCCAGTGGTGCCAGTGCACTCTCTGGACTCACTGCACTGCATCACCAGTGTTGCCAGTGCACTCTCTGGAGTCACTGCACTGCATCCCCAGTGGTGCCAGTGCACTCTCTGGACTCACTGCACTGCATTCCCAGTGGTGCCAGTGCACTCTCTGGACTCACTGCACTGCATCCCCAGTGGTGCCAGTGCACTCTCTGGACCCACTGCAGTGCATCCCCACTGGTGCCAGTGCACTCTCTGGACTCACTGCACTGCATCCCCAATGGTGCCAGTGCACTCTCTGTAGTCACTGCACTGCGTCCCCAGTGGTGCCAGTGCACTCTCTGGACTCACTGCAGTGTATCCCCTGTGGTGCCAGTGCACTCTGTGGACTCACTGCACTGCATCCCAGTGGTGCCAGTGCACTCTCTGGACTCACTGCACTGCATCCCCAAGGTGCCAGTGCACTCTCTGGACTCAACTGCACTGCATCCCCAGTGGTGCCAGTGCACTCTCTGGACTCACTGCAGTGCATCCCCAGTGGTGCCAGTGCACTCTCTGGACTCACTGCAGTGCATCCCCAGTGGTGCCAGTGCACTCTCTGGACTCACTGCACTGCATCCCCAGTGGTGCCAGTGCACTCTCTGGACTCACTGCACTTCATCCCCAGTGGTGCCAGTGCACTCTCTGGTCTCACTGCATTGCATCCCCAGTGGTGCCAGTGCACTCTCTGGACTCACTGCACTGCATCCCCAGTGGTGTCACTGCACTCTCTGGACTCACTGCACTGCATCACCATTGGTGCCAGGGCACTCTCCGGACTCACTGCAGTGCATCCGCAGTGGTGCCAGTGCACTCTTTCGAGTCACTGCAGTGCATCCCCAGTGGTGCCAGTGCACTCTCTGGACTCACTGCTCTGCATCCCCAGTGGTGCCAGTGCACTCTCTGGAATCACTGCAGTGCATCCCCAGTGGTGCCAGTGCACTCTCTGGACTCACTGCACTGCATCCCCAGTGGTGCCACTGCACTCTCTGGACTCACTGCACTGCATCACCATTGGTGCCAGTGCACTCTCCGGACTCACTGCAGTGCATCCGCAGTGGTGCCAGTGCACTCTTTTGAGTCACTGCAGTGCATCCCCAGTGGTGCCAGTGCACTCTCTGGACTCACTGCACTGCATCCCCAGTGGTGCCAGTGCACTCTCTGGACTCACTGTAGTGCATCCCCAGTGGTGCCAGTGCACTCTCTGTACTCACTGCACTGCATCCCCAGTGGTGCCAGTGCACTCTCTGGACTCACTGCAGAGCAGCCCTTGTGGTGCCTTTGCACTCTCAGGACGCACTGCAGTGCATCCCCAATGGTGCCAGTGCACTCTCTGGACTCAGTGCACTGCATCCCCAGTGGTGCCAGTGCACTCTCTGAACTCAGTGCACTGCATCCCCAATGGTGCCACTGCACTCTCTGGACTCACTGCAGTGCATCCCCAGTGGTGCCAGTGCACTTTCTGGACTCACCGGGGTGCATTCGCAGTGGTGCCAGTGCACTCTCTGAGCTCTTTGCAGCGCATCCCCAGTGGTGCCAGCGCACTCTCTGGACTCACTGCACTGCATCCCCAGTGGTGCCAGTGTAGTCTCTGGACTCACAGCAGTGCATCCGCAGTGGTGCCAGTGCACTCTCTGGACTCACTGCAGTGCATCCCCAGTGGTGCCAGTGCACTCTCTGAGCTCTTTGCAGTGCATCCCCAGTGGTGCCAGCGCACTCTTCGGACTCACTGCACTGCATCCCCAGTGGTGCCAGTGCACTCTCTGGACTCACGGCAGTGCATCCCCAGTGGTGCCAGTGCACTCTCTGCACTCACTGCAGTGCATCCCCAGTGGTGCCAGTGCAATCTCTGGACTCACTCCACTGCATCCCCAGTGGTGACAGTGCACTCTCTGGACTCACTGCACTGCATCCCCAGTGGTGCCAGTGCACTCTCTGCACTCACTGCACTGCATCCCCGGTGTTCCCAGAGCACTCTCTGGACTCACTGCAGTGCATCCTCAGTGGTGCCAGTGCACTCTCTGGACTCACCGCACTGCATCCCCAGTGGTGCCAGTGCACTCTCTGGACTCACTGCAGTGCAGCCCCTGAGGTGCCAGTGTACTCTCTGGACTCACTGCACTGCATCCCCAGTGGTGCCAGTGCACTCTCTGGATCACTGCACTGCATCACCATTGGTGCCAGGGCACTCTCCGGACTCACTGCAGTGCATCCCCAGTGGTGCCAGTGCACTCTTTCGAGTCACTGCACTGCATCCCCAGTGGTGCCAGTGCATTCTCTGGAGTCACTGCAGTGCATCCCCAGTGGTGCCAGTGCACTCTCTGCACTCACTGCACTGCATCCCCAGTGGTGCCAGTGCACTCTCTGGACTCACTGCACTGCATCCCCAGTGGTGCCAGTGCACTCTCTGGACTCACTGCAGTGCATCCCCTTTTGTGCCAGTGCACTCTCTGGACTCACTGCACTGCATCCCCAGTGGTGCCAGTGCACTCTCTGGAGTCACTGCTCTGCATCCCCAGTGGTGCCAGTGCACTCTCTGGACTCACTGCAGTGCATCCCCAGTGGTGCCAGTGCACTCTCTGTAGTCACTGCGCTACATCCCCAGTGGTTCCAGGGCACTCTCTCGACTCACTGCACTGCAACTCCAGTGGTGCCAGTGCACACTCTGGACTCACTGCACTGCATCCCCAGTGGTGCCAGTGCACTCTCTGGAGTCACTGCGCTGCATCCCCAGTGGTGCCAGTGCCATCTGTGGACTCACTGCACTACATCCCCTGTGGGGCCAGTGCACTCTCTGGACTCACTGCAATGCATCCCCAGTGGTGCGAGTGCACTCTCTGGACTCACTGCACTGCATCCCCAAGGTGCCAGTGCACTCTCTGGACTCACCGGGGTGCATCCCCAGTGGTGCCAGTGCACTCTCTGCACTCACTGCAGTGCATCCCCAGTGGTGCCAGTGCACTCTCTGGACTCACTGCACTGCATCCCCAGTGGTGCCAGTGCACTCTCTGGACTCACTGCACTGCATCCCCAGTGGTGCCAGTGCACTCTCTGGACTCACTGCAGTGCATCCCCAGTGGCGCCAGTGCACTCTCTGGACTCACTGCACTGCATCTCATTGGTGCTAGTGCACTCTCTGGACTCACTGCACTGCATCCCCAGTGGTGCCAGTGCACTCTCTGGACTCACTGCAGTGCATCCCCAGTGGTGCCAGTGCACTCTCTGGACTCACTGCACTGCATCCCCAGTGGTGCCAGTGCACTCTCTGGACTCACTGCACTTCATCCCCTGTGGGGCCAGTGCACTCTCTGGACTCACTGCATTGCATCCCCAGTGGTGCCAGTGCACTCTCTGGACTCACTGCACTGCATCACCATTGGTGCCAGGGCACTCTCCGGACTCACTGCAGTGCATCCGCAGTGCTGCCAGTGCAGTCTTTCGAGTCACTGCAGTGCATCCCCAGTGGTGCCAGTGCACTCTCTGGACTCAATGCACTGCATCCCCAGTGGTGCCAGTGCACTCTCTGGAATCACTGCAGTGCATCCCCAGTGGTGCCAATGCACTCTCTGGACTCACTGCACTGCATCCCCAGTGGTGCCAGTGCACTCTCCGGACTCACTGCACTGCATCCCCAGTGGTGGCAGTGCACTCTTTTGAGTCACTGCAGTGCATCCCCAGTGGTGCCACTGCACTCTCTGGACTCACTGCAGTGCATCCCCAGTGGTGCCAGTGCACTCTCTGCACTCACTGCACTGCATCACCAGTGGTGCCAGTGCACTCTCTGGACTCACTGCAGTGCATCCCCAGTGGTGCCAGTGCACTCTCTGGACTCACTGCACTGCATCCCCAGTGGTGCCAGTGCACTCTCTGGAGTCGCAGCACTGCATCAACAGTGGTGCCTCTGCACTCTCTGCAGTCACTGCACTGCATCCCCAGTGCTGCCAGTGCACTCTCTGGACTCACTGCAGTGCATCCCCAGTGGTGCCAGTGCACTCTTTCGAATCACTGCACTGCATCCCCAGTGGTGCCAGTGCACTCTCTGGACTCACTGCACTGCATCCCCAGTGGTGCCAGTGCACTCTCTGCACTCACTGCACTGCATCCCCAGTGTTCCCAGAGCACTCTCTGGACTCACTGCAGTGCATCGCCAGTGGTGCCAGTGCACTCTCTGGAGTCACTGCATTTCATCCACAGTGGTGCCAGTGCACTCTCTGGACTCACTGCACTGCATCCCCAGTGGTGCCACTGCACTCTCTGGACTCACTGCACTGCATCACCATTGGTGCCAGGGCACTCTCCGGACTCACTGCAGTGCATCCGCAGTGGTGCCAGTGCACTCTTTCGAATCACTGTACTGCATCCCCATTAGTGCCAGTGCATTCTCTGGACTCATTGCAGTGCATCCCCAGTGGTGCCAGTGCACTCTCTGGACTCACTGCACTGCATCCCCAGTGGTGCCAGTGCACTCTCTGGACTCACTGCACTGCATCCCCAGTGCTGACAGTGCACTCTCTGGACTCACTGCACTGCATTCCCCAGTGCTGACAGTGCACTCTCTGGACTCACTGCAGTGCATCCCCAGTGGTGCCAGTGCACTCTCTGGACTCACTGCACTGCATCCCCAGTGGTGCCAGTGCACTCTCCGGACTCACTGCACTGCATCCCTAATGGTGCCAGTGCACTCTCTGGACTCACTGCAGTGCATCCCCAGTGGTGCCAGTGCACTCTCTGCACTCACTGCACTGCATCCCCAGTGGTGCCAGTGCACTCTCTGCACTCACTGCACTGCATCCCCGGTGTTCCCAGAGCACTCTCTGGACTCACCGAGGTGCATCCCCAGTGGTGCCAGTGCACTCTCTGGACTCACCGCACTGCATCCCCAGTGGTGCCAGTGCACTCTCTGGACTCACTGCAGTGCAGCCCCTGAGGTGCCATTGTACTCTCTGGACTCACTGCACTGCATCCCCAGTGGTGCCAGTGCACTCTCTGGACTCACTGCACTGCATCCCCAGTGGTGCCTGTGCACTCTCTTGAGTCACTGCACTGCATCCCCAGTGGAGCCAGTGCACTCTATGGACTAACTGCACTGCATACCCAGTGGTGCCAGTGCACTGTCTGGACTCACTGCACTGCATCCCCAGTGGTGCCAGTGCACTCTCTGGACTCACTGCAGTGCATCCCCAGTGGTGCCAGTGCACTCTCTGGATCACTGCACTGCATCACCATTGGTGCCAGGGCACTCTCCGGACTCACTGCAGTGCATCCCCAGTGCTGCCAGTGCACTCTTTCGAGTCACTGCACTGCATCCCCAGTGGTGCCAGTGCATTCTCTGGACTCACTGCAGTGCATCCCCATTGGTGCCAGTGCACTCTCTGGACTCACTGCACTGCATCCCCAGTGCTGACAGTGCACTCTCTGGACTCACTGCACTGCATCCCCAGTGGTGCCAGTGTACTCTCTGGACTCAGTGGACTGCATCCCCAGTGGTGCCACTGCACTCTCTGGACTCACTGCAGTGCATCACCAATGTTGCCAGTGCACTCTCTGGAGTCACTGCACTGCATCCCCAGTGGTGCCAGTGCACTCTCTGGACTCACTGCAGTGCATCCCCAGTGGTGCCAGTGCACTCTATGGACTCACTGCAGTGCATCCCCAGTGGTGCCAGTGCACTCTCTGGACTCACTGCACTGCATCCCCTTGGTGCTAGTGCACTCTCTGGACTCAGTGCACTGCATCCCCAGTGGTGCCAGTGCACTCTCTGGACTCACTGTACTGCATTCCCAGTGGTGCCAGTGCACTCTCTGGACCCACTGCAGTGCATCCCCAGTGGTGCCAGAGCACTCTCTGGACTCACTGCACTGCATCCCCAGTGGTGCCAGTGCACTCTGTGCACTCACTGCACTGCATCCCCAGTGTTCCCAGAGCACTCTCTGGACTCACTGCACTGCATCCCCAGTGGTGCCAGTGCACTCTCTGGACTCAGTGCACTGCATATCCAGTGCTGACAGTGCCCTCTCTGGACTCAGTGCACTGCATCTCCAGTGGTGCCAGTTCACTCTCTGGACTCACTGCCGTGCATCCCCAGTGTACCCAGAGCACTCTCTGGACTCACTTCATTGAGATCCCCTGTAGTGCCAGTGCACTCTCTGGACTCACTGCACTGCATCCCCATTGCTGACAGTGCCCTCTCTGGACTCAGTGCACTGAATCCCCAGTGGTGCCAGTGCACTCTCTGGACTCACTGCAGTGCATTACCAGTGGTGCCAGTGCACTCTCTGGACTCACTGCACTGCATCCCCAGTGGTGCCAGTGCACTCTCTGGACTCACTACATTGCATCCAGAGTGGTGCCAGTGCACTCTCTCGACTCACTGCACTGCATCCCCAGTGGTGCCACTGCACTCTCTGCACTCACTGCACTGCATCACCATTGGTGCCAGGGCACTCTCCGGACTCACTGCAGTGCATCCGCAGTGGTGCCAGTGCACTCTCTGGACTCACTGCAGTGCATCCCCAGTGGTGACAGTGCACTCTCTGGACTCACTGCACTGCATCCCCAGTGGTGCCAGTGCACTCTCTGGACTCACTGCAGTGTATCCCCTGAGGAGCCAGTGCACTCTGTGGACTCAGTGCACTGCATCCCCAGTGTTGCCAGTCCACTCTCTGGACTCACTGCACTGCATCCCCAGTGGTGCCAGTGCACTCTCTGGACTCACTGCAGTGCATCCCCAGTGGCGCCAGTGCAGTCTCTGGACTCACTGCCTTGCATCCCCAGTGGTGCCAGTGCACTCTCTGGACTCACTGCACTGCATCCCCAGTGGTGCCAGTGCACTCTCTGGACTCACTGCACTGCATCCCCAGTGGTGCCAGTGCACTCTCTGGATCACTGCACTGCATCACCATTGGTGCCAGGGCACTCTCCGGACTCACTGCAGTGCATCCCCAGTGCTGCCAGTGCACTCTTTCGAGTCACTGCACTGCATCCCCAGTGGTGCCAGTGCATTCTCTGGACTCACTGCAGTGCATCCCCATTGGTGCCAGTGCAGTCTCTGGACTCACTGCACTGCATCCCCAGTGCTGACAGTGCACTCTCTGGACTCACTGCACTGCATCCCCAGTGGTGCCAGTGTACTCTCTGGACTCAGTGCACTGCATCCAGAGTGGTGCCACTGCACTCTCTGGACTCACTGCAGTGCATCCCCAGTGGTGCCAGTGCACTCTCTGGACTCACTGCACTGCATCCCATTGGTGCTAGTGCACTCTCTGGACTCAGTGCACTGCATCCCCAGTGGTGCCAGTTCACTCTCTGGACTCACTGTACTGCATTCCCAGTGGTGCCAGTGAACTCTCTGGACCCACTGCAGTGCATCCCCAGTGGTGCCAGTGCACTCTCTGGACTCACTGCACTGCATCCCCAGTGGTGCCAGTGCACTCTCTGCACTCACTGCACTGCATCCCCAGTGTTCCCAGAGCACTCTCTGGACTCACTGCAGTGCATCCCCAGTGGTGCCAGTGCACTCTCTGGACTCACTGCACTGCATCCCCAGTGGTGACAGTGCACTCTCTGGACTCACTGCATTGCATCCCCAGAGGTGCTAGTGCACTCTCTGGACTCACTGCACTGCATCACCATTGGTGCCAGGGCACTCTCCGGACTCACTGCAGTGCATCCGCAGTGGTGCCAGTGCACTCTCTGGACTCACTGCAGTGCATCCCCAGTGGTGACAGTGCACTCTCTGGACTCACTGCACTGCATCCCCAGTGGTGCCACTGCACTCTCTGGACACTGCACTGCATCCCCAGTGGTGCCAGTGCAATCTCTGGACTCACTGCAGTGTATCCCCTGTGGAGCCAGTGCACTCTGTGGACTCAGTGCACTGCATCCCCAGTGTTCCCAGTGCACTCTCTGGACTCACTGCAGTGCATCCCCAGTGGTGCCAGTGCACTCTCTGGACTCACTGCACTGCATCCCCAGTGCTGCCAGTGCACTCTCTGGACTCACTGCACTGCATCCCCTGTGGTGCCAGTGCACTCTCTGTACTCACTGCAGTGCAACCCCAATGGTGCCAGTGCATTCTCTTTACTCACTGCAGTGCATCCCCACTGGTGCCAGTGCACTCTCTGGACTCACTGCAGTGCATCCCAAGTGGTGCCAGTGCACTCTCTGGACTCACTGCAGTGCATCCCAAGTGGTGCCAGTGCACTCTCTGGACTCACTGCAGTGCATCCCCAGTGGTGCCAGTGCACTCTCTGGACTCACTGCACTGCATCCCCAGTGGTGCCAGTGCACTCTCCGGACTCACTGCAGTGCGTCCCTAGTGGTGCCAGGGCACTCTCTGCAGACAATGCAGTGCATCCCCAAAGGTGACAGTGCACTCTCTGGACTCACTGTACTGCTCGAGCCGCGGCAACCGCTCCAGCCGCGGTAGCCACTCCAGCCTCGGCAGCCGCTCCTGCCGCTCCAGCCGCGGCAGCCGCGGCAGACGCTCCAGGCGCGGCAGCCGCTCCATCCGCGGCATACGCTGCAGACGCTCCAGCCGCTCCAACCACGGCAGCCGCTCCAACCGCGGCAGGCGCTCCAGCCGCGGCAGCCGCTCCAGCCTCGGCAGCCGCTCCAGCCGCGGCAGACGCGGCAGCCGCTCCAGCCGTGGCAGCCGCTCCACTCGGTAGCGGCTTTAGCGGCTGCCGCGGCTGGAGCGCCTGTCGCGGCTGCCGAGGCTGGAGCGGCTGCCGCGGCTGGAGCGGCTGCGGCGGCTGGAGCGTCTAGAGCGTCTGCCGCGGCTGGAGGGGCTACCGCGGCTGGAGCGGCTGAGGCGGCTGGAGCGGATGCCGCGGCTGGAGCAGTGCAGTGAGTCCAGAGAGTCAACTGGCACCAAAGGGCATGCACTGCAGTTACTCCAGAGAGTGCCCTGGAACCACTGGGGATGCAGTTCAGTGAGTCCAGAGAGTGCACTGGCGCTACCGGGGATTCAGATACATTCTCACGGCAGTGAGATCCCCAGTAGTGCCAGTGCACTCTCTGGACTCACAGCAGTGCATCCCCAGTGGTGCCAGTGCACTCTCTGTAGTCACTGTGCTGCATCCCCAGTGGTGACAGTGCAGACTCTGGACTCACTGCAGTGTATCCCCTGGGGTGCCAGTGCACTCTGTGGACTCACTGCACTGCATCCCAGTGTGCCAGTGCACTCTGTGGACTCACTGCAGTGCATCCCCAGTGGTGCCAGTTGACTCTCTGGGCTCACTGCACTGCTCCAGCCGCGGTAGCCCCTCCAGCCGCGGCAGACGCTCTAGACGCTCCAGCCGCAGCAGCGGCTCCAGCCGCGGCAGCCGCTAAAGAAGCTACCGAGTGGAGCGGCTGCCATGGCTGGAGCGGCTGCCGCGGTTGGAGCGGCTGGAGCGTCTTCCGCGGCTGGAGCGGCTGCCGCGGCTGGAGAGCCTGCAGCGGATGGAGCGGCTGCCGCGGCTGGACCGGCTGCCGCGGCTGCCGCGGCTGGAGCGGCTGCCGAGGCTGGAGGGGCTACCGCGGCTGGAGCGGCTGCCGCGGCTCGAGCAGTACAGTGAGTCCAGAGAGTGCACTGTCACCTTTGGGGATGCACTGCATTGTCTGCAGAGAGTGCCTGGCACCACTGCGGATGCACTGCAGTGAGTCCAGAGAGTGCACTGGCACCACTGGTGATGCAGTGCAGTGAGTCCAGAGAGTGCAAAGGCACCACAAGGGATGCATTGCAGTGAGTCCAGAGAGTGCACTGGCACCAGTGGGGATGCACTGCGGTGAGTAAAGAGAATGCACTGGCACCATTGGGGTTGCACTGCAGTGAGTCCAGAGAGTGCACTGGCACCAATGGGGATGCAGTGCAGTGAGTCCAGAGAGTGCACTGGCACCTTGGGGATGCAGTGCAGTGAGTCCAGAGAGTGCACTGGCACCACTGGGGATGCACTGCAGTGAGTCCAGAGAGTGCCCTGGCACCACTGGGGATGCAGTTCAGTGAGTCCAGAGAGTGCACTGGCACCACTGGGGATGCACTGCAGTGAGTGCAGAGAGTGCCCTGGCACCACTGGGATGCAGTGCACTGAGTCCACAGAGTGCACTGGCACCACTGGGGATGCACTGCAGTGACTCTAGTAAGTGCACTGGCACCTCCGGGATGAAGTGCAATGACTCCAGAGAGTGCACTGGCACCATTGGGGATGCACTGCCGTGAGTGCAGAGAGTGCACTGGCACCACTGGGGATGCACTGCAGTGAGTCCAGAGAGTGCACTGGCACCACTGGCGATGCACCCCGGCAAGTCCAGAGAGTGCACTGGCACCACTGTGGATGCACTGCAGTGAGTCCAGAGAGTGCACTGGCACCACTGGGGATGCAGTGCAGTGAGTCCAGAGAGTGCACTGGCACCACTGGGGATGCAATTCAGTGAGTCCAGAGAGTGCACTGGCACCACTGGGGATGCACTGCACTGAGTCCTGGGAGTGCACTGGCACCACTGGGGATGCACTGCAGTGAGTCCAGAGAGTGCATTGGCACCACTGGGGATGCACTGCAGTTAGTCCAGATGTTAGCCTAGCAACCACATAATCACCAAGTGATTATATGAAGGTGCTTTATTCAGCGCTGGAAGGCGGGGCAGGTGCCCAAATCTGGCTTCAAGTCCCGTTACTTCCCAGCCGTTATTTATACCTACAATATTGCGTCAGGTATACATATTCTTACAGGTTGCAACAGCAGCCTCACTTTTCATTCTAATTAGCTCCCCTCCCCTTTGCACATGCGTGGCGCACTCTGGTGGTCGTCCAGGTGGTCGTCCAGATGAAGTAAGGAGTCTTCCTCTCCGCTAAACCTTTCACCTTTCTTACTCGACGCATGCTCCCTCCGCTTCTTGGTTCTGCTTCAACTCATTTCATTATTTCCAGGCCCTTGTCTAAGGTCAGGTTGTACCTGTTCCCTCCCAAGGTTCCCCTTCAATGACTCTTTTGATTGTTCAATGTACTCCCTAAGTATCCAGTATACATAGATTAATTGATAATGTAAGTACATTTGGCAATGCTTAATTATACTGTAGGTCCCATTACCTAAGAGACATTAGTAAAACATCCATTCGATTCTCCCCAACACTAACACAGAGACAGCACTGGCACCACTGGGGATGCATTGCAGTGAGTCCAGAGAGGGCACTGGCACCACTGGGGATGCAGTGCAGTGAGTCCAGAGAGTGCACTGGCACCACCTGGGATGCAGTGCAGTGAGTCCAGAGAGTGCACTGTCACCACTGGGGATGCAGTGCAGTGAGTCCAGAGAGTGCACTGGCATCACAGGAGTTGAAGTGCAGTGAGTCAAGAGAGTGCACTGGAACCACTGGGGATGCAGCGCAGTGACTCCTGAGAGTGCACTGGCACCACTGGGGACGCAGTGCAGTGAGTCCAGAGAGTGCCTTGGCACCACAGGGGATGCAGTGCAGTGAGTCCAGAGAGTGCACTGGCACCACTGGGGATGCACTGCAGTAAGTCCAGAGAGTGCCCTGGCACCACTGGGATGCAGTGCACTGAGTCCACAGAGTGGACTGGCACCACTGGGGATGCAATGCAGTGAGACCAGAGACATAACAGGCACCACTGGGCATGCAGTGCAGTGAGACCAGAGACTTCACAGGCACCACTGGGGATGCACTGCATTGAGTCCAGAGAGTGCACTAGCACCACTGGGGATGCACTGCAGTGAGTCCAGAGTGTGCACTGGCACCACTGGGGATGCAGTGCAGTGAGTCCAGAGAGTGCACTGGAACCACTGGGGATGCAGTGCAGTGAGTCCAGAGAGTGCACTGGCACCACTGGGGATGTAGTGCAGTGAGTTCACAGAGGACACTGGCACCAAAGGGGATGCAGTGTAGTGAGTCCAGAGAGTACAGTGGCACCACTGTTGATGCAGTGCAGTGAGTCCAAAGAGTGCACTGGCACCATTGGGGATGCAGTGCAGTGAGTCCAGAGACTTCACAGGCACCACTGGGGATGCAGTGCAGTGAGTCCAGAGAGTGCCCTGGCACCACTGGGGATGCAATGCAGTGAGTCCAGAGAGTGCACTGGCACCAATGGGGATGCAGTGCAGTGAGTAAAGAGAGTACAGTGGCACCACTGGGGATGCAGTGCAGTGAGTCAAGAGAGTGCACTGGCACCACTGGGAATGCAGTGAGTCCAGAGAGTGCACTGGCACCACTGGGGATGCACTGCAGTGAGTCCAGAGAGTGCACTGGCACCACTGGGGATGCACCCCGGCAAGTCCAGAGAGTGCACTGGCACCACTGGGGATGCAGTGCAGTGAGTCCAGAGAGTGCACTGGCACTACTGGGGATGCACTGCAGTGAGTGCAGAGAGTGCACTGGCATCACTGGGGATGCACTGCAGTGAGTCCAGAGAGTGCACTGGCACCACTGGGGATGCAGCACAGTGGGTCCAGAGAGTGCACTGGCACCACTGGGGATGCAGTGAAGTGAGTAAAGAGAGTGCACTGGCACCACTGGTGATGCACTGCAGTGACTCAAAAGAGTGCACTGGCACCACTGGGATGCAGTGCAGTGAGTCCAGAGAGTGCACTAGCACCATTGGGATGCACTGCAGTGAGTCCAGAGAGTGCACTGGCACCACTGGGATGCAGTGCACTGAGTCCACAGAGTGCACTGGCACCACGGGGGATACACTGCAGTGAGTCCAGAGAGTGCACTGGCACCACTGGGGATGCAGTGCCGTGAGTGCAGAGAGTGCACTGGCACCGCTGCGGTTGCACCCCGGTGTTTTCAGAGAGTGCAGTGGCACCACTGGGGATGCAGTGCAGTGAGTCCAGAGAGTGCACTGGCACCACGGGGGATGCAGTGCAGTGAGTAAAGAGAGTGCACTGGCACCACTGGGGATGCAGTGCAGTGAGTCCAGAGAGTGCACTGGCACCACTGGGGATGCAGGTCAGTGAGTTCAGAGAGTGCACTGGCACCTTGGGGATGCAGTGCAGTGAGTCCAGAGAGTGCACTGGCACAATTGTGGATGAAGTGCAGTGAGTCCAGAGACTACACTGACACCACTGGAAATGCACTGCAGTGAGTCCAGAGAGTGCACTGGCACCACTGGAGATGCAGTCCAGTGAGTCCAGAGAGTGAAGTGGCACCATTGGGGATGCAGTGCAGTGAGTCCAGAGAGTGCCCTGGCACCACTGGTTATGCAGTGCAGTGAGTTAAGAGAGTACACTGGCGCCACTGTGTATGCACTGCAGTGAGTCCAGAGAGTGCACTGGCACCACTGGTGATGCAGTGCAATGAGTCCAGAGAGCCACTGGCACCAATGGGGATGCAGTGCATTTAGTCCAGAGAGTGAACTGGCACCACTGGGGATGCAGTGCACTGAGTCCAGAGAGGGCACTGTCATCAATGGGGATGCAGTGCAGTGAGTGCAGAGAGTGCACTGGCACCACTGGGGATGCACTGCAGTGAGACCAGAGACTTCACAGGCACCACTGGGGATGCAGAGCAGTGAGTCCAGAGAGTGCACTGGCACCACTGGGGATGCAGTGCAGTGAGTGCAGAGAGTGCACTGGCACCACTGTGGATGCAGTGCAGTGAGTCCAGAGAGTGCACTGGCACCACTGGGGATGGACTGCAGTGAGTCCAGAGAGTGCACTGGCACCACTGGGGATGCAGTGCAGTGAGTCAAGAGAGGTCACTGGCACCACTGGGGATGCACCCCGGCAAGTCCAGAGAGTGCACTGTCACCACTGGGGATGCAGTGCAGTGAGTCCAGAGAGTGCACTGGCACCACTGGGGATGCAGTGCAGTGAGTCCAGAGAGTGCACTGGTACCACTGGGGATGCACCCCGTTGAGTCCAGAGAGTGCACTGGCACCACTGGGGATGCAGTGCAATGAGTCCAGAGAGTGCACTGGCACCACTGGTGATGCAGTGCAGTGAGACCACAGATTGCAGTGGCACCACTGGGAATGGAGTGCAGCGAGTCCAGAGAGGGCACTGGTACGATTGGGGATGCAGTGCACTGAGTCCAGAGAGTGCACTGGCACCACTGGGGATGCAATGCAGTGAGTCCTGAGAGTGCACTGGCACCAATAGGATGCAGCGCAGTGAGTCCAGAGAGTGCACTGGCACCACTGGGGATGCAGTGCAGTGAGTCCAGAGAGTGCACTGGCACCACTGGGGATGCAGTGCAGTGAGTCCAGAGAGTGCACTGGCACCACTGGGGATGCACTCGGGTGAGTCCAGAGAGTGCACTGGTACCACTGGCGATGCACTCGGGTGAGTCCAGAGCGTGCACTGGCACCACAGGGGATGCAGTGCAGTGAGTCCAGAGAGTGCACTGGCACCACTGGGGATGCAATGCAGTGAGTCCAGAGAGTGCACTGGCACCACTGGGGATGCACCCCGGCAAGTCCAGAGAGTGCACTCTCTGGACTCACTGACGTGCATCCCCAGTGCACTGGCACCACTGGGGATGCACCCCGGCAAGTCCAGAGAGTGCACTCTCTGGACTCACTGACGTGCATCCCCAGTGGTGCCATTGCACTCTCTGGACTCACTGCACTGCATCCCCAGTGGTGCCAGTGCACTCACTGGACTCACTGCAGTGCATCCCCAGTGGTGCCAGTGCACTCTCTGGACTCACTGTACTGCATCCCCAGTGGTGCCAGTGCACTCTCTGGACTCACTGCACTGCATCCCCAGTGGTGCCAGTGCACTCTCTGGACTCACTGCACTGCATCCCCAGTGGTGCCAGTGCACTCTCTGGACTCACTGCAGTGCATCCCCAGTGGTGCCAGTGCACTCTCTGGACTCACTGTACTGCACCGCCAGTGGTGCCAGTGCACTCTCTGGACTCACTGCACTGCATCCCCAGTGGTGCCACTGCACTCTCTGGACTCACTGCACTGCATCCCCAGTGGTGCTAGTGCACTCTCTGGACCCACTGTAGTGCATCCCCACTGGTGCCAGTGCACTCTCTGGACTCACTGCAGTGCATCCCCAGTGGTGCCAGTGCACTCTCTGGAGTCACTGCACTGCATCCCCAGAAGTGCCAGTGCACTCTCTGGAGTCACTGCACTGCATCCCCAGTGGTGCCAGTGCACTCTCTGGACTCACTGCACTGCATCCCCAGTGGTGCCAGTGTACTCTCTGGACTCACTGCAGTGCATCCCCAATGTGCCAGTGCACTCTCTGGACTCACTGCACTGCATCCCCAAGGTGCCAGTGCACTCTCTGGAATCACTGCAGTGCATCCCCAGTGGTGCCAGTGCACTCTCTGAACTCACCGCACTGCATCCCCAGTGGTGTCAGTGCACTCTCTGGACTCACTGCACTGCATCACCAGTGGTGCCAGTGCACTCTCTGGACTCACCGCATTGCATCCCCAGTGGTGCCAGTGCACTCTCTGGACTCACTGCACTGCATCCCCAAGGTGCCAGTGCACTCTCTGGAGTCACTGCACTGCATCGTCAGTGGTGCCAGTGCACTCTCTGGACTCACTGCACTGCATCCCCAGTGGTGCTAGGGCACTCTCTGGAGTCACTGCAGTGCATCCCCAGTGGTCCCAGTGCACTCTCTGCCCTCACTGCAGTGCATCCTCAGTGGTGCCAGTGCACTGTCTGCACTCACTGCAGTGCATCCCCAGTGGTGCCAGTGCAATCTTTGGACTCACTGCACTGCATCCCCAGTGGTGACAGTGCACTCTCTGCCCTCACTGCAGTGCATCCCCAGTGGTGCCAGTGCACTCTCTGGACTCACTGCAGTGCATCCCCAGTGGTGCCAGTGCAATCTCTGGACTCACTGCACTGCATCCCCAGTGGTGACAGTGCACTCTCTGGACTCACTGCAGTGCATCGCCAGTGGTGCCAGTGCACTCTCTGGACTCACTGCACTGCATCCCCGGTGTTCCCAGAGCACTCTCTGGACTCACTGCAGTGCATCCCCAGTGGTGCCAGTGCACTCTCTGGACTCACCGCACTGCATCATCAGTGGTGCTAGTGCACTCTCTGGACTCACTGCAGTGCAGCCCCTGAGGTGCCAGTGTACTCTCTGGACTCACTGAACTGCATCCCCAGTGTTGCCAGTGCACTCTCTGGAATCACTGCAGTGCATCCCCTGTGGTGCCATTGCACTCTCTGGACTCACTGCACTGCATCCCCAGTGGTGCCTGTGCACTCTCTTGAGTCACTGCACTGCATCCCCAGTGGAGCCAGTGCACTCTATGGACTAACTGCACTGCATACCCAGTGGTGCCAGTGCACTCTCTGGACTCACTGCACTGCATCCCCTGTGGTGCCAGTGCACTCTTTCGAATCACTGCACTGCATCCCCAGTGGTGCCAGTGCACTCTCTGGACTCACTGCACTGCATCCCCAGTGGTGCCAGTGCACTCTCTGGACTCACTGCACTGCATCCCCAGTGGTGCCAGTGCACTCTCTGGACTCACTGCAGTGCATCCCCTTTTGTGCCAGTGCACTCTCTGGACTCACTGCACTGCATCCCCAGTGGTGCCAGTGCACTCTCTGGAGTCACTGCTCTGCATCCCCAGTGGTGCCAGTGCACTCTCTGGACTCACTGCAGTGCATCCCCAGTGGTGCCAGTGCACTCTCTGGACTCACTGCACTGCATCCCCAGTGCTGACAGTGCACTCTCTGGACTCACTGCACTGCATCACCAGTGGTGGCAGTGTACTCTCTGGACTCACTGCACTGCATCCCCAGTGGAGACAGTGCACTCTCTGTAGTCACTGCGCTGCATCCCCAGTGGTTACAGGGCACTGTCTCGACTCACTGCACTGCAACTCCAGTAGTGCCAGTGCACTCTCTGGACTCACTGCACTGCATCCGCAGTGGTGCCAGTGCACTCTCTGGAGTCACTGCGCTGCATCCCCAGTGGTGCCAGTGCCCTCTGTGGACTCACTGCACTACATCCCCTGTGGGGCCAGTGCACTCTCTGGACTCACTGCAGTGCATCCCCAGTGGTGCGAGTGCACTCTCTGGACTCACTGCACTGCATCCCCAGTGGCGCCAGTGCACTCTCTGGACTCACTGCACTGGATCTCATTGGTGCTAGTGCACTCTCTGGACTCACTGCACTTCATCCCCAGTGGTGCCACTGCACTCTCTGGACTCAGTGCAGTGCATCCCCAGTTGTGCCAGTGCACTCTCTGGACTCACTGCAGTGCATCCCCAGTGGTGCCAGTGTACTCTCTGGACTCACTGCAGTGCTTCCGCAGTGGTGCCAATGCACTCTCTGCACTCACTGCACTGCATCAACAGTGGTGCCTCTGCACTCTCTGGAGTCACTGCACTGCATCCCCTGTGGTGCCAGTGCACTCTCTGGACTCACTGTAGTGAATCCCCAGTGGTGCCAGTGCACTCTCTGGACTCACTGCACTGCATCCCCAGTGGTGCCAGTGCACTCTCTGGACTCACTGCACTGCATCCGCAGTGGTGCCTTTGCACTCTCAGGACTCACTGCAGTGCATCGCCAGTGGTGCCAGTGCACTCTCTGGACTCACTGCACTGCATCCCCAGTGGTGCCAGTGCACTCTCTGCACTCAGTGCACTGCATCCCCAATGGTGCCACTGCACTCTCTGGACAAACTGCAGTGCATCCCCAGTGGTGCCAGTGCACTCTCTGGACTCACTGCACTGCATCCCCAGTGGTGCCAGTGCACTCTCTGAGCTCTTTGCAGTGCATCCCAAGTGGTGCCAGTGCACTCTCTGGACTCACTGCACGCATCCCCAGTGGTGCCAGTGCACTCTCTGGACTCACGGCAGTGCATCCCCAGTGGTGCCAGTGCACTCTCTGGACTCACTGCACTGCATCCCCAGTGGTGCCAGTGCACTGTCTGGACTCACTGCAGTGTATCGCCATTGGAGCCGGTGCACTCTCTGGACTCACTAAACTGCATCCCCAGTGGTGCCAGAGAACTCTCTGGTCTCACTGCAGTGCATCCCCAGTGGTGCCAGTGCACTCTCTGGACTCACTGCATCCCCAGTGGTGCCAGGGCACTCTCTGGACTCACAGCACTGCATCCCCATTGGTGCCAGTGCACTCTCTGGACTCACTGCACTGCATCTCCTGTGGTGCCAGTGCACTCTCTGGACTCACTGCAGTGCATCCCCAGTGGTGCCAGTGTACTCTGTGGACTCACTGCACTGCATCACCAGCGGTGCCAGTGCACTCTCTGGACTCACTGCAGTGCATCCCCAGTGGTGCCAGTGCACTTTCTGGACTCACTGCAGTGCATCCCCTGTTGTGCCAGTGCACTCTCTGCACTCACTGCACTGCATCCCCAGAAGTGCCAGTGCACTCTCTGGACTCACTGCACTGCATCCCCAAGGTGCCAGTGCACTCTCTGGACTCAACTGCACTGCATCCCCAGTGGTGCCAGTGCACTCTCTGGACTCACTGCAGTGCATCCCCAGTGGTGCCAGTGCACTGTCTGGACTCACTGCAGTGCATCCCCAGTGGTGCCAGTGCACTCTCTGGACTCACTGCAGTGCATCCCCAGTGGTGCCAGTGCACTCTCTGGACTCACTGCACTTCATCCCCAGTGGTGCCAGTGCACTCTCTGGACTCACTGCATTGCATCCCCAGTGGTGCCAGTGCACTCTCTGGACTCACTGCACTGCATCCCCAGTGGTGTCACTGCACTCTCTGGACTCACTGCACTGCATCACCATTGGTGCCAGGGCACTCTCGGGACTAACTGCAGTGCATCCGCAGTGGTGCCTGTGCACTCTTTCGAGTCACTGCAGTGCATCCCCAGTGGTGCCAGTGCACTCTCTGGACTCACTGCACTGCATCCCCATTGGTGCCAGTGCACTCTCTGGAATCACTGCAGTGCATCCCCAGTGGTGTCAGTGCACTCTCTGGACTCACTGCACTGCATCCCCAGTGGTGCCAGTGCACTCTCTGGACTCACTGCAGTGCATTCCCAGTGGTGCCAGTGCACTCTCTGGACTCACTGCACTGCATCACCATTGGTGCCAGTGCACTCTCCGGACTCACTGCAGTGCATCCGCAGTGGTGGCAGTGCACTCTTTTGAGTCACTGCAGTGCATCCCCAGTGGTGCCAGTGCACTCTCTGGACTCACTGCAGTGAATCCCCAGTGGTGCCAGTGCACTCTCTGCACTCACTGCACTGCATCCCCAGTGGTGCCAGTGCACTCTCTGGAGTCGCAGCACTGCATCAACAGTGGTGCCTCTGCACTCTCTGGAGTCACTGCACTGCATCCCCAGTGCTGCCAGTGCACTCTCTGGAGTCACTGCAGTGCATCCCCAGTGGTGCCAGTGCACTCTCTGGACTCACTGCATTGCATCCCCAGTGGTGCCAGTGCACTCTCTGGACTCACTGCACTGCATCCCCAGTGGTGCCACTGCACACTCTGGACTCACTGCACTGCATCACCATTGGTGCCAGTGCACTCTCTGGACTCACTGCAGTGTATCCCCTGTGGTGCCAGTGCACTCTTTCGAATCACTGCAGTGCATCCCCAGTGGTGCCAGTGCACTCTCTGGACTCACTGCACTGCATCCCCAGTGGTGCCAGTGCACTCTCTGGACTCACTGCACTGCATCCCCAGTGTTCCCAGAGCACTCTCTGGACTCACTGCAGTGCATCGCCAGTGGTGCCAGTGCACTCTCTGGACTCACTGCATTGCATCCCCAGTGGTGCCAGTGCACTCTCTGGACTCACTGCACTGCATCCCCAGTGGTGCCAGTGCACTCTCTGGACTCACTGCACTGCATCCCCAATGCTGACAGTGCACTCTCTGGACTCACTGCACTGCATTCCCCAGTGCTGACAGTGCACTCTCTGGACTCACTGCAGTGCATCCCCAGTGGTGCCAGTGCACTCTCTGGACTCACTGCACTGCATCCCCAGTGGTGCCAGTGCACTCTCCGGACTCACTGCACTGCATCCCTAATGGTGCCAGTGCACTCTCTGGACTCACTGCAGTGCATCCCCAGTGGTGCCAGTGCACTCTCTGCACTCACTGCACTGCATCCCCAGTGGTGCCAGTGCACTCTCTGCACTCACTGCACTGCATCCCCGGTGTTCCCAGAGCACTCTCTGGACTCACCGAGGTGCATCCCCAGTGGTGCCAGTGCACTCTCTGGACTCACTGAACTGCATCCCCAGTGGTGCCAGAGCACTCTCTGGACTCACTGCAGTGCAGCCCCTGAGGTGCCAGTGTACTCTTTGGACTCACTGCACTGCATCCCCAGTGGTGCCAGTGCACTCTCTGGACTCACTGCACTGCATCCCCAGTGGTGCCTGTGCACTCTCTTGAGTCACTGCACTGCATCCCCAGTGGCGCCAGTGCACTCTATGGACTAACTGCACTGCATCCCCAGTGGTGCCAGTGCACTCTCTGGACTCACTGCACTGCATCCCCAGAGGTGCCAGTGCACTCTCTGGACTCACTGCACTGCATCCCCAGTGGTTCCAGTGCACTCTCTGGATCACTGCACTGCATCACCATTGGTGCCAGGGCACTCTCCGGACTCACTGCAGTGCATCCCCAGTGGTGCCAGTGCACTCTTTCGAGTCACTGCACTGCATCCCCAGTGGTGCCAGTGCATTCTCTGGACTCACTGCAGTGCATCCCCAGTGGTGCCAGTGCAGTCTCTGGAGTCACTGCAGTGCATCCCCAGTGGTGCCAGTGCACTCTCTGGACTCACTGCACTGCATCCCCAGTGCTGACAGTGCACTCTCTGGACTCACTGCACTGCATCCCCAGTGGTGCCAGTGTACTCTCTGGACTCAGTGCACTGCATCAACAGTGGTGCCACTGCACTCTCTGGACTCACTGCAGTGCATCCCCAGTGGTGCCAGTGCACTCTCTGGAGTCACTGCACTGCATCCCCAGTGGTGCCAGTGCACTCTCTGGACTCACTGCAGTGCATCCCCAGTGGTGCCAGTGCACTCTCTGGACTCACTGCACTGCATCCCCAGTGGCGCCAGTGCACTCTCTGGACTCACTGCAGTGCATCCCCAGTGGTGCCAGTGCACTCTCTGGACTCACTGCACTGCATCCCCAGTGGAGCCATTGCACTCTCTGGACTCACTGCAGTGCATCCCCAGTGGTGCCAGTGCACTCTCTGGACTCACTGCAGTGCTTCCGCACTGGTGCCAGTGCACTCTCTGCACTCACTGCAGTGCATCCCCTGTGGTGCCAGTGCACTCTCTGGAGTCACTGCACTGCATCCCCAGTGGTGCCAGTGCACTCTCTGGACTCACTGTAGTGCATCCCCAGTGGTGCCAGTGCACTCTCTGGACTCACTGCAGTGCAGCCCTTGTGGTGCCTTTGCACTCTCAGGACTCACTGCACTGCATCCCCAGTGGTGCCAGTGCACTCTCTGGACTCAGTGCACTGCATCCCCAGTGGTGCCAGTGCACTCTCTGAACTCAGTGCAGTGCATCCCCAGTGGTGCCACTGCACTCTCTGGACTCACTGCAGTGCATCCCCAGTGGTGCCAGTGCACTCTCTGGACTACTGCAGTGCATCCCCAGTGGTGCCAGTGCACTCTCTGAGCTCTTTGCAGTGCATCCCCAGTGGTGCCAGTGCACTCTCTGAGCTCTTTGCACTGCATCCCCAGTGGTGCCAGTGTAGTCTCTGGACTCACAGCAGTGCATCCCCAGTGGTGCCAGTGCACTCTACTGGACTCACTGCACTGCATCCCCAGTGGTGCCAGTGCACTGTCTGGACTCACTGCAGTGTATCGCCGTTGGAGCCGGTGCACTCTCTGGACTCACTGCAGTGCTTCCCCACTGGTGCCAGTGCACTCTTTGGACTCACTGCACTGCATCCCCAGTGGTGCCAGTGCACTCTCTGGACTCACTGCACTGCATTCCCAGTGGTGCCAGTGCACTCTCTGGACTCACTGCACTGCATCCCCAGTGGTGCCAGTGCACTCTCTGGACTCACTGCAGTGCATCCCCAGTGGTGCCAGTGCACTCTCTGGACTCACTGCACTGCATCCCCAATGGTGCCAGTGCACTCTCTGGACTCACTGCACTGCATCCCCAGTGGTGCCAGTGCACTCTCTGGACTCACTGCAGTGTATCCCCTGTGGTGCCAGTGCACTCTGTGGACTCACTGCACTGCATCCCAGTGGTGCCAGTGCACTCTCTGGTCTCACTGCATTGCATCCCCAGTGGTGCCAGTGCACTCTCTGGACTCACTGCAATGCATCCCCAGTGGTGTCAGTGCACTCTCTGGACTCACTGCACTGCATCACCATTGGTGCCAGGGCACTCTCCGGACTCACTGCAGTGCATCCCCAGTGGTGCCAGTGCACTCTTTCGAGTCACTGCAGTGCATCCCCAGTGGTGCCAGTGCACTCTCTGGACTCACTGCACTGCATCCCCAGTGGTGCCAGTGCACTCTCTGGAATCACTGCAGTGCATCCCCAGTGGTGCCAGTGCACTCTCTGGACTCACTGCACTGCATCCCCAGTGGTGCCAGTGCACTCTCTGGACTCACTGCATTGCATCCCCAGTGGTGCCAGTGCACTCTCTGGACTCACTGCACTGCATCCCCAGTGGTGCCACTGCACTCTCTGGACTCACTGCACTGCATCCCCAGTGGTGCCAGTGCACTCTCTGGACTCACTGCACTGCATCCCCAGTGGTGCCAGTGCACTCTCTGGACTCACTGCACTGCATCCCCAGTGGTGCCAGTGCACTCTCTGGACTCACTGCAGTGCATCCCCAGTGGTGCCGGTGCACTCTCTGGACTCACTGCACTGCATCCCCACTGGTGCCAGTGCACTCTCTGGACTCACTGCACTGCATCCCCAATGGTGCCAGTGCACTCTCTGTAGTCACTGCACTGCGTCCCCAGTGGTGCCAGTGCACTCTCTGGACTCACTGCAGTGTATCCCCAGTGGTGCCAGTGCACTCTGTGGACTCACTGCACTGCATCCCAGTGGTGCCAGTGCACTCTCTGGACTCACTGCACTGCATCCCCAAGGTGCCAGTGCACTCTCTGGACTCAACTGCACTGCATCCCCAGTGGTGCCAGTGCACTCTCTGGACTCACTGCAGTGCATCCCCAGTGGTGCCAGTGCACTCTCTGGACTCACTGCAGTGCATCCCCAGTGGTGCCAGTGCACTCTCTGGACTCACTGCACTGCATCCCCAGTGGTGCCAGTGCACTCTCTGGACTCACTGCACTTCATCCCCAGTGGTGCCAGTGCACTCTCTGGTCTCACTGCATTGCATCCCCAGTGGTGCCAGTGCACTCTCTGGACTCACTGCACTGCATCCCCAGTGGTGTCACTGCACTCTCTGGACTCACTGCACTGCATCACCATTGGTGCCAGGGCACTCTCCGGACTCACTGCAGTGCATCCGCAGTGGTGCCAGTGCACTCTTTCGAGTCACTGCAGTGCATCCCCAGTGGTGCCAGTGCACTCTCTGGACTCACTGCTCTGCATCCCCAGTGGTGCCAGTGCACTCTCTGGAATCACTGCAGTGCATCCCCAGTGGTGCCAGTGCACTCTCTGGACTCACTGCACTGCATCCCCAGTGGTGCCAGTGCACTCTCTGGACTCACTGCACTGCATCCCCAGTGGTGCCAGTGCACTCTCTGGACTCACTGCACTGCATCCCCAGTGGTGCCAGTGCACTCTCTGGACTCACTGCACTGCATCCCCATTGGTGCCAGTGCACTCTCTGGACTCACTGCAGTGCATCCCAGTGGTGCCAGTGCACTCTTTCGAGTCACTGCACTGCATCCCCAGTAGTGCCAGTGCACTCTCTGGACTCATTGCAGTGCATCCCCAGTGGTGCCAGTGCACTCTCTGGACTCACTGCACTGCATCCCCAGTGGTGCCAGTGCACTCTCTGGACTCACTGCACTGCATCCCCAATGCTGACAGTGCACTCTCTGGACTCACTGCACTGCATCCCCAGTGGTGCCAGTGCACTCTCTGGACTCACTGCACTGCATCCCCAGTGGTGCCAGTGCACTCTCCGGACTCACTGCACTGCATCCCAGTGGTGCCAGTGCACTCTCTGGACTCACTGCAGTGCATCCCCAGTGGTGCCAGTGCACTCTCTGCACTCACTGCACTGCATCCCCAGTGTGCCAGTGCACTCTCTGGACTCACCGCAGGTGCATCCCCAGTGGTGCCAGTGCACTCTCTGGACTCACTGAACTGCATCCCCAGTGGTGCCAGAGCACTCTCTGGACTCACTGCAGTGCAGCCCCTGAGGTGCCAGTGCACTCTCTGGACTCACTGCACTGCATCCCCAGTGGTGCCAGTGCACTCTCTGGACTCACTGCACTGCATCCCCAGTGGTGCCTGTGCACTCTCTTGAGTCACTGCACTGCATCCCCAGTGGAGCCAGTGCACTCTATGGACTAACTGCACTGCATCCCCAGTGGTGCCAGTGCACTCTCTGGACTCACTGCACTGCATCCCCAGTGGTGCCAGTGCACTCTCTGGACTCACTGCACTGCATCCCCAGTGGTTCCAGTGCACTCTCTGGATCACTGCACTGCATCACCATTGGTGCCAGGGCACTCTCCGGACTCACTGCAGTGCATCCCCAGTGGTGCCAGTGCACTCTTTCGAGTCACTGCACTGCATCCCCAGTGGTGCCAGTGCACTCTCTGGACTCACTGCAGTGCATCCCCAGTGGTGCCAGTGCACTCTCTGGAGTCACTGCACTGCATCCCCAGTGGTGCCAGTGCACTCTCTGGACTCACTGCACTGCATCCCCAGTGGTGCCAGTGCACTCTCTGGACTCACTGCACTGCATCCCCAGTGGTGCCAGTGCACTCTCTGGACTCACTGCACTGCATCCCCAGTGGTGCCACTGCACTCTCTGGACTCACTGCAGTGCATCCCCAGTGGTGCCAGTGCACTCTCTGGAGTCACTGCACTGCATCCCCAGTGGTGCCAGTGCACTCTCTGGACTCACTGCAGTGCATCCCCAGTGGTGCCAGTGCACTCTCTGGACTCACTGCAGTGCATCCCCAGTGGTGCCAGTGCACTCTCTGGACTCACTGCACTGCATCCCCAGTGGTGCCAGTGCACTCTCTGGACTCACTGCACTGCATCCCCAGTGGTGCCAGTGCACTCTCTGGACTCACTGCAGTGCATCCCCAGTGGTGCCAGTGCACTCTCTGGACTCACTGCAGTGCATCCCCACTGGTGCCAGTGCACTCTCTGGACTCACTGCAGTGCATCCCCAGTGGTGCCAGTGCACTCTCTGGACTCACTGCACTGCATCCCCAGTGGTGCCAGTGCACTCTCTGGACTCACTGCAGTGCATCCCCAGTGGTGCCAGTGCACTCTCTGGACTCACTGCAGTGCAGCCCTTGTGGTGCCTTTGCACTCTCAGGACTCACTGCACTGCATCCCCAGTGGTGCCAGTGCACTCTCTGGACTCACTGCACTGCATCCCCAGTGGTGCCAGTGCACTCTCTGAACTCACTGCACTGCATCCCCAGTGGTGCCACTGCACTCTCTGGACTCACTGCAGTGCATCCCCAGTGGTGCCAGTGCACTCTCTGGACTCACTGCAGTGCATCCCCAGTGGTGCCAGTGCACTCTCTGAGCTCTTTGCAGTGCATCCCCAGTGGTGCCAGTGCACTCTCTGGACTCACTGCACTGCATCCCCAGTGGTGCCAGTGCACTCTCTGGACTCACAGCAGTGCATCCCCAGTGGTGCCAGTGCACTACTGGACTCACTGCAGTGTAGCTCAGTGGTGCCAGTGCACTCTCTGGACTCACTGCACTGCATCCCCAGTGGTGCCAGTGCACTCTCTGGACTCACTGCACTGCATCCCCAGTGGTGCCAGTGCACTGTCTGGACTCACTGCAGTGTATCGCCGTTGGAGCCGGTGCACTCTCTGGACTCACTGCAGTGCATCCCCAGTGGTGCCAGTGCACTCTCTGGACTCACTGCACTGCATCCCAGTGGTGCCAGTGCACTCTCTGGACTCACTGCACTGCATCCCCAGTGGTGCCAGTGCACTCTCTGGACTCACTGCACTGCATTCCCAGTGGTGCCAGTGCACTCTCTGGACTCACTGCACTGCATCCCCAGTGGTGCCAGTGCACTCTCTGGACTCACTGCAGTGCATCCCCACTGGTGCCAGTGCACTCTCTGGACTCACTGCACTGCATCCCCAGTGGTGCCAGTGCACTCTCTGGAGTCACTGCACTGCATCCCCAGTGGTGCCAGTGCACTCTCTGGACTCACTGCAGTGCATCCCCTGTGGTGCCAGTGCACTCTCTGGACTCACTGCACTGCATCCCAGTGGTGCCACTGCACTCTCTGGTCTCACTGCATTGCATCCCCAGTGGTGCCAGTGCACTCTCTGGACTCACTGCACTGCATCCCCAGTGGTGTCACTGCACTCTCTGGACTCACTGCACTGCATCACCATTGGTGCCAGGGCACTCTCCGGACTCACTGCAGTGCATCCGCAGTGGTGCCAGTGCACTCTTTCGAGTCACTGCAGTGCATCCCCAGTGGTGCCAGTGCACTCTCTGGACTCACTGCACTGCATCCCCAGTGGTGCCAGTGCACTCTCTGGACTCACTGCAGTGCATCCCCAGTGGTGCCAGTGCACTCTCTGGACTCACTGCACTGCATCCCCAGTGGTGCCAGTGCACTCTCTGGACTCACTGCAGTGCATCCCCAGTGGTGCCAGTGCACTCTCTGGACTCACTGCACTGCATCCCCAGTGGTGCCACTGCACTCTCTGGACTCACTGCACTGCATCCCCAGTGGTGCCAGTGCACTGTCTGGACTCACTGCAGTGTATCGCCATTGGAGCCGGTGCACTCTCTGGACTCACTGCAGTGCTTCCCCACTGGTGCCAGTGCACTCTTTGGACTCACTGCACTGCATTCCCAGTGGTGCCAGTGCACTCTCTGGACTCACTGCACTGCATCACCAGTGGTGCCAGTGCACTCTCTGGAGTCACTGCACTGCATCCCCAGTGGTGCCAGTGCACTCTCTGGACTCACTGCACTGCATTCCCAGTGGTGCCAGTGCACTCTCTGGACTCACTGCACTGCATCCCCAGTGGTGCCAGTGCACTCTCTGGACCCACTGCAGTGCATCCCCACTGGTGCCAGTGCACTCTCTGGACTCACTGCACTGCATCCCCAATGGTGCCAGTGCACTCTCTGTAGTCACTGCACTGCGTCCCCAGTGGTGCCAGTGCACTCTCTGGACTCACTGCAGTGTATCCCCTGTGGTGCCAGTGCACTCTGTGGACTCACTGCACTGCATCCCAGTGGTGCCAGTGCACTCTCTGGACTCACTGCACTGCATCCCCAAGGTGCCAGTGCACTCTCTGGACTCAACTGCACTGCATCCCCAGTGGTGCCAGTGCACTCTCTGGACTCACTGCAGTGCATCCCCAGTGGTGCCAGTGCACTCTCTGGACTCACTGCAGTGCATCCCCAGTGGTGCCAGTGCACTCTCTGGACTCACTGCACTGCATCCCCAGTGGTGCCAGTGCACTCTCTGGACTCACTGCACTTCATCCCCAGTGGTGCCAGTGCACTCTCTGGTCTCACTGCATTGCATCCCCAGTGGTGCCAGTGCACTCTCTGGACTCACTGCACTGCATCCCCAGTGGTGTCACTGCACTCTCTGGACTCACTGCACTGCATCACCATTGGTGCCAGGGCACTCTCCGGACTCACTGCAGTGCATCCGCAGTGGTGCCAGTGCACTCTTTCGAGTCACTGCAGTGCATCCCCAGTGGTGCCAGTGCACTCTCTGGACTCACTGCACTGCATCCCCAGTGGTGCCAGTGCACTCTCTGGACTCACTGCACTGCATCCCCAGTGGTGCCAGTGCACTCTCTGGACTCACTGCACTGCATCCCCAGTGGTGCCACTGCACTCTCTGGACTCACTGCACTGCATCACCATTGGTGCCAGTGCACTCTCCGGACTCACTGCAGTGCATCCGCAGTGGTGCCAGTGCACTCTTTTGAGTCACTGCAGTGCATCCCCAGTGGTGCCAGTGCACTCTCTGGACTCACTGCACTGCATCCCCAGTGGTGCCAGTGCACTCTCTGCACTCACTGCACTGCATCACCAGTGGTGCCAGTGCACTCTCTGGACTCACTGCAGTGCATCCCCAGTGGTGCCAGTGCACTCTCTGGACTCACTGCACTGCATCCCCAGTGGTGCCAGTGCACTCTCTGGAGTCGCAGCACTGCATCAACAGTGGTGCCTCTGCACTCTCTGGACTCACTGCAGTGCATCCCCAGTGCTGCCAGTGCACTCTCTGGACTCACTGCAGTGCATCCCCAGTGGTGCCAGTGCACTCTCTGGACTCACTGCACTGCATCCCCAGTGGTGCCAGTGCACTCTCTGGACTCACTGCACTGCATCCCCAGTGGTGCCAGTGCACTCTCTGGACTCACTGCACTGCATCCCCAGTGGTGCCAGTGCACTCTCTGGACTCACTGCACTGCATCCCCAGTGGTGCCACTGCACTCTCTGGACTCACTGCACTGCATCACCATTGGTGCCAGGGCACTCTCCGGACTCACTGCAGTGCATCCGCAGTGGTGCCAGTGCACTCTTTCAAATCACTGCAGTGCATCCCCAGTGGTGCCAGTGCACTCTCTGGACTCACTGCACTGCATCCCCAGTGGTGCCAGTGCACTCTCTGGACTCACTGCACTGCATCCCCAGTGTTCCCAGAGCACTCTCTGGACTCACTGCAGTGCATCCCAGTGGTGCCAGTGCACTCTCTGGACTCACTGCACTGCATCCCCAGTGGTGCCAGTGCACTCTCTGGACTCACTGCACTGCATCCCCAGTGGTGCCACTGCACTCTCTGGACTCACTGCACTGCATCACCATTGGTGCCAGGGCACTCTCCGGACTCACTGCAGTGCATCCGCAGTGGTGCCAGTGCACTCTCTGGAGTCACTGCACTGCATCCCCAGTGGTGCCAGTGCACTCTCTGGACTCACTGCAGTGCATCCCCAGTGGTGCCAGTGCACTCTCTGGACTCACTGCACTGCATCCCCAGTGGTGCCAGTGCACTCTCTGGACTCACTGCAGTGCATCCCCAGTGGTGACAGTGCACTCTCTGGACTCACTGCACTGCATCCCCAGTGGTGCCAGTGCACTCTCTGGACTCACTGCACTGCATCCCCAGTGGTGCCAGTGCACTCTCTGGACTCACTGCAGTGCATCCCCAGTGGTGACAGTGCACTCTCTGGACTCACTGCACTGCATGCATCCCCAGTGGTGCCAGTGCACTCTCTGGACTCACTGCAGTGCATCCCCAGTGGTGCCAGTGCACTCTCTGGACTCACTGCAGTGCATCCCCAGTGGTGCCAGTGCACTCTCTGGACTCACTGCACTGCATCCCCAGTGGTGCCAGTGCACTCTCTGCACTCACTGCACTGCATCCCCGGTGTTCCCAGAGCACTCTCTGGACTCACCGAGGTGCATCCCCAGTGGTGCCAGTGCACTCTCTGGACTCACTGCACTGCATCCCCAGTGGTGCCAGTGCACTCTCTGGACTCACTGCAGTGCAGCCCCTGTGGTGCCAGTGCACTCTCTGGACTCACTGCACTGCATCCCCAGTGGTGCCAGTGCACTCTCTGGACTCACTGCACTGCATCCCCAGTGGTGCCTGTGCACTCCCTTGAGTCACTGCACTGCATCCCCAGTGGAGCCAGTGCACTCTATGGACTCACTGCACTGCATCCCCAGTGGTGCCAGTGCACTCTCTGGACTCACTGCACTGCATCCCCAGTGGTTCCAGTGCACTCTCTGGATCACTGCACTGCATCACCATTGGTGCCAGGGCACTCTCCGGACTCACTGCAGTGCATCCCCAGTGGTGCCAGTGCACTCTTTCGAGTCACTGCACTGCATCCCCAGTGGTGCCAGTGCATTCTCTGGACTCACTGCAATGCATCCCCATTGGTGCCAGTGCACTCTCTGGACTCACTGCAGTGCATCCCCAGTGGTGCCAGTGCACTCTCTGGACTCACTGCACTGCATCCCCAGTGGTGCCAGTGCACTCTCTGGACTCACTGCAGTGCATCCCCAGTGGTGCCAGTGCACTCTCTGGACTCACTGCAGTGCATCCCCAGTGGTGCCAGTGCACTCTCTGGACTCACTGCACTGCATCCCCAGTGGTGCCAGTGCACTCTCTGGACTCACTGCAGTGCATCCCCAGTGGTGCCAGTGCACTCTCTGGACTCACTGCACTGCATCCCCAGTGGTGCCAGTGCACTCTCTGGACTCACTGCACTGCATCCCATTGGTGCCAGTGCACTCTCTGGACTCACTGCACTGCATCCCCAGTGGTGCCAGTGCACTCTCTGGACTCACTGCAGTGCATCCCCAGTGGTGCCAGTGCACTCTCTGGACTCACTGCAGTGCATCCCCACTGGTGCCAGTGCACTCTCTGCACTCACTGCACTGCATCCCCAGTGGTGCCAGTGCACTCTCTGGAGTCACTGCACTGCATCCCCAGTGGTGCCAGTGCACTCTCTGGACTCACTGTAGTGCATCCCCAGTGGTGCCAGTGCACTCTCTGGACTCACTGCACTGCATCCCCAGTGGTGCCAGTGCACTCTCTGGACTCACTGCACTGCATCCCTTGTGGTGCCAGTGCACTCTCAGGACGCACTGCACTGCATCCCCAGTGGTGCCAGTGCACTCTCTGGACTCAGTGCACTGCATCCCCAGTGGTGCCAGTGCACTCTCTGGACTCAGTGCACTGCATCCCCAGTGGTGCCAGTGCACTCTCTGGACTCACTGCAGTGCATCCCCAGTGGTGCCAGTGCACTCTCTGGACTCACTGGGGTGCATCCCAGTGGTGCCAGTGCACTCTCTGAGCTCTTTGCAGTGCATCCCCAGTGGTGCCAGTGCACTCTCTGGACTCACTGCAGTGCATCCCCAGTGGTGCCAGTGCACTCTTTCGAGTCACTGCACTGCATCCCCAGTGGTGCCAGTGCACTCTCTGGACTCACTGCAATGCATCCCCAGTGGTGCCAGTGCAGTCTCTGGAGTCACTGCAGTGCATCCCCAGTGGTGCCAGTGCACTCTCTGGACTCACTGCACTGCATCCCCAGTGGTGCCAGTGCACTCTCTGGACTCACTGCAGTGCATCCCCAGTGGTGCCAGTGCACTCTCTGGACTCACTGCAGTGCATCCCCAGTGGTGCCAGTGCACTCTCTGGACTCACTGCACTGCATCCCCAGTGGTGCCAGTGCACTCTCTGGACTCACTGCAGTGCATCCCCAGTGGTGCCAGTGCACTCTCTGGACTCACTGCAGTGCATCCCCAGTGGTGCCAGTGCACTCTCTGGACTCACTGCACTGCATCCCCAGTGGTGCCAGTGCACTCTCTGGACTCACTGCAGTGCATCCCCAGTGGTGCCAGTGCACTCTCTGGACTCACTGCACTGCATCCCCAGTGGTGCCAGTGCACTCTCTGGACTCACTGCAGTGCATCCCCAGTGGTGCCAGTGCACTCTCTGGACTCACTGCAGTGCATCCCCAGTGGTGCCAGTGCACTCTCTGGACTCACTGCACTGCATCCCCAGTGGTGCCAGTGCACTCTCTGGACTCACTGCACTGCATCCCCAGTGGTGCCAGTGCACTCTCTGGACTCACTGCAGTGCATCCCCAGTGGTGCCAGTGCACTCTCTGGACTCACTGCACTGCATCCCCAGTGGTGCCAGTGCACTCTCTGGACTCACTGCAGAGCAGCCCTTGTGGTGCCTTTGCACTCTCAGGACTCACTGCACTGCATCCCCAGTGGTGCCAGTGCACTCTCTGGACTCAGTGCACTGCATCCCCAGTGGTGCCAGTGCACTCTCTGAACTCAGTGCACTGCATCCCCAATGGTGCCACTGCACTCTCTGGACTCACTGCAGTGCATCCCCAGTGGTGCCAGTGCACTTTCTGGACTCACCGGGGTGCATCCGCAGTGGTGCCAGTGCACTCTCTGAGCTCTTTGCACTGCATCCCCAGTGGTGCCAGTGCACTCTCTGGACTCACTGCACTGCATCCCCAGTGGTGCCAGTGTAGTCTCTGGACTCACAGCAGTGCATCCGCAGTGGTGCCAGTGCACTCTCTGGACTCACTGCACTGCATCCCCAGTGGTGCCAGTGCACTCTCTGAGCTCTTTGCAGTGCATCCCCAGTGGTGCCAGCGCACTCTCTGGACTCACTGCACTGCATCCCCAGTGGTGCCAGTGCACTCTCTGGACTCACTGCACTGCATCCCCAGTGGTGCCAGTGCACTCTCTGCACTCACTGCAGTGCATCCCCAGTGGTGCCAGTGCAATCTCTGGACTCACTCCACTGCATCCCCAGTGGTGACAGTGCACTCTCTGGACTCACTGCACTGCATCCCCAGTGGTGCCAGTGCACTCTCTGGACTCACTGCACTGCATCCCCGGTGTTCCCAGAGCACTCTCTGGACTCACTGCAGTGCATCCCCAGTGGTGCCAGTGCACTCTCTGGACTCACCGCACTGCATCCCCAGTGGTGCCAGTGCACTCTCTGGACTCACTGCAGTGCAGCCCCTGAGGTGCCAGTGTACTCTCTGGACTCACTGCACTGCATCCCCAGTGGTGACAGTGCACTCTCTGGAATCACTGCAGTGCATCCCCTGTGGTGCCATTGCACTCTCTGGACTCACTGCACTGCATCCCCAGTGGTGCCTGTGCACTCTCTTGAGTCACTGCACTGCATCCCCAGTGGAGCCAGTGCACTCTATGGACTAACTGCACTGCATACCCAGTGGTGCCAGTGCACTCTCTGGACTCACTGCACTGCATCCCCAGTGGTGCCAGTGCACTCTCTGGACTCACTGCACTGCATCCCCAGTGGTTCCAGTGCACTCTCTGGATCACTGCACTGCATCACCATTGGTGCCAGGGCACTCTCCGGACTCACTGCAGTGCATCCCCAGTGGTGCCAGTGCACTCTTTCGAGTCACTGCACTGCATCCCCAGTGGTGCCAGTGCATTCTCTGGAGTCACTGCAGTGCATCCCCAGTGGTGCCAGTGCACTCTCTGCACTCACTGCACTGCATCCCCAGTGGTGCCAGTGCACTCTCTGGACTCACTGCACTGCATCCCCAGTGGTGCCAGTGCACTCTCTGGACTCACTGCAGTGCATCCCCTTTTGTGCCAGTGCACTCTCTGGACTCACTGCACTGCATCCCCAGTGGTGCCAGTGCACTCTCTGGAGTCACTGCTCTGCATCCCCAGTGGTGCCAGTGCACTCTCTGGACTCACTGCAGTGCATCCCCAGTGGTGCCAGTGCACTCTCTGGACTCACTGCACTGCATCCCCAGTGCTGACAGTGCACTCTCTGGACTCACTGCACTGCATCACCAGTGGTGGCAGTGTACTCTCTGGACTCACTGCACTGCATCCCCAGTGGAGACAGTGCACTCTCTGTAGTCACTGCGCTACATCCCCAGTGGTTCCAGGGCACTCTCTCGACTCACTGCACTGCAACTCCAGTGGTGCCAGTGCACTCTCTGGACTCACTGCACTGCATCCCCAGTGGTGCCAGTGCACTCTCTGGAGTCACTGCGCTGCATCCCCAGTGGTGCCAGTGCCATCTGTGGACTCACTGCACTACATCCCCTGTGGGGCCAGTGCACTCTCTGGACTCACTGCAGTGCATCCCCAGTGGTGCGAGTGCACTCTCTGGACTCACTGCACTGCATCCCCAAGGTGCCAGTGCACTCTCTGGACTCACCGGGGTGCATCCCCAGTGGTGCCAGTGCACTCTCTGCACTCACTGCAGTGCATCCCCAGTGGTGCCAGTGCACTCTCTGGACTCACTGCACTGCATCCCCAGTGGTGCCAGTGCACTCTCTGGACTCACTGCACTGCATCCCCAGTGGTGCCAGTGCACTCTCTGGACTCACTGCAGTGCATCCCCAGTGGCGCCAGTGCACTCTCTGGACTCACTGCACTGCATCTCATTGGTGCTAGTGCACTCTCTGGACTCACTGCACTGCATCCCCAGTGGTGCCAGTGCACTCTCTGGACTCACTGCACTGCATCCCCAGTTGTGCCAGTGCACTCTCTGGACTCACTGCAGTGCATCCCCAGTGGTGCCAGTGCACTCTCTGGACTCACTGCAGTGCATCCGCAGTGGTGCCAGTGCACTCTCTGGACTCACTGCACTGCATCCCAGTGGTGCCAGTGCACTCTCTGGACTCACTGCACTGCATCCCCAGTGGTGCCAGTGCACTCTCTGGACTCACTGCAGTGCATCCCCAGTGGTGCCTTTGCACTCTCTGGACTCAGTGCACTGCATCCCCAGTGGTGCCAGTGCACTCTCTGAACTCAGTGCACTGCATCTCCAATGGTGCCACTGCACTCTCTGGACAAACTGCAGTGCATCCCCAGTGGTGCCAGTGCACTCTCTGGACTCACTGCACTGCATCCCCAGTGGTGCCAGTGCACTCTCTGAGCTCTTTGCAGTGCATCCCAAGTGGTGCCAGTGCACTCTCTGGACTCACTGCACTGCATCCCCAGTGGTGCCAGTGCACTCTCTGGACTCACGGCAGTGCATCCCCAGTGGTGCCAGTGCACTCTCTGGACTCACTGCACTGCATCCCCAGTGGTGCCAGTGTAGTCTCTGGACTCACAGCAGTGCATCCCCAGTGGTGCCAGTGCAACTACTGGACTCACTGCAGTGTAGCTCAGTGGTGCCAGAGCACTCTCTGGACTCACTGCACTGCATCCCCAGTGGTGCCAGTGCACTCTCTGGACTCACTGCACTGCATCCCCAGTGGTGCCAGTGCACTGTCTGGACTCACTGCAGTGTATCGCCATTGGAGCCGGTGCACTCTCTGGACTCACTAAACTGCATCCCCAGTGGTGCCAGTGCACTCTCTGGACTCACTGCAGTGCATCCCCAGTGGTGCCAGTGCACTCTCTGGACTCACTGCACTGCATCCCCAGTGCTGACAGTGCACTCTCTGGACTCACTGCACTGCATCCCAGTGGTGGCAGTGTACTCTCTGGACTCACTGCACTGCATCCCCAGTGGAGACAGTGCACTCTCTGGACTCACTGTGCTACATCCCCAGTGGTTCCAGGGCACTCTCTCGACTCACTGCACTGCAACTCCAGTGGTGCCAGTGCACTCTCTGGACTCACTGCACTGCATCCCCAGTGGTGCCAGTGCACTCTCTGGACTCACTGCGCTGCATCCCCAGTGGTGCCAGTGCCATCTCTGGACTCACTGCACTGCATCCCCTGTGGTGCCAGTGCACTCTCTGGACTCACTGCAGTGCATCCCCAGTGGTGCCAGTGCACTCTCTGGACTCACTGCAGTGCATCCCCAGTGGCGCCAGTGCACTCTCTGGACTCACTGCACTGCATGTCATTGGTGCTAGTGCACTCTCTGGACTCACTGCACTGCATCCCCAGTGGTGCCAGTGCACTCTCTGGACTCACTGCACTGCATCCCCAGTTGGTGCCAGTGCACTCTCTGGACTCACTGCAGTGCATCCCCAGTGGTGCCAGTGCACTCTCTGGACTCACTGCAGTGCTTCCGCAGTGGTGCCAGTGCACTCTCTGCACTCACTGCACTGCATAAACAGTGGTGCCTCTGCACTCTCTGGAGTCACTGCACTGCATCCCCAGTGGTGCCAGTGCACTCTCTGGACTCACTGTAGTGCATCCCCAGTGGTGCCAGTGCACTCTCTGGACTCACTGCAGTGCATCCGCAGTGGTGCCTTTGCACTCTGAGGACTCACTGCAGTGCATCGCCAGTGGTGCCAGTGCACTCTCTGGACTCAGTGCACTGCATCCCCAGTGGTGCCAGTGCACTCTCTGAACTCAGTGCACTGCATCTCCAATGGTGCCACTGCACTCTCTGGACAAACTGCAGTGCATCCCCAGTGGTGCCAGTGCACTCTCTGGACTCACTGCACTGCATCCCCAGTGGTGCCAGTGCACTCTCTGGACTCACGGCAGTGCATCCCCAGTGGTGCCAGTGCACTCTCTGGACTCACTGCACTGCATCCCCAGTGGTGCCAGTGTAGTCTCTGGACTCACAGCAGTGCATCCCCAGTGGTGCCAGTGCAACTACTGGACTCACTGCAGTGTAGCTCAGTGGTGCCAGAGCACTCTCTGGACTCACTGCACTGCATCCCCAGTGGTGCCAGTGCACTCTCTGGACTCACTGCACTGCATCCCCAGTGGTGCCAGTGCACTCTCTGGACTCACTGCAGTGTATCGCCATTGGAGCCGGTGCACTCTCTGGACTCACTAAACTGCATCCCCAGTGGTGCCAGAGAACTCTCTGGTCTCACTGCAGTGCATCCCCAGTGGTGCCAGTGCACTGTCTGGACTCACTGCATCCCCAGTGGTGCCAGGGCACTCTCTGGACTCAAAGCACTGCATCCCCATTGGTGCCAGTGCACTCTCTGGACTCACTGCACTAAAACCCCAGTGGTGCCAGTGCAGTCTCTGGACTCACTGCACTGCATCCCCAGTGGTGCCAGTGCACTCTCTGGACTCACCGGGGTGCATCCCCAGTGGTGCCAGTGCACTCTCTGGACTCACTGCACTGCATCTCCTGTGGTGCCAGTACACTCTCTGGACTCACTGCAGTGCATCCCCAGTGGTGCCAGTGTACTCTCTGGACTCACTGCACTGCATCACCAGCGGTGCCAGTGCACTCTCTGGACTCACTGCAGTGCATCCCCAGTGGTGCCAGTGCACTTTCTGGAGTCACTGCAGTGCATCCCCTGTTGTGCCAGTGCACTCTCTGCACTCACTGCACTGCATCCCCAGAAGTGCCAGTGCACTCTCTGGACTCACTGCACTGCATCCCCAGTGGTTCCATTGCACTCTCTGGACTCACTGCATTGGATCCCCAGTGGTGCCAGTGCACTCTCTGGACTCAGTGCAGTGCATCACCAGTGGTGCCAGTGCACTCTCTGGACTCACTGCAGTGCTTCCCCACTGGTGCCAGTGCACTCTCTGGACTCACTGCACTGCATTCCCAGTGGTGCCAGTGCACTCTCTGGACTCACTGCAGTGCATCACCAGTGGTGCCAGTGCACTCTCTGGACTCACTGCACTGCATCCCCAGTGGTGCCAGTGCACTCTCTGGACTCACTGCACTGCATTCCCAGTGGTGCCAGTGCACTCTCTGGACTCACTGCACTGCATCCCCAGTGGTGCCAGTGCACTCTCTGGACCCACTGCAGTGCATCCCCACTGGTGCCAGTGCACTCTCTGGACTCAGTGCACTGCATCCCCAATGGTGCCAGTGCACTCTCTGTAGTCACTGCACTGCGTCCTCAGTGGTGCCAGTGCACTCTCTGGACTCACTGCAGTGTATCCCCTGTGGTGCCAGTGCACTCTGTGGACTCACTGCACTGCATCCCAGTGGTGCCAGTGCACTCTCTGGACTCACTGCACTGCATCCCCAAGGTGCCAGTGCACTCTCTGGACTCAACTGCACTGCATCCCCAGTGGTGCCAGTGCACTCTCTGGACTCACTGCAGTGCATCCCCAGTGGTGCCAGTGCACTCTCTGGACTCACTGCACTGCATCCCCAGTGGTGCCAGTGCACTCTCTGGACTCACTGCACTTCATCCCCAGTGGTGCCAGTGCACTCTCTGGACTCACTGCATTGCATCCCCAGTGGTGCCAGTGCACTCTCTGGACTCACTGCACTGCATCACCATTGGTGCCAGTGCACTCTCCGGACTCACTGCAGTGCATCCGCAGTGCTGCCAGTGCAGTCTTTCGAGTCACTGCAGTGCATCCCCAGTGGTGCCAGTGCACTCTCTGGACTCACTGCACTGCATCCCCAGTGGTGCCAGTGCACTCTCTGGACTCACTGCACTGCATCCCCAGTGGTGCCAGTGCACTCTCTGGACTCACTGCACTGCATCCCCAGTGGTGCCAGTGCACTCTCTGGACTCACTGCACTGCATCCCCAGTGGTGCCAGTGCACTCTCTGGACTCACTGCACTGCATCCCCAGTGGTGCCACTGCACTCTCTGGACTCACTGCACTGCATCACCATTGGTGCCAGTGCACTCTCCGGACTCACTGCAGTGCATCCGCAGTGGTGGCAGTGCACTCTTTGGAGTCACTGCAGTGCATCCCCAGTGGTGCCAGTGCACTCTCTGGACTCACTGCAGTGCATCCCCAGTGGTGCCAGTGCACTCTCTGGACTCACTGCAGTGCATCCCCAGTGGTGCCAGTGCACTCTCTGGACTCACTGCACTGCATCCCCAGTGGTGCCAGTGCACTCTCTGGACTCACCGGGGTGCATCCCCAGTGGTGCCAGTGCACTCTCTGGACTCACTGCACTGCATCCCCAGTGGTGCCAGTGCACTCTCTGGACTCACTGCAGTGCATCCCCAGTGGTGCCAGTGCACTCTCTGGACTCACTGCAGTGCATCCCCAGTGGTGCCAGTGCACTCTCTGGACTCACTGCACTGCATCCCCAGTGGTGCCAGTGCACTCTCTGGACTCACGGGGTGCATCCCCAGTGGTGCCAGTGCACTCTCTGGACTCACTGCACTGCATCCCCTGTGGTGCCAGTGCACTCTCTGGACTCACTGCAGTGCATCCCCAGTGGTGCCAGTGTACTCTCTGGACTCACTGCACTGCATCCCCAGTGGTGCCAGTGCACTCTCTGGACTCACTGCAGTGCATCCCCAGTGGTGCCAGTGCACTTTCTGGAGTCACTGCAGTGCATCCCCTGGTGCCAGTGCACTCTCTGCACTCACTGCACTGCATCCCCAGAAGTGCCAGTGCACTCTCTGGACTCACTGCACTGCATCCCCAGTGGTTCCATTGCACTCTCTGGACTCACTGCATTGGATCCCCAGTGGTGTCAGTGCACTCTCTGGACTCAGTGCAGTGCATCCCCAGTGGTGCCAGTGCACTCTCTGGACTCACTGCAGTGCTTCCCCACTGGTGCCAGTGCACTCTCTGGACTCACTGCACTGCATTCCCAGTGGTGCCAGTGCACTCTCTGGACTCACTGCAGTGCATCACCAGTGGTGCCAGTGCACTCTCTGGAGTCACTGCACTGCATCCCCAGTGGTGCCAGTGCACTCTCTGGACTCACTGCACTGCATTCCCAGTGGTGCCAGTGCACTCTCTGGACTCACTGCACTGCATCCCCAGTGGTGCCAGTGCACTCTCTGGACCCACTGCAGTGCATCCCCACTGGTGCCAGTGCACTCTCTGGACTCAGTGCACTGCATCCCCAATGGTGCCAGTGCACTCTCTGTAGTCACTGCACTGCGTCCTCAGTGGTGCCAGTGCACTCTCTGGACTCACTGCAGTGTATCCCCTGTGGTGCCAGTGCACTCTGTGGACTCACTGCACTGCATCCCAGTGGTGCCAGTGCACTCTCTGGACTCACTGCACTGCATCCCCAAGGTGCCAGTGCACTCTCTGGACTCAACTGCACTGCATCCCCAGTGGTGCCAGTGCACTCTCTGGACTCACTGCAGTGCATCCCCAGTGGTGCCAGTGCACTCTCTGGACTCACTGCACTGCATCCCCAGTGGTGCCAGTGCACTCTCTGGACTCACTGCACTTCATCCCCAGTGGTGCCAGTGCACTCTCTGGACTCACTGCATTGCATCCCCAGTGGTGCCAGTGCACTCTCTGGACTCACTGCACTGCATCACCATTGGTGCCAGGGCACTCTCCGGACTCACTGCAGTGCATCCGCAGTGGTGCCAGTGCACTCTTTCGAGTCACTGCAGTGCATCCCCAGTGGTGCCAGTGCACTCTCTGGAATCACTGCAGTGCATCCCCAGTGGTGCCAGTGCACTCTCTGGACTCACTGCACTGCATCCCCAGTGGTGCCAGTGCACTCTCTGGACTCACTGCACTGCATCCCCAGTGGTGCCAGTGCACTCTCTGGACTCACTGCACTGCATCCCCAGTGGTGCCACTGCACTCTCTGGACTCACTGCACTGCATCACCATTGGTGCCAGTGCACTCTCCGGACTCACTGCAGTGCATCCGCAGTGGTGGCAGTGCACTCTTTTGAGTCACTGCAGTGCATCCCCAGTGGTGCCAGTGCACTCTCTGGACTCACTGCAGTGCATCCCCAGTGGTGCCAGTGCACTCTCTGCACTCACTGCACTGCATCACCAGTGGTGCCAGTGCACTCTCTGGACTCACTGCAGTGCATCCCCAGTGGTGCCAGTGCACTCTCTGGACTCACTGCACTGCATCCCCAGTGGTGCCAGTGCACTCTCTGGAGTCGCAGCACTGCATCAACAGTGGTGCCTCTGCACTCTCTGGAGTCACTGCACTGCATCCCCAGTGCTGCCAGTGCACTCTCTGGACTCACTGCAGTGCATCCCCAGTGGTGCCAGTGCACTCTCTGCACTCACTGCACTGCATCCCCAGTGGTGCCAGTGCACTCTCTGGACTCACTGCACTGCATCCCCTGTGGTGCCAGTGCACTCTCTGGACTCACTGCACTGCATCCCCAGTGGTGCCACTGCACTCTCTGGACTCACTGCACTGCATCACCATTGGTGCCAGGGCACTCTCCGGACTCACTGCAGTGCATCCGCAGTGGTGCCAGTGCACTCTTTCGAATCACTGCAGTGCATCCCCAGTGGTGCCAGTGCACTCTCTGGACTCACTGCACTGCATCCCCAGTGGTGCCAGTGCACTCTCTGGACTCACTGCACTGCATCCCCAGTGTTCCCAGAGCACTCTCTGGACTCACTGCAGTGCATCCCCAGTGGTGCCAGTGCACTCTCTGGACTCACTGCATTGCATCCCCAGTGGTGCCAGTGCACTCTCTGGACTCACTGCACTGCATCCCCAGTGGTGCCACTGCACTCTCTGGACTCACTGCACTGCATCACCATTGGTGCCAGGGCACTCTCCGGACTCACTGCACTGCATCCCCAGTGGTGACAGTGCACTCTTTCGAATCACTGCACTGCATCCCCATTAGTGCCAGTGCATTCTCTGGACTCATTGCAGTGCATCCCCAGTGGTGCCAGTGCACTCTCTGGACTCACTGCACTGCATCCCCAGTGGTGCCAGTGCACTCTCTGGACTCACTGCACTGCATCCCCAGTGCTGACAGTGCACTCTCTGGACTCACTGCACTGCATTCCCCAGTGCTGACAGTGCACTCTCTGGACTCACTGCAGTGCATCCCCAGTGGTGCCAGTGCACTCTCTGGACTCACTGCACTGCATTCCCAGTGGTGCCAGTGCACTCTCTGGACTCACTGCAGTGCATCCCCAGTGGTGCCAGTGCACTCTCTGGAGTCACTGCACTGCATCCCCAGTGGTGCCAGTGCACTCTCTGGACTCACTGCACTGCATCCCCAGTGGTGCCAGTGCACTCTCTGGACTCACTGCACTGCATCCCCAGTGGTGCCAGTGCACTCTCTGGACCCACTGCAGTGCATCCCCACTGGTGCCAGTGCACTCTCTGGACTCAGTGCACTGCATCCCCAATGGTGCCAGTGCACTCTCTGTAGTCACTGCACTGCGTCCTCAGTGGTGCCAGTGCACTCTCTGGACTCACTGCAGTGTATCCCCTGTGGTGCCAGTGCACTCTGTGGACTCACTGCACTGCATCCCAGTGGTGCCAGTGCACTCTCTGGACTCACTGCACTGCATCCCCAAGGTGCCAGTGCACTCTCTGGACTCAACTGCACTGCATCCCCAGTGGTGCCAGTGCACTCTCTGGACTCACTGCAGTGCATCCCCAGTGGTGCCAGTGCACTCTCTGGACTCACTGCACTGCATCCCCAGTGGTGCCAGTGCACTCTCTGGACTCACTGCACTGCATCCCCAGTGGTGCCAGTGCACTCTCTGGACTCACTGCATTGCATCCCCAGTGGTGCCAGTGCACTCTCTGGACTCACTGCACTGCATCCCCAGTGGTGCCAGTGCACTCTCTGGACTCACTGCAGTGCATCCCCAGTGGTGCCAGTGCACTCTCTGGACTCACTGCACTGCATCCCCAGTGGTGCAAGTGCACTCTCTGGACTCACAGCACTGCATCAACAGTGGTGCCTCTGCACTCTCTGCAGTCACTGCACTGCATCCCCAGTGCTGCCAGTGCACTCTCTGGACTCACTGCAGTGCATCCCCAGTGGTGCCAGTGCACTCTCTGCACTCACTGCACTGCATCCCCAGTGGTGCCAGTGCACTCTCTGGACTCACTGCACTGCATCCCCTGTGGTGCCAGTGCACTCTCTGGACTCACTGCACTGCATCCCCAGTGGTGCCACTGCACTCTCTGGACTCACTGCACTGCATCACCATTGGTGCCAGGGCACTCTCCGGACTCACTGCAGTGCATCCGCAGTGGTGCCAGTGCACTCTTTCGAATCACTGCAGTGCATCCCCAGTGGTGCCAGTGCACTCTCTGGACTCACTGCACTGCATCCCCAGTGGTGCCAGTGCACTCTCTGACTCACTGCACTGCATCCCCAGTGGTGCCAGTGCACTCTCTGGACTCACTGCAGAGCACTCTCTGGACTCACTGCAGTGCATCCCCAGTGGTGCCAGTGCACTCTCTGGACTCACTGCATTGCATCCACAGTGGTGCCAGTGCACTCTCTGGACTCACTGCACTGCATCCCCAGTGGTGCCACTGCACTCTCTGGACTCACTGCACTGCATCACCATTGGTGCCAGGGCACTCTCCGGACTCACTGCACTGCATCCCCAGTGGTGACAGTGCACTCTTTCGAATCACTGCACTGCATCCCCATTAGTGCCAGTGCATTCTCTGGACTCATTGCAGTGCATCCCCAGTGGTGCCAGTGCACTCTCTGGACTCACTGCACTGCATCCCCAGTGGTGCCAGTGCACTCTCTGGACTCACTGCACTGCATCCCCAGTGCTGACAGTGCACTCTCTGGACTCACTGCACTGCATTCCCCAGTGCTGACAGTGCACTCTCTGGACTCACTGCAGTGCATCCCCAGTGGTGCCAGTGCACTCTCTGGACTCACTGCACTGCATCCCCAGTGGTGCCAGTGCACTCTCCGGACTCACTGCACTGCATCCCTAATGGTGCCAGTGCACTCTCTGGACTCACTGCAGTGCATCCCCAGTGGTGCCAGTGCACTCTCTGCACTCACTGCACTGCATCCCCAGTGGTGCCAGTGCACTCTCTGCACTCACTGCACTGCATCCCCGGTGTTCCCAGAGCACTCTCTGGACTCACCGAGGTGCATCCCCAGTGGTGCCAGTGCACTCTCTGGACTCACCGCACTGCATCCCCAGTGGTGCCAGTGCACTCTCTGGACTCACTGCAGTGCAGCCCCTGAGGTGCCATTGTACTCTCTGGACTCACTGCACTGCATCCCCAGTGGTGCCAGTGCACTCTCTGGACTCACTGCACTGCATCCCCAGTGGTGCCTGTGCACTCTCTTGAGTCACTGCACTGCATCCCCAGTGGAGCCAGTGCACTCTATGGACTAACTGCACTGCATCCCCAGTGGTGCCAGTGCACTGTCTGGACTCACTGCACTGCATCCCCAGTGGTGCCAGTGCACTCTCTGGACTCACTGCAGTGCATCCCCAGTGGTGCCAGTGCACTCTCTGGATCACTGCACTACATCACCATTGGTGCCAGGGCACTCTCCGGACTCACTGCAGTGCATCCCCAGTGGTGCCAGTGCACTCTCAGGAGTCACTGCACTGCATCCCCAGTGGTGCCAGTGCATTCTCTGGACTCACTGCACTGCATCCCCAGTGGTGCCAGTGCACTCTCTGGACTCACTGTAGTGCATCCCCAGTGGTGCCAGTGCACTCTCTGTACTCACTGCACTGCATCCCCAGTGGTGCCAGTGCACTCTCTGGACTCACTGCAGAGCAGCCCTTGTGGTGCCTTTGCACTCTCAGGACGCACTGCACTGCATCCCCAGTGGTGCCAGTGCACTCTCTGGACTCAGTGCACTGCATCCCCAGTGGTGCCAGTGCACTCTCTGAACTCAGTGCACTGCATCCCCAATGGTGCCACTGCACTCTCTGGACTCACTGCAGTGCATCCCCAGTGGTGCCAGTGCACTTTCTGGACTCACCGGGGTGCATCCGCAGTGGTGCCAGTGCACTCTCTGAGCTCTTTGCAGTGCATCCCCAGTGGTGCCAGCGCACTCTCTGGACTCACTGCACTGCATCCCCAGTGGTGCCAGTGTAGTCTCTGGACTCACAGCAGTGCATCCGCAGTGGTGCCAGTGCACTCTCTGGACTCACTGCAGTGCATCCCCAGTGGTGCCAGTGCACTCTCTGAGCTCTTTGCAGTGCATCCCCAGTGGTGCCAGCGCACTCTTCGGACTCACTGCACTGCATCCCCAGTGGTGCCAGTGCACTCTCTGGACTCACGGCAGTGCATCCCCAGTGGTGCCAGTGCACTCTCTGCACTCACTGCAGTGCATCCCCAGTGGTGCCAGTTCAATCTCTGGACTCACTCCACTGCATCCCCAGTGGTGACAGTGCACTCTCTGGACTCACTGCACTGCATCCCCAGTGGTGCCAGTGCACTCTCTGCACTCACTGCACTGCATCCCCGGTGTTCCCAGAGCACTCTCTGGACTCACTGCAGTGCATCCCCAGTGGTGCCAGTGCACTCTCTGGACTCACCGCACTGCATCCCCAGTGGTGCCAGTGCACTCTCTGGACTCACTGCAGTGCAGCCCCTGAGGTGCCAGTGTACTCTCTGGACTCACTGCACTGCATCCCCAGTGGTGACAGTGCACTCTCTGGAATCACTGCAGTGCATCCCCTGTGGTGCCATTGCACTCTCTGGACTCACTGCGCTGCATCCCCAGTGGTGCCTTTGCACTCTCTTGAGTCACTGCACTGCATCCCCAGTGGAGCCAGTGCACTCTATGGACTAACTGCACTGCATACCCAGCGGTGCCAGTGCACTCTCTGGACTCACTGCACTGCATCCCCAGTGGTGCCAGTGCACTCTCTGGACTCACTGCACTGCATCCCCAGTGGTTCCAGTGCACTCTCTGGATCACTGCACTGCATCACCATTGGTGCCAGGGCACTCTCCGGACTCACTGCAGTGCATCCCCAGTGGTGCCAGTGCACTCTTTCGAGTCACTGCACTGCATCCCCAGTGGTGCCAGTGCATTCTCTGGAGTCACTGCAGTGCATCCCCAGTGGTGCCAGTGCACTCTCTGCACTCACTGCACTGCATCCCCAGTGGTGCCAGTGCACTCTCTGGACTCAGTGCACTGCATCCCCAGTGGTGCCAGTGCACTCTCTGGACTCACTGCAGTGCATCCCCTTTTGTGCCAGTGCACTCTCTGGACTCACTGCACTGCATCCCCAGTGGTGCCAGTGCACTCTCTGGAGTCACTGCTCTGCATCCCCAGTGGTGCCAGTGCACTCTCTGGACTCACTGCAGTGCATCCCCAGTGGTGCCAGTGCACTCTCTGTAGTCACTGCGCTACATCCCCAGTGGTTCCAGGGCACTCTCTCGACTCACTGCACTGCAACTCCAGTGGTGCCAGTGCACACTCTGGACTCACTGCAGTGCATCCCCAGTGGTGCCAGTGCACTCTCTGGAGTCACTGCGCTGCATCCCCAGTGGTGCCAGTGCCATCTGTGGACTCACTGCACTACATCCCCTGTGGGGCCAGTGCACTCTCTGGACTCACTGCAGTGCATCCCCAGTGGTGCGAGTGCACTCTCTGGACTCACTGCACTGCATCCCCAAGGTGCCAGTGCACTCTCTGGACTCACCGGGGTGCATCCCCAGTGGTGCCAGTGCACTCTCGGCACTCACTGCAGTGCATCCCCAGTGGTGCCAGTGCACTCTCTGGACTCACTGCACTGCATCCCCAGTGGTGCCAGTGCACTCTCTGGACTCACTGCACTGCATCCCCATTGGTGACAGTGCACTCTCTGGACTCACTGCAGTGCATCCCCAGTGGCGCCAGTGCACTCTCTGGACTCACTGCACTGCATCTCATTGGTGCTAGTGCACTCTCTGGACTCACTGCACTGCATCCCCAGTGGTGCCAGTGCACTCTCTGGACTCACTGCACTGCATCCCCAGTTGTGCCAGTGCACTCTCTGGACTCACTGCAGTGCATCCCCAGTGGTGCCAGTGCACTCTCTGGACTCACTGCAGTGCTTCCGCAGTGGTGCCAGTGCACTCTCTGCACTCACTGCACTGCATCAACAGTGGTGCCTCTGCACTTTCTGGAGTCACTGCACTGCATCCCCAGTGGTGCCAGTGCACTCTCTGGACTCAGTGCACTGCATCCCCAGTGGTGCCAGTGCACTCTCTGAACTCAGTGCACTGCATCTCCAATGGTGCCACTGCATTCTCTGGACAAACTGCAGTGCATCCCCAGTGGTGCCAGTGCACTCTCTGGACTCACTGCACTGCATCCCCAGTGGTGCCGGTGTAGTCTCTGGACTCACAGCAGTGCATCCCCAGTGGTGCCAGTGCAACTACTGGACTCACTGCAGTGTAGCTCAGTGGTGCCAGAGCACTCTCTGGACTCACTGCACTGCATCCCCAGTGGTGCCAGTGCACTCTCTGGACTCACTGCACTGCATCCCCAGTGGTGCCAGTGCACTGTCTGGACTCACTGCAGTGTATCGCCATTGGAGCCGGTGCACTCTCTGGACTCACTAAACTGCATCCCCAGTGGTGCCAGTGCACTCTCTGGACTCACTGCAGTGCATCCCCAGTGCTGACAGTGCACTCTCTGGACTCACTGCACTGCATCCCCAGTGCTGACAGTGCACTCTCTGGACTCACTGCACTGCATCACCAGTGGTGGCAGTGTACTCTCTGGACTCACTGCACTGCATCCCCAGTGGAGACAGTGCACTCTCTGTAGTCACTGTGCTACATCCCCAGTGGTTCCAGGGCACTCTCTCGACTCACTGCACTGCAACTCCAGTGGTGCCAGTGCACTCTCTGGACTCACTGCACTGCATCCCCAGTGGTGCCAGTGCACTCTCTGGAGTCACTGCGCTGCATCCCCAGTGGTGCCAGTGCCATCTGTGGACTCACTGCACTACATCCCCTGTGGGGCCACTGCACTCTCTGGACTCACTGCAGTGCATCCCCAGTGGTGCGAGTGCACTCTCTGGACTCACTGCACTGCATCCCCAAGGTGCCAGTGCACTCTCTGGACTCACCGGGATGCATCCGCAGTGGTGCCAGTGCACTCTCTGCACTCACTGCAGTGCATCCCCAGTGGTGCCAGTGCACTCTCTGGACTCACTGCAGTGCATCCCCAGTGGCGCCAGTACACTCTCTGGACTCACTGCACTGCATCTCATTGGTGCTAGTGCACTGTCTGGACTCACTGCACTGCATCCCCAGTGGTGCCAGTGCACTCTCTGGACTCACTGCACTGCATCCCCAGTTGTGCCAGTGCACTCTCTGGACTCACTGCAGTGCATCCCCATTGGTGCCAGTGCACTCTCTGGACTCACTGCAGTGCTTCCGCAGTGGTGCCAGTGCACTCTCTGCACTCACTGCACTGCATAAACAGTGGTGCCTCTGCACTCTCTGGAGTCACTGCACTGCATCCCCAGTGGTGCCAGTGCACTCTCTGGACTCACTGTAGTGCATCCCCAGTGGTGCCAGTGCACTCTCTGGACTCACTGCAGTGCATCCGCAGTGGTGCCTTTGCACTCTCAGGACTCACTGCAGTGCATCGCCAGTGGTGCCAGTGCACTCTCTGGACTCACTGCACTGCATCCCCATTGGTGCCAGTGCACTCTCTGGACTCACGGCAGTGCATCCCCAGTGGTGCCAGTGCACTCTCTGGACTCACTGCACTGCATCCCCAGTGGTGCCAGTGTAGTCTCTGGACTCACAGCAGTGCATCCCCAGTGGTGCCAGTGCAACTACTGGACTCACTGCAGTGTAGCTCAGTGGTGCCAGAGCACTCTCTGGACTCACTGCACTGCATCCCCAGTGGTGCCAGTGCACTCTCTGGACTCACTGCACTGCATCCCCAGTGGTGCCAGTGCACTCTCTGGACTCACTGCAGTGTATCGCCATTGGAGCCGGTGCACTCTCTGGACTCACTAAACTGCATCCCCAGTGGTGCCAGAGAACTCTCTGGTCTCACTGCAGTGCATCCCCAGTGGTGCCAGTGCACTGTCTGGACTCACTGCATCCCCAGTGGTGCCAGGGCACTCTCTGGACTCACAGCACTGCATCCCCATTGGTGCCAGTGCACTCTCTGGACTCACTGCACTAAAACACCAGTGGTGCCAGTGCAGTCTCTGGACTCACTGCACTGCATCCCCAGTGGTGCCAGTGCACTCTCTGGACTCACCGGGGTGCATCCCCAGTGGTGCCAGTGCACTCTCTGGACTCACTGCACTGCATCTCCTGTGGTGCCAGTACACTCTCTGGACTCACTGCAGTGCATCCCCAGTGGTGCCAGTGTACTCTCTGGACTCACTGCACTGCATCACCAGCGGTGCCAGTGCACTCTCTGGACTCACTGCAGTGCATCCCCAGTGGTGCCAGTGCACTTTCTGGAGTCACTGCAGTGCATCCCCTGTTGTGCCAGTGCACTCTCTGCACTCACTGCACTGCATCCCCAGAAGTGCCAGTGCACTCTCTGGACTCACTGCACTGCATCCCCAGTGGTTCCATTGCACTCTCTGGACTCACTGCATTGGATCCCCAGTGGTGTCAGTGCACTCTCTGGACTCAGTGCAGTGCATCACCAGTGGTGCCAGTGCACTCTCTGGACTCACTGCAGTGCTTCCCCACTGGTGCCAGTGCACTCTCTGGACTCACTGCACTGCATTCCCAGTGGTGCCAGTGCACTCTCTGGACTCACTGCAGTGCATCACCAGTGGTGCCAGTGCACTCTCTGGAGTCACTGCACTGCATCCCCAGTGGTGCCAGTGCACTCTCTGGACTCACTGCACTGCATTCCCAGTGGTGCCAGTGCACTCTCTGGACTCACTGCACTGCATCCCCAGTGGTGCCAGTGCACTCTCTGGACCCACTGCAGTGCATCCCCACTGGTGCCAGTGCACTCTCTGGACTCAGTGCACTGCATCCCCAATGGTGCCAGTGCACTCTCTGTAGTCACTGCACTGCGTCCTCAGTGGTGCCAGTGCACTCTCTGGACTCACTGCAGTGTATCCCCTGTGGTGCCAGTGCACTCTGTGGACTCACTGCACTGCATCCCAGTGGTGCCAGTGCACTCTCTGGACTCACTGCACTGCATCCCCAAGGTGCCAGTGCACTCTCTGGACTCAACTGCACTGCATCCCCAGTGGTGCCAGTGCACTCTCTGGACTCACTGCAGTGCATCCCCAGTGGTGCCAGTGCACTCTCTGGACTCACTGCACTGCATCCCCAGTGGTGCCAGTGCACTCTCTGGACTCACTGCACTTCATCCCCAGTGGTGCCAGGGCACTCTCCGGACTCACTGCAGTGCATCCGCAGTGCTGCCAGTGCAGTCTTTCGAGTCACTGCAGTGCATCCCCAGTGGTGCCAGTGCACTCTCTGGACTCAATGCACTGCATCCCCAGTGGTGCCAGTGCACTCTCTGGAATCACTGCAGTGCATCCCCAGTGGTGCCAATGCACTCTCTGGACTCACTGCACTGCATCCCCAGTGGTGCCAGTGCACTCTCCGGACTCACTGCACTGCATCCCCAGTGGTGGCAGTGCACTCTTTTGAGTCACTGCAGTGCATCCCCAGTGGTGCCAGTGCACTCTCTGGACTCACTGCAGTGCATCCCCAGTGGTGCCAGTGCACTCTCTGCACTCACTGCACTGCATCACCAGTGGTGCCAGTGCACTCTCTGGACTCACTGCAGTGCATCCCCAGTGGTGCCAGTGCACTCTCTGGACTCACTGCACTGCATCCCCAGTGGTGCCAGTGCACTCTCTGCACTCACTGCACTGCATCCCGAGTGTTCCCAGAGCACTCTCTGGACTCACTGCAGTGCATCCCCAGTGGTGCCAGTGCACTCTCTGGACTCAGTGCACTGCATATCCAGTGCTGACAGTGCCCTCTCTGGACTCAGTGCACTGCATCCCCAGTGGTGCCAGTTCACTCTCTGGACTCACTGCAGTGCATTCCCAGTGGTGCCAGTGCACTCTCTGGACTCACTGCACTGCATCCCCAGTGGTGACAGTGCACTCTCTGGACTCACTGCATTGCATCCCCAGAGGTGCCAGTGCACTCTGTGGACTCAGTGCACTGCATCCCCAGTGTTCCCAGTGCACTCTCTGGACTCACTGCAGTGCATCCCCAGTGGTGCCAGTGCACTCTCTGGACTCAGTGCACTGCATATCCAGTGCTGACAGTGCCCTCTCTGGACTCAGTGCACTGCATCCCCAGTGGTGCCAGTTCACTCTCTGGACTCACTGCAGTGCATTCCCAGTGGTGCCAGTGCACTCTCTGTACTCACTGCACTGCATCCCCAGTGGTGACAGTGCAATCTCTGGACTCACTGCAGTGTATCCCCTGTGGAGCCAGTGCACTCTGTGGACTCAGTGCACTGCATCCCCAGTGTTCCCAGTGCACTCTCTGGACTCACTGCAGTGCATCCCCAGTGGCGCCAGTGCACTCTCTGGACTCACTGCACTGCATCCCCAGTGGTGCCAGTGCACTCTCTGGACTCACTGCACTGCATCCCCTGTGGTGCCAGTGCACTCTCTGTACTCACTGCAGTGCAACCCCAATGGTGCCAGTGCATTCTCTTTACTCACTGCAGTGCATCCCCACTGGTGCCAGTGCACTCTCTGGACTCACTGCAGTGCATCCCAAGTGGTGCCAGTGCACTCTCTGGACTCACTGCAGTGCATCCCAAGTGGTGCCAGTGCACTCTCTGGACTCACTGCAGTGCATCCCCAGTGGTGCCAGTGCACTCTCTGGACTCACTGCACTGCATCCCCAGTGGTGCCAGTGCACTCTCCGGACTCACTGCAGTGCGTCCCTAGTGGTGCCAGGGCACTCTCTGCAGACAATGCAGTGCATCCCCAAAGGTGACAGTGCACTCTCTGGACTCACTGTACTGCTCGAGCCGCGGCAACCGCTCCAGCCGCGGTAGCCACTCCAGCCTCGGCAGCCGCTCCTGCCGCTCCAGCCGCGGCAGCCGCGGCAGACGCTCCAGGCGCGGCAGCCGCTCCATCCGCGGCATACGCTGCAGACGCTCCAGCCGCTCCAACCACGGCAGCCGCTCCAACCGCGGCAGGCGCTCCAGCCGCGGCAGCCGCTCCAGCCTCGGCAGCCGCTCCAGCCGCGGCAGACGCGGCAGCCGCTCCAGCCGTGGCAGCCGCTCCACTCGGTAGCGGCTTTCGCGGCTGCCGCGGCTGGAGCGGCTGCCGCGGCTGGAGCGGCTGCGGCGGCTGGAGCGTCTAGAGCGTCTGCCGCGGCTGGAGGGGCTACCGCGGCTGGAGCGGCTGAGGCGGCTGGAGCGGATGCCGCGGCTGGAGCAGTGCAGTGAGTCCAGAGAGTCAACTGGCACCACAGGGCATGCACTGCAGTTACTCCAGAGAGTGCCCTGGAACCACTGGGGATGCAGTTCAGTGAGTCCAGAGAGTGCACTGGCACTACCGGGGATTCAGATACATTCTCACGGCAGTGAGATCCCCAGTAGTGCCAGTGCACTCTCTGGACTCACAGCAGTGCATCCCCAGTGGTGCCAGTGCACTCTCTGTAGTCACTGTGCTGCATCCCCAGTGGTGACAGTGCACACTCTGGACTCACTGCAGTGTATCCCCTGTGGTGCCAGTGCACTCTGTGGACTCACTGCACTGCATCCCAGTGTGCCAGTGCACTCTGTGGACTCACTGCAGTGCATCCCCAGTGGTGCCAGTTGACTCTCTGGGCTCACTGCACTGCTCCAGCCGCGGTAGCCCCTCCAGCCGCGGCAGACGCTCTAGACGCTCCAGCCGCAGCAGCGGCTCCAGCCGCGGCAGCCGCTAAAGAAGCTACCGAGTGGAGCGGCTGCCACGGCTGGAGCGGCTGCCGCAGTTGGAGCGGCTGGAGCGTCTTCCGCGGCTGGAGCGGCTGCCGCGGCTGGAGAGCCTGCAGCGGATGGAGCGGCTGCCGCGGCTGGACCGGCTGCCGCGGCTGCCGCGGCTGGAGCGGCTGCCGAGGCTGGAGGGGCTACCGCGGCTGGAGCGGCTGCCGCGGCTCGAGCAGTACAGTGAGTCCAGAGAGTGCACTGTCACCTTTGGGGATGCACTGCATTGTCTGCAGAGAGTGCCTGGCACCACTGCGGATGCACTGCAGTGAGTCCAGAGAGTGCACTGGCACCACTGGGGATTCAGTTCAGTGAGTCCAGAGAGTGCACTAGCACCATTGGGTGTGCAGTGCAGTGAGTCCAGAGAGTGCACTGTCAGCACTGGGGATGCAGTGCAGTGAGTCCAGAGAGTGCACTGGCACCACCTGGGATGCAGTGCAGTGAGTCCAGAGAGTGCACTGGCACCACTGGGGATGCAGTGCAGTGAGTCCAGAGAGTGCACTGGCACCACAGGAGTTGAAGTGCAGTGAGTCAAGAGAGTGCACTGGAACCACTGGGGATGCAGCGCAGTGACTCCTGAGAGTGCACTGGCACCACTGGGGATGCAGTGCCGTGAGTCCAGAGAGTGCATTGGCACCACAGGGGATGCACTGCAATGAGTCCAGAGAGTGCACTGGCACCAATGGCAACGCAGTGCAGTGAGTCCAGAGAGTGCCTTGGCACCACAGGGGATGCAGTGCAGTGAGTCCAGAGAGTGCACTGGCACCACTGGGGATGCACTGCAGTGAGTCCAGAGAGTGCCCTGGCACCACTGGGATGCAGTGCACTGAGTCCAAAGAGTGCACTGGCACCACTGGGGATGCAATGCAGTGAGACCAGAGACTTCACAGGCACCACTGGGCATGCAGTGCAGTGAGACCAGAGACTTCACAGGCACCACTGGGGATGCACTGCATTGAGTCCAGAGAGTGCACTAGCACCACTGGGGATGCACTGCAGTGAGTCCAGAGTGTGCACTGGCACCACTGGGGATGCAGTGCAGTGAGTCCAGAGAGTGCACTGGCACCACTGGGGATGTAGTGCAGTGAGTCCACAGAGGGCACTGGCACCAAAGGGGATGCAGTGTAGTGAGTCCAGAGAGTACAGTGGCACCACTGTTGATGCAGTGCAGTGAGTCCAAAGAGTGCACTGGCACCATTGGGGATGCAGTGCAGTGAGTCCAGAGACTTCACAGGCACCACTGGGGATGCAGTGCAGTGAGTCCAGAGAGTGCCCTGGCACCACTGGGGATGCACTGCAGTGAGTCCAGAGAGTGCACTGGCACCACTGGGGATGCAGTGCAGTGAGTAAAGAGAGTACAGTGGCACCACTGGGGATGCAGTGCAGTGAGTCAAGAGAGTGCGCTGGCACCACTGGGAATGCAGTGAGTCCAGAGAGTGCACTGGCACCACTGGGGATGCACTGCAGTGAGTCCAGAGAGTGCACTGGCACCTTTGGGGATGCACCCCGGCAAGTCCAGAGAGTGCACTGGCACCACTGGGGATGCAGTGCAGTGAGTCCAGAGAGTGCACTGGCACTACTGGGGATGCACTGCAGTGAGTGCAGAGAGTGCACTGGCACCACTGGGGATGCACTGCAGTGAGTCCAGAGAGTGCACTGGCACTACTGGGTATGCAGTGCAGTGAGTCCAGAGAGTGCACTGGCACCACTGGGGATGCAGTGCAGTGAGTCCAGAGAGTGCACTGGCACCACTGGGGATGCAGCACAGTGGGTCCAGAGAGTGCACTGGCACCACTGGGGATGCAGTGAAGTGAGTAAAGAGAGTGCACAGGCACCACTGGGGATGCACTGCAGTGACTCAAAAGAGTGCACTGGCACCACTGGGATGCAGTGCAGTGAGTCCAGAGAGTGCACTAGCACCATTGGGATGCACTGCAGTGAGTCCAGAGAGTGCACTGGCACCACTGGGATGCAGTGCACTGAGTCCACAGAGTGCACTGGCACCACGGGGGATACACTGCAGTGAGTCCAGAGAGTGCACTGGCACCACTGGGGATGCAGTGCCGTGAGTGCAGAGTGCACTGGCACCGCTGCGGTTGCACCCCGGTGTTTTCAGAGAGTGCAGTGGCACCACTGGGGATGCAGTGCAGTGAGTCCAGAGAGTGCACTGGCACCACGGGGGATGCAGTGCAGTGAGTAAAGAGAGTGCACTGTCACCACTGGGGATGCAGTGCAGTGAGTCCAGAGAGTGCACTGGCACCACTGGGGATGCAGTGCAGTGAGTCCAGAGAGTGCACTGGCACCTTGGGGATGCAGTTCAGTGAGTCCAGAGAGAGCACTGGCACCACTGGGGATGCAGTGCAGTGAGTCCACAGAGTACACTGGCACCACTGGGGATGCAGTGCAGTGAGTCCAGAGAGTGCACTGGCACCACTGGGGATGCAGTGCAGTGAGTCCAGAGAGTGCAGTGGCACCATTGGGGATGCAGTGCAGTGAGTCCAGAGAGTGCACTGGCACCACTGGTGATGCAGTGCAGTGAGTTAAGAGAGTACACTGGCGCCACTTTGGATGCACTACAGTGAGTCCAGAGAGTGCACTGGCAGCACTGGTGATGCAGTGCAATGAGTCCAGAGAGCCACTGGCACCACTGGGGATGCAGTGCATTTAGTCCAGAGAGTGAACTGGCACCACTGGGGATGCAGTGCACTGAGTCCAGAGAGGGCACTGTCAGCAATGGGGATGCAGTGCAGTGAGTGCAGAGAGTGCACTGGCACCAGTGGGGATGCAGTGCAGTGAGACCTGAGAGTGCACTGTCACCACTGGGGATGCAGTGCAGTAAGTCCAGAGAGTGCACTGGCACCACTGGGGATGCAGTGCAGTGAGTGCAGAGAGTGCACTGGCACAAAAGGGAATGCACTGCAGTGAGTCCAGAGAGTGCACTGGCACCACTGGGGATGCAGTCCACTGAGTCCAGAGAGTACACTGGCACCACTGGGGATGCAGTGCAGTGAGTCCAGAGAGTGCACTGTCAGCACTGGGGATGCAGTGCAGTGAGTCCAGAGAGTGCACTGGCACCAAATGGAGCTGCACTGCTGTGAGTCCTGAGATTGCACTGGCACCACTGTGGATGCACTGCAGTGAGTCCAGAGAGTGCACTGGCACCACTGGGGATTCAGTTCAGTGAGTCCAGAGAGTGAAATGGCACCACTGGGGATGTAGTGCAGTGAGTCCAGAGAGTGCACTGGCACCTCTGGGGATGCACCCCGGTGACTCCAGAGAGTGCACTGGCACCACTGGGGATGCACCCCGGCAAGTCCAGAGAGTGCACTGTCACCACTGGGGATGCAGTGCAGTGAGTCCAGAGAGTGCACTGGCACCACTGGGGTTGCAGTGCAGTGAGTCCAGAGAGTGCACTGGCACCACTGGGGATGTAGTGCACTGAGTCCAGAGAGGGCACTGGCACCACTGGGGATGCAGTGTAGTGAGTCCAGAGAGTACAGTGGCACCACTGGGGATGCAGTGCAGTGAGTCCAAAGAGTGCACTGGCACCATTGGGGATGCACTGCAGTGAGTCCAGAGACTTCACAGGCACCACTGGGGATGCACTGCAGTGAGTCCAGAGAGTGCACTGGCACCACTGGGGATGCACCCCGGCAAGTCTAGAGAGTGCACTGGCACCACTGGGGATGCAGTGCAGTGAGTCCATAGAGTGCACTGGCACCACTGGGGATGCACTGCAGTGAGTGCAGAGAGTGCACTGTCACCACTGGGGATGCAGTGCAGTGAGTCCAGAGAGTGCACTGGCACCATTGGGTGTGCAGTGCAGTGAGTCCAGAGAGTGCACTGTCACCACTGGGGATGCAGTGCAGTGAGTCCAGAGAGTGCACTGGCACCACTGGGGATGCAGTGCAGTGAGTCCAGAGTGTGCACTGGCACCACTGGGGATGCAGTGCAGTGAGTAAAGAGAGTGTACCAGCACCACTGTGGATGCAGTGCAGTGAATCCAGAGAGTGCACTGGCACCACTGGGGATGGACTGCAGTGAGTCCAGAGAGTGCACTGGCACCACTGGGGATGCAGTGCAGTGAGTCCAGAGAGTGCACTGGCACCACTGGGGATGCACTGCAGTGAGTCCAGAGAGTGCACTGGCACCACTGGGGATGCACCCCGGCAAGTCTAGAGAGTGCACTGGCACCACTGGGGATGCAGTGCAGTGAGTCCATAGAGTGCACTGGCACCACTGGGGATGCACTGCAGTGAGTGCAGAGAGTGCACTGTCACCACTGGGGATGCAGTGCAGTGAGTCCGGAGAGTGCACTGGCACCATTGGGTGTGCAGTGCAGTGAGTCCAGAGAGTGCACTGTCACCACTGGGGATGCAGTGCAGTGAGTCCAGAGAGTGCACTGGCACCACTGGGGATGCAGTGCAGTGAGTCCAGAGTGTGCACTGGCACCACTGGGGATGCAGTGCAGTGAGTAAAGAGAGTGTACTGGCACCACTGTGGATGCAGTGCAGTGAATCCAGAGAGTGCACTGGCACCACTGGGGATGGACTGCAGTGAGTCCAGAGAGTGCACTGGCACCACTGGGGATGCAGTGCAGTGAGTCCAGAGAGTGCACTGGCACCACTGGGGATGCACTGCAGTGAGTCCAGAGAGTGCACTGGCACCACTGGGGATGCACTGCAGTGAGTCCAGAGAGTGCACTGGCACCATTGGGATGCAGTGCAGTGAGTCCAGAGAGTGCACTGGCACCACTGGGGATGCACTGCAGTGAGTCCAGAGAGTGCACTGGCACCACTGGGGATGCAGTGCCGTTAGTGCAGAGAGTGCACTGGCACCGCTGCGGTTGCACCCCGGTGTTTTCAGAGAGTGCAGTGGCACCACTGGGGATGCAGTGCAGTGAGTCCAGAGAGTGCACTGGCACCACGGGGGATGCAGTGCAGTGAGTCCAGAGAGTGCACTGTCACCACTGGGGAGGCAGTGCAGTGAGTCCAGAGAGTGCACTGGCACCACTGGGGATGCAGTGCAGTGACTCCAGAGAGTGCACTGGCACCTTGGGGATGCAGTTCAGTGAGTCCAGAGAGAGCACTGGCACCACTGGGGATGCAGTGAAGTGAGTCCACAGAGTACACTGGCACCACTGGGGATGCAGTGCAGTGAGTCCAGAGAGTGCACTGGCACCACTGGGGATGCAGTGCAGTGAGTCCAGAGAGTGCAGTGGCACCATTGGGGATGCAGTGCAGTGAGTCCAGAGAGTGCACTGGCACCACTGGTGATGCAGTGCAGTGAGTTAAGAGAGTACACTGGCGCCACTTTGGATGCACTACAGTGAGTCCAGAGAGTGCACTGGCACCACTGGTGATGCAGTGCAATGAGTCCAGAGAGCCACTGGCACTACTGGGGATGCAGTGCATTTAGTCCAGAGAGTGAACTGGCACCACTGGGGATGCAGTGCACTGAGTCCAGAGAGGGCACTGTCAGCAATGGGGATGCAGTGCAGTGAGTGCAGAGAGTGCACTGGCACCAGTGGGGATGCAGTGCAGTGAGACCAGAGAGTGCACTGTCACCACTGGGGATGCAGTGCAGTAAGTCCAGAGAGTGCACTGGCACCACTGGGGATGCAGTGCAGTGAGTGCAGAGAGTGCACTGGCACAAAAGGGAATGCACTGCAGTGAGTCCAGAGAGTGCACTGGCACCACTGGGGATGCAGTGCAGTGAGTCCAGAGAGTGCACTGGCACCACTGGGGATGCACTGTAGTGAGTCCAGAGAGTGCAGTGGCACCACTGGGGATGCAGTCCACTGAGTCCAGAGAGTACACTGGCACCACTGGGGATGCAGTGCAGTGAGTCCAGAGAGTGCACTGTCAGCACTGGGGATGCAGTGCAGTGAGTCCAGAGAGTGCACTGGCACCAAATGGAGCTGCACTGCTGTGAGTCCTGAGATTGCACTGGCACCACTGTGGATGCACTGCAGTGAGTCCAGAGAGTGCACTGGCACCACTGGGGATTCAGTTCAGTGAGTCCAGAGAGTGAAATGGCACCACTGGGGATGTAGTGCAGTGAGTCCAGAGAGTGCACTGGCACCTCTGGGGATGCACCCCGGTGACTCCAGAGAGTGCACTGGCACCACTGGGGATGCACCCCGGCAAGTCCAGAGAGTGCACTGTCACCACTGGGGATGCAGTGCAGTGAGTCCAGAGAGTGCACTGGCACCACTGGGGATGCAGTGCAGTGAGCCCAGAGAGTGCACTGGCACCACTGGGGATGCACTGCAGTGAGTCCAGAGAGTGCACTGGCACCACTGGGGATGTAGTGCACTGAGTCCACAGAGGGCACTGGCACCACTGGGGATGCAGTGTAGTGAGTCCAGAGAGTACAGTGGCACCACTGGGGATGCAGTGCAGTGAGTCCAAAGAGTGCACTGGCACCATTGGGGATGCACTGCAGTGAGTCCAGAGACTTCACAGGCACCACTGGGGATGCACTGCAGTGAGTCCAGAGAGTGCACTGGCACCACTGGGGATGCACCCCGGCAAGTCTAGAGAGTGCACTGGCACCACTGGGGATGCAGTGCAGTGAGTCCATAGAGTGCACTGGCACCACTGGGGATGCACTGCAGTGAGTGCAGAGAGTGCACTGTCACCACTGGGGATGCAGTGCAGTGAGTCCAGAGAGTGCACTGGCACCATTGGGTGTGCAGTGCAGTGAGTCCAGAGAGTGCACTGTCACCACTGGGGATGCAGTGCAGTGAGTCCAGAGAGTGCACTGGCACCACTGGGGATGCAGTGCAGTGAGTCCAGAGTGTGCACTGGCACCACTGGGGATGCAGTGCAGTGAGTCCAGAGAGTGTACTGGCACCACTGTGGATGCAGTGCAGTGAATCCAGAGAGTGCACTGGCACCACTGGGGATGGACTGCAGTGAGTCCAGAGAGTGCACTGGCACCACTGGGGATGCAGTGCAGTGAGTCCAGAGAGTGCACTGGCACCACTGGGGATGCACTGCAGTGAGTCCAGAGAGTGCACTGGCACCACTGGGGATGCACTGCAGTGAGTCCAGAGAGTGCACTGGCACCATTGGGATGCAGTGCAGTGAGTCCAGAGAGTGCACTGGCACCACTGGGGATGCACTGCAGTGAGTCCAGAGAGTGCACTGGCACCACTGGGATGCAGTGCACTGAGTCCACAGAGTGCACTGGCACCACGGGGGATACACTGCAGTGAGTCCAGAGAGTGCACTGGCACCACTGGGGATGCAGTGCCGTGAGTGCAGAGAGTGCACTGGCACCGCTGCGGTTGCACCCCGGTGTTTTCAGAGAGTGCAGTGGCACCACTGGGGATGCAGTGCAGTGAGTCCAGAGAGTGCACTGTCACCACTGGGGATGCAGTGCAGTGAGTCCAGAGAGTGCACTGGCACCACTGGGGATGCAGTGCAGTGACTCCAGAGAGTGCACTGGCACCTTGGGGATACAGTTCAGTGAGTCCAGAGAGAGCACTGGCACCACTGGGGATGCAGTGCAGTGAGTCCACAGAGTACACTGGCACCACTGGGGATGCAGTGCAGTGAGTCCAGAGAGTGCACTGGCACCACTGGGGATGCAGTGCAGTGAGTCCAGAGAGTGCAGTGGCACCATTGGGGATGCAGTGCAGTGAGTCCAGAGAGTGCACTGGCACCACTGGTGATGCAGTGCAGTGAGTTAAGAGAGTACACTGGCGCCACTTTGGATGCACTACAGTGAGTCCAGAGAGTGCACTGGCACCACTGGTGATGCAGTGCACTGAGTCCAGAGAGGGCACTGTCAGCAATGGGGATGCAGTGCAGTGAGTGCAGAGAGTGCACTGGCACCAGTGGGGATGCAGTGCAGTGAGACCAGAGAGTGCACTGTCACCACTGGGGATGCAGTGCAGTAAGTCCAGAGAGTGCACTGGCACCACTGGGGATGCAGTGCAGTGAGTGCAGAGAGTGCACTGGCACAAAAGGGAATGCACTGCAGTGAGTCCAGAGAGTGCACTGGCACCACTGGGGATGCAGTGCAGTGAGTCCAGAGAGTGCACTGGCACCACTGGGGATGCACTGTAGTGAGTCCAGAGAGTGCAGTGGCACCACTGGGGATGCAGTCCACTGAGTCCAGAGAGTACACTGGCACCACTGGGGATGCAGTGCAGTGAGTCCAGAGAGTGCACTGTCAGCACTGGGGATGCAGTGCAGTGAGTCCAGAGAGTGCACTGGCACCAAATGGAGCTGCACTGCTGTGAGTCCTGAGATTGCACTGCCACCACTGTGGATGCACTGCAGTGAGTCCAGAGAGTGCACTGGCACCACTGGGGATTCAGTTCAGTGAGTCCAGAGAGTGAACTGGCACCACTGGGGATGTAGTGCAGTGAGTCCAGAGAGTGCACTGGCACCACTGGGGATGCAATGCAGTGAGACCAGAGACTTCACAGGCACCACTGGGCATGCAGTGCAGTGAGACCAGAGACTTCACAGGCACCACTGGGGATGCACTGCATTGAGTCCAGAGAGTGCACTAGCACCACTGGGGATGCACTGCAGTGAGTCCAGAGTGTGCACTGGCACCACTGCGGATGCAGTGCAGTGAGTCCAGAGAGTGCACTGGAACCACTGGGGATGCAGTGCAGTGAGTCCAGAGAGTGCACTGGCACCACTGGGGATGTAGTGCAGTGAGTCCACAGAGGGCACTGGCACCACAGGGGATGCAGTGTAGTGAGTCCAGAGAGTACAGTGGCACCACTGTTGATGCAGTGCAGTGAGTCCAAAGAGTGCACTGGCACCATTGGGGATGCAGTGCAGTGAGTCCAGAGACTTCACAGGCACCACTGGGGATGCAGTGCAGTGAGTCCAGAGAGTGCCCTGGCACCACTGGGAATGCAGTGAGTCCAGACAGTGCACTGGCACCACTGGGGATGCACTGCAGTGAGTCCAGAGAGTGCACTGGCACCACTGGGGATGCACCCCGGCAAGTCCAGATAGCGCACTGGCACCACTGGGGATGCACTGCAGTGAGTGCAGAGAGTGCACTGGCACCACTGGGGATGCACTGCAGTGAGTCCAGAGAGTGCACTGGCACCACTGGGGATGTAGGGCAGTGACTCCAGAGAGTGCATTGGCACCACTGGGGATGCAGTACAGTGAGTCCAGAGAGTGCACTGGCACCACTGGGGATGCAGTGCAGTGAGTAAAGAGAGTACAGTGGCACCACTGGGGATGCAGTGCAGTGAGTCCAGAGAGTGCGCTGGCACCACTGGGAATGCAGTGAGTCCAGAGAGTGCACTGGCACCACTGGGGATGCACTGCAGTGAGTCCAGAGAGTGCAATGGCACCACTGGGGATGCACCCCGGCAAGTCCAGAGAGTGCACTGGCACCACTGGGGATGCAGTGCAGTGAGTCCAGAGAGTGCACTGGCACTACTGGGGATGCACTGCAGTGAGTGCAGAGAGTGCACTGGCACCACTGGGGATGCACTGCAGTGAGTCCAGAGAGTGCACTGGCACTACTGGGTATGCAGTGCAGTGAGTCCAGAGAGTGCACTGGCACCACTGGGGATGCAGTGCAGTGAGTCCAAAGAGTGCACTGGCACCACTGGGGATGCAGCACAGTGGGTCCAGAGAGTGCACTGGCACCACTGGGGATGCAGTGAAGTGAGTAAAGAGAGTGCACTGGCACCACTGGGGATGCAGTGCAGTGAGTCCAGAGAGTGCACTGGCACCACTGGGGATGGACTGCAGTGAGTCCAGAGAGTGCACTGGCACCACTGGGGATGCACTGCAGTGAGTCCAGAGAGTGCACTGGCACCACTGGGGATGCACTGCAGTGACTCAAAAGAGTGCACTGGCACCACTGGGATGCAGTGCAGTGAGTCCAGAGAGTGCACTGGCACCATTGGGATGCACTGCAGTGAGTCCAGAGAGTGCACTGGCACCACTGGGATGCAGTGCACTGAGTCCACAGAGTGCACTGGCACCACGGGGGATACACTGCAGCGAGTCCAGAGAGTGCACTGGCACCACTGGGGATGCAGTGCCGTGAGTGCAGAGAGTGCACTGGCACCGCTGCGGTTGCACCCCGGTGTTTTCAGAGAGTGCAGTGGCACCACTGGGGATGCAGTGCAGTGAGTCCAGAGAGTGCACTGGCACCACGGGGGATGCAGTGCAGTGAGTAAAGAGAGTGCACTGTCACCACTGGGGATGCAGTGCAGTGAGTCCAGAGAGTGCACTGGCACCACTGGGGATGCAGTGCAGTGAGTCCAGAGAGTGCACTGGCACCTTGGGGATGCAGTGCAGTGAGTCCAGAGAGTGCACTGGCACCACTGGAAATGCACTGCAGTGAGTCCAGAGAGTGCACTGGCACCACTGGGGATGCAGTGCCGTGAGTGCAGAGAGTGAACTGGCACCACTGGGGATGCAGTGCACTGAGTCCAGAGAGGGCACTGTCATCAATGGGGATGCAGTGCAGTGAGTGCAGAGAGTGCACTGGCACCACTGGGGATGCACTGCAGTGAGACCAAAGACTTCACAGGCACCACTGGGGATGCAGTGCAGTGAGTCCAGAGAGTGCACTGGCACCACTGGGGATGCAGTGCAGTGAGTGCAGAGAGTGCACTGGCACCACTGGGGATGCACTGCAGTGAGTCCAGAGAGTGCACTGGCACCACTGGGGATGGACTGCAGTGAGTCCAGAGAGTGCACTGGCACCACTGGGGATGCAGTGCAGTGAGTCCAGAGAGTGCACTGGCACCACTGGGGATGTAGTGCACTGAGTCCACAGAGGGCACTGGCACCACTGGGGATGCAGTGTAGTGAGTCCAGAGAGTACAGTGGCACCACTGGGGATGCAGTGCAGTGAGTCCAAAGAGTGCACTGGCACCATTGGGGATGCACTGCAGTGAGTCCAGAGACTTCACAGGCACCACTGGGGATGCACTGCAGTGAGTCCAGAGAGTGCACTGGCACCACTGGGGATGCACCCCGGCAAGTCTAGAGAGTGCACTGGCACCACAGGGGATGCAGTGCAGTGAGTCCATAGAGTGCACTGGCACCACTGGGGATGCACTGCAGTGAGTGCAGAGAGTGCACTGTCACCACTGGGGATGCAGTGCAGTGAGTCCAGAGAGTGCACTGGCACCACTGGGGATGCAGTGCAGTGAGTCCAGAGTGTGCACTGGCTCCACTGGGGATGCAGTGCAGTGAGTAAAGAGAGTGTACTGGCACCACTGTGGATGCAGTGCAGTGAATCCAGAGAGTGCACTGGCACCACTGGGGATGGACTGCAGTGAGTCCAGAGAGTGCACTGGCACCACTGGGGATGCAGTGCAGTGAGTCCAGAGAGTGCACTGGCACCACTGGGGATGCACTGCAGTGAGTCCAGAGAGTGCACTGGCACCACTGGGGATGCACTGCAGTGAGTCCAGAGAGTGCACTGGCACCATTGGGATGCAGTGCAGTGAGTCCAGAGAGTGCACTGGCACCACTGGGGATGCACTGCAGTGAGTCCAGAGAGTGCACTGGCACCACTGGGATGCAGTGCACTGAGTCCACAGAGTGCACTGGCACCACGGGGGATACACTGCAGTGAGTCCAGAGAGTGCACTGGCACCACTGGGGATGCAGTGCCGTGAGTGCAGAGAGTGCACTGGCACCGCTGCGGTTGCACCCCGGTGTTTTCAGAGAGTGCAGTGGCACCACTGGGGATGCAGTGCAGTGAGTCCAGAGAGTGCACTGGCACCACGGGGGATGCAGTGCAGTGAGTCCAGAGAGTGCACTGTCACCACTGGGGATGCAGTGCAGTGAGTCCAGAGAGTGCACTGGCACCACTGGGGATGCAGTGCAGTGACTCCAGAGAGTGCACTGGCACCTTGGGGATGCAGTTCAGTGAGTCCAGAGAGAGCACTGGCACCACTGGGGATGCAGTGCAGTGAGTCCACAGAGTACACTGGCACCACTGGGGATGCAGTGCAGTGAGTCCAGAGAGTGCACTGGCACCACTGGGGATGCAGTGCAGTGAGTCCAGAGAGTGCAGTGGCACCATTGGGGATGCAGTGCAGTGAGTCCAGAGAGTGCACTGGCACCACTGGTGATGCAGTGCAGTGAGTTAAGAGAGTACACTGGCGCCACTTTGGATGCACTACAGTGAGTCCAGAGAGTGCACTGGCACCACTGGTGATGCAGTGCAATGAGTCCAGAGAGCCACTGGCACCAATGGGGATGCAGTGCATTTAGTCCAGAGAGTGAACTGGCACCACTGGGGATGCAGTGCACTGAGTCCAGAGAGGGCACTGTCAGCAATGGGGATGCAGTGCAGTGAGTGCAGAGAGTGCACTGGCACCACTGGGGATGCAGTGCAGTGAGACCAGAGAGTGCACTGTCACCACTGGGGATGCAGTGCAGTAAGTCCAGAGAGTGCACTGGCACCACTGGGGATGCAGTGCAGTGAGTGCAGAGAGTGCACTGGCACTACTGGGGATGCACTGCAGTGAGTCCAGAGAGTGCACTGGCACCACTGGGGATGCAGTGCAGTGAGTCCAGAGAGTGCACTGGCACCACTGGGGATGCACTGTAGTGAGTCCAGAGAGTGCAGTGGCACCACTGGGGATGCAGTCCACTGAGTCCAGAGAGTACACTGGCACCACTGGGGATGCAGTGCAGTGAGTCCAGAGAGTGCACTGGCACCACTGGGGATGCAGTGCAGTGAGTCCAGAGAGTGCACTGGCACCAAATGGAGCTGCACTGCTGTGAGTCCTGAGATTGCACTGGCACCACTGTGGATGCACTGCAGTGAGTCCAGAGAGTGCACTGGCACCACTGGGGATTCAGTTCAGTGAGTCCAGAGAGTGCACTGGCACCTCTGGGGATGCACCCCGGTGACTCCAGAGAGTGCACTGGCACCACTGGGGATGCACCCCGGCAAGTCCAGAGAGTGCACTGTCACCACTGGGGATGCAGTGCAGTGAGTCCAGAGAGTGCACTGGCACCACTGGGGATGCAGTGCAGTGAGTCCAGAGAGTGCACTGGCACCACTGGGGATGCACTGCAGTGAGTCCAGAGAGTGCACTGGTACCACTGGGGATGCACTGCAGTGAGTCCAGAGAGTGCACTGGCACCACTGGGGATGCACTGCAGTGAGTCCAGAGAGTGCACTGGCACCACTGGGGATGCAATGCAGTGAGTCCAGAGAGTGCACTGTCAGCACTGGGGATGCACTGCAGTGAGTCCAGGGAGTGCACTGGCACCACTGGGGATGCACTGCAGTGACTCCAGAGAGTGCACTGGCACCACTGGGGATGCACTGCAGTGAGTCCAGATGTTAGCCTAGCAACCACATAATCACCAAGTGATTATATGAAGGTGCTTTATTCAGCGCTGGAAGCCGGGGCAGGTGCCCAAATCTGGCTTCAAGTCCCGTTACTTCCCAGCCATTATTTATACATACAATATTGCGTCAGGTATACATATTCATTACAGGTTGCAACAGCAGCCTCGCTTTTCATTCTAATTAGCTCCCCTCCCCTTTGCACATGCGTGGCGCACTCTGGTGGTCGTCCAGGTGGTCGTCCAGATGAAGTAAGGAGTCTTCCTCTCCGCTAAACTTTTCACCTTTCTTACTCGACGCATGCTCCCTCCGCTTCTTGGTTCTGCTTCAACTCATTTCATCATTTCCAGGCCCTTATCCAAGGTCAGGTTGTACCTGTTCCCTCCCAAGGTTCCCCTTCAATGATTCTTTTGATTGTTCAATGTACTCCCTAAGTATCCAGTATACATAGATTAATTGATAATGTAAGTACATTTGGCAATGCTTAATTATACTGTAGGTCCCATTACCTAAGAGACATTAGTAAAACATCCATTCGATTCTCCCCAACACTAACACAGAGACTGCACTGGCACCACTGGGGATGCACCCCGGCAAGTCCAGAGAGTGCAATTGCACCACTGGGGATGCAGTGCAGTGAGTCCAGAGAGTGCACTGGCACCACTGGGGATGCAGTGCAGTGAGTCCAGAGAGTGCACTGGCACCACTGGGGATGCACTGCCGTGAGTCCAGAGAGTGCACTGGCACCACTGGGGATGCACTGCAGTGAGTCCAGAGAGTGCACTGGCACCACTGGGGATGCACCCCGGCAAGTCCAGAGAGTGCACTGGCACCACTGGGGATGCAGTGCAGTGAGTCCAGAGAGTGCACTGACACCACTGGGGATGCAGTGCAGTGAGTGCAGAGAGTGCACTGGCACCAGTGGGGATGCAGTGCAGTGAGTCCAGAGAGTGCACTGGCACCACTGGGTATGCAGTGCAGTGAGTCCAGAGAGTGCACTGGCACCACTGGGGATGCAGTGCAGTGAGTCCAGAGAGTGCACTGGCACCACTGGGGATGCAGTACAGTGAGTCCAGAGAGTGCACTGGCACCACTGGGGATGCAGTGAAGTGAGTAAAGAGAGTGCACTGGCACCACTGTGGATGCAGTGCAGTGAGTCCAGAGAGTGCACTGGCACCACTGGGGATGGACTGCAGTGAGTCCAGAGAGTGCAGTGGCACCACTGTGGATGCAGTGCAGTGAGTCCAGAGAGTGCACTGGCACCACGGGGGATGCAGTGCAGTGAGTAAAGAGAGTGCACTGTCACCACTGGGGATGCAGTGCAGTGAGTCCAGAGAGTGCACTGGCACCACTGGGGATGCAGTGCAGTGAGTCCAGAGAGTGCACTGGCACCTTGGGGATGCAGTTCAGTGAGTCCAGAGAGTGCACTGGCACAACTGTGGATGCAGTGCAGTGAGTCCAGAGACTACACTGGCACCACTGGAAATGCACTGCAGTGAGTCCAGAGAGTGCACTGGCACCACTGGGGATGCAGTGCAGTGAGTCCAGAGAGTGCAGTGGCAGCATTGGGGATGCAGTGCAGTGAGTCCAGAGAGTGCACTGGCACCACTGGTGATGCAGTGCAGTGAGTTAAGAGAGTACACTGGCGCCACTGTGGATGCACTGCAGTGAGTCCAGAGAGTGCACTGGCACCACTGGTGATGCAGTGCAATGAGTCCAGAGAGCCACTGGCACCACTGGGGATGCAGTGCATTTAGTCCAGAGAGTGAACTGGCACCACTGGGGATGCAGTGCACTGAGTCCAGAGAGGGCACTGTCATCAATGGGGATGCAGTGTAGTGAGTCCAGAGAGTGCACTGGCACCACTGGAGATGCACTGCAGTGAGACCAAAGACTTCACAGGCACCACTGGGGATGCAGTGCAGTGACTCCAGAGAGTGCACTGGCACCACTGGGGATGCAGTGCAGTGAGACCAGAGAGTGCACTGTCACCACTGGGGATGCAGTGCAGTGAGTGCAGAGAGTGCACTGGCACAAAAGGGAATGCACTGCAGTGAGTCCAGAGAGTGCACTGGCACCACTGGGGATGCAGTGCAGTGAGTCCAGAGAGTGCCCTGGCACCACTGGGAATGCAGTGAGTCCAGACAGTGCACTGGCACCACTGGGGATGCACTGCAGTGAGTCCAGAGAGTGCACTGGCAGCACTGGGGATGCACCCCGGCAAGTCCAGAGAGTGCACTGGCACCACTGGGGATGCAGTGCAGTGAGTCCAGAGAGTGCACTGGCACCACTGGGGATGCACTGCAGTGAGTGCAGAGAGTGCACTGTCACCACTGGGGATGCAGTGCAGTGAGTCCAGAGAGTGCACTGGCACCACTGGGGATGCAGTGCAGTGAGTCCAGAGAGTGCACTGGCACCACTGGGGATGCAGTGCAGTGAGTAAAGAGAGTGCACTGGCACCACTGGGGATGCAGTGCAGTGAGTCCAGAGAGTGCACTGGCACCACTGGGGATGGACTGCAGTGAGTCCAGAGAGTGCACTGGCACCACTGGGGATGCAGTGCAGTGAGTCCAGAGAGTGCACTGGCACCAGTGGGGATGCAGTGCACTGGCACCACTGGGGATGCACTGCAGTGAGTCCAGAGAGTGCACTGGCACCACTGGGATGCAGTGCACTGAGTCCACAGAGTGCACTGGCACCACGGGGGATACACTGCAGTGAGTCCAGAGAGTGCACTGGCACCACTGGGGATGCAGTGCCGTGAGTGCAGAGAGTGCACTGGCACCGCTGCGGTTGCACCCCGGTGTTTTCAGAGAGTTCAGTGGCACCACTGGGGATGCAGTGCAGTGAGTCCAGAGAGTGCACTGGCACCACTGGGGATGCAGTGCAGTGAGACCAGAGAGTGCACTGTCACCACTGGGGATGCAGTGCAGTGAGTGCAGAGAGTGCACTGGCACAAAAGGGAATGCACTGCAGTGAGTCCAGAGAGTGCACTGGCACCACTGGGGATGCAGTGCAGTGAGTCCAGAGAGTGCCCTGGCACCACTGGGAATGCAGTGAGTCCAGACAGTGCACTGGCACCACTGGGGATGCACTGCAGTGAGTCCAGAGAGTGCACTGGCAGCACTGGGGATGCACCCCGGCACTGGGTATGCAGTGCAGTCCAGAGAGTGCACTGGCACCACTGGGGATGCAGTGCAGTGAGTCCAGAGAGTGCACTGGCACCACTGGGGATGCAGTGCAGTGAGTGCAGAGAGTGCACTGTCACCACTGGGGATGCAGTGCAGTGAGTCCAGAGAGTGCACTGGCACCACTGGGGATGCAGTGCAGTGAGTCCAGAGAGTGCACTGGCACCACTGGGGATGCAGTGCAGTGAGTAAAGAGAGTGCACTGGCACCACTGGGGATGCAGTGCAGTGAGTCCAGAGAGTGCACTGGCACCACTGGGGATGCACTGCAGTGAGTCCAGAGAGTGCACTGGCACCACTGGGGATGCAGTGCAGTGAGTCCAGAGAGTGCACTGGCACCAGTGGGGATGCAGTGCACTGGCACCACTGGGGATGCACTGCAGTGAGTCCAGAGAGTGCACTGGCACCACTGGGATGCAGTGCACTGAGTCCACAGAGTGCACTGGCACCACGGGGGATACACTGCAGTGAGTCCAGAGAGTGCACTGGCACCACTGGGGATGCAGTGCCGTGAGTGCAGAGAGTGCACTGGCACCGCTGCGGTTGCACCCCGGTGTTTTCAGAGAGTTCAGTGGCACCACTGGGGATGCAGTGCAGTGAGTCCAGAGAGTGCACTGTCACCACTGGGGATGCAGTGCAGTGAGTCCAGAGAGTGCACTGGCACCACTGGGGATGCAGTGCAGTGAGTCCAGAGAGTGCACTGGCACCTTGGGGATGCAGTTCAGTGAGTCCAGAGAGTGCACTGGCACCACTGGGGATGCAGTGCAGTGAGTCCACAGAGTACACTGGCACCACTGGGGATGCAGTGCAGTGAGTCCAGAGAGTGCACTGGCACCACTGGGGATGCAGTGCAGTGAGTCCAGAGAGTGCAGTGGCACCATTGGGGATGCAGTGCAGTGAGTCTAGAGAGTGCACTGGCACCACTGGTGATGCAGTGCAGTGAGTTAAGAGAGTACACTGGCGCCACTGTGGATGCACTACAGTGAGTCCAGAGAGTGCACTGGCACCACTGGTGATGCAGTGCAATGAGTCCAGAGAGCCACTGGCACCACTGGGGATGCAGTGCATTTAGTCCAGAGAGTGAACTGGCACCACTGGGGATGCAGTGCAGTGAGACCAGAGAGTGCACTGTCACCACTGGGGATGCAGTGCAGTGAGTCCAGAGAGTGCACTGGCACCACTGGGGATGCAGTGCAGTGAGTGCAGAGAGTGCACTGGCACAAAAGGGAATGCACTGCAGTGAGTCCAGAGAGTGCACTGGCACCACTGGGGATGCAGTGCAGTGAGTCCAGAGAGTGCACTGGCACCACTGGGGATGCACTGCAGTGAGTCCAGAGAGTGCAGTGGCACCACTGGGGATGCAGTCCACTGAGTCCAGAGAGTACACTGGCACCACTGGGGATGCAGTGCAGTGAGTCCAGAGAGTGCACTGGCACCACTGGGGATGCAGTGCAGTGAGTCCAGAGAGTGCACTGGCACCAACTGGAGCTGCACTGCTGTGAGTCCTGAGATTGCACTGGCACCACTGGGGATGCACTGCAGTGAGTCCAGAGAGTGCACTGGCACCACTGGGGATTCAGTTCAGTGAGTCCAGAGAGTGAACTGGCACCACTGGGGATGTAGTGCAGTGAGTCCAGAGAGTGCACTGGCACCTCTGGGGATGCACCCCGGTGACTCCAGAGAGTGCACTGGCACCACTGGGGATGCACCCCGGCAAGTCCAGAGAGTGCACTGTCACCACTGGGGATGCAGTGCAGTGAGTCCAGAGAGTGCACTGGCACCACTGGGGATGCAGTGCAGTGAGTCCAGAGAGTGCACTGGTACCACTGGGGATGCACTGCAGTGAGTCCAGAGAGTGCACTGGCACCACTGGGGATGCACTGCAGTGAGTCCAGAGAGTGCACTGGCACCACTGGGTATGCACTGCAGTGAGTGCAGAGAGTGCACTGGCACCACTGGGGATGCACTGCAGTGAATCCAGGGAGTGCACTGGCACCACTGGGGATGCACTGCAGTGACTCCAGAGAGTGCACTGGCACCACTGGGGATGCACTGCAGTGAGTCCAGAGAGTGCACTGGCACCACTGGGGATGCAATGCAGTGAGTCCAGAGAGTGCACTGTCAGCACTGGGGATGCACTGCAGTGAATCCAGGGAGTGCACTGGCACCACTGGGGATGCACTGCAGTGACTCCAGAGAGTGCACTGGCACCACTGGGGATGCAGTGCCGTGAGTGCAGAGAGTGCACTGGCACCGCTGCGGTTGCACCCCGGTGTTTTCAGAGAGTGCAGTGGCACCACTGGGGATGCAGTGCAGTGAGTCCAGAGAGTGCACTGTCACCACTGGGGATGCAGTGCAGTGAGTCCAGAGAGTGCACTGGCACCACTGGGGATGCAGTGCAGTGACTCCAGAGAGTGCACTGGCACCTTGGGGATACAGTTCAGTGAGTCCAGAGAGAGCACTGGCACCACTGGGGATGCAGTGCAGTGAGTCCACAGAGTACACTGGCACCACTGGGGATGCAGTGCAGTGAGTCCAGAGAGTGCACTGGCACCACTGGGGATGCAGTGCAGTGAGTCCAGAGAGTGCAGTGGCACCATTGGGGATGCAGTGCAGTGAGTCCAGAGAGTGCACTGGCACCACTGGTGATGCAGTGCAGTGAGTTAAGAGAGTACACTGGCGCCACTTTGGATGCACTACAGTGAGTCCAGAGAGTGCACTGGCACCACTGGTGATGCAGTGCACTGAGTCCAGAGAGGGCACTGTCAGCAATGGGGATGCAGTGCAGTGAGTGCAGAGAGTGCACTGGCACCAGTGGGGATGCAGTGCAGTGAGACCAGAGAGTGCACTGTCACCACTGGGGATGCAGTGCAGTAAGTCCAGAGAGTGCACTGGCACCACTGGGGATGCAGTGCAGTGAGTGCAGAGAGTGCACTGGCACAAAAGGGAATGCACTGCAGTGAGTCCAGAGAGTGCACTGGCACCACTGGGGATGCAGTGCAGTGAGTCCAGAGAGTGCACTGGCACCACTGGGGATGCACTGTAGTGAGTCCAGAGAGTGCAGTGGCACCACTGGGGATGCAGTCCACTGAGTCCAGAGAGTACACTGGCACCACTGGGGATGCAGTGCAGTGAGTCCAGAGAGTGCACTGTCAGCACTGGGGATGCAGTGCAGTGAGTCCAGAGAGTGCACTGGCACCAAATGGAGCTGCACTGCTGTGAGTCCTGAGATTGCACTGCCACCACTGTGGATGCACTGCAGTGAGTCCAGAGAGTGCACTGGCACCACTGGGGATTCAGTTCAGTGAGTCCAGAGAGTGAACTGGCACCACTGGGGATGTAGTGCAGTGAGTCCAGAGAGTGCACTGGCACCACTGGGGATGCAATGCAGTGAGACCAGAGACTTCACAGGCACCACTGGGCATGCAGTGCAGTGAGACCAGAGACTTCACAGGCACCACTGGGGATGCACTGCATTGAGTCCAGAGAGTGCACTAGCACCACTGGGGATGCACTGCAGTGAGTCCAGAGTGTGCACTGGCACCACTGCGGATGCAGTGCAGTGAGTCCAGAGAGTGCACTGGAACCACTGGGGATGCAGTGCAGTGAGTCCAGAGAGTGCACTGGCACCACTGGGGATGTAGTGCAGTGAGTCCACAGAGGGCACTGGCACCACAGGGGATGCAGTGTAGTGAGTCCAGAGAGTACAGTGGCACCACTGTTGATGCAGTGCAGTGAGTCCAAAGAGTGCACTGGCACCATTGGGGATGCAGTGCAGTGAGTCCAGAGACTTCACAGGCACCACTGGGGATGCAGTGCAGTGAGTCCAGAGAGTGCCCTGGCACCACTGGGAATGCAGTGAGTCCAGACAGTGCACTGGCACCACTGGGGATGCACTGCAGTGAGTCCAGAGAGTGCACTGGCACCACTGGGGATGCACCCCGGCAAGTCCAGATAGCGCACTGGCACCACTGGGGATGCACTGCAGTGAGTGCAGAGAGTGCACTGGCACCACTGGGGATGCACTGCAGTGAGTCCAGAGAGTGCACTGGCACCACTGGGGATGTAGGGCAGTGACTCCAGAGAGTGCATTGGCACCACTGGGGATGCAGTACAGTGAGTCCAGAGAGTGCACTGGCACCACTGGGGATGCAGTGCAGTGAGTAAAGAGAGTACAGTGGCACCACTGGGGATGCAGTGCAGTGAGTCCAGAGAGTGCGCTGGCACCACTGGGAATGCAGTGAGTCCAGAGAGTGCACTGGCACCACTGGGGATGCACTGCAGTGAGTCCAGAGAGTGCAATGGCACCACTGGGGATGCACCCCGGCAAGTCCAGAGAGTGCACTGGCACCACTGGGGATGCAGTGCAGTGAGTCCAGAGAGTGCACTGGCACTACTGGGGATGCACTGCAGTGAGTGCAGAGAGTGCACTGGCACCACTGGGGATGCACTGCAGTGAGTCCAGAGAGTGCACTGGCACTACTGGGTATGCAGTGCAGTGAGTCCAGAGAGTGCACTGGCACCACTGGGGATGCAGTGCAGTGAGTCCAAAGAGTGCACTGGCACCACTGGGGATGCAGCACAGTGGGTCCAGAGAGTGCACTGGCACCACTGGGGATGCAGTGAAGTGAGTAAAGAGAGTGCACTGGCACCACTGGGGATGCAGTGCAGTGAGTCCAGAGAGTGCACTGGCACCACTGGGGATGGACTGCAGTGAGTCCAGAGAGTGCACTGGCACCACTGGGGATGCACTGCAGTGAGTCCAGAGAGTGCACTGGCACCACTGGGGATGCACTGCAGTGACTCAAAAGAGTGCACTGGCACCACTGGGATGCAGTGCAGTGAGTCCAGAGAGTGCACTGGCACCATTGGGATGCACTGCAGTGAGTCCAGAGAGTGCACTGGCACCACTGGGATGCAGTGCACTGAGTCCACAGAGTGCACTGGCACCACGGGGGATACACTGCAGCGAGTCCAGAGAGTGCACTGGCACCACTGGGGATGCAGTGCCGTGAGTGCAGAGAGTGCACTGGCACCGCTGCGGTTGCACCCCGGTGTTTTCAGAGAGTGCAGTGGCACCACTGGGGATGCAGTGCAGTGAGTCCAGAGAGTGCACTGGCACCACGGGGGATGCAGTGCAGTGAGTAAAGAGAGTGCACTGTCACCACTGGGGATGCAGTGCAGTGAGTCCAGAGAGTGCACTGGCACCACTGGGGATGCAGTGCAGTGAGTCCAGAGAGTGCACTGGCACCTTGGGGATGCAGTGCAGTGAGTCCAGAGAGTGCACTGGCACCACTGGAAATGCACTGCAGTGAGTCCAGAGAGTGCACTGGCACCACTGGGGATGCAGTGCCGTGAGTGCAGAGAGTGAACTGGCACCACTGGGGATGCAGTGCACTGAGTCCAGAGAGGGCACTGTCATCAATGGGGATGCAGTGCAGTGAGTGCAGAGAGTGCACTGGCACCACTGGGGATGCACTGCAGTGAGACCAAAGACTTCACAGGCACCACTGGGGATGCAGTGCAGTGAGTCCAGAGAGTGCACTGGCACCACTGGGGATGCAGTGCAGTGAGTGCAGAGAGTGCACTGGCACCACTGGGGATGCACTGCAGTGAGTCCAGAGAGTGCACTGGCACCACTGGGGATGGACTGCAGTGAGTCCAGAGAGTGCACTGGCACCACTGGGGATGCAGTGCAGTGAGTCCAGAGAGTGCACTGGCACCACTGGGGATGTAGTGCACTGAGTCCACAGAGGGCACTGGCACCACTGGGGATGCAGTGTAGTGAGTCCAGAGAGTACAGTGGCACCACTGGGGATGCAGTGCAGTGAGTCCAAAGAGTGCACTGGCACCATTGGGGATGCACTGCAGTGAGTCCAGAGACTTCACAGGCACCACTGGGGATGCACTGCAGTGAGTCCAGAGAGTGCACTGGCACCACTGGGGATGCACCCCGGCAAGTCTAGAGAGTGCACTGGCACCACAGGGGATGCAGTGCAGTGAGTCCATAGAGTGCACTGGCACCACTGGGGATGCACTGCAGTGAGTGCAGAGAGTGCACTGTCACCACTGGGGATGCAGTGCAGTGAGTCCAGAGAGTGCACTGGCACCACTGGGGATGCAGTGCAGTGAGTCCAGAGTGTGCACTGGCTCCACTGGGGATGCAGTGCAGTGAGTAAAGAGAGTGTACTGGCACCACTGTGGATGCAGTGCAGTGAATCCAGAGAGTGCACTGGCACCACTGGGGATGCACTGCAGTGAGTCCAGAGAGTGCACTGGCACCACTGGGGATGCAGTGCAGTGAGTCCAGAGAGTGCACTGGCACCACTGGGGATGCACTGCAGTGAGTCCAGAGAGTGCACTGGCACCACTGGGGATGCACTGCAGTGAGTCCAGAGAGTGCACTGGCACCATTGGGATGCAGTGCAGTGAGTCCAGAGAGTGCACTGGCACCACTGGGGATGCACTGCAGTGAGTCCAGAGAGTGCACTGGCACCACTGGGATGCAGTGCACTGAGTCCACAGAGTGCACTGGCACCACGGGGGATACACTGCAGTGAGTCCAGAGAGTGCACTGGCACCACTGGGGATGCAGTGCCGTGAGTGCAGAGAGTGCACTGGCACCGCTGCGGTTGCACCCCGGTGTTTTCAGAGAGTGCAGTGGCACCACTGGGGATGCAGTGCAGTGAGTCCAGAGAGTGCACTGGCACCACGGGGGATGCAGTGCAGTGAGTCCAGAGAGTGCACTGTCACCACTGGGGATGCAGTGCAGTGAGTCCAGAGAGTGCACTGGCACCACTGGGGATGCAGTGCAGTGACTCCAGAGAGTGCACTGGCACCTTGGGGATGCAGTTCAGTGAGTCCAGAGAGAGCACTGGCACCACTGGGGATGCAGTGCAGTGAGTCCACAGAGTACACTGGCACCACTGGGGATGCAGTGCAGTGAGTCCAGAGAGTGCACTGGCACCACTGGGGATGCAGTGCAGTGAGTCCAGAGAGTGCAGTGGCACCATTGGGGATGCAGTGCAGTGAGTCCAGAGAGTGCACTGGCACCACTGGTGATGCAGTGCAGTGAGTTAAGAGAGTACACTGGCGCCACTTTGGATGCACTACAGTGAGTCCAGAGAGTGCACTGGCACCACTGGTGATGCAGTGCAATGAGTCCAGAGAGCCACTGGCACCAATGGGGATGCAGTGCATTTAGTCCAGAGAGTGAACTGGCACCACTGGGGATGCAGTGCACTGAGTCCAGAGAGGGCACTGTCAGCAATGGGGATGCAGTGCAGTGAGTGCAGAGAGTGCACTGGCACCACTGGGGATGCAGTGCAGTGAGACCAGAGAGTGCACTGTCACCACTGGGGATGCAGTGCAGTAAGTCCAGAGAGTGCACTGGCACCACTGGGGATGCAGTGCAGTGAGTGCAGAGAGTGCACTGGCACTACTGGGGATGCACTGCAGTGAGTCCAGAGAGTGCACTGGCACCACTGGGGATGCAGTGCAGTGAGTCCAGAGAGTGCACTGGCACCACTGGGGATGCACTGTAGTGAGTCCAGAGAGTGCAGTGGCACCACTGGGGATGCAGTCCACTGAGTCCAGAGAGTACACTGGCACCACTGGGGATGCAGTGCAGTGAGTCCAGAGAGTGCACTGGCACCACTGGGGATGCAGTGCAGTGAGTCCAGAGAGTGCACTGGCACCAAATGGAGCTGCACTGCTGTGAGTCCTGAGATTGCACTGGCACCACTGTGGATGCACTGCAGTGAGTCCAGAGAGTGCACTGGCACCACTGGGGATTCAGTTCAGTGAGTCCAGAGAGTGCACTGGCACCTCTGGGGATGCACCCCGGTGACTCCAGAGAGTGCACTGGCACCACTGGGGATGCACCCCGGCAAGTCCAGAGAGTGCACTGTCACCACTGGGGATGCAGTGCAGTGAGTCCAGAGAGTGCACTGGCACCACTGGGGATGCAGTGCAGTGAGTCCAGAGAGTGCACTGGCACCACTGGGGATGCACTGCAGTGAGTCCAGAGAGTGCACTGGTACCACTGGGGATGCACTGCAGTGAGTCCAGAGAGTGCACTGGCACCACTGGGGATGCACTGCAGTGAGTCCAGAGAGTGCACTGGCACCACTGGGGATGCAATGCAGTGAGTCCAGAGAGTGCACTGTCAGCACTGGGGATGCACTGCAGTGAGTCCAGGGAGTGCACTGGCACCACTGGGGATGCACTGCAGTGACTCCAGAGAGTGCACTGGCACCACTGGGGATGCACTGCAGTGAGTCCAGATGTTAGCCTAGCAACCACATAATCACCAAGTGATTATATGAAGGTGCTTTATTCAGCGCTGGAAGCCGGGGCAGGTGCCCAAATCTGGCTTCAAGTCCCGTTACTTCCCAGCCATTATTTATACATACAATATTGCGTCAGGTATACATATTCATTACAGGTTGCAACAGCAGCCTCGCTTTTCATTCTAATTAGCTCCCCTCCCCTTTGCACATGCGTGGCGCACTCTGGTGGTCGTCCAGGTGGTCGTCCAGATGAAGTAAGGAGTCTTCCTCTCCGCTAAACTTTTCACCTTTCTTACTCGACGCATGCTCCCTCCGCTTCTTGGTTCTGCTTCAACTCATTTCATCATTTCCAGGCCCTTATCCAAGGTCAGGTTGTACCTGTTCCCTCCCAAGGTTCCCCTTCAATGATTCTTTTGATTGTTCAATGTACTCCCTAAGTATCCAGTATACATATATTAATTGATAATGTAAGTACATTTGGCAATGCTTAATTATACTGTAGGTCCCATTACCTAAGAGACATTAGTAAAACATCCATTCGATTCTCCCCAACACTAACACAGAGACTGCACTGGCACCACTGGGGATGCACCCCGGCAAGTCCAGAGAGTGCAATTGCACCACTGGGGATGCAGTGCAGTGAGTCCAGAGAGTGCACTGGCACCACTGGGGATGCAGTGCAGTGAGTCCAGAGAGTGCACTGGCACCACTGGGGATGCACTGCCGTGAGTCCAGAGAGTGCACTGGCACCACTGGGGATGCACTGCAGTGAGTCCAGAGAGTGCACTGGCACCACTGGGGATGCACCCCGGCAAGTCCAGAGAGTGCACTGGCACCACTGGGGATGCAGTGCAGTGAGTCCAGAGAGTGCACTGACACCACTGGGGATGCAGTGCAGTGAGTGCAGAGAGTGCACTGGCACCAGTGGGGATGCAGTGCAGTGAGTCCAGAGAGTGCACTGGCACCACTGGGTATGCAGTGCAGTGAGTCCAGAGAGTGCACTGGCACCACTGGGGATGCAGTGCAGTGAGTCCAGAGAGTGCACTGGCACCACTGGGGATGCAGTACAGTGAGTCCAGAGAGTGCACTGGCACCACTGGGGATGCAGTGAAGTGAGTAAAGAGAGTGCACTGGCACCACTGTGGATGCAGTGCAGTGAGTCCAGAGAGTGCACTGGCACCACTGGGGATGGACTGCAGTGAGTCCAGAGAGTGCAGTGGCACCACTGTGGATGCAGTGCAGTGAGTCCAGAGAGTGCACTGGCACCACGGGGGATGCAGTGCAGTGAGTAAAGAGAGTGCACTGTCACCACTGGGGATGCAGTGCAGTGAGTCCAGAGAGTGCACTGGCACCACTGGGGATGCAGTGCAGTGAGTCCAGAGAGTGCACTGGCACCTTGGGGATGCAGTTCAGTGAGTCCAGAGAGTGCACTGGCACAACTGTGGATGCAGTGCAGTGAGTCCAGAGACTACACTGGCACCACTGGAAATGCACTGCAGTGAGTCCAGAGAGTGCACTGGCACCACTGGGGATGCAGTGCAGTGAGTCCAGAGAGTGCAGTGGCAGCATTGGGGATGCAGTGCAGTGAGTCCAGAGAGTGCACTGGCACCACAGGTGATGCAGTGCAGTGAGTTAAGAGAGTACACTGGCGCCACTGTGGATGCACTGCAGTGAGTCCAGAGAGTGCACTGGCACCACTGGTGATGCAGTGCAATGAGTCCAGAGAGCCACTGGCACCACTGGGGATGCAGTGCATTTAGTCCAGAGAGTGAACTGGCACCACTGGGGATGCAGTGCACTGAGTCCAGAGAGGGCACTGTCATCAATGGGGATGCAGTGTAGTGAGTCCAGAGAGTGCACTGGCACCACTGGAGATGCACTGCAGTGAGACCAAAGACTTCACAGGCACCACTGGGGATGCAGTGCAGTGAGTCCAGAGAGTGCACTGGCACCACTGGGGATGCAGTGCAGTGAGACCAGAGAGTGCACTGTCACCACTGGGGATGCAGTGCAGTGAGTGCAGAGAGTGCACTGGCACAAAAGGGAATGCACTGCAGTGAGTCCAGAGAGTGCACTGGCACCACTGGGGATGCAGTGCAGTGAGTCCAGAGAGTGCCCTGGCACCACTGGGAATGCAGTGAGTCCAGACAGTGCACTGGCACCACTGGGGATGCACTGCAGTGAGTCCAGAGAGTGCACTGGCAGCACTGGGGATGCACCCCGGCAAGTCCAGAGAGTGCACTGGCACCACTGGGGATGCAGTGCAGTGAGTCCAGAGAGTGCACTGGCACCACTGGGGATGCACTGCAGTGAGTGCAGAGAGTGCACTGTCACCACTGGGGATGCAGTGCAGTGAGTCCAGAGAGTGCACTGGCACCACTGGGGATGCAGTGCAGTGAGTCCAGAGAGTGCACTGGCACCACTGGGGATGCAGTGCAGTGAGTAAAGAGAGTGCACTGGCACCACTGGGGATGCAGTGCAGTGAGTCCAGAGAGTGCACTGGCACCACTGGGGATGGACTGCAGTGAGTCCAGAGAGTGCACTGGCACCACTGGGGATGCAGTGCAGTGAGTCCAGAGAGTGCACTGGCACCAGTGGGGATGCAGTGCACTGGCACCACTGGGGATGCACTGCAGTGAGTCCAGAGAGTGCACTGGCACCACTGGGATGCAGTGCACTGAGTCCACAGAGTGCACTGGCACCACGGGGGATACACTGCAGTGAGTCCAGAGAGTGCACTGGCACCACTGGGGATGCAGTGCCGTGAGTGCAGAGAGTGCACTGGCACCGCTGCGGTTGCACCCCGGTGTTTTCAGAGAGTTCAGTGGCACCACTGGGGATGCAGTGCAGTGAGTCCAGAGAGTGCACTGGCACCACGGGGGATGCAGTGCAGTGAGTCCAGAGAGTGCACTGTCACCACTGGGGATGCAGTGCAGTGAGTCCAGAGAGTGCACTGGCACCACTGGGGATGCAGTGCAGTGAGTCCAGAGAGTGCACTGGCACCTTGGGGATGCAGTTCAGTGAGTCCAGAGAGTGCACTGGCACCACTGGGGATGCAGTGCAGTGAGTCCACAGAGTACACTGGCACCACTGGGGATGCAGTGCAGTGAGTCCAGAGAGTGCACTGGCACCACTGGGGATGCAGTGCAGTGAGTCCAGAGAGTGCAGTGGCACCATTGGGGATGCAGTGCAGTGAGTCTAGAGAGTGCACTGGCACCACTGGTGATGCAGTGCAGTGAGTTAAGAGAGTACACTGGCGCCACTGTGGATGCACTACAGTGAGTCCAGAGAGTGCACTGGCACCACTGGTGATGCAGTGCAATGAGTCCAGAGAGCCACTGGCACCACTGGGGATGCAGTGCATTTAGTCCAGAGAGTGAACTGGCACCACTGGGGATGCAGTGCAGTGAGACCAGAGAGTGCACTGTCACCACTGGGGATGCAGTGCAGTGAGTCCAGAGAGTGCACTGGCACCACTGGGGATGCAGTGCAGTGAGTGCAGAGAGTGCACTGGCACAAAAGGGAATGCACTGCAGTGAGTCCAGAGAGTGCACTGGCACCACTGGGGATGCAGTGCAGTGAGTCCAGAGAGTGCACTGGCACCACTGGGGATGCACTGCAGTGAGTCCAGAGAGTGCAGTGGCACCACTGGGGATGCAGTCCACTGAGTCCAGAGAGTACACTGGCACCACTGGGGATGCAGTGCAGTGAGTCCAGAGAGTGCACTGGCACCACTGGGGATGCAGTGCAGTGAGTCCAGAGAGTGCACTGGCACCAACTGGAGCTGCACTGCTGTGAGTCCTGAGATTGCACTGGCACCACTGGGGATGCACTGCAGTGAGTCCAGAGAGTGCACTGGCACCACTGGGGATTCAGTTCAGTGAGTCCAGAGAGTGAACTGGCACCACTGGGGATGTAGTGCAGTGAGTCCAGAGAGTGCACTGGCACCTCTGGGGATGCACCCCGGTGACTCCAGAGAGTGCACTGGCACCACTGGGGATGCACCCCGGCAAGTCCAGAGAGTGCACTGTCACCACTGGGGATGCAGTGCAGTGAGTCCAGAGAGTGCACTGGCACCACTGGGGATGCAGTGCAGTGAGTCCAGAGAGTGCACTGGTACCACTGGGGATGCACTGCAGTGAGTCCAGAGAGTGCACTGGCACCACTGGGGATGCACTGCAGTGAGTCCAGAGAGTGCACTGGCACCACTGGGTATGCACTGCAGTGAGTGCAGAGAGTGCACTGGCACCACTGGGGATGCACTGCAGTGAATCCAGGGAGTGCACTGGCACCACTGGGGATGCACTGCAGTGACTCCAGAGAGTGCACTGGCACCACTGGGGATGCACTGCAGTGAGTCCAGAGAGTGCACTGGCACCACTGGGGATGCAATGCAGTGAGTCCAGAGAGTGCACTGTCAGCACTGGGGATGCACTGCAGTGAATCCAGGGAGTGCACTGGCACCACTGGGGATGCACTGCAGTGACTCCAGAGAGTGCACTGGCACCACTGGGGATGCACTGCAGTGAGTCCAGATGTTAGCCTAGCAACCACATAATCACCAAGTGATTATATGAAGGTGCTTTATTCAGCGCTGGAAGCCGGGGCAGGTGCCCAAATCTGGCTTCAAGTCCCGTTACTTCCCAGCCATTATTTATACATACAATATTGCGTCAGGTATACATATTCATTACAGGTTGCAACAGCAGCCTCGCTTTTCATTCTAATTAGCTCCCCTCCCCTTTGCACATGCGTGGCGCACTCTGGTGGTCGTCCAGGTGGTCGTCCAGATGAAGTAAGGAGTCTTCCTCTCCGCTAAACTTTTCACCTTTCTTACTCGACGCATGCTCCCTCCGCTTCTTGGTTCTGCTTCAACTCATTTCATCATTTCCAGGCCCTTATCCAAGGTCAGGTTGTACCTGTTCCCTCCCAAGGTTCCCCTTCAATGATTCTTTTGATTGTTCAATGTACTCCCTAAGTATCCAGTATACATAGATTAATTGATAATGTAAGTACATTTGGCAATGCTTAATTATACTGTAGTTCCCATTACCTAAGAGACATTAGTAAAACATCCATTAGATTCTCCCCAACACTAACACAGAGACTGCACTGGCACCACTGGGGATGCACCCCGGCAAGTCCAGAGAGTGCACTGGCACCACTGGGGATGCACTGCAGTGAGTCCAGAGAGTGCACTGGCACCACTGGGGATGCAGTGCAGTGAGTCCAGAGAGTGCACTGGCACCACTGGGGATGCACTGCCGTGAGTCCAGAGAGTGCACTGGCACCACTGGGGATGCAGTTCAGTGAGTCCAGAGAGTGTACTGGCACCACTGGGGATGCAGTGCAGTGAGTCCAGAGAAGTCACTGGCACCACTGGGGATGCAGTGCAGTGAGTCCAGAGAGTGCACTGGCATCACTGGGGATGCAGTGCGGTGAGTCCAGAGTGCACTGGCACCACTGGGGATGCACTGCAGTGAGTCAAGAGAGGTCACTGGCACCACTGGGGATGCACCCCGGCAAGTCCAGAGAGTGCACTGTCACCACTGGGGATGCAGTGCAGTGAGTCCAGAGAGTGCACTGGCACCACTGGGGATGCAGTGCAGTGAGTCCAGAGAGTGCACTGGCACCACTGGGGATGCACTGCCGTGAGTCCAGAGAGTGCACTGGCACCACTGGGGATGCAGTGCAGTGAGTCCAGAGAGTGCACTGGCACCACTGGGGATGCACTGCCGTGAGTCCAGAGAGTGCACTGGCACCACTGGGGTTGCACTGCAGTGAGTCCAGAGAGTGCACTGGCACCACTGGGGATGCAGTGCAGTGAGTCCAGAGTGTGCACTGGCACCACTGGGGATGCAGTGCAGTGAGTGCAGAGAGTGCACTGGCACCACTGTTGATGCAGTGCAGTGAGTGCAGAGAGTGCACTGGCAACACTGGGGATGCAGTGCAGTGAGTAAAGAGAGTGCACTGGCACCACTGGGGATGCAGTGCAGTGAGTCCAGAGAGTGCACTGGCACCACTGGGGATGCACTGCAGTGAGTCCAGAGAGTGCACTGGCACCACTGGGGATGCACCCCGGTGAGTCCAGAGAGTGCACTGGCACCACTGGGGATGCACCCTGGCAAGTCCATAGAGTGCACTGTCACCACTGGGGTTGCAGTGCAGTGAGTCCAGAGAGTGCACTGGCCCCACTGGGGATGCAGTGCAGTGAGTCCAGAGAGTGCACTGGCACCACTGGGGATGCACTGCCGTGAGTCCAGAGAGTGCCCCGGCACCACTGGGGATGCAGTGCAGTGAGTCCAGAGAGTGCAGTGGCACCACTGGGGATGCAGTGCAGTGAGTCCAAAGAGTGCACTGGCACCATTGGGGATGCAGTGCAGTGAGTCCAGAGAGTGCACTGGCACCACTGGGGATGCAGTGCAGTGAGTCCAGAGAGTGCAGTGGCACAACTGGGGATGCAGTGCAGTGAGTCCAGAGAGTGCACTGGCACCACTGGGGATGCAGTGCAGTGAGTCCAGAGAGTGTACTGGCACCACTGGGGATGCAGTGCAGTGAGTCCAGAGAAGTCACTGGCACCACTGGGGATGCAGTGCTGTGAGTCCAGAGAGTGCACTGGCATCACTGGGGATGCAGTGCGGTGAGTCCAGAGTGCACTGGCACCACTGGGGATGGAGTGCAGTGAGTCAAGAGAGGTCACTGGCACCACTGGGGATGCACCCCAGCAAGTCCAGAGAGTGCACTGTCACCACTGGGGATGCAGTGCAGTGAGTCCAGAGAGTGCACTGGCACCACTGGGGATGCAGTGCAGTGAGTCCAGAGAGTGCACTGGTACCACTGGGGATGCACCCCGTTGAGTCCAGAGAGTGCACTGGCACCACTGGAGATGCACTGCAGTGAGTCCAGAGAGTGCACTGGCACCACTGGGGATGCAGTGCAATGAGTCCAGAGAGTGCACTGGCAGAACTGGGGATGCAGTGCAGTGAGACCACAGATTGCAGTGGTACCACTGGGAATGGAGTGCAGCGAGTCCAGAGAGGGCACTGGTACGATTGGGGATGCAGTGCAGTGAGTCCAGAGAGTGCACTGGCACCACTGGGGATGCAATGCAGTGAGTCCTGAGAGTGCACTGGCACCAGTAGGATGCAGCGCAGTGAGTCCAGAGAGTGCACTGGCACCACTGGGGATGCAGTGCAGTGAGTCCAGAGAGTGCACTGGTACCACTGGGGATGCAGTGCAGTGAGTCCAGAGAGTGCACTGGCACCACTGGGGATGCACTCGGGTGAGTCCAGAGAGTGCACTGGTACCACTGGGGATGCACTCGGGTGAGTCCAGAGAGTGCACTGGCACCACAGGGGATGCAGTGCAGTGAGTCCAGAGAGTGCACTGGCACCACTGGGGATGCAACCCCGTGAGTCCAGAGAGTGCACTGGCACCACTGGGGATGCACCCCGGCAAGTCCAGAGAGTGCACTCTCTGGACTCACTGACGTGCATCCCCAGTGCACTGGCACCACTGGGGATGCACCCCGGCAAGTCCAGAGAGTGCACTCTCTGGACTCACTGCACTGCATCCCAGTGGTGCCAGTGCACTCTCTGGACTCACTGCAGTGCATCCCCAGTGGTGCCAGTGCACTCTCTGGACTCACTGCAGTGCATCCCCAGTGGTGCCAGTGCACTCTCTGGACTCACTGCACTGCATCGCCAGTGGTGCCAGTGCACTCTCTGGACTCAGTGCAGTGCATCCCCAGTGGTGCCAGTGCACTCTCTGGACCCACTGCAGTGCATCCCCACTGGTGCCAGTGCACTCTCTGGACTCACTGCAGTGCATCCCCAGTGGTGCCAGTGCACTCTCTGGAGTCACTGCACTGCATCCCCAGAAGTGCCAGTGCACTCTCTGGAGTCACTGCACTGCATCCCCAGTGGTGCCAGTGCACTCTCTGGACTCACTGCAGTGCATTTCCAGTGGTGCCAGTGTACTCTCTGGACTCACTGCAGTGCATCACCAAGTTGCCAGTGCACTCTCTGGACTCACTGCAGTGCATCCCCAGTGGTGCCAGTGCACTCTCTGGACTCACTGCAGTGCATCCCCAGTGGTGCCAGTGCACTCTCTGGACTCACTGCACTGCATCCCCAGTGGTGCCAGTGCACTCTCTGCACTCACTGCACTGCATCCCCTGTGGTGCCAGTGCACTCTTTGTACTCACTGCACTGCATGACCTGTCGTGCCAGTGCACTCTCTGGACTCACTGCACTGCATCCCCAGTGGTGCCAGTGCACTCTCTGAACTCACCGCACTGCATCCCCAGTGGTGTCAGTGCACTCTCTGGACTCACTGCACTGCATCCCCAGTGGTGCCAGTGCACTCTCTGGACTCACCGCATTGCATCCCCAGTGGTGCCAGTGCACTCTCTGGACTCACTGCACTGCATCCCCAAGGTGCCAGTGCACTCTCTGGACTCACTGCACTGCATCCCCTGTGGTCCCAGTGCACTCTCTTCCCTCACTGCAGTGCATCCCCAGTGGTGCCAGTGCGCTCTCTGCACTCACTGCAGTGCATCCCCAGTGGTGCCAGTGCAATCTCTGGACTCACTGCACTGCATCCCCAGTGGTGACAGTGCACTCTCTGCCCTCACTGCAGTGCATCCCCAGTGGTGCCAGTGCACTCTCTGCACTCACTGCAGTGCATCCCCAGTGGTGCCAGTGCAATCTCTGGACTCACTGCACTGCATCCCCAGTGGTGACAGTGCACTCTCTGGACTCACTGCACTGCATCCCCAGTGGTGCCAGTGTACTCTCTGGACTCACTGCAGTGCATCCCCAGTGGCGCCAGTGCACTCTCTGGACTCACTGCACTGCATCTCATTGGTGCTAGTGCACTCTCTGGACTCACTGCACTTCATCCCCAGTGGTGCCACTGCACTCTCTGGACTCACTGCACTGCATCCCCAGTGGTGCCAGTGTAGTCTCTGGACTCACAGCAGTGCATCCCCATTGGTGCCAGTGCAACTACTGGACTCACTGCAGTGTAGCTCAGTGGTGCCAGAGCACTCTCTGGACTCACTGCACTGCATCCCCAGTGGTGCCAGTGCACTCTCTGGACTCACTGCACTGCATCCCCAGTGGTGCCAGTGCACTGTCTGGACTCACTGCAGTGTATCGCCATTGGAGCCGGTGCACTCTCTGGACTCACTAAACTGCATCCCCAGTGGTGCCAGAGAACTCTCTGGTCTCACTGCAGTGCATCCCCAGTGGTGCCAGTGCACTCTCTGGACTCACTGCATCCCCAGTGGTGCCAGGGCACTCTCTGGACTCACAGCACTGCATCCCCATTGGTGCCAGTGCACTCTCTGGACTCACTGCACTAAAACCCCAGTGGTGCCAGTGCAGTCTCTGGACTCACTGCACTGCATCCCCAGTGGTGCCAGTGCAGTCTCTGGACTCACCGGGGTGCATCCCCAGTGGTGCCAGTGCACTCTGTGCACTCACTGCACTGCATCCCCAGTGGTGCCAGTGCACTCTCTGGACTCACTGCACTGCATCCCCGGTGTTCCCAGAGCACTCTCTGGACTCACCGAGGTGCATCCCCAGTGGTGCCAGTGCACTCTCTGGACTCACTGAACTGCATCCCCAGTGGTGCCAGAGCACTCTCTGGACTCACTGCAGTGCAGCCCCTGAGGTGCCAGTGAACTCTCTGGACTCACTGCACTGCATCCCCAGTGGTGACAGTGCACTCTCTGGACTCACTGCACTGCATCCCCAGTGGTGCCTGTGCACTCTCTTGAGTCACTGCACTGCATCCCCAGTGGAGCCAGTGCACTCTATGGACTAACTGCACTGCATCCCCAGTGGTGCCAGTGCACTCTCTGGACTCACTGCACTGCATCCCCAGTGGTGCCAGTGCACTCTCTGGACTCACTGCACTGCATCCCCAGTGGTTCCAGTGCACTCTCTGGATCACTGCACTGCATCACCATTGGTGCCAGGGCACTCTCCGGATTCACTGCAGTGCATCCCCAGTGGTGCCAGTGCACTCTTTCGAGTCACTGCACTGCATCCCCAGTGGTGCCAGTGCATTCTCTGGACTCACTGCAGTGCATCCCCATTGGTGCCAGTGCAGTCTCTGGAGTCACTGCAGTGCATCCCCAGTGGTGCCAGTACACTCTCTGGACTCACTGCACTGCATCCCCAGTGCTGACAGTGCACTCTCTGGACTCACTGCACTGCATCCCCAGTGGTGCCAGTGTACTCTCTGGACTCAGTGCACTGCATCCCCAGTGGTGCCACTGCACTCTCTGGACTCACTGCAGTGCATCCCCAGTGGTGCCAGTGCACTCTCTGGACTCACTGCAGTGCTTCCGCACTGGTGCCAGTGCACTCTCTGCACTCACTGCAGTGCATCCGCAGTGGTGCCAGTGCACTCTCTGGAGTCACTGCACTGCATCCCCAGTGGTGCCAGTGCACTCTCTGGACTCACTGTAGTGCATCCCCAGTGGTGCCAGTGCACTCTCTGGACTCACTGCAGTGCAGCCCTTGTGGTGCCTTTGCACTCTCAGGACTCACTGCACTGCATCCCCAGTGGTGCCAGTGCACTCTCTGGACTCAGTGCACTGCATCCTCAGTGGTGCCAGTGCACTCTCTGAACTCAGTGCACTGCATCCCCAGTGGTGCCACTGCACTCTCTGGACTCACTGCAGTGCATCCCCAGTGGTGCCAGTGCACTCTCTGGACTACTGCAGTGCATCCCCAGTGGTGCCAGTGCACTCTCTGAGCTCTTTGCAGTGCATCCCCAGTGGTGCCAGTGCACTCTCTGGACTCACTGCACTGCATCCCCAGTGGTGCCAGTGCACTCTCTGGACTCACGGCAGTGCATCCCCAGTGGTGCCAGTGCACTCTCTGCACTCACTGCACTGCATCCCCAGTGGTGCCAGTGCACTCTCTGGACTCACTGCACTGCATCCCCAGTGGTGCCAGTGCAACTACTGGACTCACTGCAGTGTAGCTCAGTGGTGCCAGAGCACTCTCTGGACTCACTGCACTGCATCCCCAGTGGTGCCAGTGCACTCTCTGGACTCACTGCACTGCATTCCCAGTGGTGCCAGTGCACTGTCTGGACTCACTGCAGTGTATCGCCATTGGAGCCGGTGCACTCTCTGGACTCACTGCAGTGCTTCCCCACTGGTGCCAGTGCACTCTTTGGACTCACTGCACTGCATTCCCAGTGGTGCCAGTGCACTCTCTGGACTCACTGCAGTGCATCACCAGTGGTGCCAGTGCACTCTCTGGAGTCACTGCACTGCATCCCCAGTGGTGCCAGTGCACTCTCTGGACTCACTGCACTGCATTCCCAGTGGTGCCAGTGCACTCTCTGGACTCACTGCACTGCATCCCCAGTGGTGCCAGTGCACTCTCTGTACCCACTGCAGTGCATCCCCACTGGTGCCAGTGCACTCTCTGGACTCACTGCACTGCATACCCAATGGTGCCAGTGCACTCTCTGTAGTCACTGCACTGCGTCCCCAGTGGTGCCAGTGCACTCTCTGGACTCACTGCAGTGTATCCCCTGTGGTGCCAGTGCACTCTGTGGACTCACTGCACTGCATCCCAGTGGTGCCAGTGCACTCTCTGGACTCACTGCACTGCATCCCCAAGGTGCCAGTGCACTCTCTGGACTCAACTGCACTGCATCCCCAGTGGTGCCAGTGCACTCTCTGGACTCATTGCAGTTCATCCCCAGTGGTGCCAGTGCACTCTCTGGAATCACTGCAGTGCATCCGCAGTGGTGCCAGTGCACTCTTTCGAGTCACTGCAGTGCATCCCCAGTGGTGCCAGTGCACTCTCTGGACTCACTGCACTGCATCCCCAGTGGTGCCAGTGCACTCTCTGGAATCACTGCAGTGCATCCCCAGTGGTGCCAGTGCACTCTCTGGACTCACTGCACTGCATTCCCAGTGGTGCCAGTACACTCTCTGGACTCACTGCATTGCATCCCCAGTGGTGCCAGTGCACTCTCTGGACTCACTGCACTGCATCCCCAGTGGTGCCACTGCACTCTCTGGAATCACTGCACTGCATCACCATTGGTGCCAGTGCACTCTCCGGACTCACTGCAGTGCATCCGCAGTGGTGCCAGTGCACTCTTTTGAGTCACTGCAGTGCATCCCCAGTGGTGCCAGTGCACTCTCTGGACTCACTGCACTGCATCCCCAGTGGTGCCAGTGCACTCTGCACTCACTGCACTGCATCACCAGTGGTGCCAGTGCACTCTCTGGACTCACTGCAGTGCATCCCCAGTGGTGCCAGTGCACTCTCTGGACTCACTGCACTGCATCCCCAGTGGTGCCAGTGCACTCTCTGGAGTCGCAGCACTGCATCCCCAGTGCTGCCAGTGCACTCTCTGGACTCACTGCAGTGCATCCCCAGTGGTGCCAGTGCACTCTCTGGACTCACTGCAGTGCATCCCCAGTGGTGCCAGTGCACTCTCTGGACTCACTGCACTGCATCCCCAGTGGTGCCAGTGCACTCTCTGGACTCACTGCACTGCATCCCCAGTGGTGCCAGTGCACTCTCTGGACTCACTGCACTGCATCCCCAGTGGTGCCACTGCACTCTCTGGACTCACTGCACTGCATCACCATTGGTGCCAGGGCACTCTCCGGACTCACTGCAGTGCATCCACAGTGGTGCCAGTGCACTCTTTCAAATCACTGCAGTGCATCCCCAGTGGTGCCAGTGCACTCTCTGGACTCACTGCACTGCATCCCCAGTGGTGCCAGTGCACTCTCTGCACTCACTGCACTGCATCCCCAGTGGTGCCAGTGCACTCTCTGGACTCACTGCACTGCATCCCCAGTGGTGCCTGTGCACTCCCTTGAGTCACTGCAGTGCATCCCCAGTGGTGCCAGTGCACTCTCTGGACTCACTGCACTGCATCCCCAGTGGTGCCACTGCACTCTCTGGACTCACTGCACTGCATCACCATTGGTGCCAGGGCACTCTCCGGACTCACTGCAGTGTATCCGCAGTGGTGCCAGTGCACTCTTTCGAGTCACTGCACTGCATCCCCATTTGTGCCAGTGCATTCTCTGGACTCATTGCAGTGCATCCCCAGTGGTGCCAGTGCACTCTCTGGACTCACTGCAGTGCATCCCCAGTGGTGCCAGTGCACTCTCTGGACTCACTGCAGTGCATCCCCAGTGCTGACAGTGCACTCTCTGGACTCACTGCACTGCATTCCCCAGTGCTGACAGTGCACTCTCTGGACTCACTGCAGTGCATCCCCAGTGGTGCCAGTGCACTCTCTGGACTCACTGCACTGCATCCCCAGTGGTGCCAGTGCACTCTCCGGACTCACTGCACTGCATCCCTAATGGTGCCAGTGCACTCTCTGGACTCACTGCAGTGCATCCCCAGTGGTGCCAGTGCACTCTCTGCACTCACTGCACTGCATCCCCAGTGGTGCCAGTGCACTCTCTGCACTCACTGCACTGCATCCCCGGTGTTCCCAGAGCACTCTCTGGACTCACCGAGGTGCATCCCCAGTGGTGCCAGTGCACTCTCTGGACTCACCGCACTGCATCCCCAGTGGTGCCAGTGCACTCTCTGGACTCACTGCAGTGCAGCCCCTGAGGTGCCAGTGTACTCTCTGGACTCACTGCACTGCATCCCCAGTGGTGCCAGTGCACTCTCTGGACTCACTGCACTGCATCCGCAGTGGTGCCTGTGCACTCCCTTGAGTCACTGCACTGCATCCCCAGTGGAGCCAGTGCACTCTATGGACTAAATGCACTGCATCCCCAGTGGTGCCAGTGCACTCTCTGGACTCACTGCACTGCATCCCCAGTGGTTCCAGTGCACTCTCTGGATCACTGCACTGCATCACCATTGGTGCCAGGGCACTCTCCGGACTCACTGCAGTGCATCCCCAGTGGTGCCAGTGCACTCTTTCGAGTCACTGCACTGCATCCCCAGTGGTGCCAGTGCATTCTCTGGACTCACTGCAATGCATCCCCATTGGTGCCAGTGCAGTCTCTGGAGTCACTGCAGTGCATCCCCAGTGGTGCCAGTGCACTATCTGGACTCACTGCACTGCATCCCCAGTGGTGCCAGTGCACTCTCTGGACTCACTGCAGTGCATCCCCAATGGTGCCAGTGCACTCTCTGGACTCACTGCAGTGCATCCCCAGTGGTGCCAGTGCACTCTCTGGAGTCGCAGCACTGCATCCCCAGTGCTGCCAGTGCACTCTCTGGACTCACTGCAGTGCATCCCCAGTGGTGCCAGTGCACTCTCTGGACTCACTGCAGTGCATCCCCAGTGGTGCCAGTGCACTCTCTGGACTCACTGCACTGCATCCCCAGTGGTGCCAGTGCACTCTCTGGACTCACTGCACTGCATCCCCAGTGGTGCCAGTGCACTCTCTGGACTCACTGCACTGCATCCCCAGTGGTGCCACTGCACTCTCTGGACTCACTGCACTGCATCACCATTGGTGCCAGGGCACTCTCCGGACTCACTGCAGTGCATCCACAGTGGTGCCAGTGCACTCTTTCAAATCACTGCAGTGCATCCCCAGTGGTGCCAGTGCACTCTCTGGACTCACTGCACTGCATCCCCAGTTGTGCCAGTGCACTCTCTGGACTCACTGCAGTGCATCCCCAGTGGTGCCAGTGCACTCTCTGGACTCACTGCAGTGCTTCCGCACTGGTGCCAGTGCACTCTCTGCACTCACTGCACTGCATCAACAGTGGTGCCTCCGCACTCTCTGGAGTCACTGCACTGCATCCCCAGTGGTGCCAGTGCACTCTCTGGACTCACTGTAGTGCATCCCCAGTGGTTCCAGTGCACTCTCTGGACTCACTGCACTGCATCCCCAGTGGTGCCAGTGCACTCTCTGGACTCACTGCACTGCATCCCCAGTGGTGCCAGTGCACTCTCTGGACTCACTGCACTGCATCCCCAGTGGTGCCACTGCACTCTCTGGACTCACTGCACTGCATCACCATTGGTGCCAGGGCACTCTCCGGACTCACTGCAGTGCATCCACAGTGGTGCCAGTGCACTCTTTCAAATCACTGCAGTGCATCCCCAGTGGTGCCAGTGCACTCTCTGGACTCACTGCACTGCATCCCCAGTTGTGCCAGTGCACTCTCTGGACTCACTGCAGTGCATCCCCAGTGGTGCCAGTGCACTCTCTGGACTCACTGCAGTGCTTCCGCACTGGTGCCAGTGCACTCTCTGCACTCACTGCACTGCATCAACAGTGGTGCCTCCGCACTCTCTGGAGTCACTGCACTGCATCCCCAGTGGTGCCAGTGCACTCTCTGGACTCACTGTAGTGCATCCCCAGTGGTTCCAGTGCACTCTCTGGACTCACTGCACTGCATCCCCAGTGGTGCCAGTGCACTCTCTGGACTCACTGCAGTGCAGCCCTTGTGGTGCCTTTGCACTCTCAGGACTCACTGCACTGCATCCCCAGTGGTGCCAGTGCACTCTCAGGACTCAGTGCCCTGCATCCCCAGTGGTGCCAGTGCACTCCCTTGAGTCACTGCAGTGCATCCCCAGTGGTGCCAGTGCACTCTCTGGACTCACTGCACTGCATCCCCAGTGGTGCCACTGCACTCTCTGGACTCACTGCACTGCATCACCATTGGTGCCAGGGCACTCTCCGGACTCACTGCAGTGTATCCGCAGTGGTGCCAGTGCACTCTTTCGAGTCACTGCACTGCATCCCCATTTGTGCCAGTGCATTCTCTGGACTCATTGCAGTGCATCCCCAGTGGTGCCAGTGCACTCTCTGGACTCACTGCAGTGCATCCCCAGTGGTGCCAGTGCACTCTCTGGACTCACTGCAGTGCATCCCCAGTGCTGACAGTGCACTCTCTGGACTCACTGCACTGCATTCCCCAGTGCTGACAGTGCACTCTCTGGACTCACTGCAGTGCATCCCCAGTGGTGCCAGTGCACTCTCTGGACTCACTGCACTGCATCCCCAGTGGTGCCAGTGCACTCTCCGGACTCACTGCACTGCATCCCTAATGGTGCCAGTGCACTCTCTGGACTCACTGCAGTGCATCCCCAGTGGTGCCAGTGCACTCTCTGCACTCACTGCACTGCATCCCCAGTGGTGCCAGTGCACTCTCTGCACTCACTGCACTGCATCCCCGGTGTTCCCAGAGCACTCTCTGGACTCACCGAGGTGCATCCCCAGTGGTGCCAGTGCACTCTCTGGACTCACCGCACTGCATCCCCAGTGGTGCCAGTGCACTCTCTGGACTCACTGCAGTGCAGCCCCTGAGGTGCCAGTGTACTCTCTGGACTCACTGCACTGCATCCCCAGTGGTGCCAGTGCACTCTCTGGACTCACTGCACTGCATCCGCAGTGGTGCCTGTGCACTCCCTTGAGTCACTGCACTGCATCCCCAGTGGAGCCAGTGCACTCTATGGACTAAATGCACTGCATCCCCAGTGGTGCCAGTGCACTCTCTGGACTCACTGCACTGCATCCCCAGTGGTTCCAGTGCACTCTCTGGATCACTGCACTGCATCACCATTGGTGCCAGGGCACTCTCCGGACTCACTGCAGTGCATCCCCAGTGGTGCCAGTGCACTCTTTCGAGTCACTGCACTGCATCCCCAGTGGTGCCAGTGCATTCTCTGGACTCACTGCAATGCATCCCCATTGGTGCCAGTGCAGTCTCTGGAGTCACTGCAGTGCATCCCCAGTGGTGCCAGTGCACTATCTGGACTCACTGCACTGCATCCCCAGTGGTGCCAGTGCACTCTCTGGACTCACTGCAGTGCATCCCCAATGGTGCCAGTGCACTCTCTGGACTCACTGCAGTGCATCCCCAGTGGTGCCAGTGCACTCTCTGGAGTCGCAGCACTGCATCCCCAGTGCTGCCAGTGCACTCTCTGGACTCACTGCAGTGCATCCCCAGTGGTGCCAGTGCACTCTCTGGACTCACTGCAGTGCATCCCCAGTGGTGCCAGTGCACTCTCTGGACTCACTGCACTGCATCCCCAGTGGTGCCAGTGCACTCTCTGGACTCACTGCACTGCATCCCCAGTGGTGCCAGTGCACTCTCTGGACTCACTGCACTGCATCCCCAGTGGTGCCACTGCACTCTCTGGACTCACTGCACTGCATCACCATTGGTGCCAGGGCACTCTCCGGACTCACTGCAGTGCATCCACAGTGGTGCCAGTGCACTCTTTCAAATCACTGCAGTGCATCCCCAGTGGTGCCAGTGCACTCTCTGGACTCACTGCACTGCATCCCCAGTTGTGCCAGTGCACTCTCTGGACTCACTGCAGTGCATCCCCAGTGGTGCCAGTGCACTCTCTGGACTCACTGCAGTGCTTCCGCACTGGTGCCAGTGCACTCTCTGCACTCACTGCACTGCATCAACAGTGGTGCCTCCGCACTCTCTGGAGTCACTGCACTGCATCCCCAGTGGTGCCAGTGCACTCTCTGGACTCACTGTAGTGCATCCCCAGTGGTTCCAGTGCACTCTCTGGACTCACTGCACTGCATCCCCAGTGGTGCCAGTGCACTCTCTGGACTCACTGCACTGCATCCCCAGTGGTGCCAGTGCACTCTCTGGACTCACTGCACTGCATCCCCAGTGGTGCCACTGCACTCTCTGGACTCACTGCACTGCATCACCATTGGTGCCAGGGCACTCTCCGGACTCACTGCAGTGCATCCACAGTGGTGCCAGTGCACTCTTTCAAATCACTGCAGTGCATCCCCAGTGGTGCCAGTGCACTCTCTGGACTCACTGCACTGCATCCCCAGTTGTGCCAGTGCACTCTCTGGACTCACTGCAGTGCATCCCCAGTGGTGCCAGTGCACTCTCTGGACTCACTGCAGTGCTTCCGCACTGGTGCCAGTGCACTCTCTGCACTCACTGCACTGCATCAACAGTGGTGCCTCCGCACTCTCTGGAGTCACTGCACTGCATCCCCAGTGGTGCCAGTGCACTCTCTGGACTCACTGTAGTGCATCCCCAGTGGTTCCAGTGCACTCTCTGGACTCACTGCACTGCATCCCCAGTGGTGCCAGTGCACTCTCTGGACTCACTGCAGTGCAGCCCTTGTGGTGCCTTTGCACTCTCAGGACTCACTGCACTGCATCCCCAGTGGTGCCAGTGCACTCTCAGGACTCAGTGCCCTGCATCCCCAGTGGTGCCAGTGCACTCTCTGAACTCAGTGCACTGCATCCCCAATGGTGCCAGTGCACTCTCTGGACTCACTGCACTGCATCCCCAGTGGTGCCAGTGCACTCTCTGCACTCACTGCACTGCATCCCCAGTGTTCCCAGAGCACTCTCTGGACTCACTGCAGTGCATCGCCAGTGGTGCCAGTGCACTCTCTGGACTCACTGCACTGCATCCCCAGTGGTGCCAGTGCACTCTCTGGACTCACTGCACTGCATCCCCAGTGGTGCCACTGCACTCTCTGGACTCACTGCACTGCATCACCATTGGTGCCAGGGCACTCTCCGGACTCACTGCAGTGCATCCGCAGTGGTGCCAGTGCACTCCTTCGAGTCACTGCACTGCATCCCCATTAGTGCCAGTGCATTCTCTGGACTCATTGCAGTGCATCCCCAGTGGTGCCAGTGCACTCTCTGGACTCACTGCACTGCATCCCCAGTGGTGCCAGTGCACTCTCTGGACTCACTGCAGTGCATCCCCAGTGCTGACAGTGCACTCTCTGGACTCACTGCACTGCATTCCCCAGTGCTGACAGTGCACTCTCTGGACTCACTGCAGTGCATCCCCAGTGGTGCCAGTGCACTCTCTGGACTCACTGCACTGCATCCCCAGTGGTGCCAGTGCACTCTCCGGACTCACTGCACTGCATCCCTAATGGTGCCAGTGCACTCTCTGGACTCACTGCAGTGCATCCCCAGTGGTGCCAGTGCACTCTCTGCTCTCACTGCACTGCATCCGCAGTGGTGCCAGTGCACTCTCTGCACTCACTGCACTGCATCCCCGGTGTTCCCAGAGCACTCTCTGGACTCACCGAGGTGCATCCCCAGTGGTGCCAGTACACTCTCTGGACTCACCGCACTGCATCCCGAGTGGTGCCAGTGCACTCTCTGGACTCACTGCAGTGCAGCCCCTGAGGTGCCAGTGTACTCTCTGGACTCACTGCACTGCATCCCCAGTGGTGCCAGTGCACTCTCTGGACTCACTGCACTGCATCCCCAGTGGTGCCTGTGCACTCCCTTGAGTCACTGCACTGCATCCCCAGTGGAGCCAGTGCACTCTATGGACTAACTGCACTGCATCCCCAGTGGTGCCAGTGCACTCTCTGGACTCACTGCACTGCATCCCCAGTGGTTCCAGTGCACTCTCTGGATCACTGCACTGCATCACCATTGGTGCCAGGGCACTCTCCGGACTCACTGCAGTGCATCCCCAGTGGTGCCAGTGCACTCTTTCGAGTCACTGCACTGCATCCCCAGTGGTGCCAGTGCATTCTCTGGACTCACTGCAATGCATCCCCATTGGTGCCAGTGCAGTCTCTGGAGTCACTGCAGTGCATCCCCAGTGGTGCCAGTGCACTCTCTGGACTCACTGCACTGCATCCCCAGTGGTGCCACTGCACTCTCTGGACTCACTGCAGTGCATCCCCAGTGGTGCCAGTGCACTCTCTGGACTCACTGCAGTGCATCCCCAGTGTTGCCAGTGCACTCTCTGGAGTCACTGCACTGCATCCCCAGTGGTGCCAGTGCACTCTCTGGACTCACTGCAGTGCATCCCCAGTGGTGCCAGTGCACTCTCTGGACTCACTGCAGTGCATCCCCAGTGGCGCCAGTGCACTCTCTGGACTCACTGCACTGCATCCCCAGTGGTGCTAGTGCACTCTCTGGACTCACTGCACTGCATCCCCAGTTGTGCCAGTGCACTCTCTGGACTCACTGCAGTGCATCCCCAGTGGTGCCAGTGCACTCTCTGGACTCACTGCAGTGCTTCCGCACTGGTGCCACTGCACTCTCTGCACTCACTGCACTGCATCAACAGTGGTGCCTCTGCACTCTCTGGAGTCACTGCACTGCATCCCCAGTGGTGCCAGTGTACTCTCTGGTCTCACTGTAGTGCATCCCCAGTGGTGCCAGTGCACTCTCTGGACTCAGTGCACTGCATCCCCAGTGGTGCCAGTGCACTCTCTGGACTCACTGCAGTGCAGCACTTGTGGTGCCTTTGCACTCTCAGGACTCACTGCACTGCATCCCCAGTGGTGCCAGTGCACTCTCTGGACTCAGTGCACTGCATCCCCAGTATTGCCAGTGCACTCTCTGAACTCAGTGCACTGCATCCCCAATGGTGCCACTGCACTCTCTGGACTCACTGCAGTGCATCCCCAGTGGTGCCAGTGCACTCTCTGGACTCACTGCACTGCATCCCCAGTGGTGCCAGTGCACTCTCTGGACTCACTGCAGTGCAGCCCTTGTGGTGCCTTTGCACTCTCAGGACTCACTGCACTGCATCTCCAGTGGTGCCAGTGCACTCTCTGGACTCAGTGCACTGCATCACCAGTGGTGCCAGTGCACTCTCTGAACTCAGTGCACTGCATCCCCAATGGTGCCACTGCACTCTCTGGACTCACTGCAGTGCATCCCCAGTGGTGCCAGTGCACTCTCTGGACTCACTGCAGTGCATCCCCAGTGGTGCCAGTGCACTCTCTGAGCTCTTTGCAGTGCATCCCCAGTGGTGCCAGCGCACTCTCTGGACTCACTGCACTGCATCCCCAGTGGTGCCAGTGCACTCTCTGGACTCACTGCACTGCATCCCCAGTGGTGCCAGTGCACTCTCTGGACTCACTGCACTGCATCCCCAGTGGTGCCAGTGTAGTCTCTGGACTCACAGCAGTGCATCCGCAGTGGTGCCAGTGCACTCTCTGGACTCACTGCAGTGCATCCCCAGTGGTGCCAGTGCACTCTCTGAGCTCTTTGCAGTGCATCCCCAGTGGTGCCAGCGCACTCTTCGGACTCACTGCACTGCATCCCCAGTGGTGCCAGTGCACTCTCTGGACTGAAGGCAGTGCATCCCCAGTGGTGCCAGTGCACTCTCTGGACTCACTGCACTGCATCCCCAGTGGTGCCAGTGTAGTCTCTGGACTCACAGCAGTGCATCCCCAGTGGTGCCAGTGCACTCACTGCAGTGCATCTCCAGTGGTGCCAGTGCAATCTCTGGACTCACTCCACTGCATCCCCAGTGGTGACAGTGCACTCTGTGGACTCACTGCACTGCATCCCCAGTGGTGCCAGTGCACTCTCTGGACTCACTGCACTGCATCCCCGGTGTTCCCAGAGCACTCTCTGGACTCACTGCAGTGCATCCCCAGTGGTGCCAGTGCACTCTCTGGAGTCACTGCAGTGCATCCCCAGTGGTGCCAGTGCACTCTCTGCACTCACTGCACTGCATCCCCAGTGGTGCCAGTGCACTCTCTGGACTCACTGCACTGCATCCCCAGTGGTGCCAGTGCACTCTCTGGACTCACTGCAGTGCATCCCCTTTTGTGCCAGTGCACTCTCTGGACTCACTGCACTGCATCCCCAGTGGTGCCAGTGCACTCTCTGGAGTCACTGCTCTGCATCCCCAGTGGTGCCAGTGCACTCTCTGGACTCACTGCAGTGCATCCACAGTGGTGCCAGTGCACTCTCTGGACTCACTGCACTGCATCCCCAGTGCTGACAGTGCACTCTCTGGACTCACTGCACTGCATCACCAGTGGTGGCAGTGTACTCTCTGGACTCACTGCACTGCATCCCCAGTGGAGACAGTGCACTCTCTGTAGTCACTGCGCTACATCCCCAGTGGTTCCAGGGCACTCTCTCGACTCACTGCACTGCAACTCCAGTGGTGCCAGTGCACACTCTGGACTCACTGCACTGCATCCCCAGTGGTGCCAGTGCACTCTCTGGAGTCACTGCGCTGCATCCCCAGTGGTGCCAGTGCCATCTGTGGACTCACTGCACTACATCCCCTGTGGGGCCAGTGCACTCTCTGGACTCACTGCAGTGCATCCCCAGTGGTGCGAGTGCACTCTCTGGACTCACTGCACTGCATCCCCAAGGTGCCAGTGCACTCTCTGGACTCACTGCACTGCATCTCATTGGTGCTAGTGCACTCTCTGGACTCACTGCACTGCATCCCCAGTGGTGCCAGTGCACTCTCTGGACTCACTGCACTGCATCCCCAGTGGTGCCAGTGCACTCTCTGGAATCACTGCAGTGCATCCCCAGTGGTGCCAGTGCACTCTCTGGACTCACTGCACTGCATCCCCAGTGGTGCCAGTGCACTCTCTGGACTCACTGCATTGCATCCCCAATGGTGCCAGTGCACTCTCTGGACTCACTGCACTGCATCCCCAGTGGTGCCACTGCACTCTCTGGACTCACTGCACTGCATCACCATTGGTGCCAGAGCACTCTCCGGACTCACTGCAGTGCATCCGCAGTGGTGCCAGTGCACTCTTTTGAGTCACTGCAGTGCATCCCCAGTGGTGCCAGTGCACTCTCTGGACTCACTGCACTGCATCCCCAGTGGTGCCAGTGCACTCTCTGCACTCACTGCACTGCATCACCAGTGGTGCCAGTGCACTCTCTGGACTCACTGCAGTGCATCCCCAGTGGTGCCAGTGCACTCTCTGGACTCACTGCACTGCATCCCCAGTGGTGCCAGTGCACTCTCTGGAGTCGCAGCACTGCATCCCCAGTGCTGCCAGTGCACTCTCTGGACTCACTGCAGTGCATCCCCAGTGGTGCCAGTGCACTCTCTGGACTCACTGCACTGCATCCCCAGTGGTGCCAGTGCACTCTCTGGACTCACTGCACTGCATCCCCAGTGGTGCCAGTACACTCTCTGGACTCACTGCACTGCATCCCCAGTGGTGCCAGTGCACTCTCTGGACTCACTGCACTGCATCCCCAGTGGTGCCACTGCACTCTCTGGACTCACTGCACTGCATCACCATTGGTGCCAGGGCACTCTCCGGACTCACTGCAGTGCATCCACAGTGGTGCCAGTGCACTCTTTCAAATCACTGCACTGCATCCCCAGTGGTGCCAGTGCACTCTCTGGACTCACTGCACTGCATCCCCAGTGGTGCCAGTGCACTCTCTGCACTCACTGCAGTGCATCCCCAGTGGTGCCAGTGCACTCTCTGGACTCACTGCAGTGCATCGCCAGTGGTGCCAGTGCACTCTCTGGACTCACTGCAGTGCATCCCCAGTGGTGCCAGTGCACTCTCTGGACTCACTGCACTGCATCCCCAGTGGTGCCACTGCACTCTCTGGACTCACTGCACTGCATCACCATTGGTGCCAGGGCACTCTCCGGACTCACTGCAGTGCATCCGCAGTGGTGCCAGTGCACTCTTTCGAGTCACTGCACTGCATCCCCATTAGTGCCAGTGCATTCTCTGGACTCATTGCAGTGCATCCCCAGTGGTGCCAGTGCACTCTCTGGACTCACTGCACTGCATCCCCAGTGGTGCCAGTGCACTCTCTGGACTCACTGCAGTGCATCCCCAGTGCTGACAGTGCACTCTCTGGACTCACTGCACTGCATTCCCCAGTGCTGACAGTGCACTCTCTGGACTCACTGCAGTGCATCCCCAGTGGTGCCAGTGCACTCTCTGGACTCACTGCACTGCATCCCCAGTGGTGCCAGTGCACTCTCCGGACTCACTGCACTGCATCCCCAGTGGTGCCAGTGCACTCTCCGGACTCACTGCACTGCATCCCTAATGGTGCCAGTGCACTCTCTGGACTCACTGCACTGCATCCCCAGTGGTGCCAGTGCACTCTCTGCACTCACTGCACTGCATCCCCGGTGTTCCCAGAGCACTCTCTGGACTCACCGAGGTGCATCCCCAGTGGTGCCAGTGCACTCTCTGGACTCACCGCACTGCATCCCCAGTGGTGCCAGTGCACTCTCTGGACTCACTGCAGTGCAGCACCTGAGGTGCCAGTGTACTCTCTGGACTCACTGCAGTGCATCCCCAGTGGTGCCAGTGCACTCTCTGGACTCACTGCACTGCATCCCCAGTGGTGCCTGTGCACTCCCATGAGTCACTGCACTGCATCCCCAGTGGAGCCAGTGCACTCTATGGACTAAATGCACGGCATCCCCAGTGGTGCCAGTGCACTCTCTGGACTCACTGCACTGCATCCCCAGTGGTTCCAGTGCACTCTCTGGATCACTGCACTGCATCACCATTGGTGCCAGGGCACTCTCCGGACTCACTGCAGTGCATCCCCAGTGGTGCCAGTGCACTCTTTCGAGTCACTGCACTGCATCCCCAGTGGTGCCAGTCCATTCTCTGGACTCACTGCAATGCATCCCCAGTGGTGCCAGTGCACTCTCTGGACTCACTGCAGTGCATCCCCAGTGGCGCCAGTGCACTCTCTGGACTCACTGCACTGCATCCCATTGGTGCTAGTGCACTCTCTGGACTCACTGCACTGCATCCCCAGTGGTGCCAGTGCACTCTCTGGACTCACTGCACTGAATCCCCAGTGGTGCCAGTGCACTCTCTGGACTCACTGCAGTGCATCCCCAGTGGTGCCAGTGCACTCTCTGGACTCACTGCAGTGCTTCCGCACTGGTGCCAGTGCACTCTCTGCACTCACTGCACTTCATCAACAGTGGTGCCTCTGCACTCTCTGGAGTCACTGCACTGCATCCCCAGTGGTGCCAGTGCACTCTCTGGACTCACTGTAGTGCATCCCCAGTGGTGCCAGTGCACTCTCTGGACTCACTGCAGTGCATCCCCAGTGGTGCCAGTGCACTCTCTGGACTCACTGCAGTGCAGCCCTTGTGGTGCCTTTGCACTCTCAGGACTCACTGCACTGCATCCCCAGTGGTGCCAGTGCACTCTCTGGACTCACTGCACTGCATCCCCAGTGGTGCCAGTGCACTCTCTGAACTCAGTGCACTGCATCCCCAATGGTGCCAGTGCACTCTCTGGACTCACTGCACTGCATCCCCAGTGGTGCCAGTGCACTCTCTGCACTCACTGCACTGCATCCCCAGTGTTCCCAGAGCACTCTCTGGACTCACTGCAGTGCATCGCCAGTGGTGCCAGTGCACTCTCTGGACTCACTGCAGTGCATCCCCAGTGGTGCCAGTGCACTCTCTGGACTCACTGCACTGCATCCCCAGTGGTGCCACTGCACTCTCTGGACTCACTGCACTGCATCACCATTGGTGCCAGGGCACTCTCCGGACTCACTGCAGTGCATCCGCAGTGGTGCCAGTGCACTCTTTCGAGTCACTGCACTGCATCCCCATTAGTGCCAGTGCATTCTCTGGACTCATTGCAGTGCATCCCCAGTGGTGCCAGTGCACTCTCTGGACTCACTGCACTGCATCCCCAGTGGTGCCAGTGCACTCTCTGGACTCACTGCAGTGCATCCCCAGTGCTGACAGTGCACTCTCTGGACTCACTGCACTGCATTCCCCAGTGCTGACAGTGCACTCTCTGGACTCACTGCAGTGCATCCCCAGTGGTGCCAGTGCACTCTCTGGACTCACTGCACTGCATCCCCAGTGGTGCCAGTGCACTCTCCGGACTCACTGCACTGCATCCCTAATGGTGCCAGTGCACTCTCTGGACTCACTGCAGTGCATCCCCATTGGTGCCAGTGCACTCTCTGCTCTCACTGCACTGCATCCGCAGTGGTGCCAGTGCACTCTCTGCACTCACTGCACTGCATCCCCGGTGTTCCCAGAGCACTCTCTGGACTCACCGAGGTGCATCCCCAGTGGTGCCAGTGCACTCTCTGGACTCACCGCACTGCATCCTGAGTGGTGCCAGTGCACTCTCTGGACTCACTGCAGTGCAGCCCCTGAGGTGCCAGTGTACTCTCTGGACTCACTGCACTGCATCCGCAGTGGTGCCAGTGCACTCTCTGGACTCACTGCACTGCATCCCCAGTGGTGCCTGTGCACTCTATGGACTAACTGCACTGCATCCCCAGTGGTGCCAGTGCACTCTCTGGACTCACTGCACTGCATCCCCAGTGGTTCCAGTGCACTCTCTGGATCACTGCACTGCATCACCATTGGTGCCAGGGCACTCTCCGGACTCACTGCACTGCATCCCCAGTGGTGCCAGTGCATTCTCTGGACTCACTGCAATGCATCCCCATTGGTGCCAGTGCATTCTCTGGAGTCACTGCAGTGCATCCCCAGTGGTGCCAGTGCACTCTCTGGACTCACTGCACTGCATCCCCAGTGGTGCCACTGCACTCTCTGGACTCACTGCAGTGCATCCCCAGTGGTGCCAGTGCACTCTCTGGACTCACTGCAGTGCATCCCCAGTGTTGCCAGTGCACTCTCTGGAGTCACTGCACTGCATCCCCAGTGGTGCCAGTACACTCTCTGCACTCACTGCACTGCATCACCAGTGGTGCCAGTGCACTCTCTGGACTCACTGCAGTGCATCCCCAGTGGTGCCAGTGCACTCTCTGGACTCACTGCACTGCATCCCCAGTGGTGCCAGTGCACTCTCTGGAGTCGCAGCACTGCATCCCCAGTGCTGCCAGTGCACTCTCTGGACTCACTGCAGTGCATCCCCAGTGGTGCCAGTGCACTCTCTGGACTCACTGCAGTGCATCCCCAGTGGTGCCAGTGCACTCTCTGGACTCACTGCACTGCATCCCCAGTGGTGCCAGTGCACTCTCTGGACTCACTGCACTGCATCCCCAGTGGTGCCAGTGCACTCTCTGGACTCACTGCACTGCATCCCCAGTGGTGCCACTGCACTCTATGGACTCACTGCACTGCATCACCATTGGTGCCAGGGCACTCTCCGGACTCACTGCAGTGCATCCACAGTGGTGCCAGTGCACTCTTTCAAATCACTGCAGTGCATCCCCAGTGGTGCCAGTGCACTCTCTGGACTCACTGCACTGCATCCCCAGTGGTGCCAGTGCACTCTCTGCACTCACTGCACTGCATCCCCAGTGTTCCCAGAGCACTCTCTGGACTCACTGCAGTGCATCGCCAGTGGTGCCAGTGCACTCTCTGGACTCACTGCACTGCATCCCCAGTGGTGCCAGTGCACTCTCTGGACTCACTGCACTGCATCCCCAGTGGTGCCAGTGCACTCTCTGGACTCACTGCACTGCATCACCATTGGTGCCAGGGCACTCTCCGGACTCACTGCAGTGTATCCGCAGTGGTGCCAGTGCACTCTTTCGAGTCACTGCACTGCATCCCCATTTGTGCCAGTGCATTCTCTGGACTCATTGCAGTGCATCCCCAGTGGTGCCAGTGCACTCTCTGGACTCACTGCACTGCATCCCCAGTGGTGCCAGTGCACTCTGGACTCACTGCAGTGCATCCCCAGTGCTGACAGTGCACTCTCTGGACTCACTGCACTGCATTCCCCAGTGCTGACAGTGCACTCTCTGGACTCACTGCAGTGCATCCCCAGTGGTGCCAGTGCACTCTCTGGACTCACTGCACTGCATCCCCAGTGGTGCCAGTGCACTCTCCGGACTCACTGCACTGCATCCCTAATGGTGCCAGTGCACTCTCTGGACTCACTGCAGTGCATCCCCAGTGGTGCCAGTGCACTCTCTGCACTCACTGCACTGCATCCCCAGTGGTGCCAGTGCACTCTCTGCACTCACTGCACTGCATCCCCGGTGTTCCCAGAGCACTCTCTGGACTCACCGAGGTGCATCCCCAGTGGTGCTAGTGCACTCTCTGGACTCACCACACTGCATCCCCAGTGGTGCCAGTGCACTCTCTGGACTCACTGCAGTGCAGCCCCTGAGGTGCCAGTGTACTCTCTGGACTCACTGCACTGCATCCCCAGTGGTGCCAGTGCACTCTCTGGACTCACTGCACTGCATCCCCAGTGGTGCCTGTGCACTCCCTTGAGTCACTGCACTGCATCCCCAGTGGAGCCAGTGCACTCTATGGACTAAATGCACTGCATCCCCAGTGGTGCCAGTGCACTCTCTGGACTCACTGCACTGCATCCCCAGTGGTTCCAGTGCACTCTCTGGATCACTGCACTGCATCACCATTGGTGCCAGGGCACTCTCCGGACTCACTGCAGTGCATCCCCAGTGGTGCCAGTGCACTCTTTCGAGTCACTGCACTGCATCCCCAGTGGTGCCAGTGCATTCTCTGGACTCACTGCAATGCATCCCCATTGGTGCCAGTGCAGTCTCTGGAGTCACTGCAGTGCATCCCCAGTGGTGCCAGTGCACTATCTGGACTCACTGCACTGCATCCCCAGTGGTGCCACTGCACTCTCTGGACTCACTGCAGTGCATCCCCAGTGGTGCCAGTGCACTCTCTGGACTCACTGCAGTGCATCCCCAGTGGTGCCAGTGCACTCTCTGGAGTCGCAGCACTGCATCCCCAGTGCTGCCAGTGCACTCTCTGGACTCACTGCAGTGCATCCCCAGTGGTGCCAGTGCACTCTCTGGACTCACTGCAGTGCATCCCCAGTGGTGCCAGTGCACTCTCTGGACTCACTGCACTGCATCCCCAGTGGTGCCAGTGCACTCTCTGGACTCACTGCACTGCATCCCCAGTGGTGCCACTGCACTCTCTGGACTCACTGCACTGCATCACCATTGGTGCCAGGGCACTCTCCGGACTCACTGCAGTGCATCCACAGTGGTGCCAGTGCACTCTTTCAAATCACTGCAGTGCATCCCCAGTGGTGCCAGTGCACTCTCTGGACTCACTGCACTGCATCCCCAGTTGTGCCAGTGCACTCTCTGGACTCACTGCCGTGCATCCCCAGTGGTGCCAGTGCACTCTCTGGACTCACTGCAGTGCTTCCGCACTGGTGCCAGTGCACTCTCTGCACTCACTGCACTGCATCAACAGTGGTGCCTCCGCACTCTCTGGAGTCACTGCACTGCATCCCCAGTGGTGCCAGTGCACTCTCTGGACTCACTGTAGTGCATCCCCAGTGGTGCCAGTGCACTCTCTGGACTCACTGCACTGCATCCCCAGTGGTGCCAGTGCACTCTCTGGACTCACTGCAGTGCAGCCCTTGTGGTGCCTTTGCACTCTCTGGACTCACTGCACTGCATCCCCAGTGGTGCCAGTGCACTCTCAGGACTCAGTGCCCTGCATCCCCAGTGGTGCCAGTGCACTCTCTGAACTCAGTGCACTGCATCCCCAATGGTGCCAGTGCACTCTCTGGACTCACTGCACTGCATCCCCAGTGGTGCCAGTGCACTCTCTGCACTCACTGCACTGCATCCCCAGTGTTCCCAGAGCACTCTCTGGACTCACTGCAGTGCATCGCCAGTGGTGCCAGTGCACTCTCTGGACTCACTGCACTGCATCCCCAGTGGTGCCAGTGCACTCTCTGGACTCACTGCACTGCATCCCCAGTGGTGCCACTGCACTCTCTGGACTCACTGCACTGCATCACCATTGGTGCCAGGGCACTCTCCGGACTCACTGCAGTGCATCCGCAGTGGTGCCAGTGCACTCCTTCGAGTCACTGCACTGCATCCCCATTAGTGCCAGTGCATTCTCTGGACTCATTGCAGTGCATCCCCAGTGGTGCCAGTGCACTCTCTGGACTCACTGCACTGCATCCCCAGTGGTGCCAGTGCACTCTCTGGACTCACTGCAGTGCATCCCCAGTGCTGACAGTGCACTCTCTGGACTCACTGCACTGCATTCCCCAGTGCTGACAGTGCACTCTCTGGACTCACTGCAGTGCATCCCCAGTGGTGCCAGTGCACTCTCTGGACTCACTGCACTGCATCCCCAGTGGTGCCAGTGCACTCTCTGGACTCACTGCACTGCATCCCCAGTGGTGCCACTGCACTCTCTGGACTCACTGCACTGCATCACCATTGGTGCCAGGGCACTCTCCGGACTCACTGCAGTGCATCCGCAGTGGTGCCAGTGCACTCCTTCGAGTCACTGCACTGCATCCCCATTAGTGCCAGTGCATTCTCTGGACTCATTGCAGTGCATCCCCAGTGGTGCCAGTGCACTCTCTGGACTCACTGCACTGCATCCCCAGTGGTGCCAGTGCACTCTCTGGACTCACTGCAGTGCATCCCCAGTGCTGACAGTGCACTCTCTGGACTCACTGCAGTGCATCCCCAGTGGTGCCAGTGCACTCTCTGCTCTCACTGCACTGCATCCGCAGTGGTGCCAGTGCACTCTCTGCACTCACTGCACTGCATCCCCGGTGTTCCCAGAGCACTCTCTGGACTCACCGAGGTGCATCCCCAGTGGTGCCAGTACACTCTCTGGACTCACTGTAGTGCATCCCCAGTGGTGCCAGTGCACTCTCTGGACTCACTGCACTGCATCCCCAGTGGTGCCAGTGCACTCTCAGGACTCACTGCAGTGCAGCCCTTGTGGTGCCTTTGCACTCTCAGGACTCACTGCACTGCATCCCCAGTGGTGCCAGTGCACTCTCAGGACTCAGTGCCCTGCATCCCCAGTGGTGCCAGTGCACTCTCTGAACTCAGTGCACTGCATCCCCAATGGTGCCAGTGCACTCTCTGGACTCACTGCACTGCATCCCCAGTGGTGCCAGTGCACTCTCTGCACTCACTGCACTGCATCCCCAGTGTTCCCAGAGCACTCTCTGGACTCACTGCACTGCATCCCCAGTGGTGCCAGTGCACTCTCTGGACTCACTGCACTGCATCCCCAGTGGTGCCAGTGCACTCTCTGGACTCACTGCACTGCATCCCCAGTGGTGCCACTGCACTCTCTGGACTCACTGCACTGCATCACCATTGGTGCCAGGGCACTCTCCGGACTCACTGCAGTGCATCCGCAGTGGTGCCAGTGCACTCCTTCGAGTCACTGCACTGCATCCCCATTAGTGCCAGTGCATTCTCTGGACTCATTGCAGTGCATCCCCAGTGGTGCCAGTGCACTCTCTGGACTCACTGCAGTGCAGCCCCTGAGGTGCCAGTGTACTCTCTGGACTCACTGCACTGCATCCCCAGTGGTGCCAGTGCACTCTCTGGACTCACTGCACTGCATCCCCAGTGGTGCCTGTGCACTCCCTTGAGTCACTGCACTGCATCCCCAGTGGAGCCAGTGCACTCTCTGGACTCACTGCAGTGCATCCCCAGTGGTGCCAGTGCACTCTCTGGACTCACTGCACTGCATCCCCAGTGGTTCCAGTGCACTCTCTGGATCACTGCACTGCATCACCATTGGTGCCAGGGCACTCTCCGGACTCACTGCAGTGCATCCCCAGTGGTGCCAGTGTACTCTTTCGAGTCACTGCACTGCATCCCCAGTGGTGCCAGTGCATTCTCTGGACTCACTGCAATGCATCCCCATTGGTGCCAGTGCAGTCTCTGGAGTCACTGCAGTGCATCCCCAGTGGTGCCAGTGCACTCTCTGGACTCACTGCACTGCATCCCCAGTGGTGCCACTGCAGTCTCTGGACTCACTGCAGTGCATCCCCAGTGGTGCCAGTGCACTCTCTGGACTCACTGCAGTGCATCCCCAGTGTTGCCAGTGCACTCTCTGGAGTCACTGCACTGCATCCCCAGTGGTGCCAGTGCACTCTCTGGACTCACTGCAGTGCATCCCCAGTGGTGCCAGTGCACTCTCTGGACTCACTGCAGTGCATCCCCAGTGGCGCCAGTGCACTCTCTGGACTCACTGCACTGCATCCCATTGGTGCTAGTGCACTCTCTGGACTCACTGCACTGCATCCCCAGTTGTGCCAGTGCACTCTCTGGACTCACTGCAGTGCATCCCCAGTGGTGCCAGTGCACTCTCTGGACTCACTGCAGTGCTTCCGCACTGGTGCCAGTGCACTCTCTGCACTCACTGCACTGCATCAACAGTGGTGCCTCTGCACTCTCTGGAGTCACTGCACTGCATCCCCAGTGGTGCCAGTGTACTCTCTGGACTCACTGTAGTGCATCCCCAGTGGTGCCAGTGCACTCTCTGGACTCACTGCACTGCATCCCCAGTGGTGCCAGTGCACTCTCTGGACTCACTGCAGTGCAGCACTTGTGGTGCCTTTGCACTCTCAGGACTAACTGCACTGCATCCCCAGTGGTGCCAGTGCACTCTCTGGACTCAGTGCACTGCATCCCCAGTATTGCCAGTGCACTCTCTGAACTCAGTGCACTGCATCCCCAATGGTGCCACTGCACTCTCTGGACTCACTGCAGTGCATCCCCAGTGGTGCCAGTGCACTCTCTGGACTCACTGCACTGCATCCCCAGTGGTGCCAGTGCACTCTCTGGACTCACTGCAGTGCAGCTCTTGTGGTGCCTTTGCACTCTCAGGACTCACTGCACTGCATCTCCAGTGGTGCCAGTGCACTCTCTGGACTCAGTGCACTGCATCCCCAATGGTGCCAGTGCACTCTCTGAACTCAGTGCACTGCATCCCCAATGGTGCCACTGCACTCTCTGGACTCACTGCAGTGCATCCCCAGTGGTGCCAGTGCACTCTCTGGACTCACTGCAGTGCATCCCCAGTGGTGCCAGTGCACTCTCTGAGCTCTTTGCAGTGCATCCCCAGTGGTGCCAGCGCACTCTCTGGACTCACTGCACTGCATCCCCAGTGGTGCCAGTGCACTCTCTGGACTCACTGCACTGCATCCCCAGTGGTGCCAGTGCACTCTCTGGACTCACTGCACTGCATCCCCAGTGGTGCCAGTGTAGTCTCTGGACTCACAGCAGTGCATCCGCAGTGGTGCCAGTGCACTCTCTGGACTCACTGCAGTGCATCCCCAGTGGTGCCAGTGCACTCTCTGAGCTCTTTGCAGTGCATCCCCAGTGGTGCCAGCGCACTCTTCGGACTCACTGCACTGCATCCCCAGTGGTGCCAGTGCACTCTCTGGACTCAAGGCAGTGCATCCCCAGTGGTGCCAGTGCACTCTCTGGACTCACTGCACTGCATCCCCAGTGGTGCCAGTGTAGTCTCTGGACTCACAGCAGTGCATCCCCAGTGGTGCCAGTGCACTCACTGCAGTGCATCTCCAGTGGTGCCAGTGCAATCTCTGGACTCACTCCACTGCATCCCCAGTGGTGACAGTGCACTCTGTGGACTCACTGCACTGCATCCCCAGTGGTGCCAGTGCACTCTCTGGACTCACTGCACTGCATCCCCGGTGTTCCCAGAGCACTCTCTGGACTCACTGCAGTGCATCCCCAGTGGTGCCAGTGCACTCTCTGGAGTCACTGCAGTGCATCCCCAGTGGTGCCAGTGCACTCTCTGCACTCACTGCACTGCATCCCCAGTGGTGCCAGTGCACTCTCTGGACTCACTGCACTGCATCCCCAGTGGTGCCAGTGCACTCTCTGGACTCACTGCAGTGCATCCCCTTTTGTGCCAGTGCACTCTCTGGACTCACTGCACTGCATCCCCAGTGGTGCCAGTGCACTCTCTGGAGTCACTGCTCTGCATCCCCAGTGGTGCCAGTGCACTCTCTGGACTCACTGCAGTGCATCCACAGTGGTGCCAGTGCACTCTCTGGACTCACTGCACTGCATCCCCAGTGCTGACAGTGCACTCTCTGGACTCACTGCACTGCATCACCAGTGGTGGCAGTGTACTCTCTGGACTCACTGCACTGCATCCCCAGTGGAGACAGTGCACTCTCTGTAGTCACTGCGCTACATCCCCAGTGGTTCCAGGGCACTCTCTCGACTCACTGCACTGCAACTCCAGTGGTGCCAGTGCACACTCTGGACTCACTGCACTGCATCCCCAGTGGTGCCAGTGCACTCTCTGGAGTCACTGCGCTGCATCCCCAGTGGTGCCAGTGCCATCTGTGGACTCACTGCACTACATCCCCTGTGGGGCCAGTGCACTCTCTGGACTCACTGCAGTGCATCCCCAGTGGTGCGAGTGCACTCTCTGGACTCACTGCACTGCATCCCCAAGGTGCCAGTGCACTCTCTGGACTCACTGCACTGCATCCCCAGTGGTGCCAGTGCACTCTCTGGACTCACTGCATTGCATCCCCAGTGGTGCTAGTGCACTCTCTGGACTCACTGCACTGCATCCCCAGTGGTGCCACTGCACTCTCTGGACTCACTGCACTGCATCACCATTGGTGCCAGTGCACTCTCCGGACTCACTGCAGTGCATCCGCAGTGGTGCCAGTGCACTCTTTTGAGTCACTGCAGTGCATCCCCAGTGGTGCCAGTGCACTCTCTGGACTCACTGCACTGCATCCCCAGTGGTGCCAGTGCACTCTCTGCACTCACTGCACTGCATCACCAGTGGTGCCAGTGCACTCTCTGGACTCACTGCAGTGCATCCCCAGTGGTGCCAGTGCACTCTCTGGACTCACTGCACTGCATCCCCAGTGGTGCCAGTGCACTCTCTGGAGTCGCAGCACTGCATCCCCAGTGCTGCCAGTGCACTCTCTGGACTCACTGCAGTGCATCCCCAGTGGTGCCAGTGCACTCTCTGGACTCACTGCAGTGCATCCCCAGTGGTGCCAGTGCACTCTTTCAAATCACTGCACTGCATCCCCAGTGGTGCCAGTACACTCTCTGGACTCACTGCACTGCATCCCCAGTGGTGCCAGTGTACTCTCTGGACTCACTGCACTGCATCCCCAGTGGTGCCACTGCACTCTCTGGACTCACTGCACTGCATCACCATTGGTGCCAGGGCACTCTCCGGACTCACTGCAGTGCATCCACAGTGGTGCCAGTGCACTCTTTCAAATCACTGCACTGCATCCCCAGTGGTGCCAGTGCACTCTCTGGACTCACTGCACTGCATCCCCAGTGGTGCCAGTGCACTCTCTGCACTCACTGCACTGCATCCCCAGTGTTCCCAGAGCACTCTCTGGACTCACTGCAGTGCATCGCCAGTGGTGCCAGTGCACTCTCTGGACTCACTGCAGTGCATCCCCAGTGGTGCCAGTGCACTCTCTGGACTCACTGCACTGCATCCCCAGTGGTGCCACTGCACTCTCTGGACTCACTGCACTGCATCACCATTGGTGCCAGGGCACTCTCCGGACTCACTGCAGTGCATCCGCAGTGGTGCCAGTGCACTCTTTCGAGTCACTGCACTGCATCCCCATTAGTGCCAGTGCATTCTCTGGACTCATTGCAGTGCATCCCCAGTGGTGCCAGTGCACTCTCTGGACTCACTGCACTGCATCCCCAGTGGTGCCAGTGCACTCTCTGGACTCACTGCAGTGCATCCCCAGTGCTGACAGTGCACTCTCTGGACTCACTGCACTGCATTCCCCAGTGCTGACAGTGCACTCTCTGGACTCACTGCAGTGCATCCCCAGTGGTGCCAGTGCACTCTCTGGACTCACTGCACTGCATCCCCAGTGGTGCCAGTGCACTCTCCGGACTCACTGCACTGCATCCCTAATGGTGCCAGTGCACTCTCTGGACTCACTGCAGTGCATCCCCAGTGGTGCCAGTGCACTCTCTGCACTCACTGCACTGCATCCCCAGTGGTGCCAGTGCACTCTCTGCACTCACTGCACTGCATCCCCGGTGTTCCCAGAGCACTCTCTGGACTCACCGAGGTGCATCCCCAGTGGTGCCAGTGCACTCTCTGGACTCACCGCACTGCATCCCCAGTGGTGCCAGTGCACTCTCTGGACTCACTGCAGTGCAGCACCTGAGGTGCCAGTGTACTCTCTGGACTCACTGCAGTGCATCCCCAGTGGTGCCAGTGCACTCTCTGGACTCACTGCACTGCATCCCCAGTGGTGCCTGTGCACTCCCTTGAGTCACTGCACTGCATCCCCAGTGGAGCCAGTGCACTCTATGGACTAAATGCACTGCATCCCCAGTGGTGCCAGTGCACTCTCTGGACTCACTGCACTGCATCCCCAGTGGTTCCAGTGCACTCTCTGGATCACTGCACTGCATCACCATTGGTGCCAGTCCATTCTCTGGACTCACTGCAATGCATCCCCATTGGTGCCAGTGCAGTCTCTGGACTCACAGCAGTGCATCCCCAGTGGTGCCAGTGCACTCTCTGGACTCACTGCACTGCATCCCCAGTGGTGCCACTGCACTCTCTGGACTCACTGCACTGCATCCCCAGTGGTGCCAGTGCACTCTCTGGACTCACTGCAGTGCATCCTCAGTGTTGCCAGTGCACTCTCTGGAGTCACTGCACTGCATCCCCAGTGGTGCCAGTGCACTCTCTGGACTCACTGCAGTGCATCCCCAGTGGTGCCAGTGCACTCTCTGGACTCATTGCAGTGCATCCCCAGTGGCGCCAGTGCACTCTCTAGACTCACTGCACTGCATCCCATTGGTGCTAGTGCACTCTCTGGACTCACTGCACTGCATCCCCAGTGGTGCCAGTGCACTCTCTGGACTCACTGCACTGAATCCCCAGTGGTGCCAGTGCACTCTCTGGACTCACTGCAGTGCATCCCCAGTGGTGCCAGTGCACTCTCTGGACTCACTGCAGTGCTTCCGCACTGGTGCCAGTGCACTCTCTGCACTCACTGCACTGCATCAACAGTGGTGCCTCTGCACTCTCTGGAGTCACTGCACTGCATCCCCAGTGGTGCCAGTGCACTCTCTGGACTCACTGTAGTGCATCCCCAGTGGTGCCAGTGCACTCTCTGGACTCACTGCAGTGCATCCCCAGTGGTGCCAGTGCACTCTCTGGACTCACTGCAGTGCAGCCCTTGTGGTGCCTTTGCACTCTCAGGACTCACTGCACTGCATCCCCAGTGGTGCCAGTGCACTCTCTGGACTCACTGCAGTGCATCCCCAGTGGTGCCAGTGCACTCTCTGAACTCAGTGCACTGCATCCCCAATGGTGCCAGTGCACTCTCTGGACTCACTGCACTGCATCCACAGTGGTGCCAGTGCACTCTCTGGACTCACTGCACTGCATCCCCAGTGCTGACAGTGCACTCTCTGGACTCACTGCACTGCATCACCAGTGGTGGCAGTGTACTCTCTGGACTCACTGCACTGCATCCCCAGTGGAGACAGTGCACTCTCTGTAGTCACTGCGCTACATCCCCAGTGGTTCCAGGGCACTCTCTCGACTCACTGCACTGCAACTCCAGTGGTGCCAGTGCACACTCTGGACTCACTGCACTGCATCCCCAGTGGTGCCAGTGCACTCTCTGGAGTCACTGCGCTGCATCCCCAGTGGTGCCAGTGCCATCTGTGGACTCACTGCACTACATCCCCTGTGGGGCCAGTGCACTCTCTGGACTCACTGCAGTGCATCCCCAGTGGTGCGAGTGCACTCTCTGGACTCACTGCACTGCATCCCCAAGGTGCCAGTGCACTCTCTGGACTCACTGCACTGCATCTCATTGGTGCTAGTGCACTCTCTGGACTCACTGCACTGCATCCCCAGTGGTGCCAGTGCACTCTCTGGACTCACTGCACTGCATCCCCAGTGGTGCCAGTGCACTCTCTGGAATCACTGCAGTGCATCCCCAGTGGTGCCAGTGCACTCTCTGGACTCACTGCACTGCATCCCCAGTGGTGCCAGTGCACTCTCTGGACTCACTGCATTGCATCCCCAGTGGTGCCAGTGCACTCTCTGGACTCACTGCACTGCATCCCCAGTGGTGCCACTGCACTCTCTGGACTCACTGCACTGCATCACCATTGGTGCCAGTGCACTCTCCGGACTCACTGCAGTGCATCCGCAGTGGTGCCAGTGCACTCTTTTGAGTCACTGCAGTGCATCCCCAGTGGTGCCAGTGCACTCTCTGGACTCACTGCACTGCATCCCCAGTGGTGCCAGTGCACTCTCTGCACTCACTGCACTGCATCACCAGTGGTGCCAGTGCACTCTCTGGACTCACTGCAGTGCATCCCCAGTGGTGCCAGTGCACTCTCTGGACTCACTGCACTGCATCCCCAGTGGTGCCAGTGCACTCTCTGGAGTCGCAGCACTGCATCCCCAGTGCTGCCAGTGCACTCTCTGGACTCACTGCAGTGCATCCCCAGTGGTGCCAGTGCACTCTCTGGACTCACTGCACTGCATCCCCAGTGGTGCCAGTGCACTCTCTGGACTCACTGCACTGCATCCCCAGTGGTGCCAGTACACTCTCTGGACTCACTGCACTGCATCCCCAGTGGTGCCAGTGCACTCTCTGGACTCACTGAACTGCATCCCCAGTGGTGCCACTGCACTCTCTGGACTCACTGCACTGCATCACCATTGGTGCCAGGGCACTCTCCGGACTCACTGCAGTGCATCCACAGTGGTGCCAGTGCACTCTTTCAAATCACTGCACTGCATCCCCAGTGGTGCCAGTGCACTCTCTGGACTCACTGCACTGCATCCCCAGTGGTTGCCAGTGCACTCTCTGCACTCACTGCACTGCATCCCCAGTGTTCCCAGAGCACTCTCTGGACTCGCTGCAGTGCATCGCCAGTGGTGCCAGTGCACTCTCTGGACTCACTGCAGTGCATCCCCAGTGGTGCCAGTGCACTCTCTGGACTCACTGCACTGCATCCCCAGTGGTGCCACTGCACTCTCTGGACTCACTGCACTGCATCACCATTGGTGCCAGGGCACTCTCCGGACTCACTGCAGTGCATCCGCAGTGGTGCCAGTGCACTCTTTCGAGTCACTGCACTGCATCCCCATTAGTGCCAGTGCATTCTCTGGACTCATTGCAGTGCATCCCCAGTGGTGCCAGTGCACTCTCTGGACTCACTGCACTGCATCCCCAGTGGTGCCAGTGCACTCTCTGGACTCACTGCAGTGCATCCCCAGTGGTGCCAGTGCACTCTCTGGACTCACTGCACTGCATCCCCAGTGGTGCCAGTGCACTCTCTGGACTCACTGCAGTGCAGCTCTTGTGGTGCCTTTGCACTCTCAGGACTCACTGCACTGCATCTCCAGTGGTGCCAGTGCACTCTCTGGACTCAGTGCACTGCATCCCCAATGGTGCCAGTGCACTCTCTGAACTCAGTGCACTGCATCCCCAATGGTGCCACTGCACTCTCTGGACTCACTGCAGTGCATCCCCAGTGGTGCCAGTGCACTCTCTGGACTCACTGCAGTGCATCCCCAGTGGTGCCAGTGCACTCTCTGAGCTCTTTGCAGTGCATCCCCAGTGGTGCCAGCGCACTCTCTGGACTCACTGCACTGCATCCCCAGTGGTGCCAGTGCACTCTCTGGACTCACTGCACTGCATCCCCAGTGGTGCCAGTGCACTCTCTGGACTCACTGCACTGCATCCCCAGTGGTGCCAGTGTAGTCTCTGGACTCACAGCAGTGCATCCGCAGTGGTGCCAGTGCACTCTCTGGACTCACTGCAGTGCATCCCCAGTGGTGCCAGTGCACTCTCTGAGCTCTTTGCAGTGCATCCCCAGTGGTGCCAGCGCACTCTTCGGACTCACTGCACTGCATCCCCAGTGGTGCCAGTGCACTCTCTGGACTCAAGGCAGTGCATCCCCAGTGGTGCCAGTGCACTCTCTGGACTCACTGCACTGCATCCCCAGTGGTGCCAGTGTAGTCTCTGGACTCACAGCAGTGCATCCCCAGTGGTGCCAGTGCACTCACTGCAGTGCATCTCCAGTGGTGCCAGTGCAATCTCTGGACTCACTCCACTGCATCCCCAGTGGTGACAGTGCACTCTGTGGACTCACTGCACTGCATCCCCAGTGGTGCCAGTGCACTCTCTGGACTCACTGCACTGCATCCCCGGTGTTCCCAGAGCACTCTCTGGACTCACTGCAGTGCATCCCCAGTGGTGCCAGTGCACTCTCTGGAGTCACTGCAGTGCATCCCCAGTGGTGCCAGTGCACTCTCTGCACTCACTGCACTGCATCCCCAGTGGTGCCAGTGCACTCTCTGGACTCACTGCACTGCATCCCCAGTGGTGCCAGTGCACTCTCTGGACTCACTGCAGTGCATCCCCTTTTGTGCCAGTGCACTCTCTGGACTCACTGCACTGCATCCCCAGTGGTGCCAGTGCACTCTCTGGAGTCACTGCTCTGCATCCCCAGTGGTGCCAGTGCACTCTCTGGACTCACTGCAGTGCATCCACAGTGGTGCCAGTGCACTCTCTGGACTCACTGCACTGCATCCCCAGTGCTGACAGTGCACTCTCTGGACTCACTGCACTGCATCACCAGTGGTGGCAGTGTACTCTCTGGACTCACTGCACTGCATCCCCAGTGGAGACAGTGCACTCTCTGTAGTCACTGCGCTACATCCCCAGTGGTTCCAGGGCACTCTCTCGACTCACTGCACTGCAACTCCAGTGGTGCCAGTGCACACTCTGGACTCACTGCACTGCATCCCCAGTGGTGCCAGTGCACTCTCTGGAGTCACTGCGCTGCATCCCCAGTGGTGCCAGTGCCATCTGTGGACTCACTGCACTACATCCCCTGTGGGGCCAGTGCACTCTCTGGACTCACTGCAGTGCATCCCCAGTGGTGCGAGTGCACTCTCTGGACTCACTGCACTGCATCCCCAAGGTGCCAGTGCACTCTCTGGACTCACTGCACTGCATCCCCAGTGGTGCCAGTGCACTCTCTGGACTCACTGCATTGCATCCCCAGTGGTGCTAGTGCACTCTCTGGACTCACTGCACTGCATCCCCAGTGGTGCCACTGCACTCTCTGGACTCACTGCACTGCATCACCATTGGTGCCAGTGCACTCTCCGGACTCACTGCAGTGCATCCGCAGTGGTGCCAGTGCACTCTTTTGAGTCACTGCAGTGCATCCCCAGTGGTGCCAGTGCACTCTCTGGACTCACTGCACTGCATCCCCAGTGGTGCCAGTGCACTCTCTGCACTCACTGCACTGCATCACCAGTGGTGCCAGTGCACTCTCTGGACTCACTGCAGTGCATCCCCAGTGGTGCCAGTGCACTCTCTGGACTCACTGCACTGCATCCCCAGTGGTGCCAGTGCACTCTCTGGAGTCGCAGCACTGCATCCCCAGTGCTGCCAGTGCACTCTCTGGACTCACTGCAGTGCATCCCCAGTGGTGCCAGTGCACTCTCTGGACTCACTGCAGTGCATCCCCAGTGGTGCCAGTGCACTCTTTCAAATCACTGCACTGCATCCCCAGTGGTGCCAGTACACTCTCTGGACTCACTGCACTGCATCCCCAGTGGTGCCAGTGTACTCTCTGGACTCACTGCACTGCATCCCCAGTGGTGCCACTGCACTCTCTGGACTCACTGCACTGCATCACCATTGGTGCCAGGGCACTCTCCGGACTCACTGCAGTGCATCCACAGTGGTGCCAGTGCACTCTTTCAAATCACTGCACTGCATCCCCAGTGGTGCCAGTGCACTCTCTGGACTCACTGCACTGCATCCCCAGTGGTGCCAGTGCACTCTCTGCACTCACTGCACTGCATCCCCAGTGTTCCCAGAGCACTCTCTGGACTCACTGCAGTGCATCGCCAGTGGTGCCAGTGCACTCTCTGGACTCACTGCAGTGCATCCCCAGTGGTGCCAGTGCACTCTCTGGACTCACTGCACTGCATCCCCAGTGGTGCCACTGCACTCTCTGGACTCACTGCACTGCATCACCATTGGTGCCAGGGCACTCTCCGGACTCACTGCAGTGCATCCGCAGTGGTGCCAGTGCACTCTTTCGAGTCACTGCACTGCATCCCCATTAGTGCCAGTGCATTCTCTGGACTCATTGCAGTGCATCCCCAGTGGTGCCAGTGCACTCTCTGGACTCACTGCACTGCATCCCCAGTGGTGCCAGTGCACTCTCTGGACTCACTGCAGTGCATCCCCAGTGCTGACAGTGCACTCTCTGGACTCACTGCACTGCATTCCCCAGTGCTGACAGTGCACTCTCTGGACTCACTGCAGTGCATCCCCAGTGGTGCCAGTGCACTCTCTGGACTCACTGCACTGCATCCCCAGTGGTGCCAGTGCACTCTCCGGACTCACTGCACTGCATCCCTAATGGTGCCAGTGCACTCTCTGGACTCACTGCAGTGCATCCCCAGTGGTGCCAGTGCACTCTCTGCACTCACTGCACTGCATCCCCAGTGGTGCCAGTGCACTCTCTGCACTCACTGCACTGCATCCCCGGTGTTCCCAGAGCACTCTCTGGACTCACCGAGGTGCATCCCCAGTGGTGCCAGTGCACTCTCTGGACTCACCGCACTGCATCCCCAGTGGTGCCAGTGCACTCTCTGGACTCACTGCAGTGCAGCACCTGAGGTGCCAGTGTACTCTCTGGACTCACTGCAGTGCATCCCCAGTGGTGCCAGTGCACTCTCTGGACTCACTGCACTGCATCCCCAGTGGTGCCTGTGCACTCCCTTGAGTCACTGCACTGCATCCCCAGTGGAGCCAGTGCACTCTATGGACTAAATGCACTGCATCCCCAGTGGTGCCAGTGCACTCTCTGGACTCACTGCACTGCATCCCCAGTGGTTCCAGTGCACTCTCTGGATCACTGCACTGCATCACCATTGGTGCCAGTCCATTCTCTGGACTCACTGCAATGCATCCCCATTGGTGCCAGTGCAGTCTCTGGACTCACAGCAGTGCATCCCCAGTGGTGCCAGTGCACTCTCTGGACTCACTGCACTGCATCCCCAGTGGTGCCACTGCACTCTCTGGACTCACTGCACTGCATCCCCAGTGGTGCCAGTGCACTCTCTGGACTCACTGCAGTGCATCCTCAGTGTTGCCAGTGCACTCTCTGGAGTCACTGCACTGCATCCCCAGTGGTGCCAGTGCACTCTCTGGACTCACTGCAGTGCATCCCCAGTGGTGCCAGTGCACTCTCTGGACTCATTGCAGTGCATCCCCAGTGGCGCCAGTGCACTCTCTAGACTCACTGCACTGCATCCCATTGGTGCTAGTGCACTCTCTGGACTCACTGCACTGCATCCCCAGTGGTGCCAGTGCACTCTCTGGACTCACTGCACTGAATCCCCAGTGGTGCCAGTGCACTCTCTGGACTCACTGCAGTGCATCCCCAGTGGTGCCAGTGCACTCTCTGGACTCACTGCAGTGCTTCCGCACTGGTGCCAGTGCACTCTCTGCACTCACTGCACTGCATCAACAGTGGTGCCTCTGCACTCTCTGGAGTCACTGCACTGCATCCCCAGTGGTGCCAGTGCACTCTCTGGACTCACTGTAGTGCATCCCCAGTGGTGCCAGTGCACTCTCTGGACTCACTGCAGTGCATCCCCAGTGGTGCCAGTGCACTCTCTGGACTCACTGCAGTGCAGCCCTTGTGGTGCCTTTGCACTCTCAGGACTCACTGCACTGCATCCCCAGTGGTGCCAGTGCACTCTCTGGACTCACTGCAGTGCATCCCCAGTGGTGCCAGTGCACTCTCTGAACTCAGTGCACTGCATCCCCAATGGTGCCAGTGCACTCTCTGGACTCACTGCACTGCATCCACAGTGGTGCCAGTGCACTCTCTGGACTCACTGCACTGCATCCCCAGTGCTGACAGTGCACTCTCTGGACTCACTGCACTGCATCACCAGTGGTGGCAGTGTACTCTCTGGACTCACTGCACTGCATCCCCAGTGGAGACAGTGCACTCTCTGTAGTCACTGCGCTACATCCCCAGTGGTTCCAGGGCACTCTCTCGACTCACTGCACTGCAACTCCAGTGGTGCCAGTGCACACTCTGGACTCACTGCACTGCATCCCCAGTGGTGCCAGTGCACTCTCTGGAGTCACTGCGCTGCATCCCCAGTGGTGCCAGTGCCATCTGTGGACTCACTGCACTACATCCCCTGTGGGGCCAGTGCACTCTCTGGACTCACTGCAGTGCATCCCCAGTGGTGCGAGTGCACTCTCTGGACTCACTGCACTGCATCCCCAAGGTGCCAGTGCACTCTCTGGACTCACTGCACTGCATCTCATTGGTGCTAGTGCACTCTCTGGACTCACTGCACTGCATCCCCAGTGGTGCCAGTGCACTCTCTGGACTCACTGCACTGCATCCCCAGTGGTGCCAGTGCACTCTCTGGAATCACTGCAGTGCATCCCCAGTGGTGCCAGTGCACTCTCTGGACTCACTGCACTGCATCCCCAGTGGTGCCAGTGCACTCTCTGGACTCACTGCATTGCATCCCCAGTGGTGCCAGTGCACTCTCTGGACTCACTGCACTGCATCCCCAGTGGTGCCACTGCACTCTCTGGACTCACTGCACTGCATCACCATTGGTGCCAGTGCACTCTCCGGACTCACTGCAGTGCATCCGCAGTGGTGCCAGTGCACTCTTTTGAGTCACTGCAGTGCATCCCCAGTGGTGCCAGTGCACTCTCTGGACTCACTGCACTGCATCCCCAGTGGTGCCAGTGCACTCTCTGCACTCACTGCACTGCATCACCAGTGGTGCCAGTGCACTCTCTGGACTCACTGCAGTGCATCCCCAGTGGTGCCAGTGCACTCTCTGGACTCACTGCACTGCATCCCCAGTGGTGCCAGTGCACTCTCTGGAGTCGCAGCACTGCATCCCCAGTGCTGCCAGTGCACTCTCTGGACTCACTGCAGTGCATCCCCAGTGGTGCCAGTGCACTCTCTGGACTCACTGCACTGCATCCCCAGTGGTGCCAGTGCACTCTCTGGACTCACTGCACTGCATCCCCAGTGGTGCCAGTACACTCTCTGGACTCACTGCACTGCATCCCCAGTGGTGCCAGTGCACTCTCTGGACTCACTGAACTGCATCCCCAGTGGTGCCACTGCACTCTCTGGACTCACTGCACTGCATCACCATTGGTGCCAGGGCACTCTCCGGACTCACTGCAGTGCATCCACAGTGGTGCCAGTGCACTCTTTCAAATCACTGCACTGCATCCCCAGTGGTGCCAGTGCACTCTCTGGACTCACTGCACTGCATCCCCAGTGGTTGCCAGTGCACTCTCTGCACTCACTGCACTGCATCCCCAGTGTTCCCAGAGCACTCTCTGGACTCGCTGCAGTGCATCGCCAGTGGTGCCAGTGCACTCTCTGGACTCACTGCAGTGCATCCCCAGTGGTGCCAGTGCACTCTCTGGACTCACTGCACTGCATCCCCAGTGGTGCCACTGCACTCTCTGGACTCACTGCACTGCATCACCATTGGTGCCAGGGCACTCTCCGGACTCACTGCAGTGCATCCGCAGTGGTGCCAGTGCACTCTTTCGAGTCACTGCACTGCATCCCCATTAGTGCCAGTGCATTCTCTGGACTCATTGCAGTGCATCCCCAGTGGTGCCAGTGCACTCTCTGGACTCACTGCACTGCATCCCCAGTGGTGCCAGTGCACTCTCTGGACTCACTGCAGTGCATCCCCAGTGCTGACAGTGCACTCTCTGGACTCACTGCACTGCATTCCCCAGTGCTGACAGTGCACTCTCTGGACTCACTGCAGTGCATCCCCAGTGGTGCCAGTGCACTCTCTGGACTCACTGCACTGCATCCCCAGTGGTGCCAGTGCACTCTCCGGACTCACTGCACTGCATCCCTAATGGTGCCAGTGCACTCTCTGGACTCACTGCAGTGCATCCCCAGTGGTGCCAGTGCACTCTCTGCACTCACTGCACTGCATCCCCAGTGGTGCCAGTGCACTCTCTGCACTCACTGCACTGCATCCCCGGTGTTCCCAGAGCACTCTCTGGACTCACCGAGGTGCATCCCCAGTGGTGCCAGTGCACTCTCTGGACTCACCGCACTGCATCCCCAGTGGTGCCAGTGCACTCTCTGGACTCACTGCAGTGCAGCACCTGAGGTGCCAGTGTACTCTCTGGACTCACTGCAGTGCACCCCAGTGGTGCCAGTGCACTCTCTGGACTCACTGCACTGCATCCCCAGTGGTGCCTGTGCACTCCCTTGAGTCACTGCACTGCATCCCCAGTGGAGCCAGTGCACTCTATGGACTAAATGCACTGCATCCCCAGTGGTGCCAGTGCACTTACTGGACTCACTGCACTGCATCCCCAGTGGTTCCAGTGCACTCTCTGGATCACTGCACTGCATCACCATTGGTGCCAGGGCACTCTCCGGACTCACTGCAGTGCATCCCCAGTGGTGCCAGTGCACTCTTTCGAGTCACTGCACTGCATCCCCAGTGGTGCCAGTCCATTCTCTGGACTCACTGCAATGCATCCCCATTGGTGCCAGTGCAGTCTCTGGAGTCACTGCAGTGCATCCCCAGTGGTGCCAGTGCACTCTCTGGACTCACTGCACTGCATCCCCAGTGGTGCCACTGCACTCTCTGGACTCACTGCACTGCATCCCCAGTGGTGCCAGTGCACTCTCTGGACTCACTGCAGTGCATCCTCAGTGTTGCCAGTGCACTCTCTGGAGTCACTGCACTGCATCCCCAGTGGTGCCAGTGCACTCTCTGGACTCACTGCAGTGCATCCCCAGTGGTGCCAGTGCACTCTCTGGACTCACTGCAGTGCATCCCCAGTGGCGCCAGTGCACTCTCTGGACTCACTGCACTGCATCCCATTGGTGCTAGTGCACTCTCTGGACTCACTGCACTGCATCCCCAGTGGTGCCAGTGCACTCTCTGGACTCACTGCACTGAATCCCCAGTGGTGCCAGTGCACTCTCTGGACTCACTGCAGTGCATCCCCAGTGGTGCCAGTGCACTCTCTGGACTCACTGCAGTGCTTCCGCACTGGTGCCAGTGCACTCTCTGCACTCACTGCACTGCATCAACAGTGGTGCCTCTGCACTCTCTGGAGTCACTGCACTGCATCCCCAGTGGTGCCAGTGCACTCTCTGGACTCACTGTAGTGCATCCCCAGTGGTGCCAGTGCACTCTCTGGACTGACTGCAGTGCATCCCCAGTGGTGCCAGTGCACTCTCTGGACTCACTTCAGTGCAGCCCTTGTGGTGCCTTTGCACTCTCAGGACTCACTGCACTGCATCCCCAGTGGTGCCAGTGCACTCTCTGGACTCAGTGCCCTGCATCCCCAGTGGTGCCAGTGCACTCTCTGAACTCAGTGCACTGCATCCCCAATGGTGCCAGTGCACTCTCTGGACTCACTGCACTGCATCCCCAGTGGTGCCAGTGCACTCTCTGCACTCACTGCACTGCACTCCAGTGTTCCCAGAGCACTCTCTGGACTCACTGCAGTACATCGCCAGTGGTGCCAGTGCACTCTCTGGACTCACTGCACTGCATCCCCAGTGGTGCCAGTGCCATCTGTGGACTCACTGCACTGCATCCCCAGTGGTGCCACTGCACTCTCTGGACTCACTGCACTGCATCACCATTGGTGCCAGGGCACTCTCCGGACTCACTGCAGTGCATCCGCAGTGGTGCCAGTGCACTCTTTCGAGTCACTGCACTGCATCCCCATTACTGCCAGTGCATTCTCTGGACTCATTGCAGTGCATCCCCAGTGGTGCCAGTGCACTCTCTGGACTCACTGCACTGCATCCCCAGTGGTGCCAGTGCACTCTCTGGACTCACTGCAGTGCATCCCCAGTGCTGACAGTGCACTCTCTGGACTCACTGCACTGCATTCCCCAGTGCTGACAGTGCACTCTCTGGACTCACTGCAGTGCATCCCCAGTGGTGCCAGTGCACTCTCTGGACTCACTGCACTGCATCCCCAGTGGTGCCAGTGCACTCTCCGGACTCACTGCACTGCATCCCTAATGGTGCCAGTGCACTCTCTGGACTCACTGCAGTGCATCCCCAGTGGTGCCAGTGCACTCTCTGCTCTCACTGCACTGCATCCGCAGTGGTGCCAGTGCACTCTCTGCACTCACTGCACTGCATCCCCGGTGTTCCCAGAGCACTCTCTGGACTCACCGAGGTGCATCCCCAGTGGTGCCAGTGCACTCTCTGGACTCACCGCACTGCATCCCGAGTGGTGCCAGTGCACTCTCTGGACTCACTGCAGTGCAGCCCCTGAGGTGCCAGTGTACTCTCTGGACTCACTGCACTGCATCCCCAGTGGTGCCAGTGCACTCTCTGGACTCACTGCACTGCATCCCCAGTGGTGCCTGTGCACTCTATGGACTAACTGCACTGCATCCCCAGTGGTGCCAGTGCACTCTCTGGACTCACTGCACTGCATCCCCAGTGGTTCCAGTGCACTCTCTGGATCACTGCACTGCATCACCATTGGTGCCAGGGCACTCTCCGGACTCACTGCAGTGCATCCCCAGTGGTGCCAGTGCACTCTTTCGAGTCACTGCACTGCATCCCCAGTGGTGCCAGTGCATTTTCTGGACTCACTGCAATGCATCCCCATTGGTGCCAGTGCATTCTCTGGAGTCACTGCAGTGCATCCCCAGTGGTGCCAGTGCACTCTCTGGACTCACTGCACTGCATCCCCAGTGGTGCCACTGCACTCTCTGGACTCACTGCAGTGCATCCCCAGTGGTGCCAGTGCACTCTCTGGACTCACTGCACTGCATCCCCAGTGTTGCCAGTGCACTCTCTGGAGTCACTGCACTGCATTCCCAGTGGTGCCAGTGCACTCTCTGGACTCACTGCAGTGCATCCCCAGTGGTGCCAGTGCACTCTCTGGACTCACTGCAGTGCATCCCCAGTGGCGCCAGTGCACTCTCTGGACTCACTGCACTGCATCCCATTGGTGCTAGTGCACTCTCTGGACTCACTGCACTGCATCCCCAGTTGTGCCAGTGCACTCTCTGGACTCACTGCAGTGCATCCCCAGTGGTGCCAGTGCACTCTCTGGACTCACTGCAGTGCTTCCGCACTGGTGCCAGTGCACTCTCTGCACTCACTGCAGTGCATCCCCAGTGGTGCCTCTGCACTCTCTGGAGTCACTGCACTGCATCCCCAGTGGTGCCAGTGCACTCTCTGGACTCACTGTAGTGCATCCCCAGTGGTGCCAGTGCACTCTCTGGACTCACTGCACTGCATCCCCAGTGGTGCCAGTGCACTCTCTGGACTCACTGCAGTGCAGCACTTGTGGTGCCTTTGCACTCTCAGGACTCACTGCACTGCATCCCCAGTGGTGCCAGTGCACTCTCTGGACTCAGTGCACTGCATCCCCAGTGGTGCCAGTGCACTCTCTGAACTCAGTGCACTGCATCCCCAATGGTGCCACTGCACTCTCTGGACTCACTGCAGTGCATCCCCAGTGGTGCCAGTGCACTCTCTGGACTCACTGCACTGCATCCCCAGTGGTGCCAGTGCACTCTCTGGACTCACTGCAGTGCAGCCCTTGTGGTGACTTTGCACTCTCAGGACTCACTGCACTGCATCCCCATTGGTGCCAGTGCACTCTCTGGACTCAGTGCACTGCATCCCCAGTGGTGCCAGTGCACTCTCTGAACTCAGTGCACTGCATCCCCAATGGTGCCACTGCACTCTCTGGACTCACTGCACTGCATCCCCAGTGGTGCCAGTGCACTCTCTGGACTCACTGCAGTGCATCCCCAGTGGTGCCAGTGCACTCTCTGAGCTCTTTGCAGTGCATCCCCAGTGGTGCCAGTGCACTCTCTGGACTCACTGCACTGCATCCCCAGTGGTGCCAGTGCACTCTCTGGACTCACTGCACTGCATCCCCAGTGGTGCCAGTGCACTCTCTGGACTCACTGCACTGCATCCCCAGTGGTGCCAGTGTAGTCTCTGGACTCACAGCAGTGCATCCGCAGTGGTGCCAGTGCACTCTCTGGACTCACTGCAGTGCATCCCCAGTGGTGCCAGTGCACTCTCTGAGCTCTTTGCAGTGCATCCCCAGTGGTGCCAGTGTAGTCTCTGGACTCACAGCAGTGCATCCCCAGTGGTGCCAGTGCACTCTCTGCACTCACTGCAGTGCATCTCCAGTGGTGCCAGTGCAATCTCTGGACTCACTCCACTGCATCCCCAGTGGTGACAGTGCACTCTGTGGACTCACTGCAGTGCATCCCCAGTGGTGCCAGTGCACTCTCTGGACTCACTGCAGTGCTTCCGCACTGGTGCCAGTGCACTCTCTGCACTCACTGCACTGCATCAACAGTGGTGCCTCTGCACTCTCTGGAGTCACTGCACTGCATCCCCAGTGGTGCCAGTGCACTCTCTGGACTCACTGTAGTGCAACCCCAGTGGTGCCAGTGCACTCTCTGGACTGACTGCAGTGCATCCCCAGTGGTGCCAGTGCACTCTCTGGACTCACTTCAGTGCAGCCCTTGTGGTGCCTTTGCACTCTCAGGACTCACTGCACTGCATCCCCAGTGGTGCCAGTGCACTCTCTGGACTCAGTGCCCTGCATCCCCAGTGGTGCCAGTGCACTCTCTGAACTCAGTGCACTGCATCCCCAATGGTGCCAGTGCACTCTCTGGACTCACTGCACTGCATCCCCAGTGGTGCCAGTGCACTCTCTGCACTCACTGCACTGCACTCCAGTGTTCCCAGAGCACTCTCTGGACTCACTGCAGTACATCGCCAGTGGTGCCAGTGCACTCTCTGGACTCACTGCACTGCATCCCCAGTGGTGCCAGTGCCATCTGTGGACTCACTGCACTGCATCCCCAGTGGTGCCACTGCACTCTCTGGACTCACTGCACTGCATCACCATTGGTGCCAGGGCACTCTCCGGACTCACTGCAGTGCATCCGCAGTGGTGCCAGTGCACTCTTTCGAGTCACTGCACTGCATCCCCATTACTGCCAGTGCTTTCTCTGGACTCATTGCAGTGCATCCCCAGTGGTGCCAGTGCACTCTCTGGACTCACTGCACTGCATCCCCAGTGGTGCCAGTGCACTCTCTGGACTCACTGCAGTGCATCCCCAGTGCTGACAGTGCACTCTCTGGACTCACTGCACTGCATTCCCCAGTGCTGACAGTGCACTCTCTGGACTCACTGCAGTGCATCCCCAGTGGTGCCAGTGCACTCTCTGGACTCACTGCACTGCATTCCCAGTGGTGCCAGTGCACTCTCCGGACTCACTGCACTGCATCCCTAATGGTGCCAGTGCACTCTCTGGACTCACTGCAGTGCATCCCCAGTGGTGCCAGTGCACTCTCTGCTCTCACTGCACTGCATCCGCAGTGGTGCCAGTGCACTCTCTGCACTCACTGCACTGCATCCCCGGTGTTCCCAGAGCACTCTCTGGACTCACCGAGGTGCATCCCCAGTGGTGCCAGTGCACTCTCTGGACTCACCGCACTGCATCCCGAGTGGTGCCAGTGCACTCTCTGGACTCACTGCAGTGCAGCCCCTGAGGTGCCAGTGTACTCTGTGGACTCACTGCACTGCATCCCCAGTGGTGCCAGTGCACTCTCTGGACTCACTGCACTGCATCCCCAGTGGTGCCTGTGCACTCTATGGACTAACTGCACTGCATCCCCAGTGGTGCCAGTGCACTCTCTGGACTCACTGCACTGCATCCCCAGTGGTTCCAGTGCACTCTCTGGATCACTGCACTGCATCACCATTGGTGCCAGGGCACTCTCCGGACTCACTGCAGTGCATCCCCAGTGGTGCCAGTGCACTCTTTCGAGTCACTGCACTGCATCCCCAGTGGTGCCAGTGCATTTTCTGGACTCACTGCAATGCATCCCCATTGGTGCCAGTGCATTCTCTGGAGTCACTGCAGTGCATCCCCAGTGGTGCCAGTGCACTCTCTGGACTCACTGCACTGCATCCCCAGTGGTGCCACTGCACTCTCTGGACTCACTGCAGTGCATCCCCAGTGGTGCCAGTGCACTCTCTGGACTCACTGCACTGCATCCCCAGTGTTGCCAGTGCACTCTCTGGAGTCACTGCACTGCATTCCCAGTGGTGCCAGTGCACTCTCTGGACTCACTGCAGTGCATCCCCAGTGGTGCCAGTGCACTCTCTGGACTCACTGCAGTGCATCCCCAGTGGCGCCAGTGCACTCTCTGGACTCACTGCACTGCATCCCATTGGTGCTAGTGCACTCTCTGGACTCACTGCACTGCATCCCCAGTTGTGCCAGTGCACTCTCTGGACTCACTGCAGTGCATCCCCAGTGGTGCCAGTGCACTCTCTGGACTCACTGCAGTGCTTCCGCACTGGTGCCAGTGCACTCTCTGCACTCACTGCAGTGCATCCCCAGTGGTGCCTCTGCACTCTCTGGAGTCACTGCACTGCATCCCCAGTGGTGCCAGTGCACTCTCTGGACTCACTGTAGTGCATCCCCAGTGGTGCCAGTGCACTCTCTGGACTCACTGCACTGCATCCCCAGTGGTGCCAGTGCACTCTCTGGACTCACTGCAGTGCAGCACTTGTGGTGCCTTTGCACTCTCAGGACTCACTGCACTGCATCCCCAGTGGTGCCAGTGCACTCTCTGGACTCAGTGCACTGCATCCCCAGTGGTGCCAGTGCACTCTCTGAACTCAGTGCACTGCATCCCCAATGGTGCCACTGCACTCTCTGGACTCACTGCAGTGCATCCCCAGTGGTGCCAGTGCACTCTCTGGACTCACTGCACTGCATCCCCAGTGGTGCCAGTGCACTCTCTGGACTCACTGCAGTGCAGCCCTTGTGGTGACTTTGCACTCTCAGGACTCACTGCACTGCATCCCCATTGGTGCCAGTGCACTCTCTGGACTCAGTGCACTGCATCCCCAGTGGTGCCAGTGCACTCTCTGAACTCAGTGCACTGCATCCCCAATGGTGCCACTGCACTCTCTGGACTCACTGCACTGCATCCCCAGTGGTGCCAGTGCACTCTCTGGACTCACTGCAGTGCATCCCCAGTGGTGCCAGTGCACTCTCTGAGCTCTTTGCAGTGCATCCCCAGTGGTGCCAGTGCACTCTCTGGACTCACTGCACTGCATCCCCAGTGGTGCCAGTGCACTCTCTGGACTCACTGCACTGCATCCCCAGTGGTGCCAGTGCACTCTCTGGACTCACTGCACTGCATCCCCAGTGGTGCCAGTGTAGTCTCTGGACTCACAGCAGTGCATCCGCAGTGGTGCCAGTGCACTCTCTGGACTCACTGCAGTGCATCCCCAGTGGTGCCAGTGCACTCTCTGAGCTCTTTGCAGTGCATCCCCAGTGGTGCCAGTGTAGTCTCTGGACTCACAGCAGTGCATCCCCAGTGGTGCCAGTGCACTCTCTGCACTCACTGCAGTGCATCTCCAGTGGTGCCAGTGCAATCTCTGGACTCACTCCACTGCATCCCCAGTGGTGACAGTGCACTCTGTGGACTCACTGCACTGCATCCCCAGTGGTGCCAGTGCACTCTCTGGACTCACTGCACTGCATCCCCGGTGTTCCCAGAGCACTCTCTGGACTCACTGCAGTGCATCCCCAGTGGTGCCAGTGCACTCTCTGGACTCACCGCACTGCATCCCCAGTGGTGCCAGTGCACTCTCCGGACTCACTGCAGTGCATCCCCAGTGGTGCCAGTGCACTCTCTGGAGTCACCGCAGTGCATCCCCAGTGGTGCCAGTGCACTCTCTGCACTCACTGCACTGCATCCCCAGTGGTGCCAGTGCACTCTCTGGACTCACTGCACTGCATCCCCAGTGGTGCCAGTGCACTCTCTGGACTCACTGCACTGCATCCCCAGTGGTGCCAGTGCACTCTCTGGAGTCACTGCTCTGCATCCCCAGTGGTGCCAGTGCACTCTCTGGAGTCACTGCACTGCATCCCCAGTGGTGCCAGTGCACTCTCTGGACTCACTGTAGTGCATCCCCAGTGGTGCCAGTGCACTCTCTGGACTCACTGCACTGCATCCCCAGTGGTGCCAGTGCACTCTCTGAACTCACTGCAGTGCAGCACTTGTGGTGCCTTTGCACTCTCAGGACTCACTGCACTGCATCCCCAGTGGTGCCAGTGCACTCTCTGGACTCAGTGCACTGCATCCCCAGTGGTGCCAGTGCACTCTCTGAACTCAGTGCACTGCATCCCCAATGGTGCCACTGCACTCTCTGGACTCACTGCAGTGCATCCCCAGTGGTGCCAGTGCACTCTCTGGACTCACTGCACTGCATCCCCAGTGGTGCCAGTGCACTCTCTGGACTCACTGCAGTGCAGCACTTGTGGTGACTTTGCACTCTCAGGACTCACTGCACTGCATCCCCATTGGTGCCAGTGCACTCTCTGGACTCAGTGCACTGCATCCCCAGTGGTGCCAGTGCACTCTCTGAACTCAGTGCACTGCATCCCCAATGGTGCCACTGCACTCTCTGGACTCACTGCAGTGCATCCCCAGTGGTGCCAGTGCACTCTCTGGACTCACTGCAGTGCATCCCCAGTGGTGCCAGTGCACTCTCTGAGCTCTTTGCAGTGCATCCCCAGTGGTGCCAGCGCACTCTCTGGACTCACTGCACTGCATCCCCAGTGGTGCCAGTGCACTCTCTGGACTCACTGCACTGCATCCCCAGTGGTGCCAGTGCACTCTCTGGACTCACTGCACTGCATCCCCAGTGGTGCCAGTGTAGTCTCTGGACTCACAGCAGTGCATCCGCAGTGGTGCCAGTGCACTCTCTGGACTCACTGCAGTGCATCCGCAGTGGTGCCAGTGCACTCTCTGAGCTCTTTGCAGTGCATCCCCAGTGGTGCCAGCGCACTCTTCGGACTCACTGCACTGCATCCCCAGTGGTGCCAGTGCACTCTCTGGACTCAAGGCAGTTCATCCCCAGTGGTGCCAGTGCACTCTCTGTACTCACTGCACTGCATCCCCAGTGGTGCCAGTGTAGTCTCTGGACTCACAGCAGTGCATCCCCAGTGGTGCCAGTGCACTCTCTGCACTCACTGCAGTGCATCTCCAGTGGTGCCAGTGCAATCTCTGGACTCACTCCACTGCATCCCCAGTGGTGACAGTGCACTCTGTGGACTCACTGCACTGCATCCCCAGTGGTGCCAGTGCACTCTCTGGACTCACTGCACTGCATCCCCGGTGTTCCCAGAGCACTCTCTGGACTCACTGCAGTGCATCCCCACTGGTGCCAGTGCACTCTCTGGACTCACTGCACTGCATCCCCTGTGGTGCCAGTGCACTCTCTGTACTCACTGCAGTGCATCCCCAGTGGTGCCAGTGCACTCTCCGGACTCACTGCAGTGCATCCCAAGTGGTGCCAGTGCACTCTCTGGACTCACTGCAGTGCATCCCCAGTGGTGCCAGTGCACTCTCTGGACTCACTGCACTGCATCCCCAGTGGTGCCAGTGCACTCTCCGGACTCACTGCAGTGCGTCCCCAGTGGTGCCAGTGCACTCTCCGGACTCACTGCAGTGCGTCCCTAGTGGTGCCAGGGCACTCTCTGCAGACAATGCAGTGCATCCCCAAAGGTGACAGTGCACTCTCTGGACTCACTGTACTGCTCGAGCCGCGGCAACCGCTCCAGCCGCGGTAGCCACTCCAGCCTCGGCAGCCGCTCCTGCCGCTCCAGCCGCGGCAGCCGCGGCAGACGCTCCAGCCGCGGCAGCCGCTCCATCCGCGGCATACGCGGCAGATGCTCCAGCCGCTCCAGCCGCGGCAGCCGCTCCAACCGCGGTAGGCGCTCCAGCCGCGGCAGCCGCTCCAGCCGCGGCAGCCGCTCCAGCCGCGGCAGCCGCTCCAGCCGCGGCAGACGCGGCAGCCGCTCCAGCCGTGGCAGCCGCTCCACTCGGTAGCGGCTTTCGCGGCAGCCGCGGCTGGAGCGCCTGTCGCGGCTGCCGAGGCTGGAGCGGCTGCCGCGGCTGGAGCGGCTGCGGCGGCTGGAGCGTCTAGAGCGTCTGCCGCGGCTGGAGGGGCTACCGCGGCTGGAGCGGCTGAGGCGGCTGGAGCGGATGCCGCGGCTGGAGCAGTGCAGTGAGTCCAGAGAGTCAACTGGCACCACAGGGCATGCACTGCAGTTACTCCAGAGAGTGCACTGGAACCACTGGGGATGCAGTTCAGTGAGTCCAGAGAGTGCACTGGCACTACCGGGGATTCAGATACATTCTCACGGCAGTGAGATCCCCAGTAGTGCCAGTGCACTCTCTGGACTCACAGCAGTGCATCCCCAGTGGTGCCAGTGCACTCTCTGTAGTCACTGTGCTACATCCCCAGTGGTGACAGTGCACACTCTGGACTCACTGCAGTGTATCCCCTGTGGTGCCAGTGCACTCTGTGGACTCACTGCACTGCATCCCCAGTGGTGCCAGTGTACTCTCTGGACTCACGGCACTGCATCCCCAGTGGTGCCTGTGCACTCTCTTGAGTCACTGCACTGCATCCCCAGTGGAGCCAGTGCACTCTATGGACTAACTGCACTGCATCCCCAGTGGTGCCAGTGCACTCTCTGGACTCACTGCACTGCATCCCCAGTGGTGCCAGTGCACTCTCTGGACTCACTGCACTGCATCCCCAGTGGTTCCAGTGCACTCTCTGGATCACTGCATTGCATCACCATTTGTGCCAGGGCACTCTCCGGATTCACTGCAGTGCATCCCCAGTGGTGCCAGTGCACTCTTTCGTGTCACTGCACTGCATCCCCAGTGGTGCCAGTGCATTCTCTGGACTCACTGCAGTGCATCCCCATTGGTGCCAGTGCAGTCTCTGGAGTCACTGCAGTGCATCCCCAGTGGTGCCAGTGCACTCTCTGGACTCACTGCACTGCATCCCCAGTGATGACAGTGCACTCTCTGGACTCACTGCACTGCATCCCCAGTGGTGCCAGTGTACTCTCTGGACTCAGTGCACTGCATCCCCAGTGGTGCCACTGCACTCTCTGGACTCACTGCAGTGCATCCCCAGTGGTGCCAGTGCACTCTCTGGACTCACTGCAGTGCATCCCCAGTGTTGCCAGTGCACTCTCTGGAGTCACTGCACTGCATCCCCAGTGTTGCCAGTGCACTATCTGGACTCACTGCAGTGCATCCCCAGTGGTGCCAGTGCACTCTCTGGACTCACTGCAGTGCATCCCCAGTGGCGCCAGTGCACTCTGTGGACTCACTGCACTGCATCCCCAGTGGTGCCATTGCACTCTCTGGACTCACTGCACTGCATCCCCAGTGGTGCCAGTGCACTCTCTGGACTCACTGCACTGCATCCCCAGTTGTGCCATTGCACTCTCTGGACTCACTGCAGTGCATCCCCAGTGGTGCCAGTGCACTCTCTGGACTCACTGCAGTGCTTCCGCACTGGTGCCAGTGCACTCTCTGCACTCACTGCACTGCATCAACAGTGGTGCCTCTGCACTCTCTGGAGTCACTGCACTGCATCCCCAGTGGTGCCAGTGCACTCTCTGGACTCACTGTAGTGCATCCCCAGTGGTGCCAGTGCACTCTCTGGACTCACTGCACTGCATCCCCAGTGGTGCCAGTGCACTCTCTGGACTCACTGCAGTGCAGCACTTGTGGTGCCTTTGCACTCTCAGGACTCACTGCACTGCATCCCCAGTGGTGCCAGTGCACTCTCTGGACTCAGTGCACTGCATCCCCAGTGGTGCCAGTGCACTCTCTGAACTCAGTGCACTGCATCCCCAATGGTGCCACTGCACTCTCTGGACTCACTGCAGTGCATCCCCAGTGGTGCCAGTGCACTCTCTGGACTCACTGCACTGCATCCCCAGTGGTGCCAGTGCACTCTCTGGACTCACTGCAGTGCAGCCCTTGTGGTGCCTTTGCACTCTCAGGACTCACTGCACTGCATCCCCAGTGGTGCCAGTGCACTCTCTGGACTCAGTGCACTGCATCCCCAGTGGTGCCAGTGCACTCTCTGAACTCAGTGCACTGCATCCCCAATGGTGCCACTGCACTCTCTGGACTCACTGCAGTGCATCCCCAGTGGTGCCAGTGCACTCTCTGGACTCACTGCAGTGCATCCCCAGTGGTGCCAGTGCACTCTCTGAGCTCTTTGCAGTGCATCCCCAGTGGTGCCAGCGCACTCTCTGGACTCACTGCACTGCATCCCCAGTGGTGCCAGTGCACTCTCTGGACTCACTGCACTGCATCCCCAGTGGTGCCAGTGCACTCTCTGGACTCACTGCACTGCATCCCCAGTGGTGCCAGTGTAGTCTCTGGACTCACAGCAGTGCATCCGCAGTGGTGCCAGTGCACTCTCTGAGCTCTTTGCAGTGCATCCCCAGTGGTGCCAGCGCACTCTTCGGACTCACTGCACTGCATCCCCAGTGGTGCCAGTGTAGTCTCTGGACTCACAGCAGTGCATCCCCAGTGGTGCCAGTGCACTCTCTGGACTCACTGCACTGCATCCCCAGTGGTGCCAGTGTAGTCTCTGGACTCACTGCAGTGCATCCCCAGTGGTGCCAGTGCACTCTCTGAGCTCTTTGCAGTGCATCCCCAGTGGTGCCAGCGCACTCTTCGGACTCACTGCAGTGCATCCCCAGTGGTCCCAGTGCACTCTCTGGACTCACTGCACTGCATCCCCAGTGATGCCAGTGCACTCTCTGGACTCACTGCAGTGCATCCCCTGTGGAGCCAGTGCACTCTCTGGACTCACTGCACTGCATCCCCTGTGGTGCCAGTGCACTCTCTGTACTCACTGCAGTGCAACCCCAATGGTGCCAGTGCATTCTCTTTACTCACTGCAGTGCATCCCCACTGGTGCCAGTGCACTCTCTGGACTCACTGCAGTGCATCCCAAGTGGTGCCAGTGCAGTCTCTGGACTCACTGCAGTGCATCCCCAGTGGTGCCAGTGCACTCTCTGGACTCACTGCACTGCATCAACTGTGGTGCCAGTGCACTCTCCGGACTCACTGCAGTGCGTCCCTAGTGGTGCCAGGGCACTCTCTGCAGACAATGCAGTGCATCCCCAAAGGTGACAGTGCACTCTCTGGACTCACTGTACTGCTCGAGCCGCGGCAACCGCTCCAGCCGCGGTAGCCACTCCAGCCTCGGCAGCCGCTCCTGCCGCTCCAGCCGCGGCAGCCGCGGCAGACGCTCCAGCCGCGGCAGCCGCTCCATCCGCGGCATACGCGGCAGATGCTCCAGCCGCTCCAGCCGCGGCAGCCGCTCCAACCGCGGTAGGCGCTCCAGCCGCGGCAGCCGCTCCAGCCGCGGCAGCCGCTCCAGCCGCGGCAGACGCGGCAGCCGCTCCAGCCGTGGCAGCCGCCCCACTCGGTAGCGGCTTTCGCGGCAGCCGCGGCTGGAGCGCCTGTCGCGGCTGCCGAGGCTGGAGCGGCTGCCGCGGCTGGAGCGGCTGCGGCGGCTGGAGCGTCTAGAGCGTCTGCCGCGGCTGGAGGGGCTAGCGCGGTTAGAGCGGCTGGAGCGGCTTCCGCGGCTGGAGCGGCTGCCGCGGCTGGAGAGCCTGCAGCGGATGGAGCGGCTGCCGCGGCTGCCGCGGCTGGAGCGGCTGCCGAGGCTGGAGGGGCTGCCGAGGCTGGAGGGGCTGCCGCGGCTGTAGCGGCTGCCGCGGCTCGAGCAGTACAGTGAGTCCAGAGAGTGCACTGTCACCTTTGGGGATGCACTCCATTGTCTGCAGAGAGTGCCCTGGCACCACTGGGGATGCACTGCAGTCAGTCCAGAGAGTGCACTGGCACCACTGGTGATGCAGTGCAGTGAGTCCAGAGAGTGCAAAGGCACCACAAGGGATGCACTGCAGTGAGTCCAGAGAGTGCACTGGCACCAGTGGGGATGCACTGCGGTGAGTAAAGAGAATGCACTGGCACCATTGGGGTTGCACTGCAGTGAGTCCAGAGAGTGCACTGGCACCACTGGGGATGCAGTGCAGTGAGTCCAGAGAGTGCACTGGCACCTTGGGGATGCAGTGCAGTGAGTCCAGAGTGTGCACTGGCACCACTGGGGATGCAGTGCGGTGAGTCCAGAGAGTGCCCTGGCAACACTGGGGATGCAGTTCGGTGAGTCCAGAGAGTGCTCTGGGAACACCGGGGATGCAGTGCAGTGAGTGCAGAGAGTGCCCTGGCACCACTGGGATGCAGTGCACTGAGTCCACAGAGTGCACTGGCACCACTGGGGATGCACTGCAGTGATTCTAGTAAGTGCACTGGCACCTTCGGGATGAAGTGCAATGACTCCAGAGAGTGCACTGGCACCACTGGGGATGCACTGCCGTGAGTGCAGAGAGTGCACTGGCACCAGTGGGGATGCAGTGCAGTGTGTAAAGAGAATGCACTGGCACCATTGGGGTTGCACTGCAGTTAGTCCAGAGAGTGCACTGGCACCACAGGGGATGCAGTGCAGTGAGACCAGAGGTTGCAGTGGCACCACTGGGGATGCAGTGCAGTGAGTCCAGAGAGTGCACTGGCACCTTGGGGATGCAGTGCAGTGAGTCCAGAGAGTGCACTGGCACCACTGGGGATGCAGTGCAGTGAGTCCAGAGAGTGCACTGGCACCACTGGGGATGCACTGCAGTGAGTCCAGAGAGTGCACTGGCACCACTGGCGATGCACCCCTTCAAGTCCAGAGAGTGCACTGGCACCACTGTGGATGCACTGCAGTGAGTGCAGAGAGTGCACTGGCACCACTGGGGATGCAGTGCAGTGAGTCCAGAGAGTGCACTGCCACCACTGGGGATGCAATGCAGTGAGTCCAGAGAGTGCACTGGCACCACTGGGGATGCACTGCACTGAGTCCTGGGAGTGCACTGGCACCACTGGGGATGCACTGCAGTGAGTCCAGAGAGTGCATTGGCACCACTGGGGATGCACTGCAGTTAGTCCAGATGTTAGCCTAGCAACCACATAATCACCAAGTGATTATATGAAGGTGCTTTATTCAGCGCTGGAAGCCGGGGCAGGTGCCCAAATCTGGCTTCAAGTCCCGTTACTTCCCAGCCGTTATTTATACATACAATATTGCGTCAGGTATACATATTCTTACAGGTTGCAACAGCAGCCTCGCTTTTCATTCTAATTAGCTCCCCTCCCCTTTGCACATGCGTGGCGCACTCTGGTGGTCGTCCAGGTGGTCGTCCAGATGAAGTAAGGAGTCTTCCTCTCCGCTAAACCTTTCACCTTTCTTACTCGATGCATGCTCCCTCCGCTTCTTGGTTCTGCTTCAACTCATTTCATTATTTCCAGGCCCTTATCTAAGGTCAGGTTGTACCTGTTCCCTCCAGAGGTTCCCCTTCAATGACTCTTTTGATTGTTCAATGTACTCCCGAAGTATCCAGTATACATAGATTAATTGATAATGTAAGTACATTTGGCAATGCTTAATTATACTGTAGGTCCCATTACCTAAGAGACATTAGAAAAACATCCATTCGATTCTCCCCAACACTAACACAGAGACTGCACTGGCACCACTGGGGATGCAGTGCAGTGAGTCCAGAGAGGGCACTGGCACCACTGGGGATGCAGTGCAGTGAGTCCAGAGAGTGCACTGGCACCACTGGCGATGCACTGCAGTGAGTCCACAGAGTGCACTGGCACCACCTGGGATGCAGTGCAGTGAGTCCAGAAAATGCACTGGCACCACTGGGGATGCAGTGCAGTGAGTCCAGAGAGTGCACTGGCACCACAGGAGTTGAAGTGCAGTGAGTCAAGAGAGTGCACTGGAACCACTGGGGATGCAGCGCAGTGACTCCTGAGAGTGCACTGGCACCACTGGGGATGCAGTGCAGTGAGTCCAGAGAGTGCACTGGCACCACTGGGGATGCAGTGCCGTGAGTCCAGAGAGTGCATTGGCACCACTGGGGATGCGCTGCAATGAGTCCAGAGAGTGCACTGGCACCAATGGCAACGCAGAGCAGTGAGTCGAGAGAGTGCACTGGCACCACAGGGGATGCAGTGCAGTGAGTCCAGAGAGTGCACTGGCACCACTGGGGATGCAGTGCAGTGAGTCCAGAGAGTGCACTGGCACCACTGGGGATGCAGTGCAGTGAGTCCAGAGAGTTCACTGGCACCACTGGGGATGTAGTGCAGTGAGTCCAGAGAGTGCACTGGCACCAATGGGGATGCAGTGCAGTGAGTCCAGAGAGTACAGTGGCACCACTGGGGATGCAGTGCAGTGAGTCCAAAGAGTGCACTGGCACCATTGGGGATGCACTGCAGTGAGTCCAGAGACTTCACAGGCACCACTGGGGATGCACTGCAGTGAGTCCAGAGAGTGCCCTGGCACCACTGGGAATGCAGCGAGTCCAGACAGTGCACTGGCACCACTGGGGATGCAGTGCAGTGAGACCAGAGAGTGCACTGGCACCACTGGGGATGCACCCCGGCAAGTCCAGAGAGTGCACTGGCACCACTGGGGATGCAGTGCAGTGAGTCCAGAGAGTGCACTGGCACCACTGGGGATGCACTGCAGTGAGTCCAAAGAGTGCACTGGCACCACTGGGGATGCAGTGCAGTGAGTAAAGAGAGTGCACTGGCACCACTGGGGATGCAGTGCAGTGAGTCCAGAGAGTGCACTGGCACCACTGGGGATGGACTGCAGTGAGTCCAGAGAGTGCACTGGCACCACTGGGGATGCAGTGCAGTGAGTCCAGAGAGTGCACTGGCACCAGTGGGGATGCACTGCAGTGAGTAAAGAGAATGCACTGGCACCACTGGGGGTGCAGTGCAGTGAGTCCAGAGAGTGCACTGGCACCACTGGGGATGCAGTGCAGTGAGTCCAGAGAGTGCACTGGCACCACTGGGGATGCACTGCAGTGAGTCCAGAGAGTGCACTGGCACCACTGGGATGCAGTGCAGTGAGTCCAGAGAGTGCACTGGCACCACTGGGATGCAGTGCACTGAGTCCACAGAGTGCACTGGCACCACAGGGGATACAATGCAGTGAGTCCAGAGAGTGCACTGGCACCACTGGGGATGCACTGCCGTGAGCGCAGAGGGTGCACTGGCACCGCTGGGGATGCAGTGCAGTGAGTAAAGAGAGTGCAATGGCACCACTGGGGATGCACTGCAGTGAGTCCAGAGAGTGCACTGGCACCGCTGGTGATTCAGTTCCTTGAGTCTAGAGAGTGAACTGGCACCACTGGGGATGTAGAGCAGTGAGTCCAGAGAGTGCACTGGCACATCTGGGGATGCACCCCGGTGACTCCAGAGAGTGCACTGGCACCACTGGGGATGCACCCTGTCAAGTCCAGAGAGTGCACTGTCACCACTGGGGATGCAGTGCAGTGAGTCCAGAGAGTGCACTAGCACCACTGGGGATGCAGTGCAGTGAGTCCAGAGAGTGCACTGGTAGCACTGGGGATGCACTGCAGTGAGTCCAGAGAGTGCACTGGCACCACTGGGGATGCACTGCAGTGAGACCAGAGGTTGCAGTGGCACCACTGGGGATGCAGTGAAGTGAGTCCAGAGAGTGCACTGGTTCGATTGGGGATGCACTGCAGTGAGTCCAGAGAGTACACTGGCACCACTGGGGATGCACTGCAGTGAGTCCAGAGAGTGCACTGGCACCACTGGGGATGCAGTGCCGTGAGTGCAGAGAGTGCACTGGCACCGCTGCGGTTGCACCCCGGTGTTTTCAGAGAGTTCAGTGGCACCACTGGGGATGCAGTGCAGTGAGTCCAGAGAGTGCACTGGCACCACGGGGGATGCAGTGCAGTGAGTCCAGAGAGTGCACTGTCACCACTGGGGATGCAGTGCAGTGAGTCCAGAGAGTGCACTGGCACCACTGGGGATGCAGTGCAGTGAGTCCAGAGAGTGCACTGGCACCACGGGGGATGCAGTGCAGTGAGTCCAGAGAGTGCACTGTCACCACTGGGGATGCAGTGCAGTGAGTCCAGAGAGTGCACTGGCACCACTGGGGATGCAGTGCAGTGAGTCCAGAGAGTGCACTGGCACCTTGGGGATGCAGTTCAGTGAGTCCAGAGAGTGCACTGGCACCACTGGGGATGCAGTGCAGTGAGTCCACAGAGTACACTGGCACCACTGGGGATGCAGTGCAGTGAGTCCAGAGAGTGCACTGGCACCACTGGGGATGCAGTGCAGTGAGTCCAGAGAGTGCAGTGGCACCATTGGGGATGCAGTGCAGTGAGTCTAGAGAGTGCACTGGCACCACTGGTGATGCAGTGCAGTGAGTTAAGAGAGTACACTGGCGCCACTGTGGATGCACTACAGTGAGTCCAGAGAGTGCACTGGCACCACTGGTGATGCAGTGCAATGAGTCCAGAGAGCCACTGGCACCACTGGGGATGCAGTGCATTTAGTCCAGAGAGTGAACTGGCACCACTGGGGATGCAGTGCAGTGAGACCAGAGAGTGCACTGTCACCACTGGGGATGCAGTGCAGTGAGTCCAGAGAGTGCACTGGCACCACTGGGGATGCAGTGCAGTGAGTGCAGAGAGTGCACTGGCACAAAAGGGAATGCACTGCAGTGAGTCCAGAGAGTGCACTGGCACCACTGGGGATGCAGTGCAGTGAGTCCAGAGAGTGCACTGGCACCACTGGGGATGCACTGCAGTGAGTCCAGAGAGTGCAGTGGCACCACTGGGGATGCAGTCCACTGAGTCCAGAGAGTACACTGGCACCACTGGGGATGCAGTGCAGTGAGTCCAGAGAGTGCACTGGCACCACTGGGGATGCAGTGCAGTGAGTCCAGAGAGTGCACTGGCACCAACTGGAGCTGCACTGCTGTGAGTCCTGAGATTGCACTGGCACCACTGGGGATGCACTGCAGTGAGTCCAGAGAGTGCACTGGCACCACTGGGGATTCAGTTCAGTGAGTCCAGAGAGTGAACTGGCACCACTGGGGATGTAGTGCAGTGAGTCCAGAGAGTGCACTGGCACCTCTGGGGATGCACCCCGGTGACTCCAGAGAGTGCACTGGCACCACTGGGGATGCACCCCGGCAAGTCCAGAGAGTGCACTGTCACCACTGGGGATGCAGTGCAGTGAGTCCAGAGAGTGCACTGGCACCACTGGGGATGCAGTGCAGTGAGTCCAGAGAGTGCACTGGTACCACTGGGGATGCACTGCAGTGAGTCCAGAGAGTGCACTGGCACCACTGGGGATGCACTGCAGTGAGTCCAGAGAGTGCACTGGCACCACTGGGTATGCACTGCAGTGAGTGCAGAGAGTGCACTGGCACCACTGGGGATGCACTGCAGTGAATCCAGGGAGTGCACTGGCACCACTGGGGATGCACTGCAGTGACTCCAGAGAGTGCACTGGCACCACTGGGGATGCACTGCAGTGAGTCCAGAGAGTGCACTGGCACCACTGGGGATGCAATGCAGTGAGTCCAGAGAGTGCACTGTCAGCACTGGGGATGCACTGCAGTGAATCCAGGGAGTGCACTGGCACCACTGGGGATGCACTGCAGTGACTCCAGAGAGTGCACTGGCACCACTGGGGATGCACTGCAGTGAGTCCAGATGTTAGCCTAGCAACCACATAATCACCAAGTGATTATATGAAGGTGCTTTATTCAGCGCTGGAAGCCGGGGCAGGTGCCCAAATCTGGCTTCAAGTCCCGTTACTTCCCAGCCATTATTTATACATACAATATTGCGTCAGGTATACATATTCATTACAGGTTGCAACAGCAGCCTCGCTTTTCATTCTAATTAGCTCCCCTCCCCTTTGCACATGCGTGGCGCACTCTGGTGGTCGTCCAGGTGGTCGTCCAGATGAAGTAAGGAGTCTTCCTCTCCGCTAAACTTTTCACCTTTCTTACTCGACGCATGCTCCCTCCGCTTCTTGGTTCTGCTTCAACTCATTTCATCATTTCCAGGCCCTTATCCAAGGTCAGGTTGTACCTGTTCCCTCCCAAGGTTCCCCTTCAATGATTCTTTTGATTGTTCAATGTACTCCCTAAGTATCCAGTATACATAGATTAATTGATAATGTAAGTACATTTGGCAATGCTTAATTATACTGTAGTTCCCATTACCTAAGAGACATTAGTAAAACATCCATTAGATTCTCCCCAACACTAACACAGAGACTGCACTGGCACCACTGGGGATGCACCCCGGCAAGTCCAGAGAGTGCACTGGCACCACTGGGGATGCACTGCAGTGAGTCCAGAGAGTGCACTGGCACCACTGGGGATGCAGTGCAGTGAGTCCAGAGAGTGCACTGGCACCACTGGGGATGCACTGCCGTGAGTCCAGAGAGTGCACTGGCACCACTGGGGATGCAGTTCAGTGAGTCCAGAGAGTGTACTGGCACCACTGGGGATGCAGTGCAGTGAGTCCAGAGAAGTCACTGGCACCACTGGGGATGCAGTGCAGTGAGTCCAGAGAGTGCACTGGCATCACTGGGGATGCAGTGCGGTGAGTCCAGAGTGCACTGGCACCACTGGGGATGCACTGCAGTGAGTCAAGAGAGGTCACTGGCACCACTGGGGATGCACCCCGGCAAGTCCAGAGAGTGCACTGTCACCACTGGGGATGCAGTGCAGTGAGTCCAGAGAGTGCACTGGCACCACTGGGGATGCAGTGCAGTGAGTCCAGAGAGTGCACTGGCACCACTGGGGATGCACTGCCGTGAGTCCAGAGAGTGCACTGGCACCACTGGGGATGCAGTGCAGTGAGTCCAGAGAGTGCACTGGCACCACTGGGGATGCACTGCCGTGAGTCCAGAGAGTGCACTGGCACCACTGGGGTTGCACTGCAGTGAGTCCAGAGAGTGCACTGGCACCACTGGGGATGCAGTGCAGTGAGTCCAGAGTGTGCACTGGCACCACTGGGGATGCAGTGCAGTGAGTGCAGAGAGTGCACTGGCACCACTGTTGATGCAGTGCAGTGAGTGCAGAGAGTGCACTGGCAACACTGGGGATGCAGTGCAGTGAGTAAAGAGAGTGCACTGGCACCACTGGGGATGCAGTGCAGTGAGTCCAGAGAGTGCACTGGCACCACTGGGGATGCACTGCAGTGAGTCCAGAGAGTGCACTGGCACCACTGGGGATGCACCCCGGTGAGTCCAGAGAGTGCACTGGCACCACTGGGGATGCACCCTGGCAAGTCCATAGAGTGCACTGTCACCACTGGGGTTGCAGTGCAGTGAGTCCAGAGAGTGCACTGGCCCCACTGGGGATGCAGTGCAGTGAGTCCAGAGAGTGCACTGGCACCACTGGGGATGCACTGCCGTGAGTCCAGAGAGTGCCCCGGCACCACTGGGGATGCAGTGCAGTGAGTCCAGAGAGTGCAGTGGCACCACTGGGGATGCAGTGCAGTGAGTCCAAAGAGTGCACTGGCACCATTGGGGATGCAGTGCAGTGAGTCCAGAGAGTGCACTGGCACCACTGGGGATGCAGTGCAGTGAGTCCAGAGAGTGCAGTGGCACAACTGGGGATGCAGTGCAGTGAGTCCAGAGAGTGCACTGGCACCACTGGGGATGCAGTGCAGTGAGTCCAGAGAGTGTACTGGCACCACTGGGGATGCAGTGCAGTGAGTCCAGAGAAGTCACTGGCACCACTGGGGATGCAGTGCTGTGAGTCCAGAGAGTGCACTGGCATCACTGGGGATGCAGTGCGGTGAGTCCAGAGTGCACTGGCACCACTGGGGATGGAGTGCAGTGAGTCAAGAGAGGTCACTGGCACCACTGGGGATGCACCCCAGCAAGTCCAGAGAGTGCACTGTCACCACTGGGGATGCAGTGCAGTGAGTCCAGAGAGTGCACTGGCACCACTGGGGATGCAGTGCAGTGAGTCCAGAGAGTGCACTGGTACCACTGGGGATGCACCCCGTTGAGTCCAGAGAGTGCACTGGCACCACTGGAGATGCACTGCAGTGAGTCCAGAGAGTGCACTGGCACCACTGGGGATGCAGTGCAATGAGTCCAGAGAGTGCACTGGCAGAACTGGGGATGCAGTGCAGTGAGACCACAGATTGCAGTGGTACCACTGGGAATGGAGTGCAGCGAGTCCAGAGAGGGCACTGGTACGATTGGGGATGCAGTGCAGTGAGTCCAGAGAGTGCACTGGCACCACTGGGGATGCAATGCAGTGAGTCCTGAGAGTGCACTGGCACCAGTAGGATGCAGCGCAGTGAGTCCAGAGAGTGCACTGGCACCACTGGGGATGCAGTGCAGTGAGTCCAGAGAGTGCACTGGTACCACTGGGGATGCAGTGCAGTGAGTCCAGAGAGTGCACTGGCACCACTGGGGATGCACTCGGGTGAGTCCAGAGAGTGCACTGGTACCACTGGGGATGCACTCGGGTGAGTCCAGAGAGTGCACTGGCACCACAGGGGATGCAGTGCAGTGAGTCCAGAGAGTGCACTGGCACCACTGGGGATGCAACCCCGTGAGTCCAGAGAGTGCACTGGCACCACTGGGGATGCACCCCGGCAAGTCCAGAGAGTGCACTCTCTGGACTCACTGACGTGCATCCCCAGTGCACTGGCACCACTGGGGATGCACCCCGGCAAGTCCAGAGAGTGCACTCTCTGGACTCACTGCACTGCATCCCAGTGGTGCCAGTGCACTCTCTGGACTCACTGCAGTGCATCCCCAGTGGTGCCAGTGCACTCTCTGGACTCACTGCAGTGCATCCCCAGTGGTGCCAGTGCACTCTCTGGACTCACTGCACTGCATCGCCAGTGGTGCCAGTGCACTCTCTGGACTCAGTGCAGTGCATCCCCAGTGGTGCCAGTGCACTCTCTGGACCCACTGCAGTGCATCCCCACTGGTGCCAGTGCACTCTCTGGACTCACTGCAGTGCATCCCCAGTGGTGCCAGTGCACTCTCTGGAGTCACTGCACTGCATCCCCAGAAGTGCCAGTGCACTCTCTGGAGTCACTGCACTGCATCCCCAGTGGTGCCAGTGCACTCTCTGGACTCACTGCAGTGCATTTCCAGTGGTGCCAGTGTACTCTCTGGACTCACTGCAGTGCATCACCAAGTTGCCAGTGCACTCTCTGGACTCACTGCAGTGCATCCCCAGTGGTGCCAGTGCACTCTCTGGACTCACTGCAGTGCATCCCCAGTGGTGCCAGTGCACTCTCTGGACTCACTGCACTGCATCCCCAGTGGTGCCAGTGCACTCTCTGCACTCACTGCACTGCATCCCCTGTGGTGCCAGTGCACTCTTTGTACTCACTGCACTGCATGACCTGTCGTGCCAGTGCACTCTCTGGACTCACTGCACTGCATCCCCAGTGGTGCCAGTGCACTCTCTGAACTCACCGCACTGCATCCCCAGTGGTGTCAGTGCACTCTCTGGACTCACTGCACTGCATCCCCAGTGGTGCCAGTGCACTCTCTGGACTCACCGCATTGCATCCCCAGTGGTGCCAGTGCACTCTCTGGACTCACTGCACTGCATCCCCAAGGTGCCAGTGCACTCTCTGGACTCACTGCACTGCATCCCCTGTGGTCCCAGTGCACTCTCTTCCCTCACTGCAGTGCATCCCCAGTGGTGCCAGTGCGCTCTCTGCACTCACTGCAGTGCATCCCCAGTGGTGCCAGTGCAATCTCTGGACTCACTGCACTGCATCCCCAGTGGTGACAGTGCACTCTCTGCCCTCACTGCAGTGCATCCCCAGTGGTGCCAGTGCACTCTCTGCACTCACTGCAGTGCATCCCCAGTGGTGCCAGTGCAATCTCTGGACTCACTGCACTGCATCCCCAGTGGTGACAGTGCACTCTCTGGACTCACTGCACTGCATCCCCAGTGGTGCCAGTGTACTCTCTGGACTCACTGCAGTGCATCCCCAGTGGCGCCAGTGCACTCTCTGGACTCACTGCACTGCATCTCATTGGTGCTAGTGCACTCTCTGGACTCACTGCACTTCATCCCCAGTGGTGCCACTGCACTCTCTGGACTCACTGCACTGCATCCCCAGTGGTGCCAGTGTAGTCTCTGGACTCACAGCAGTGCATCCCCATTGGTGCCAGTGCAACTACTGGACTCACTGCAGTGTAGCTCAGTGGTGCCAGAGCACTCTCTGGACTCACTGCACTGCATCCCCAGTGGTGCCAGTGCACTCTCTGGACTCACTGCACTGCATCCCCAGTGGTGCCAGTGCACTGTCTGGACTCACTGCAGTGTATCGCCATTGGAGCCGGTGCACTCTCTGGACTCACTAAACTGCATCCCCAGTGGTGCCAGAGAACTCTCTGGTCTCACTGCAGTGCATCCCCAGTGGTGCCAGTGCACTCTCTGGACTCACTGCATCCCCAGTGGTGCCAGGGCACTCTCTGGACTCACAGCACTGCATCCCCATTGGTGCCAGTGCACTCTCTGGACTCACTGCACTAAAACCCCAGTGGTGCCAGTGCAGTCTCTGGACTCACTGCACTGCATCCCCAGTGGTGCCAGTGCAGTCTCTGGACTCACCGGGGTGCATCCCCAGTGGTGCCAGTGCACTCTGTGCACTCACTGCACTGCATCCCCAGTGGTGCCAGTGCACTCTCTGGACTCACTGCACTGCATCCCCGGTGTTCCCAGAGCACTCTCTGGACTCACCGAGGTGCATCCCCAGTGGTGCCAGTGCACTCTCTGGACTCACTGAACTGCATCCCCAGTGGTGCCAGAGCACTCTCTGGACTCACTGCAGTGCAGCCCCTGAGGTGCCAGTGAACTCTCTGGACTCACTGCACTGCATCCCCAGTGGTGACAGTGCACTCTCTGGACTCACTGCACTGCATCCCCAGTGGTGCCTGTGCACTCTCTTGAGTCACTGCACTGCATCCCCAGTGGAGCCAGTGCACTCTATGGACTAACTGCACTGCATCCCCAGTGGTGCCAGTGCACTCTCTGGACTCACTGCACTGCATCCCCAGTGGTGCCAGTGCACTCTCTGGACTCACTGCACTGCATCCCCAGTGGTTCCAGTGCACTCTCTGGATCACTGCACTGCATCACCATTGGTGCCAGGGCACTCTCCGGATTCACTGCAGTGCATCCCCAGTGGTGCCAGTGCACTCTTTCGAGTCACTGCACTGCATCCCCAGTGGTGCCAGTGCATTCTCTGGACTCACTGCAGTGCATCCCCATTGGTGCCAGTGCAGTCTCTGGAGTCACTGCAGTGCATCCCCAGTGGTGCCAGTACACTCTCTGGACTCACTGCACTGCATCCCCAGTGCTGACAGTGCACTCTCTGGACTCACTGCACTGCATCCCCAGTGGTGCCAGTGTACTCTCTGGACTCAGTGCACTGCATCCCCAGTGGTGCCACTGCACTCTCTGGACTCACTGCAGTGCATCCCCAGTGGTGCCAGTGCACTCTCTGGACTCACTGCAGTGCTTCCGCACTGGTGCCAGTGCACTCTCTGCACTCACTGCAGTGCATCCGCAGTGGTGCCAGTGCACTCTCTGGAGTCACTGCACTGCATCCCCAGTGGTGCCAGTGCACTCTCTGGACTCACTGTAGTGCATCCCCAGTGGTGCCAGTGCACTCTCTGGACTCACTGCAGTGCAGCCCTTGTGGTGCCTTTGCACTCTCAGGACTCACTGCACTGCATCCCCAGTGGTGCCAGTGCACTCTCTGGACTCAGTGCACTGCATCCTCAGTGGTGCCAGTGCACTCTCTGAACTCAGTGCACTGCATCCCCAGTGGTGCCACTGCACTCTCTGGACTCACTGCAGTGCATCCCCAGTGGTGCCAGTGCACTCTCTGGACTACTGCAGTGCATCCCCAGTGGTGCCAGTGCACTCTCTGAGCTCTTTGCAGTGCATCCCCAGTGGTGCCAGTGCACTCTCTGGACTCACTGCACTGCATCCCCAGTGGTGCCAGTGCACTCTCTGGACTCACGGCAGTGCATCCCCAGTGGTGCCAGTGCACTCTCTGCACTCACTGCACTGCATCCCCAGTGGTGCCAGTGCACTCTCTGGACTCACTGCACTGCATCCCCAGTGGTGCCAGTGCAACTACTGGACTCACTGCAGTGTAGCTCAGTGGTGCCAGAGCACTCTCTGGACTCACTGCACTGCATCCCCAGTGGTGCCAGTGCACTCTCTGGACTCACTGCACTGCATTCCCAGTGGTGCCAGTGCACTGTCTGGACTCACTGCAGTGTATCGCCATTGGAGCCGGTGCACTCTCTGGACTCACTGCAGTGCTTCCCCACTGGTGCCAGTGCACTCTTTGGACTCACTGCACTGCATTCCCAGTGGTGCCAGTGCACTCTCTGGACTCACTGCAGTGCATCACCAGTGGTGCCAGTGCACTCTCTGGAGTCACTGCACTGCATCCCCAGTGGTGCCAGTGCACTCTCTGGACTCACTGCACTGCATTCCCAGTGGTGCCAGTGCACTCTCTGGACTCACTGCACTGCATCCCCAGTGGTGCCAGTGCACTCTCTGTACCCACTGCAGTGCATCCCCACTGGTGCCAGTGCACTCTCTGGACTCACTGCACTGCATACCCAATGGTGCCAGTGCACTCTCTGTAGTCACTGCACTGCGTCCCCAGTGGTGCCAGTGCACTCTCTGGACTCACTGCAGTGTATCCCCTGTGGTGCCAGTGCACTCTGTGGACTCACTGCACTGCATCCCAGTGGTGCCAGTGCACTCTCTGGACTCACTGCACTGCATCCCCAAGGTGCCAGTGCACTCTCTGGACTCAACTGCACTGCATCCCCAGTGGTGCCAGTGCACTCTCTGGACTCATTGCAGTTCATCCCCAGTGGTGCCAGTGCACTCTCTGGAATCACTGCAGTGCATCCGCAGTGGTGCCAGTGCACTCTTTCGAGTCACTGCAGTGCATCCCCAGTGGTGCCAGTGCACTCTCTGGACTCACTGCACTGCATCCCCAGTGGTGCCAGTGCACTCTCTGGAATCACTGCAGTGCATCCCCAGTGGTGCCAGTGCACTCTCTGGACTCACTGCACTGCATTCCCAGTGGTGCCAGTACACTCTCTGGACTCACTGCATTGCATCCCCAGTGGTGCCAGTGCACTCTCTGGACTCACTGCACTGCATCCCCAGTGGTGCCACTGCACTCTCTGGAATCACTGCACTGCATCACCATTGGTGCCAGTGCACTCTCCGGACTCACTGCAGTGCATCCGCAGTGGTGCCAGTGCACTCTTTTGAGTCACTGCAGTGCATCCCCAGTGGTGCCAGTGCACTCTCTGGACTCACTGCACTGCATCCCCAGTGGTGCCAGTGCACTCTGCACTCACTGCACTGCATCACCAGTGGTGCCAGTGCACTCTCTGGACTCACTGCAGTGCATCCCCAGTGGTGCCAGTGCACTCTCTGGACTCACTGCACTGCATCCCCAGTGGTGCCAGTGCACTCTCTGGAGTCGCAGCACTGCATCCCCAGTGCTGCCAGTGCACTCTCTGGACTCACTGCAGTGCATCCCCAGTGGTGCCAGTGCACTCTCTGGACTCACTGCAGTGCATCCCCAGTGGTGCCAGTGCACTCTCTGGACTCACTGCACTGCATCCCCAGTGGTGCCAGTGCACTCTCTGGACTCACTGCACTGCATCCCCAGTGGTGCCAGTGCACTCTCTGGACTCACTGCACTGCATCCCCAGTGGTGCCACTGCACTCTCTGGACTCACTGCACTGCATCACCATTGGTGCCAGGGCACTCTCCGGACTCACTGCAGTGCATCCACAGTGGTGCCAGTGCACTCTTTCAAATCACTGCAGTGCATCCCCAGTGGTGCCAGTGCACTCTCTGGACTCACTGCACTGCATCCCCAGTGGTGCCAGTGCACTCTCTGCACTCACTGCACTGCATCCCCAGTGGTGCCAGTGCACTCTCTGGACTCACTGCACTGCATCCCCAGTGGTGCCTGTGCACTCCCTTGAGTCACTGCAGTGCATCCCCAGTGGTGCCAGTGCACTCTCTGGACTCACTGCACTGCATCCCCAGTGGTGCCACTGCACTCTCTGGACTCACTGCACTGCATCACCATTGGTGCCAGGGCACTCTCCGGACTCACTGCAGTGTATCCGCAGTGGTGCCAGTGCACTCTTTCGAGTCACTGCACTGCATCCCCATTTGTGCCAGTGCATTCTCTGGACTCATTGCAGTGCATCCCCAGTGGTGCCAGTGCACTCTCTGGACTCACTGCAGTGCATCCCCAGTGGTGCCAGTGCACTCTCTGGACTCACTGCAGTGCATCCCCAGTGCTGACAGTGCACTCTCTGGACTCACTGCACTGCATTCCCCAGTGCTGACAGTGCACTCTCTGGACTCACTGCAGTGCATCCCCAGTGGTGCCAGTGCACTCTCTGGACTCACTGCACTGCATCCCCAGTGGTGCCAGTGCACTCTCCGGACTCACTGCACTGCATCCCTAATGGTGCCAGTGCACTCTCTGGACTCACTGCAGTGCATCCCCAGTGGTGCCAGTGCACTCTCTGCACTCACTGCACTGCATCCCCAGTGGTGCCAGTGCACTCTCTGCACTCACTGCACTGCATCCCCGGTGTTCCCAGAGCACTCTCTGGACTCACCGAGGTGCATCCCCAGTGGTGCCAGTGCACTCTCTGGACTCACCGCACTGCATCCCCAGTGGTGCCAGTGCACTCTCTGGACTCACTGCAGTGCAGCCCCTGAGGTGCCAGTGTACTCTCTGGACTCACTGCACTGCATCCCCAGTGGTGCCAGTGCACTCTCTGGACTCACTGCACTGCATCCGCAGTGGTGCCTGTGCACTCCCTTGAGTCACTGCACTGCATCCCCAGTGGAGCCAGTGCACTCTATGGACTAAATGCACTGCATCCCCAGTGGTGCCAGTGCACTCTCTGGACTCACTGCACTGCATCCCCAGTGGTTCCAGTGCACTCTCTGGATCACTGCACTGCATCACCATTGGTGCCAGGGCACTCTCCGGACTCACTGCAGTGCATCCCCAGTGGTGCCAGTGCACTCTTTCGAGTCACTGCACTGCATCCCCAGTGGTGCCAGTGCATTCTCTGGACTCACTGCAATGCATCCCCATTGGTGCCAGTGCAGTCTCTGGAGTCACTGCAGTGCATCCCCAGTGGTGCCAGTGCACTATCTGGACTCACTGCACTGCATCCCCAGTGGTGCCAGTGCACTCTCTGGACTCACTGCAGTGCATCCCCAATGGTGCCAGTGCACTCTCTGGACTCACTGCAGTGCATCCCCAGTGGTGCCAGTGCACTCTCTGGAGTCGCAGCACTGCATCCCCAGTGCTGCCAGTGCACTCTCTGGACTCACTGCAGTGCATCCCCAGTGGTGCCAGTGCACTCTCTGGACTCACTGCAGTGCATCCCCAGTGGTGCCAGTGCACTCTCTGGACTCACTGCACTGCATCCCCAGTGGTGCCAGTGCACTCTCTGGACTCACTGCACTGCATCCCCAGTGGTGCCAGTGCACTCTCTGGACTCACTGCACTGCATCCCCAGTGGTGCCACTGCACTCTCTGGACTCACTGCACTGCATCACCATTGGTGCCAGGGCACTCTCCGGACTCACTGCAGTGCATCCACAGTGGTGCCAGTGCACTCTTTCAAATCACTGCAGTGCATCCCCAGTGGTGCCAGTGCACTCTCTGGACTCACTGCACTGCATCCCCAGTTGTGCCAGTGCACTCTCTGGACTCACTGCAGTGCATCCCCAGTGGTGCCAGTGCACTCTCTGGACTCACTGCAGTGCTTCCGCACTGGTGCCAGTGCACTCTCTGCACTCACTGCACTGCATCAACAGTGGTGCCTCCGCACTCTCTGGAGTCACTGCACTGCATCCCCAGTGGTGCCAGTGCACTCTCTGGACTCACTGTAGTGCATCCCCAGTGGTTCCAGTGCACTCTCTGGACTCACTGCACTGCATCCCCAGTGGTGCCAGTGCACTCTCTGGACTCACTGCACTGCATCCCCAGTGGTGCCAGTGCACTCTCTGGACTCACTGCACTGCATCCCCAGTGGTGCCACTGCACTCTCTGGACTCACTGCACTGCATCACCATTGGTGCCAGGGCACTCTCCGGACTCACTGCAGTGCATCCACAGTGGTGCCAGTGCACTCTTTCAAATCACTGCAGTGCATCCCCAGTGGTGCCAGTGCACTCTCTGGACTCACTGCACTGCATCCCCAGTTGTGCCAGTGCACTCTCTGGACTCACTGCAGTGCATCCCCAGTGGTGCCAGTGCACTCTCTGGACTCACTGCAGTGCTTCCGCACTGGTGCCAGTGCACTCTCTGCACTCACTGCACTGCATCAACAGTGGTGCCTCCGCACTCTCTGGAGTCACTGCACTGCATCCCCAGTGGTGCCAGTGCACTCTCTGGACTCACTGTAGTGCATCCCCAGTGGTTCCAGTGCACTCTCTGGACTCACTGCACTGCATCCCCAGTGGTGCCAGTGCACTCTCTGGACTCACTGCAGTGCAGCCCTTGTGGTGCCTTTGCACTCTCAGGACTCACTGCACTGCATCCCCAGTGGTGCCAGTGCACTCTCAGGACTCAGTGCCCTGCATCCCCAGTGGTGCCAGTGCACTCCCTTGAGTCACTGCAGTGCATCCCCAGTGGTGCCAGTGCACTCTCTGGACTCACTGCACTGCATCCCCAGTGGTGCCACTGCACTCTCTGGACTCACTGCACTGCATCACCATTGGTGCCAGGGCACTCTCCGGACTCACTGCAGTGTATCCGCAGTGGTGCCAGTGCACTCTTTCGAGTCACTGCACTGCATCCCCATTTGTGCCAGTGCATTCTCTGGACTCATTGCAGTGCATCCCCAGTGGTGCCAGTGCACTCTCTGGACTCACTGCAGTGCATCCCCAGTGGTGCCAGTGCACTCTCTGGACTCACTGCAGTGCATCCCCAGTGCTGACAGTGCACTCTCTGGACTCACTGCACTGCATTCCCCAGTGCTGACAGTGCACTCTCTGGACTCACTGCAGTGCATCCCCAGTGGTGCCAGTGCACTCTCTGGACTCACTGCACTGCATCCCCAGTGGTGCCAGTGCACTCTCCGGACTCACTGCACTGCATCCCTAATGGTGCCAGTGCACTCTCTGGACTCACTGCAGTGCATCCCCAGTGGTGCCAGTGCACTCTCTGCACTCACTGCACTGCATCCCCAGTGGTGCCAGTGCACTCTCTGCACTCACTGCACTGCATCCCCGGTGTTCCCAGAGCACTCTCTGGACTCACCGAGGTGCATCCCCAGTGGTGCCAGTGCACTCTCTGGACTCACCGCACTGCATCCCCAGTGGTGCCAGTGCACTCTCTGGACTCACTGCAGTGCAGCCCCTGAGGTGCCAGTGTACTCTCTGGACTCACTGCACTGCATCCCCAGTGGTGCCAGTGCACTCTCTGGACTCACTGCACTGCATCCGCAGTGGTGCCTGTGCACTCCCTTGAGTCACTGCACTGCATCCCCAGTGGAGCCAGTGCACTCTATGGACTAAATGCACTGCATCCCCAGTGGTGCCAGTGCACTCTCTGGACTCACTGCACTGCATCCCCAGTGGTTCCAGTGCACTCTCTGGATCACTGCACTGCATCACCATTGGTGCCAGGGCACTCTCCGGACTCACTGCAGTGCATCCCCAGTGGTGCCAGTGCACTCTTTCGAGTCACTGCACTGCATCCCCAGTGGTGCCAGTGCATTCTCTGGACTCACTGCAATGCATCCCCATTGGTGCCAGTGCAGTCTCTGGAGTCACTGCAGTGCATCCCCAGTGGTGCCAGTGCACTATCTGGACTCACTGCACTGCATCCCCAGTGGTGCCAGTGCACTCTCTGGACTCACTGCAGTGCATCCCCAATGGTGCCAGTGCACTCTCTGGACTCACTGCAGTGCATCCCCAGTGGTGCCAGTGCACTCTCTGGAGTCGCAGCACTGCATCCCCAGTGCTGCCAGTGCACTCTCTGGACTCACTGCAGTGCATCCCCAGTGGTGCCAGTGCACTCTCTGGACTCACTGCAGTGCATCCCCAGTGGTGCCAGTGCACTCTCTGGACTCACTGCACTGCATCCCCAGTGGTGCCAGTGCACTCTCTGGACTCACTGCACTGCATCCCCAGTGGTGCCAGTGCACTCTCTGGACTCACTGCACTGCATCCCCAGTGGTGCCACTGCACTCTCTGGACTCACTGCACTGCATCACCATTGGTGCCAGGGCACTCTCCGGACTCACTGCAGTGCATCCACAGTGGTGCCAGTGCACTCTTTCAAATCACTGCAGTGCATCCCCAGTGGTGCCAGTGCACTCTCTGGACTCACTGCACTGCATCCCCAGTTGTGCCAGTGCACTCTCTGGACTCACTGCAGTGCATCCCCAGTGGTGCCAGTGCACTCTCTGGACTCACTGCAGTGCTTCCGCACTGGTGCCAGTGCACTCTCTGCACTCACTGCACTGCATCAACAGTGGTGCCTCCGCACTCTCTGGAGTCACTGCACTGCATCCCCAGTGGTGCCAGTGCACTCTCTGGACTCACTGTAGTGCATCCCCAGTGGTTCCAGTGCACTCTCTGGACTCACTGCACTGCATCCCCAGTGGTGCCAGTGCACTCTCTGGACTCACTGCACTGCATCCCCAGTGGTGCCAGTGCACTCTCTGGACTCACTGCACTGCATCCCCAGTGGTGCCACTGCACTCTCTGGACTCACTGCACTGCATCACCATTGGTGCCAGGGCACTCTCCGGACTCACTGCAGTGCATCCACAGTGGTGCCAGTGCACTCTTTCAAATCACTGCAGTGCATCCCCAGTGGTGCCAGTGCACTCTCTGGACTCACTGCACTGCATCCCCAGTTGTGCCAGTGCACTCTCTGGACTCACTGCAGTGCATCCCCAGTGGTGCCAGTGCACTCTCTGGACTCACTGCAGTGCTTCCGCACTGGTGCCAGTGCACTCTCTGCACTCACTGCACTGCATCAACAGTGGTGCCTCCGCACTCTCTGGAGTCACTGCACTGCATCCCCAGTGGTGCCAGTGCACTCTCTGGACTCACTGTAGTGCATCCCCAGTGGTTCCAGTGCACTCTCTGGACTCACTGCACTGCATCCCCAGTGGTGCCAGTGCACTCTCTGGACTCACTGCAGTGCAGCCCTTGTGGTGCCTTTGCACTCTCAGGACTCACTGCACTGCATCCCCAGTGGTGCCAGTGCACTCTCAGGACTCAGTGCCCTGCATCCCCAGTGGTGCCAGTGCACTCTCTGAACTCAGTGCACTGCATCCCCAATGGTGCCAGTGCACTCTCTGGACTCACTGCACTGCATCCCCAGTGGTGCCAGTGCACTCTCTGCACTCACTGCACTGCATCCCCAGTGTTCCCAGAGCACTCTCTGGACTCACTGCAGTGCATCGCCAGTGGTGCCAGTGCACTCTCTGGACTCACTGCACTGCATCCCCAGTGGTGCCAGTGCACTCTCTGGACTCACTGCACTGCATCCCCAGTGGTGCCACTGCACTCTCTGGACTCACTGCACTGCATCACCATTGGTGCCAGGGCACTCTCCGGACTCACTGCAGTGCATCCGCAGTGGTGCCAGTGCACTCCTTCGAGTCACTGCACTGCATCCCCATTAGTGCCAGTGCATTCTCTGGACTCATTGCAGTGCATCCCCAGTGGTGCCAGTGCACTCTCTGGACTCACTGCACTGCATCCCCAGTGGTGCCAGTGCACTCTCTGGACTCACTGCAGTGCATCCCCAGTGCTGACAGTGCACTCTCTGGACTCACTGCACTGCATTCCCCAGTGCTGACAGTGCACTCTCTGGACTCACTGCAGTGCATCCCCAGTGGTGCCAGTGCACTCTCTGGACTCACTGCACTGCATCCCCAGTGGTGCCAGTGCACTCTCCGGACTCACTGCACTGCATCCCTAATGGTGCCAGTGCACTCTCTGGACTCACTGCAGTGCATCCCCAGTGGTGCCAGTGCACTCTCTGCTCTCACTGCACTGCATCCGCAGTGGTGCCAGTGCACTCTCTGCACTCACTGCACTGCATCCCCGGTGTTCCCAGAGCACTCTCTGGACTCACCGAGGTGCATCCCCAGTGGTGCCAGTACACTCTCTGGACTCACCGCACTGCATCCCGAGTGGTGCCAGTGCACTCTCTGGACTCACTGCAGTGCAGCCCCTGAGGTGCCAGTGTACTCTCTGGACTCACTGCACTGCATCCCCAGTGGTGCCAGTGCACTCTCTGGACTCACTGCACTGCATCCCCAGTGGTGCCTGTGCACTCCCTTGAGTCACTGCACTGCATCCCCAGTGGAGCCAGTGCACTCTATGGACTAACTGCACTGCATCCCCAGTGGTGCCAGTGCACTCTCTGGACTCACTGCACTGCATCCCCAGTGGTTCCAGTGCACTCTCTGGATCACTGCACTGCATCACCATTGGTGCCAGGGCACTCTCCGGACTCACTGCAGTGCATCCCCAGTGGTGCCAGTGCACTCTTTCGAGTCACTGCACTGCATCCCCAGTGGTGCCAGTGCATTCTCTGGACTCACTGCAATGCATCCCCATTGGTGCCAGTGCAGTCTCTGGAGTCACTGCAGTGCATCCCCAGTGGTGCCAGTGCACTCTCTGGACTCACTGCACTGCATCCCCAGTGGTGCCACTGCACTCTCTGGACTCACTGCAGTGCATCCCCAGTGGTGCCAGTGCACTCTCTGGACTCACTGCAGTGCATCCCCAGTGTTGCCAGTGCACTCTCTGGAGTCACTGCACTGCATCCCCAGTGGTGCCAGTGCACTCTCTGGACTCACTGCAGTGCATCCCCAGTGGTGCCAGTGCACTCTCTGGACTCACTGCAGTGCATCCCCAGTGGCGCCAGTGCACTCTCTGGACTCACTGCACTGCATCCCCAGTGGTGCTAGTGCACTCTCTGGACTCACTGCACTGCATCCCCAGTTGTGCCAGTGCACTCTCTGGACTCACTGCAGTGCATCCCCAGTGGTGCCAGTGCACTCTCTGGACTCACTGCAGTGCTTCCGCACTGGTGCCACTGCACTCTCTGCACTCACTGCACTGCATCAACAGTGGTGCCTCTGCACTCTCTGGAGTCACTGCACTGCATCCCCAGTGGTGCCAGTGTACTCTCTGGTCTCACTGTAGTGCATCCCCAGTGGTGCCAGTGCACTCTCTGGACTCAGTGCACTGCATCCCCAGTGGTGCCAGTGCACTCTCTGGACTCACTGCAGTGCAGCACTTGTGGTGCCTTTGCACTCTCAGGACTCACTGCACTGCATCCCCAGTGGTGCCAGTGCACTCTCTGGACTCAGTGCACTGCATCCCCAGTATTGCCAGTGCACTCTCTGAACTCAGTGCACTGCATCCCCAATGGTGCCACTGCACTCTCTGGACTCACTGCAGTGCATCCCCAGTGGTGCCAGTGCACTCTCTGGACTCACTGCACTGCATCCCCAGTGGTGCCAGTGCACTCTCTGGACTCACTGCAGTGCAGCCCTTGTGGTGCCTTTGCACTCTCAGGACTCACTGCACTGCATCTCCAGTGGTGCCAGTGCACTCTCTGGACTCAGTGCACTGCATCACCAGTGGTGCCAGTGCACTCTCTGAACTCAGTGCACTGCATCCCCAATGGTGCCACTGCACTCTCTGGACTCACTGCAGTGCATCCCCAGTGGTGCCAGTGCACTCTCTGGACTCACTGCAGTGCATCCCCAGTGGTGCCAGTGCACTCTCTGAGCTCTTTGCAGTGCATCCCCAGTGGTGCCAGCGCACTCTCTGGACTCACTGCACTGCATCCCCAGTGGTGCCAGTGCACTCTCTGGACTCACTGCACTGCATCCCCAGTGGTGCCAGTGCACTCTCTGGACTCACTGCACTGCATCCCCAGTGGTGCCAGTGTAGTCTCTGGACTCACAGCAGTGCATCCGCAGTGGTGCCAGTGCACTCTCTGGACTCACTGCAGTGCATCCCCAGTGGTGCCAGTGCACTCTCTGAGCTCTTTGCAGTGCATCCCCAGTGGTGCCAGCGCACTCTTCGGACTCACTGCACTGCATCCCCAGTGGTGCCAGTGCACTCTCTGGACTGAAGGCAGTGCATCCCCAGTGGTGCCAGTGCACTCTCTGGACTCACTGCACTGCATCCCCAGTGGTGCCAGTGTAGTCTCTGGACTCACAGCAGTGCATCCCCAGTGGTGCCAGTGCACTCACTGCAGTGCATCTCCAGTGGTGCCAGTGCAATCTCTGGACTCACTCCACTGCATCCCCAGTGGTGACAGTGCACTCTGTGGACTCACTGCACTGCATCCCCAGTGGTGCCAGTGCACTCTCTGGACTCACTGCACTGCATCCCCGGTGTTCCCAGAGCACTCTCTGGACTCACTGCAGTGCATCCCCAGTGGTGCCAGTGCACTCTCTGGAGTCACTGCAGTGCATCCCCAGTGGTGCCAGTGCACTCTCTGCACTCACTGCACTGCATCCCCAGTGGTGCCAGTGCACTCTCTGGACTCACTGCACTGCATCCCCAGTGGTGCCAGTGCACTCTCTGGACTCACTGCAGTGCATCCCCTTTTGTGCCAGTGCACTCTCTGGACTCACTGCACTGCATCCCCAGTGGTGCCAGTGCACTCTCTGGAGTCACTGCTCTGCATCCCCAGTGGTGCCAGTGCACTCTCTGGACTCACTGCAGTGCATCCACAGTGGTGCCAGTGCACTCTCTGGACTCACTGCACTGCATCCCCAGTGCTGACAGTGCACTCTCTGGACTCACTGCACTGCATCACCAGTGGTGGCAGTGTACTCTCTGGACTCACTGCACTGCATCCCCAGTGGAGACAGTGCACTCTCTGTAGTCACTGCGCTGCATCCCCAGTGGTTCCAGTGCACTCTCTCGACTCACTGCACTGCAACCCCAGTGGTGCCAGTGCACACTCTGGACTCACTGCACTGCATCCCCAGTGGTGCCAGTGCACTCTCTGGACTCACTGCGCTGCATCCCCAGTGGTGCCAGTGCCATCTGTGGACTCACTGCACTACATCCCCTGTGGTGCCAGTGCACTCTCTGGACTCACTGCACTGCATCCCAGTGGTGCGAGTGCACTCTCTGGACTCACTGCACTGCATCCCCAGTGGTGCCAGTGCACTCTCTGGACTCACTGCACTGCATCTCAGTGGTGCTAGTGCACTCTCTGGACTCACTGCACTGCATCCCCAGTGGTGCCAGTGCACTCTCTGGACTCACTGCACTGCATCCCCAGTGGTGCCAGTGCACTCTCTGGAATCACTGCAGTGCATCCCCAGTGGTGCCAGTGCACTCTCTGGACTCACTGCACTGCATCCCCAGTGGTGCCAGTGCACTCTCTGGACTCACTGCATTGCATCCCCAGTGGTGCCAGTGCACTCTCTGGACTCACTGCACTGCATCCCCAGTGGTGCCACTGCACTCTCTGGACTCACTGCACTGCATCACCATTGGTGCCAGAGCACTCTCCGGACTCACTGCAGTGCATCCGCAGTGGTGCCAGTGCACTCTTTGAGTCACTGCAGTGCATCCCCAGTGGTGCCAGTGCACTCTCTGGACTCACTGCACTGCATCCCCAGTGGTGCCAGTGCACTCTCTGCACTCACTGCACTGCATCACCAGTGGTGCCAGTGCACTCTCTGGACTCACTGCAGTGCATCCCCAGTGGTGCCAGTGCACTCTCTGGACTCACTGCACTGCATCCCCAGTGGTGCCAGTGCACTCTCTGGAGTCGCAGCACTGCATCCCCAGTGCTGCCAGTGCACTCTCTGGACTCACTGCAGTGCATCCCCAGTGGTGCCAGTGCACTCTCTGGACTCACTGCACTGCATCCCCAGTGGTGCCAGTGCACTCTCTGGACTCACTGCACTGCATCCCCAGTGGTGCCAGTACACTCTCTGGACTCACTGCAGTGCATCCCCAGTGGTGCCAGTGCACTCTCTGGACTCACTGCACTGCATCCCCAGTGGTGCCACTGCACTCTCTGGACTCACTGCACTGCATCACCATTGGTGCCAGGGCACTCTCCGGACTCACTGCAGTGCATCCACAGTGGTGCCAGTGCACTCTTTGGAATCACTGCACTGCATCCCCAGTGGTGCCAGTGCACTCTCTGGACTCACTGCACTGCATCCCCAGTGGTGCCAGTGCACTCTCTGGACTCACTGCAGTGCATCCCCAGTGGTGCCAGTGCACTCTCTGGACTCACTGCAGTGCATCCCCAGTGGTGCCAGTGCACTCTCTGGACTCACTGCAGTGCATCCCCAGTGGTGCCAGTGCACTCTCTGGACTCACTGCACTGCATCCCCAGTGGTGCCACTGCACTCTCTGGACTCACTGCACTGCATCACCATTGGTGCCAGGGCACTCTCCGGACTCACTGCAGTGCATCCGCAGTGGTGCCAGTGCACTCTTTCGAGTCACTGCACTGCATCCCCATTAGTGCCAGTGCATTCTCTGGACTCATTGCAGTGCATCCCCAGTGGTGCCAGTGCACTCTCTGGACTCACTGCACTGCATCCCCAGTGGTGCCAGTGCACTCTCTGGACTCACTGCAGTGCATCCCCAGTGCTGACAGTGCACTCTCTGGACTCACTGCACTGCATTCCCCAGTGCTGACAGTGCACTCTCTGGACTCACTGCAGTGCATCCCCAGTGGTGCCAGTGCACTCTCTGGACTCACTGCACTGCATCCCCAGTGGTGCCAGTGCACTCTCCGGACTCACTGCACTGCATCCCCAGTGGTGCCAGTGCACTCTCTGGACTCACTGCACTGCATCCCCAGTGGTGCCAGTGCACTCTCTGGACTCACTGCAGTGCATCCCCAGTGGTGCCAGTGCACTCTCTGCACTCACTGCACTGCATCCCCGGTAGTGCCAGTGCACTCTCTGGACTCACTGAGGTGCATCCCCAGTGGTGCCAGTGCACTCTCTGGACTCACTGCACTGCATCCCCAGTGGTGCCAGTGCACTCTCTGGACTCACTGCAGTGCAGCCCTGTGGTGCCAGTGCACTCTCTGGACTCACTGCAGTGCATCCCCAGTGGTGCCAGTGCACTCTCTGGACTCACTGCACTGCATCCCCAGTGGTGCCTGTGCACTCTCTGGACTCACTGCACTGCATCCCCAGTGGAGCCAGTGCACTCTCTGGACTAAATGCACTGCATCCCCAGTGGTGCCAGTGCACTCTCTGGACTCACTGCACTGCATCCCCAGTGGTTCCAGTGCACTCTCTGGATCACTGCACTGCATCACCATTGGTGCCAGGGCACTCTCTGGACTCACTGCAGTGCATCCCCAGTGGTGCCAGTGCACTCTTTCGAGTCACTGCACTGCATCCCCAGTGGTGCCAGTCCATTCTCTGGACTCACTGCAATGCATCCCCAGTGGTGCCAGTGCACTCTCTGGACTCACTGCAGTGCATCCCCAGTGGCGCCAGTGCACTCTCTGGACTCACTGCACTGCATCCCATTGGTGCTAGTGCACTCTCTGGACTCACTGCACTGCATCCCCAGTGGTGCCAGTGCACTCTCTGGACTCACTGCACTGAATCCCCAGTGGTGCCAGTGCACTCTCTGGACTCACTGCAGTGCATCCCCAGTGGTGCCAGTGCACTCTCTGGACTCACTGCAGTGCTTCCGCACTGGTGCCAGTGCACTCTCTGCACTCACTGCACTGAATCAACAGTGGTGCCTCTGCACTCTCTGGAGTCACTGCACTGCATCCCCAGTGGTGCCAGTGCACTCTCTGGACTCACTGTAGTGCATCCCCAGTGGTGCCAGTGCACTCTCTGGACTCACTGCAGTGCATCCCCAGTGGTGCCAGTGCACTCTCTGGACTCACTGCAGTGCATCCCTTGTGGTGCCTTTGCACTCTCAGGACTCACTGCACTGCATCCCCAGTGGTGCCAGTGCACTCTCTGGACTCACTGCACTGCATCCCCAGTGGTGCCAGTGCACTCTCTGGACTCACTGCACTGCATCCCCAGTGGTGCCAGTGCACTCTCTGGACTCACTGCACTGCATCCCCAGTGGTGCCAGTGCACTCTCTGGACTCACTGCACTGCATCCCCAGTGGTGCCAGTGCACTCTCTGGACTCACTGCAGTGCATCCCCAGTGGTGCCAGTGCACTCTCTGGACTCACTGCACTGCATCCCCAGTGGTGCCAGTGCACTCTCTGGACTCACTGCACTGCATCCCCAGTGGTGCCAGTGCACTCTCTGGACTCACTGCACTGCATCACCATTGGTGCCAGGGCACTCTCCGGACTCACTGCAGTGCATCCGCAGTGGTGCCAGTGCACTCTTTCGAGTCACTGCACTGCATCCCCATTAGTGCCAGTGCATTCTCTGGACTCATTGCAGTGCATCCCCAGTGGTGCCAGTGCACTCTCTGGACTCACTGCACTGCATCCCCAGTGGTGCCAGTGCACTCTCTGGACTCACTGCAGTGCATCCCAGTGGTGCCAGTGCACTCTCTGGACTCACTGCACTGCATCCCCAGTGGTGCCAGTGCACTCTCTGGACTCACTGCAGTGCATCCCCAGTGGTGCCAGTGCACTCTCTGGACTCACTGCACTGCATCCCCAGTGGTGCCAGTGCACTCTCTGGACTCACTGCACTGCATCCCTAATGGTGCCAGTGCACTCTCTGGACTCACTGCAGTGCATCCCCAGTGGTGCCAGTGCACTCTCTGGACTCACTGCACTGCATCCCCAGTGGTGCCAGTGCACTCTCTGGACTCACTGCACTGCATCCCCAGTGTTCCCAGAGCACTCTCTGGACTCACTGCACTGCATCCCCAGTGGTGCCAGTGCACTCTCTGGACTCACTGCACTGCATCCCCAGTGGTGCCAGTGCACTCTCTGGACTCACTGCACTGCATCCCCAGTGGTGCCAGTGCACTCTCTGGACTCACTGCACTGCATCCCCAGTGGTGCCAGTGCACTCTCTGGACTCACTGCACTGCATCCCCAGTGGTGCCAGTGCACTCTCTGGACTCACTGCACTGCATCCCCAGTGGTGCCAGTGCACTCTTGGACTCACTGCACTGCATCCCCAGTGGTGCCAGTGCACTCTCTGGACTCACTGCACTGCATCCCATTGGTGCCAGTGCACTCTCTGGACTCACTGCACTGCATCCCCAGTGGTGCCAGTGCACTCTCTGGACTCACTGCAGTGCATCCCCAGTGGTGCCAGTGCACTCTCTGGACTCACTGCAGTGCATCCCCAGTGGTGCCAGTGCACTCTCTGGACTCACTGCACTGCATCCCCAGTGGTGCCAGTGCACTCTCTGGACTCACTGCAGTGCATCCCCAGTGGTGCCAGTGCACTCTCTGGAGTCACTGCAGTGCATCCCCAGTGGTGCCAGTGCACTCTCTGGACTCACTGCACTGCATCCCCAGTGGTGCCAGTGCACTCTCTGGACTCACTGCACTGCATCCCCAGTGGTGCCAGTGCACTCTCTGGACTCACTGCAGTGCATCCCCAGTGGTGCCAGTGCACTCTCTGGACTCACTGCAGTGCATCCCCAGTGGTGCCAGTGCACTCTCTGGACTCACTGCACTGCATCCCCAGTGGTGCCAGTGCACTCTCTGGACTCACTGCAGTGCATCCCCAGTGGTGACAGTGCACTCTCTGGACTCACTGCAGTGCATCCCCAGTGGTGCCAGTGCACTCTCTGGACTCACTGCACTGCATCCCCAGTGGTGCCAGTGCACTCTCTGGACTCACTGCACTGCATCCCCAGTGGTGCCAGTGCACTCTCTGGACTCACTGCACTGCATCCCCAGTGGTGCCAGTGCACTCTCTGGACTCACTGCACTGCATCCCCAGTGGTGCCAGTGCACTCTCTGGACTCACTGCAGTGCATCCCCAGTGGTGCCAGTGCACTCCCTGGACTCACTGCAGTGCATCCCCAGTGGTGCCAGTGCACTCTCTGGACTCACTGCACTGCATCCCCAGTGGTGCCAGTGCACTCTCTGGACTCACTGCACTGCAGCCCAGTGGTGCCAGTGCACTCTCTGGACTCACTGCAGTGCATCCCCAGTGGTGCCAGTGCACTCTCTGGACTCACTGCACTGCATCCCCAGTGGTGCCAGTGCACTCTCTGGACTCACTGCACTGCATCCCCAGTGGTGCCAGTGCACTCTCTGGACTCACTGCACTGCATCACCATTGGTGCCAGGGCACTCTCTGGACTCACTGCAGTGCATCCGCAGTGGTGCCAGTGCACTCTCTCGAGTCACTGCACTGCATCCCCATTTGTGCCAGTGCATTCTCTGGACTCATTGCAGTGCATCCCCAGTGGTGCCAGTGCACTCTCTGGACTCACTGCACTGCATCCCCAGTGGTGCCAGTGCACTCTCTGGACTCACTGCACTGCATCCCCAGTGCTGACAGTGCACTCTCTGGACTCACTGCACTGCATCCCCAGTGGTGCCAGTGCACTCTCTGGACTCACTGCACTGCATCCCCAGTGGTGCCAGTGCACTCTCTGGACTCACTGCACTGCATCCCCAGTGGTGCCAGTGCACTCTCTGGACTCACTGCACTGCATCCCTAATGGTGCCAGTGCACTCTCTGGACTCACTGCAGTGCATCCCCAGTGGTGCCAGTGCACTCTCTGCACTCACTGCACTGCATCCCCAGTGGTGCCAGTGCACTCTCTGCACTCACTGCACTGCATCCCCGGTGTTCCCAGAGCACTCTCTGGACTCACCGAGGTGCATCCCCAGTGGTGCCAGTGCACTCTCTGGACTCACTGCACTGCATCCCCAGTGGTGCCAGTGCACTCTCTGGACTCACTGCAGTGCATCCCCTGAGGTGCCAGTGCACTCTCTGGACTCACTGCACTGCATCCCCAGTGGTGCCAGTGCACTCTCTGGACTCACTGCACTGCATCCCCAGTGGTGCCAGTGCACTCTCTGGACTCACTGCACTGCATCCCCAGTGGAGCCAGTGCACTCTATGGACTCAATGCACTGCATCCCCAGTGGTGCCAGTGCACTCTCTGGACTCACTGCACTGCATCCCCAGTGGTGCCAGTGCACTCTCTGGACTCACTGCACTGCATCCCCAGTGGTGCCAGTGCACTCTCTGGACTCACTGCAGTGCATCCCCAGTGGTGCCAGTGCACTCTCTGGAGTCACTGCACTGCATCCCCAGTGGTGCCAGTGCACTCTCTGGACTCACTGCACTGCATCCCCAGTGGTGCCAGTGCACTCTCTGGAGTCACTGCACTGCATCCCCAGTGGTGCCAGTGCACTCTCTGGACTCACTGCACTGCATCCCCAGTGGTGCCACTGCACTCTCTGGACTCACTGCACTGCATCCCCAGTGGTGCCAGTGCACTCTCTGGACTCACTGCAGTGCATCCCCAGTGGTGCCAGTGCACTCTCTGGACTCACAGCACTGCATCCCCAGTGGTGCCAGTGCACTCTCTGGACTCACTGCAGTGCATCCCCAGTGGTGCCAGTGCACTCTCTGGACTCACTGCAGTGCATCCCCAGTGGTGCCAGTGCACTCTCTGGACTCACTGCACTGCATCCCCAGTGGTGCCAGTGCACTCTCTGGACTCACTGCACTGCATCCCCAGTGGTGCCACTGCACTCTCTGGACTCACTGCACTGCATCCCCATTGGTGCCAGGGCACTCTCCGGACTCACTGCAGTGCATCCACAGTGGTGCCAGTGCACTCTTTGGAATCACTGCAGTGCATCCCCAGTGGTGCCAGTGCACTCTCTGGACTCACTGCACTGCATCCCCAGTTGTGCCAGTGCACTCTCTGGACTCACTGCCGTGCATCCCAGTGGTGCCAGTGCACTCTCTGGACTCACTGCAGTGCATCCCCAGTGGTGCCAGTGCACTCTCTGGACTCACTGCACTGCATCCCCAGTGGTGCCAGTGCACTCTCTGGAGTCACTGCACTGCATCCCCAGTGGTGCCAGTGCACTCTCTGGACTCACTGCAGTGCATCCCCAGTGGTGCCAGTGCACTCTCTGGACTCACTGCACTGCATCCCCAGTGGTGCCAGTGCACTCTCTGGACTCACTGCAGTGCATCCCCAGTGGTGCCAGTGCACTCTCTGGACTCACTGCACTGCATCCCCAGTGGTGCCAGTGCACTCTCTGGACTCACTGCCCTGCATCCCCAGTGGTGCCAGTGCACTCTCTGGACTCACTGCACTGCATCCCCAGTGGTGCCAGTGCACTCTCTGGACTCACTGCACTGCATCCCCAGTGGTGCCAGTGCACTCTCTGGACTCACTGCACTGCATCCCCAGTGGTGCCAGTGCACTCTCTGGACTCACTGCAGTGCATCCCCAGTGGTGCCAGTGCACTCTCTGGACTCACTGCACTGCATCCCCAGTGGTGCCAGTGCACTCTCTGGACTCACTGCACTGCATCCCCAGTGGTGCCAGTGCACTCTCTGGACTCACTGCACTGCATCACCATTGGTGCCAGGGCACTCTCCGGACTCACTGCAGTGCATCCGCAGTGGTGCCAGTGCACTCCTTCGAGTCACTGCACTGCATCCCCATTAGTGCCAGTGCATTCTCTGGACTCATTGCAGTGCATCCCCAGTGGTGCCAGTGCACTCTCTGGACTCACTGCACTGCATCCCCAGTGGTGCCAGTGCACTCTCTGGACTCACTGCAGTGCATCCCCAGTGGTGCCAGTGCACTCTCTGGACTCACTGCACTGCATCCCCAGTGGTGCCAGTGCACTCTCTGGACTCACTGCAGTGCATCCCCAGTGGTGCCAGTGCACTCTCTGGACTCACTGCACTGCATCCCCAGTGGTGCCAGTGCACTCTCTGGACTCACTGCACTGCATCCCCAGTGGTGCCAGTGCACTCTCTGGACTCACTGCACTGCATCCCCAGTGGTGCCAGTGCACTCTCTGGACTCACTGCACTGCATCCGCAGTGGTGCCAGTGCACTCTCTGGAGTCACTGCACTGCATCCCCAGTGGTGCCAGTGCATTCTCTGGACTCACTGCAGTGCATCCCCAGTGGTGCCAGTGCACTCTCTGGACTCACTGCACTGCATCCCCAGTGGTGCCAGTGCACTCTCTGGACTCACTGCACTGCATCCCCAGTGGTGCCAGTGCACTCTCTGGACTCACTGCAGTGCATCCCCAGTGGTGCCAGTGCACTCTCTGGACTCACTGCAGTGCATCCGCAGTGGTGCCAGTGCACTCTCTGGACTCACTGCACTGCATCCCCAGTGGTGCCAGTGCACTCTCTGGACTCACTGCAGTGCATCCCCAGTGGTGCCAGTACACTCTCTGGACTCACTGTAGTGCATCCCCAGTGGTGCCAGTGCACTCTCTGGACTCACTGCACTGCATCCCCAGTGGTGCCAGTGCACTCTCTGGACTCACTGCAGTGCATCCCCAGTGGTGCCAGTGCACTCTCTGGACTCACTGCACTGCATCCCCAGTGGTGCCAGTGCACTCTCTGGACTCACTGCACTGCATCCCCAGTGGTGCCAGTGCACTCTCTGGACTCACTGCACTGCATCCCCAGTGGTGCCAGTGCACTCTCTGGACTCACTGCAGTGCATCCCCAGTGGTGCCAGTGCACTCTCTGGACTCACTGCACTGCATCCCCAGTGGTGCCAGTGCACTCTCTGGACTCACTGCACTGCATCCCCAGTGGTGCCAGTGCACTCTCTGGACTCACTGCACTGCATCCCCAGTGGTGCCAGTGCACTCTCTGGACTCACTGCACTGCATCCCCAGTGGTGCCACTGCACTCTCTGGACTCACTGCACTGCATCCCCATTGGTGCCAGTGCACTCTCCGGACTCACTGCAGTGCATCCGCAGTGGTGCCAGTGCACTCCTTCGACTCACTGCAGTGCATCCCCATTGGTGCCAGTGCACTCTCTGGACTCACTGCAGTGCATCCCCAGTGGTGCCAGTGCACTCTCTGGACTCACTGCAGTGCATCCCCTGTGGTGCCAGTGCACTCTCTGGACTCACTGCACTGCATCCCCAGTGGTGCCAGTGCACTCTCTGGACTCACTGCACTGCATCCCCAGTGGTGCCAGTGCACTCCCTGGACTCACTGCACTGCATCCCCAGTGGTGCCAGTGCACTCTCTGGACTCACTGCAGTGCATCCCCAGTGGTGCCAGTGCACTCTCTGGACTCACTGCACTGCATCCCCAGTGGTGCCAGTGCACTCTCTGGACTCACTGCACTGCATCACCATTGGTGCCAGTGCACTCTCCGGACTCACTGCAGTGCATCCCCAGTGGTGCCAGTGCACTCTTTGGAGTCACTGCACTGCATCCCCAGTGGTGCCAGTGCACTCTCTGGACTCACTGCACTGCATCCCCAGTGGTGCCAGTGCACTCTCTGGACTCACTGCACTGCATCCCCAGTGGTGCCAGTGCACTCTCTGGACTCACTGCACTGCATCCCCAGTGGTGCCAGTGCACTCTCTGGACTCACTGCAGTGCATCCCCAGTGGTGCCAGTGCACTCTCTGGACTCACTGCAGTGCATCCCCAGTGGTGCCAGTGCACTCTCTGGAGTCACTGCACTGCATCCCCAGTGGTGCCAGTGCACTCTCTGGACTCACTGCAGTGCATCCCCAGTGGTGCCAGTGCACTCTCTGGACTCACTGCAGTGCATCCCCAGTGGTGCCAGTGCACTCTCTGGACTCACTGCACTGCATCCCAGTGGTGCCAGTGCACTCTCTGGACTCACTGCACTGCATCCCCAGTGGTGCCAGTGCACTCTCTGGACTCACTGCACTGCATCCCCAGTGGTGCCAGTGCACTCTCTGGACTCACTGCACTGCATCCCCAGTGGTGCCAGTGCACTCTCTGCACTCACTGCACTGCATCAACAGTGGTGCCAGTGCACTCTCTGGAGTCACTGCACTGCATCCCCAGTGGTGCCAGTGCACTCTCTGGACTCACTGCAGTGCATCCCCAGTGGTGCCAGTGCACTCTCTGGACTCACTGCACTGCATCCCCAGTGGTGCCAGTGCACTCTCTGGACTCACTGCAGTGCATCCCCAGTGGTGCCAGTGCACTCTGTGGACTCACTGCACTGCATCCCCAGTGGTGCCAGTGCACTCTCTGGACTCACTGCACTGCATCCCCAGTGGTGCCAGTGCACTCTCTGGACTCACTGCACTGCATCCCCAGTGGTGCCAGTGCACTCTCTGGACTCACTGCAGTGCATCCCCAGTGGTGCCAGTGCACTCTCTGGACTCACTGCACTGCATCCCCAGTGGTGCCAGTGCACTCTCTGGACTCACTGCACTGCATCCCCAGTGGTGCCAGTGCACTCTCTGGACTCACTGCACTGCATCCCCAGTGGTGCCAGTGCACTCTCTGGACTCACTGCACTGCATCCCCAGTGGTGCCAGTGCACTCTCTGGACTCACTGCACTGCATCCCCAGTGGTGCCAGTGCACTCTCTGGACTCACTGCAGTGCATCCCCAGTGGTGCCAGTGCACTCTCTGGACTCACTGCAGTGCATCCCCAGTGGTGCCAGTGCACTCTCTGGACTCACTGCAGTGCATCCCCAGTGGTGCCAGTGCACTCTCTGGACTCACTGCACTGCATCCCCAGTGGTGCCAGTGCACTCTCTGGACTCACTGCACTGCATCCCCAGTGGTGCCAGTGCACTCTCTGGACTCACTGCACTGCATCCCCAGTGGTGCCAGTGCACTCTCTGGACTCACTGCAGTGCATCCCCAGTGGTGCCAGTGCACTCTCTGGACTCACTGCACTGCATCCCCAGTGGTGCCAGTGCACTCTCTGGACTCACTGCAGTGCATCCCCAGTGGTGCCAGTGCACTCTCTGGACTCACTGCAGTGCATCCCCAGTGGTGCCAGTGCACTCTCTGGACTCACTGCACTGCATCCCCAGTGGTGCCAGTGCACTCTCTGGACTCACTGCAGTGCATCCCCAGTGGTGCCAGTGCACTCTCTGGACTCACTGCAGTGCATCCCCAGTGGTGCCAGTGCACTCTCTGGACTCACTGCACTGCATCCCCAGTGGTGCCAGTGCACTCTCTGGACTCACTGCACTGCATCCCCAGTGGTGACAGTGCACTCTCTGGACTCACTGCACTGCATCCCCAGTGGTGCCAGTGCACTCTCTGGACTCACTGCACTGCATCCCCAGTGGTGCCAGTGCACTCTCTGGACTCACTGCACTGCATCCCCAGTGGTGCCAGTGCACTCTCTGGACTCACTGCAGTGCATCCCCAGTGGTGCCAGTGCACTCTCTGGACTCACTGCACTGCATCCCCAGTGGTGCCAGTGCACTCTCTGGACTCACTGCACTGCATCCCCAGTGGTGCCAGTGCACTCTCTGGACTCACTGCAGTGCATCCCCAGTGGTGCCAGTGCACTCTCTGGACTCACTGCACTGCATCCCCAGTGGTGCCAGTGCACTCTCTGGACTCACTGCACTGCATCCCCAGTGGTGCCAGTGCACTCTCTGGACTCACTGCACTGCATCCCAGTGGTGCCAGTGCACTCTCTGGACTCACTGCACTGCATCCCCAGTGGTGCCAGTGCACTCTCTGGACTCACTGCACTGCATCCCCAGTGGTGCCAGTGCACTCTCTGGACTCACTGCACTGCATCCCCAGTGGTGCCAGTGCACTCTCTGGACTCACTGCAGCTGCATCCCCAGTGGTGCCAGTGCACTCTCTGGACTCACTGCACTGCATCCCCAGTGGTGCCAGTGCACTCTCTGGACTCACTGCACTGCATCCCCAGTGGTGCCAGTGCACTCTCTGGACTCACTGCAGTGCATCCCCAGTGGTGCCAGTGCACTCTCTGGACTCACTGCACTGCATCCCCAGTGGTGCCAGTGCACTCTCTGGACTCACTGCAGTGCATCCCCAGTGGTGCCAGTGCACTCTCTGGACTCACTGCACTGCATCCCCAGTGGTGCCAGTGCACTCTCTGGACTCACTGCACTGCATCCCCAGTGGTGCCAGTGCACTCTCTGGACTCACTGCACTGCATCCCCAGTGGTGCCAGTGCACTCTCTGGACTCACTGCAGTGCATCCCCAGTGGTGCCAGTGCACTCTCTGGACTCACTGCACTGCATCCCCAGTGGTGCCAGTGCACTCTCTGGACTCACTGCAGTGCATCCCCAGTGGTGCCAGTGCACTCTCTGGACTCACTGCACTGCATCCCCAGTGGTGCCAGTGCACTCTCTGGACTCACTGCACTGCATCCCCAGTGGTGCCAGTGCACTCTCTGGACTCACTGCACTGCATCCCCAGTGGTGCCAGTGCACTCTCTGGACTCACTGCAGTGCATCCCCAGTGGTGCCAGTGCACTCTCTGGACTCACTGCACTGCATCCCCAGTGGTGCCAGTGCACTCTCTGGACTCACTGCAGTGCATCCCCAGTGGTGCCAGTGCACTCTCTGGACTCACTGCAGTGCATCCCCAGTGGTGCCAGTGCACTCTCTGGACTCACTGCAGTGCATCCCCAGTGGTGCCAGTGCACTCTCTGGACTCACTGCACTGCATCCCCAGTGGTGCCAGTGCACTCTCTGGACTCACTGCACTGCATCCCCAGTGGTGCCAGTGCACTCTCTGGACTCACTGCACTGCATCCCCAGTGGTGCCAGTGCACTCTCTGGACTCACTGCACTGCATCCCCAGTGGTGCCAGTGCACTCTCTGGACTCACTGCAGTGCATCCCCAGTGGTGCCAGTGCACTCTCTGGACTCACTGCACTGCATCCCCAGTGGTGCCAGTGCACTCTCTGGACTCACTGCAGTGCATCCCCAGTGGTGCCAGTGCACTCTCTGGACTCACTGCAGTGCATCCCCAGTGGTGCCAGTGCACTCTCTGGACTCACTGCAGTGCATCCCCAGTGGTGCCAGTGCACTCTCTGGACTCACTGCACTGCATCCCCAGTGGTGCCAGTGCACTCTCTGGACTCACTGCACTGCATCCCCAGTGGTGCCAGTGCACTCTCTGGACTCACTGCACTGCATCCCCAGTGGTGCCAGTGCACTCTCTGGACTCACTGCAGTGCATCCCCAGTGGTGCCAGTGCACTCTCTGGACTCACTGCACTGCATCCCCAGTGGTGCCAGTGCACTCTCTGGACTCACTGCACTGCATCCCCAGTGGTGCCAGTGCACTCTCTGGACTCACTGCACTGCATCCCCAGTGGTGCCAGTGCACTCTCTGGACTCACTGCAGTGCATCCCCATTGGTGCCAGTGCACTCTCTGGACTCACTGCAGTGCATCCCCAGTGGTGCCAGTGCACTCTCTGGACTCACTGCACTGCATCCCCAGTGGTGCCAGTGCACTCTCTGGACTCACTGCAGTGCATCCCCAGTGGTGCCAGTGCACTCTCTGGACTCACTGCACTGCATCCCCAGTGGTGCCAGTGCACTCTCTGGACTCACTGCACTGCATCCCCAGTGGTGCCAGTGCACTCTCTGGACTCACTGCACTGCATCCCCAGTGGTGCCAGTGCACTCTCTGGACTCACTGCACTGCATCCCCAGTGGTGCCAGTGCACTCTCTGGACTCACTGCAGTGCATCCCCAGTGGTGCCAGTGCACTCTCTGGACTCACTGCACTGCATCCCCAGTGGTGCCAGTGCACTCTCTGGACTCACTGCACTGCATCCCCAGTGGTGCCAGTGCACTCTCTGGACTCACTGCACTGCATCCCCAGTGGTGCCAGTGCACTCTCTGGACTCACTGCACTGCATCCCCAGTGGTGCCAGTGCACTCTCTGGACTCACTGCACTGCATCCCCAGTGGTGCCAGTGCACTCTCTGGACTCACTGCAGTGCATCCCCAGTGGTGCCAGTGCACTCTCTGGACTCACTGCACTGCATCCCCAGTGGTGCCAGTGCACTCTCTGGACTCACTGCAGTGCATCCCCAGTGGTGCCAGTGCACTCTCTGGACTCACTGCACTGCATCCCCAGTGGTGCCAGTGCACTCTCTGGACTCACTGCAGTGCATCCCCAGTGGTGCCAGTGCACTCTCTGGACTCACTGCACTGCATCCCCAGTGGTGCCAGTGCACTCTCTGGACTCACTGCACTGCATCCCCAGTGGTGCCAGTGCACTCTCTGGACTCACTGCAGTGCATCCCCAGTGGTGCCAGTGCACTCTCTGGACTCACTGCACTGCATCCCCAGTGGTGCCAGTGCACTCTCTGGACTCACTGCAGTGCATCCCCAGTGGTGCCAGTGCACTCTCTGGACTCACTGCAGTGCATCCCCAGTGGTGCCAGTGCACTCTCTGGACTCACTGCACTGCATCCCCAGTGGTGCCAGTGCACTCTCTGGACTCACTGCAGTGCATCCCCAGTGGTGCCAGTGCACTCTCTGGACTCACTGCAGTGCATCCCCAGTGGTGCCAGTGCACTCTCTGGACTCACTGCAGTGCATCCCCAGTGGTGCCAGTGCACTCTCTGGACTCACTGCAGTGCATCCCCAGTGGTGCCAGTGCACTCTCTGGACTCACTGCACTGCATCCCCAGTGGTGCCAGTGCACTCTCTGGACTCACTGCACTGCATCCCCAGTGGTGCCAGTGCACTCTCTGGACTCACTGCAGTGCATCCCCAGTGGTGCCAGTGCACTCTCTGGACTCACTGCAGTGCATCCCCAGTGGTGCCAGTGCACTCTCTGGACTCACTGCAGTGCATCCCCAGTGGTGCCAGTGCACTCTCTGGACTCACTGCACTGCATCCCCAGTGGTGCCAGTGCACTCTCTGGACTCACTGCAGTGCATCCCCAGTGGTGCCAGTGCACTCTCTGGACTCACTGCACTGCATCCCCAGTGGTGCCAGTGCACTCTCTGGACTCACTGCAGTGCATCCCCAGTGGTGCCAGTGCACTCTCTGGACTCACTGCACTGCATCCCCAGTGGTGCCAGTGCACTCTCTGGACTCACTGCACTGCATCCCCAGTGGTGCCAGTGCACTCTCTGGACTCACTGCACTGCATCCCCAGTGGTGCCAGTGCACTCTCTGGACTCACTGCGCTGCATCCCCAGTGGTGCCAGTGCACTCTCTGGACTCACTGCACTGCATCCCCAGTGGTGCCAGTGCACTCTCTGGACTCACTGCAGTGCATCCCCAGTGGTGCCAGTGCACTCTCTGGACTCACTGCACTGCATCCCCAGTGGTGCCAGTGCACTCTCTGGACTCACTGCACTGCATCCCCTGTGGTGCCAGTGCACTCTCTGGACTCACTGCAGTGCATCCCCAGTGGTGCCAGTGCACTCTCTGGACTCACTGCACTGCATCCCCAGTGGTGCCAGTGCACTCTCTGGACTCACTGCACTGCATCCCCAGTGGTGCCAGTGCACTCTCTGGACTCACTGCAGTGCATCCCCAGTGGTGCCAGTGCACTCTCTGGACTCACTGCACTGCATCCCCAGTGGTGCCAGTGCACTCTCTGGACTCACTGCAGTGCATCCCCAGTGGTGCCAGTGCACTCTCTGGACTCACTGCACTGCATCCCCAGTGGTGCCAGTGCACTCTCTGGACTCACTGCACTGCATCCCCAGTGGTGCCAGTGCACTCTCTGGACTCACTGCACTGCATCCCCAGTGGTGCCAGTGCACTCTCTGGACTCACTGCACTGCATCCCCAGTGGTGCCAGTGCACTCTCTGGACTCACTGCAGTGCATCCCCAGTGGTGCCAGTGCACTCTCTGGACTCACTGCACTGCATCCCCAGTGGTGCCAGTGCACTCTCTGGACTCACTGCACTGCATCCCCAGTGGTGCCAGTGCACTCTCTGGACTCACTGCACTGCATCCCCAGTGGTGCCAGTGCACTCTCTGGACTCACTGCACTGCATCCCCAGTGGTGCCAGTGCACTCTCTGGACTCACTGCACTGCATCCCCAGTGGTGCCAGTGCACTCTCTGGACTCACTGCAGTGCATCCCCAGTGGTGCCAGTGCACTCTCTGGACTCACTGCACTGCATCCCCAGTGGTGCCAGTGCACTCTCTGGACTCACTGCAGTGCATCCCCAGTGGTGCCAGTGCACTCTCTGGACTCACTGCAGTGCATCCCCAGTGGTGCCAGTGCACTCTCTGGACTCACTGCACTGCATCCCCAGTGGTGCCAGTGCACTCTCTGGACTCACTGCACTGCATCCCCAGTGGTGCCAGTGCACTCTCTGGACTCACTGCAGTGCATCCCCAGTGGTGCCAGTGCACTCTCTGGACTCACTGCAGTGCATCCCCAGTGGTGCCAGTGCACTCTCTGGACTCACTGCACTGCATCCCCAGTGGTGCCAGTGCACTCTCTGGACTCACTGCAGTGCATCCCCAGTGGTGCCAGTGCACTCTCTGGACTCACTGCAGTGCATCCCCAGTGGTGCCAGTGCACTCTCTGGACTCACTGCAGTGCATCCCCAGTGGTGCCAGTGCACTCTCTGGACTCACTGCACTGCATCCCCAGTGGTGCCAGTGCACTCTCTGGACTCACTGCAGTGCATCCCCAGTGGTGCCAGTGCACTCTCTGGACTCACTGCACTGCATCCCCAGTGGTGCCAGTGCACTCTCTGGACTCACTGCAGTGCATCCCCAGTGGTGCCAGTGCACTCTCAGGACTCACTGCACTGCATCCCCAGTGGTGCCAGTGCACTCTCTGGACTCACTGCACTGCATCCCCAGTGGTGCCAGTGCACTCTCTGAACTCACTGCACTGCATCCCCAGTGGTGCCACTGCACTCTCTGGACTCACTGCAGTGCATCCCCAGTGGTGCCAGTGCACTCTCTGGACTCACTGCACTGCATCCCCAGTGGTGCCAGTGCACTCTCTGGACTCACTGCAGTGCAGCCCAGTGGTGCCAGTGCACTCTCTGGACTCACTGCACTGCATCCCCAGTGGTGCCAGTGCACTCTCTGGACTCACTGCACTGCATCCCCAGTGGTGCCAGTGCACTCTCTGGACTCACTGCACTGCATCCCCAGTGGTGCCAGTGCACTCTCTGGACTCACTGCAGTGCATCCCCAGTGGTGCCAGTGCACTCTCTGGACTCACTGCACTGCATCCCCAGTGGTGCCAGTGCACTCTCTGGACTCACTGCAGTGCATCCCCAGTGGTGCCAGTGCACTCTCTGGACTCACTGCACTGCATCCCCAGTGGTGCCAGTGCACTCTCTGGACTCACTGCAGTGCATCCCCAGTGGTGCCAGTGCACTCTCTGGACTCACTGCACTGCATCCCCAGTGGTGCCAGTGCACTCTCTGGACTCACTGCAGTGCATCCCCAGTGGTGCCAGTGCACTCTCTGGACTCACTGCAGTGCATCCCCAGTGGTGCCAGTGCACTCTCTGGACTCACTGCAGTGCATCCCCAGTGGTGCCAGTGCACTCTCTGGACTCACTGCACTGCATCCCCAGTGGTGCCAGTGCACTCTCTGGACTCACTGCAGTGCATCCCCAGTGGTGCCAGTGCACTCTCTGGACTCACTGCACTGCATCCCCAGTGGTGCCAGTGTACTCTCTGGACTCACTGCAGTGCATCCCCAGTGGTGCCAGTGGACTCACTGCAGTGCATCCCCAGTGGTGCCAGTGCACTCTCTGGACTCACTGCACTGCATCCCCAGTGGTGACAGTGCACTCTCTGGACTCACTGCACTGCATCCCCAGTGGTGCCAGTGCACTCTCTGGACTCACTGCACTGCATCCCCAGTGGTGTTCCCAGTGCACTCTCTGGACTCACTGCAGTGCATCCCCAGTGGTGCCAGTGCACTCTCTGGACTCACTGCAGTGCATCCCCAGTGGTGCCAGTGCACTCTCTGGACTCACTGCACTGCATCCCCAGTGGTGCCAGTGCACTCTCTGGACTCACTGCACTGCATCCCCAGTGGTGCCAGTGCACTCTCTGGACTCACTGCAGTGCATCCCCTTTTGTGCCAGTGCACTCTCTGGACTCACTGCACTGCATCCCCAGTGGTGCCAGTGCACTCTCTGGACTCACTGCTCTGCATCCCCAGTGGTGCCAGTGCACTCTCTGGACTCACTGCAGTGCATCCCCAGTGGTGCCAGTGCACTCTCTGGACTCACTGCACTGCATCCCCAGTGGTGCCAGTGCACTCTCTGGACTCACTGCACTGCATCCCCAGTGGTGCCAGTGCACTCTCTGGACTCACTGCACTGCATCCCCAGTGGTGCCAGTGCACTCTCTGGACTCACTGCGCTGCATCCCCAGTGGTTCCAGTGCACTCTCTGGACTCACTGCACTGCATCCCCAGTGGTGCCAGTGCACTCTCTGGACTCACTGCACTGCATCCCCAGTGGTGCCAGTGCACTCTCTGGACTCACTGCGCTGCATCCCCAGTGGTGCCAGTGCACTCTCTGGACTCACTGCACTGCATCCCCTGTGGTGCCAGTGCACTCTCTGGACTCACTGCAGTGCATCCCCAGTGGTGCCAGTGCACTCTCTGGACTCACTGCACTGCATCCCCAGTGGTGCCAGTGCACTCTCTGGACTCACTGCACTGCATCCCCAGTGGTGCCAGTGCACTCTCTGGACTCACTGCATTGCATCCCCAGTGGTGCCAGTGCACTCTCTGGACTCACTGCACTGCATCCCCAGTGGTGCCAGTGCACTCTCTGGACTCACTGCACTGCATCACCATTGGTGCCAGTGCACTCTCCGGACTCACTGCAGTGCATCCGCAGTGGTGCCAGTGCACTCTTTTGAGTCACTGCAGTGCATCCCCAGTGGTGCCAGTGCACTCTCTGGACTCACTGCACTGCATCCCCAGTGGTGCCAGTGCACTCTCTGCACTCACTGCACTGCATCACCAGTGGTGCCAGTGCACTCTCTGGACTCACTGCAGTGCATCCCCAGTGGTGCCAGTGCACTCTCTGGACTCACTGCACTGCATCCCCAGTGGTGCCAGTGCACTCTCTGGAGTCGTGCACTGCATCCCCAGTGCTGCCAGTGCACTCTCTGGACTCACTGCAGTGCATCCCCAGTGGTGCCAGTGCACTCTCTGGACTCACTGCAGCTGCATCCCCAGTGGTGCCAGTGCACTCTCTGGACTCACTGCACTGCATCCCCAGTGGTGCCAGTGCACTCTCTGGACTCACTGCACTGCATCCCCAGTGGTGCCAGTGCACTCTCTGGACTCACTGCACTGCATCCCCAGTGGTGCCACTGCACTCTCTGGACTCACTGCACTGCATCACCATTGGTGCCAGGGCACTCTCCGGACTCACTGCAGTGCATCCCCAGTGGTGCCAGTGCACTCTTTCAAATCACTGCACTGCATCCCCAGTGGTGCCAGTGCACTCTCTGGACTCACTGCACTGCATCCCCAGTGGTGCCAGTGCACTCTCTGCACTCACTGCACTGCATCCCCAGTGTTCCCAGAGCACTCTCTGGACTCACTGCAGTGCATCCCCAGTGGTGCCAGTGCACTCTCTGGACTCACTGCAGTGCATCCCCAGTGGTGCCAGTGCACTCTCTGGACTCACTGCACTGCATCCCCAGTGGTGCCACTGCACTCTCTGGACTCACTGCACTGCATCACCATTGGTGCCAGGGCACTCTCCGGACTCACTGCAGTGCATCCGCAGTGGTGCCAGTGCACTCTTTCGAGTCACTGCACTGCATCCCCATTAGTGCCAGTGCATTCTCTGGACTCATTGCAGTGCATCCCCAGTGGTGCCAGTGCACTCTCTGGACTCACTGCACTGCATCCCCAGTGGTGCCAGTGCACTCTCTGGACTCACTGCAGTGCATCCCCAGTGCTGACAGTGCACTCTCTGGACTCACTGCACTGCATTCCCCAGTGCTGACAGTGCACTCTCTGGACTCACTGCAGTGCATCCCCAGTGGTGCCAGTGCACTCTCTGGACTCACTGCACTGCATCCCCAGTGGTGCCAGTGCACTCTCCGGACTCACTGCACTGCATCCCTAATGGTGCCAGTGCACTCTCTGGACTCACTGCAGTGCATCCCCAGTGGTGCCAGTGCACTCTCTGCACTCACTGCACTGCATCCCCAGTGGTGCCAGTGCACTCTCTGCACTCACTGCACTGCATCCCCGGTGTTCCCAGAGCACTCTCTGGACTCACCGAGGTGCATCCCCAGTGGTGCCAGTGCACTCTCTGGACTCACCGCACTGCATCCCCAGTGGTGCCAGTGCACTCTCTGGACTCACTGCAGTGCAGCACCTGAGGTGCCAGTGTACTCTCTGGACTCACTGCAGTGCATCCCCAGTGGTGCCAGTGCACTCTCTGGACTCACTGCACTGCATCCCCAGTGGTGCCTGTGCACTCCCTTGAGTCACTGCACTGCATCCCCAGTGGAGCCAGTGCACTCTATGGACTAACTGCACTGCATCCCCAGTGGTGCCAGTGCACTCTCTGGACTCACTGCACTGCATCCCCAGTGGTTCCAGTGCACTCTCTGGATCACTGCACTGCATCACCATTGGTGCCAGTGCACTCTCTGGACTCACTGCAATGCATCCCCATTGGTGCCAGTGCAGTCTCTGGACTCACAGCAGTGCATCCCCAGTGGTGCCAGTGCACTCTCTGGACTCACTGCACTGCATCCCCAGTGGTGCCACTGCACTCTCTGGACTCACTGCACTGCATCCCCAGTGGTGCCAGTGCACTCTCTGGACTCACTGCAGTGCATCCCAGTGGTGCCAGTGCACTCTCTGGAGTCACTGCACTGCATCCCCAGTGGTGCCAGTGCACTCTCTGGACTCACTGCAGTGCATCCCCAGTGGTGCCAGTGCACTCTCTGGACTCATTGCAGTGCATCCCCAGTGGTGCCAGTGCACTCTCTAGACTCACTGCACTGCATCCCATTGGTGCTAGTGCACTCTCTGGACTCACTGCACTGCATCCCCAGTGGTGCCAGTGCACTCTCTGGACTCACTGCACTGAATCCCCAGTGGTGCCAGTGCACTCTCTGGACTCACTGCAGTGCATCCCCAGTGGTGCCAGTGCACTCTCTGGACTCACTGCAGTGCTTCCGCACTGGTGCCAGTGCACTCTCTGCACTCACTGCACTGCATCAACAGTGGTGCCTCTGCACTCTCTGGAGTCACTGCACTGCATCCCCAGTGGTGCCAGTGCACTCTCTGGACTCACTGTAGTGCATCCCCAGTGGTGCCAGTGCACTCTCTGGACTCACTGCAGTGCATCCCCAGTGGTGCCAGTGCACTCTCTGGACTCACTGCAGTGCAGCCCTTGTGGTGCCTTTGCACTCTCAGGACTCACTGCACTGCATCCCCAGTGGTGCCAGTGCACTCTCTGGACTCACTGCAGTGCATCCCCAGTGGTGCCAGTGCACTCTCTGAACTCAGTGCACTGCATCCCCAATGGTGCCAGTGCACTCTCTGGACTCACTGCACTGCATCCCCAGTGGTGCCAGTGCACTCTCTGGACTCACTGCACTGCATCCCCAGTGCTGACAGTGCACTCTCTGGACTCACTGCACTGCATCACCAGTGGTGGCAGTGTACTCTCTGGACTCACTGCACTGCATCCCCAGTGGAGACAGTGCACTCTCTGTAGTCACTGCGCTACATCCCCAGTGGTTCCAGGGCACTCTCTCGACTCACTGCACTGCAACTCCAGTGGTGCCAGTGCACACTCTGGACTCACTGCACTGCATCCCCAGTGGTGCCAGTGCACTCTCTGGAGTCACTGCGCTGCATCCCCAGTGGTGCCAGTGCCATCTGTGGACTCACTGCACTACATCCCCTGTGGGGCCAGTGCACTCTCTGGACTCACTGCAGTGCATCCCCAGTGGTGCGAGTGCACTCTCTGGACTCACTGCACTGCATCCCCAAGGTGCCAGTGCACTCTCTGGACTCACTGCACTGCATCTCATTGGTGCTAGTGCACTCTCTGGACTCACTGCACTGCATCCCCAGTGGTGCCAGTGCACTCTCTGGACTCACTGCACTGCATCCCCAGTGGTGCCAGTGCACTCTCTGGAATCACTGCAGTGCATCCCCAGTGGTGCCAGTGCACTCTCTGGACTCACTGCACTGCATCCCCAGTGGTGCCAGTGCACTCTCTGGACTCACTGCATTGCATCCCCAGTGGTGCCAGTGCACTCTCTGGACTCACTGCACTGCATCCCCAGTGGTGCCACTGCACTCTCTGGACTCACTGCACTGCATCACCATTGGTGCCAGTGCACTCTCCGGACTCACTGCAGTGCATCCGCAGTGGTGCCAGTGCACTCTTTTGAGTCACTGCAGTGCATCCCCAGTGGTGCCAGTGCACTCTCTGGACTCACTGCACTGCATCCCCAGTGGTGCCAGTGCACTCTCTGCACTCACTGCACTGCATCACCAGTGGTGCCAGTGCACTCTCTGGACTCACTGCAGTGCATCCCCAGTGGTGCCAGTGCACTCTCTGGACTCACTGCACTGCATCCCCAGTGGTGCCAGTGCACTCTCTGGAGTCGCAGCACTGCATCCCCAGTGCTGCCAGTGCACTCTCTGGACTCACTGCAGTGCATCCCCAGTGGTGCCAGTGCACTCTCTGGACTCACTGCACTGCATCCCCAGTGGTGCCAGTGCACTCTCTGGACTCACTGCACTGCATCCCCAGTGGTGCCAGTACACTCTCTGGACTCACTGCACTGCATCCCCAGTGGTGCCAGTGCACTCTCTGGACTCACTGAACTGCATCCCCAGTGGTGCCACTGCACTCTCTGGACTCACTGCACTGCATCACCATTGGTGCCAGGGCACTCTCCGGACTCACTGCAGTGCATCCACAGTGGTGCCAGTGCACTCTTTCAAATCACTGCACTGCATCCCCAGTGGTGCCAGTGCACTCTCTGGACTCACTGCACTGCATCCCCAGTGGTTGCCAGTGCACTCTCTGCACTCACTGCACTGCATCCCCAGTGTTCCCAGAGCACTCTCTGGACTCGCTGCAGTGCATCGCCAGTGGTGCCAGTGCACTCTCTGGACTCACTGCAGTGCATCCCCAGTGGTGCCAGTGCACTCTCTGGACTCACTGCACTGCATCCCCAGTGGTGCCACTGCACTCTCTGGACTCACTGCACTGCATCACCATTGGTGCCAGGGCACTCTCCGGACTCACTGCAGTGCATCCGCAGTGGTGCCAGTGCACTCTTTCGAGTCACTGCACTGCATCCCCATTAGTGCCAGTGCATTCTCTGGACTCATTGCAGTGCATCCCCAGTGGTGCCAGTGCACTCTCTGGACTCACTGCACTGCATCCCCAGTGGTGCCAGTGCACTCTCTGGACTCACTGCAGTGCATCCCCAGTGCTGACAGTGCACTCTCTGGACTCACTGCACTGCATTCCCCAGTGCTGACAGTGCACTCTCTGGACTCACTGCAGTGCATCCCCAGTGGTGCCAGTGCACTCTCTGGACTCACTGCACTGCATCCCCAGTGGTGCCAGTGCACTCTCCGGACTCACTGCACTGCATCCCTAATGGTGCCAGTGCACTCTCTGGACTCACTGCAGTGCATCCCCAGTGGTGCCAGTGCACTCTCTGCACTCACTGCACTGCATCCCCAGTGGTGCCAGTGCACTCTCTGCACTCACTGCACTGCATCCCCGGTGTTCCCAGAGCACTCTCTGGACTCACCGAGGTGCATCCCCAGTGGTGCCAGTGCACTCTCTGGACTCACCGCACTGCATCCCCAGTGGTGCCAGTGCACTCTCTGGACTCACTGCAGTGCAGCACCTGAGGTGCCAGTGTACTCTCTGGACTCACTGCAGTGCACCCCAGTGGTGCCAGTGCACTCTCTGGACTCACTGCACTGCATCCCCAGTGGTGCCTGTGCACTCCCTTGAGTCACTGCACTGCATCCCCAGTGGAGCCAGTGCACTCTATGGACTAAATGCACTGCATCCCCAGTGGTGCCAGTGCACTTACTGGACTCACTGCACTGCATCCCCAGTGGTTCCAGTGCACTCTCTGGATCACTGCACTGCATCACCATTGGTGCCAGGGCACTCTCCGGACTCACTGCAGTGCATCCCCAGTGGTGCCAGTGCACTCTTTCGAGTCACTGCACTGCATCCCCAGTGGTGCCAGTCCATTCTCTGGACTCACTGCAATGCATCCCCATTGGTGCCAGTGCAGTCTCTGGAGTCACTGCAGTGCATCCCCAGTGGTGCCAGTGCACTCTCTGGACTCACTGCACTGCATCCCCAGTGGTGCCACTGCACTCTCTGGACTCACTGCACTGCATCCCCAGTGGTGCCAGTGCACTCTCTGGACTCACTGCAGTGCATCCTCAGTGTTGCCAGTGCACTCTCTGGAGTCACTGCACTGCATCCCCAGTGGTGCCAGTGCACTCTCTGGACTCACTGCAGTGCATCCCCAGTGGTGCCAGTGCACTCTCTGGACTCACTGCAGTGCATCCCCAGTGGCGCCAGTGCACTCTCTGGACTCACTGCACTGCATCCCATTGGTGCTAGTGCACTCTCTGGACTCACTGCACTGCATCCCCAGTGGTGCCAGTGCACTCTCTGGACTCACTGCACTGAATCCCCAGTGGTGCCAGTGCACTCTCTGGACTCACTGCAGTGCATCCCCAGTGGTGCCAGTGCACTCTCTGGACTCACTGCAGTGCTTCCGCACTGGTGCCAGTGCACTCTCTGCACTCACTGCACTGCATCAACAGTGGTGCCTCTGCACTCTCTGGAGTCACTGCACTGCATCCCCAGTGGTGCCAGTGCACTCTCTGGACTCACTGTAGTGCATCCCCAGTGGTGCCAGTGCACTCTCTGGACTGACTGCAGTGCATCCCCAGTGGTGCCAGTGCACTCTCTGGACTCACTTCAGTGCAGCCCTTGTGGTGCCTTTGCACTCTCAGGACTCACTGCACTGCATCCCCAGTGGTGCCAGTGCACTCTCTGGACTCAGTGCCCTGCATCCCCAGTGGTGCCAGTGCACTCTCTGAACTCAGTGCACTGCATCCCCAATGGTGCCAGTGCACTCTCTGGACTCACTGCACTGCATCCCCAGTGGTGCCAGTGCACTCTCTGCACTCACTGCACTGCACTCCAGTGTTCCCAGAGCACTCTCTGGACTCACTGCAGTACATCGCCAGTGGTGCCAGTGCACTCTCTGGACTCACTGCACTGCATCCCCAGTGGTGCCAGTGCCATCTGTGGACTCACTGCACTGCATCCCCAGTGGTGCCACTGCACTCTCTGGACTCACTGCACTGCATCACCATTGGTGCCAGGGCACTCTCCGGACTCACTGCAGTGCATCCGCAGTGGTGCCAGTGCACTCTTTCGAGTCACTGCACTGCATCCCCATTACTGCCAGTGCATTCTCTGGACTCATTGCAGTGCATCCCCAGTGGTGCCAGTGCACTCTCTGGACTCACTGCACTGCATCCCCAGTGGTGCCAGTGCACTCTCTGGACTCACTGCAGTGCATCCCCAGTGCTGACAGTGCACTCTCTGGACTCACTGCACTGCATTCCCCAGTGCTGACAGTGCACTCTCTGGACTCACTGCAGTGCATCCCCAGTGGTGCCAGTGCACTCTCTGGACTCACTGCACTGCATCCCCAGTGGTGCCAGTGCACTCTCCGGACTCACTGCACTGCATCCCTAATGGTGCCAGTGCACTCTCTGGACTCACTGCAGTGCATCCCCAGTGGTGCCAGTGCACTCTCTGCTCTCACTGCACTGCATCCGCAGTGGTGCCAGTGCACTCTCTGCACTCACTGCACTGCATCCCCGGTGTTCCCAGAGCACTCTCTGGACTCACCGAGGTGCATCCCCAGTGGTGCCAGTGCACTCTCTGGACTCACCGCACTGCATCCCGAGTGGTGCCAGTGCACTCTCTGGACTCACTGCAGTGCAGCCCCTGAGGTGCCAGTGTACTCTCTGGACTCACTGCACTGCATCCCCAGTGGTGCCAGTGCACTCTCTGGACTCACTGCACTGCATCCCCAGTGGTGCCTGTGCACTCTATGGACTAACTGCACTGCATCCCCAGTGGTGCCAGTGCACTCTCTGGACTCACTGCACTGCATCCCCAGTGGTTCCAGTGCACTCTCTGGATCACTGCACTGCATCACCATTGGTGCCAGGGCACTCTCCGGACTCACTGCAGTGCATCCCCAGTGGTGCCAGTGCACTCTTTCGAGTCACTGCACTGCATCCCCAGTGGTGCCAGTGCATTTTCTGGACTCACTGCAATGCATCCCCATTGGTGCCAGTGCATTCTCTGGAGTCACTGCAGTGCATCCCCAGTGGTGCCAGTGCACTCTCTGGACTCACTGCACTGCATCCCCAGTGGTGCCACTGCACTCTCTGGACTCACTGCAGTGCATCCCCAGTGGTGCCAGTGCACTCTCTGGACTCACTGCACTGCATCCCCAGTGTTGCCAGTGCACTCTCTGGAGTCACTGCACTGCATTCCCAGTGGTGCCAGTGCACTCTCTGGACTCACTGCAGTGCATCCCCAGTGGTGCCAGTGCACTCTCTGGACTCACTGCAGTGCATCCCCAGTGGCGCCAGTGCACTCTCTGGACTCACTGCACTGCATCCCATTGGTGCTAGTGCACTCTCTGGACTCACTGCACTGCATCCCCAGTTGTGCCAGTGCACTCTCTGGACTCACTGCAGTGCATCCCCAGTGGTGCCAGTGCACTCTCTGGACTCACTGCAGTGCTTCCGCACTGGTGCCAGTGCACTCTCTGCACTCACTGCAGTGCATCCCCAGTGGTGCCTCTGCACTCTCTGGAGTCACTGCACTGCATCCCCAGTGGTGCCAGTGCACTCTCTGGACTCACTGTAGTGCATCCCCAGTGGTGCCAGTGCACTCTCTGGACTCACTGCACTGCATCCCCAGTGGTGCCAGTGCACTCTCTGGACTCACTGCAGTGCAGCACTTGTGGTGCCTTTGCACTCTCAGGACTCACTGCACTGCATCCCCAGTGGTGCCAGTGCACTCTCTGGACTCAGTGCACTGCATCCCCAGTGGTGCCAGTGCACTCTCTGAACTCAGTGCACTGCATCCCCAATGGTGCCACTGCACTCTCTGGACTCACTGCAGTGCATCCCCAGTGGTGCCAGTGCACTCTCTGGACTCACTGCACTGCATCCCCAGTGGTGCCAGTGCACTCTCTGGACTCACTGCAGTGCAGCCCTTGTGGTGACTTTGCACTCTCAGGACTCACTGCACTGCATCCCCATTGGTGCCAGTGCACTCTCTGGACTCAGTGCACTGCATCCCCAGTGGTGCCAGTGCACTCTCTGAACTCAGTGCACTGCATCCCCAATGGTGCCACTGCACTCTCTGGACTCACTGCACTGCATCCCCAGTGGTGCCAGTGCACTCTCTGGACTCACTGCAGTGCATCCCCAGTGGTGCCAGTGCACTCTCTGAGCTCTTTGCAGTGCATCCCCAGTGGTGCCAGTGCACTCTCTGGACTCACTGCACTGCATCCCCAGTGGTGCCAGTGCACTCTCTGGACTCACTGCACTGCATCCCCAGTGGTGCCAGTGCACTCTCTGGACTCACTGCACTGCATCCCCAGTGGTGCCAGTGTAGTCTCTGGACTCACAGCAGTGCATCCGCAGTGGTGCCAGTGCACTCTCTGGACTCACTGCAGTGCATCCCCAGTGGTGCCAGTGCACTCTCTGAGCTCTTTGCAGTGCATCCCCAGTGGTGCCAGTGTAGTCTCTGGACTCACAGCAGTGCATCCCCAGTGGTGCCAGTGCACTCTCTGCACTCACTGCAGTGCATCTCCAGTGGTGCCAGTGCAATCTCTGGACTCACTCCACTGCATCCCCAGTGGTGACAGTGCACTCTGTGGACTCACTGCAGTGCATCCCCAGTGGTGCCAGTGCACTCTCTGGACTCACTGCAGTGCTTCCGCACTGGTGCCAGTGCACTCTCTGCACTCACTGCACTGCATCAACAGTGGTGCCTCTGCACTCTCTGGAGTCACTGCACTGCATCCCCAGTGGTGCCAGTGCACTCTCTGGACTCACTGTAGTGCAACCCCAGTGGTGCCAGTGCACTCTCTGGACTGACTGCAGTGCATCCCCAGTGGTGCCAGTGCACTCTCTGGACTCACTTCAGTGCAGCCCTTGTGGTGCCTTTGCACTCTCAGGACTCACTGCACTGCATCCCCAGTGGTGCCAGTGCACTCTCTGGACTCAGTGCCCTGCATCCCCAGTGGTGCCAGTGCACTCTCTGAACTCAGTGCACTGCATCCCCAATGGTGCCAGTGCACTCTCTGGACTCACTGCACTGCATCCCCAGTGGTGCCAGTGCACTCTCTGCACTCACTGCACTGCACTCCAGTGTTCCCAGAGCACTCTCTGGACTCACTGCAGTACATCGCCAGTGGTGCCAGTGCACTCTCTGGACTCACTGCACTGCATCCCCAGTGGTGCCAGTGCCATCTGTGGACTCACTGCACTGCATCCCCAGTGGTGCCACTGCACTCTCTGGACTCACTGCACTGCATCACCATTGGTGCCAGGGCACTCTCCGGACTCACTGCAGTGCATCCGCAGTGGTGCCAGTGCACTCTTTCGAGTCACTGCACTGCATCCCCATTACTGCCAGTGCTTTCTCTGGACTCATTGCAGTGCATCCCCAGTGGTGCCAGTGCACTCTCTGGACTCACTGCACTGCATCCCCAGTGGTGCCAGTGCACTCTCTGGACTCACTGCAGTGCATCCCCAGTGCTGACAGTGCACTCTCTGGACTCACTGCACTGCATTCCCCAGTGCTGACAGTGCACTCTCTGGACTCACTGCAGTGCATCCCCAGTGGTGCCAGTGCACTCTCTGGACTCACTGCACTGCATTCCCAGTGGTGCCAGTGCACTCTCCGGACTCACTGCACTGCATCCCTAATGGTGCCAGTGCACTCTCTGGACTCACTGCAGTGCATCCCCAGTGGTGCCAGTGCACTCTCTGCTCTCACTGCACTGCATCCGCAGTGGTGCCAGTGCACTCTCTGCACTCACTGCACTGCATCCCCGGTGTTCCCAGAGCACTCTCTGGACTCACCGAGGTGCATCCCCAGTGGTGCCAGTGCACTCTCTGGACTCACCGCACTGCATCCCGAGTGGTGCCAGTGCACTCTCTGGACTCACTGCAGTGCAGCCCCTGAGGTGCCAGTGTACTCTGTGGACTCACTGCACTGCATCCCCAGTGGTGCCAGTGCACTCTCTGGACTCACTGCACTGCATCCCCAGTGGTGCCTGTGCACTCTATGGACTAACTGCACTGCATCCCCAGTGGTGCCAGTGCACTCTCTGGACTCACTGCACTGCATCCCCAGTGGTTCCAGTGCACTCTCTGGATCACTGCACTGCATCACCATTGGTGCCAGGGCACTCTCCGGACTCACTGCAGTGCATCCCCAGTGGTGCCAGTGCACTCTTTCGAGTCACTGCACTGCATCCCCAGTGGTGCCAGTGCATTTTCTGGACTCACTGCAATGCATCCCCATTGGTGCCAGTGCATTCTCTGGAGTCACTGCAGTGCATCCCCAGTGGTGCCAGTGCACTCTCTGGACTCACTGCACTGCATCCCCAGTGGTGCCACTGCACTCTCTGGACTCACTGCAGTGCATCCCCAGTGGTGCCAGTGCACTCTCTGGACTCACTGCACTGCATCCCCAGTGTTGCCAGTGCACTCTCTGGAGTCACTGCACTGCATTCCCAGTGGTGCCAGTGCACTCTCTGGACTCACTGCAGTGCATCCCCAGTGGTGCCAGTGCACTCTCTGGACTCACTGCAGTGCATCCCCAGTGGCGCCAGTGCACTCTCTGGACTCACTGCACTGCATCCCATTGGTGCTAGTGCACTCTCTGGACTCACTGCACTGCATCCCCAGTTGTGCCAGTGCACTCTCTGGACTCACTGCAGTGCATCCCCAGTGGTGCCAGTGCACTCTCTGGACTCACTGCAGTGCTTCCGCACTGGTGCCAGTGCACTCTCTGCACTCACTGCAGTGCATCCCCAGTGGTGCCTCTGCACTCTCTGGAGTCACTGCACTGCATCCCCAGTGGTGCCAGTGCACTCTCTGGACTCACTGTAGTGCATCCCCAGTGGTGCCAGTGCACTCTCTGGACTCACTGCACTGCATCCCCAGTGGTGCCAGTGCACTCTCTGGACTCACTGCAGTGCAGCACTTGTGGTGCCTTTGCACTCTCAGGACTCACTGCACTGCATCCCCAGTGGTGCCAGTGCACTCTCTGGACTCAGTGCACTGCATCCCCAGTGGTGCCAGTGCACTCTCTGAACTCAGTGCACTGCATCCCCAATGGTGCCACTGCACTCTCTGGACTCACTGCAGTGCATCCCCAGTGGTGCCAGTGCACTCTCTGGACTCACTGCACTGCATCCCCAGTGGTGCCAGTGCACTCTCTGGACTCACTGCAGTGCAGCCCTTGTGGTGACTTTGCACTCTCAGGACTCACTGCACTGCATCCCCATTGGTGCCAGTGCACTCTCTGGACTCAGTGCACTGCATCCCCAGTGGTGCCAGTGCACTCTCTGAACTCAGTGCACTGCATCCCCAATGGTGCCACTGCACTCTCTGGACTCACTGCACTGCATCCCCAGTGGTGCCAGTGCACTCTCTGGACTCACTGCAGTGCATCCCCAGTGGTGCCAGTGCACTCTCTGAGCTCTTTGCAGTGCATCCCCAGTGGTGCCAGTGCACTCTCTGGACTCACTGCACTGCATCCCCAGTGGTGCCAGTGCACTCTCTGGACTCACTGCACTGCATCCCCAGTGGTGCCAGTGCACTCTCTGGACTCACTGCACTGCATCCCCAGTGGTGCCAGTGTAGTCTCTGGACTCACAGCAGTGCATCCGCAGTGGTGCCAGTGCACTCTCTGGACTCACTGCAGTGCATCCCCAGTGGTGCCAGTGCACTCTCTGAGCTCTTTGCAGTGCATCCCCAGTGGTGCCAGTGTAGTCTCTGGACTCACAGCAGTGCATCCCCAGTGGTGCCAGTGCACTCTCTGCACTCACTGCAGTGCATCTCCAGTGGTGCCAGTGCAATCTCTGGACTCACTCCACTGCATCCCCAGTGGTGACAGTGCACTCTGTGGACTCACTGCACTGCATCCCCAGTGGTGCCAGTGCACTCTCTGGACTCACTGCACTGCATCCCCGGTGTTCCCAGAGCACTCTCTGGACTCACTGCAGTGCATCCCCAGTGGTGCCAGTGCACTCTCTGGACTCACCGCACTGCATCCCCAGTGGTGCCAGTGCACTCTCCGGACTCACTGCAGTGCATCCCCAGTGGTGCCAGTGCACTCTCTGGAGTCACCGCAGTGCATCCCCAGTGGTGCCAGTGCACTCTCTGCACTCACTGCACTGCATCCCCAGTGGTGCCAGTGCACTCTCTGGACTCACTGCACTGCATCCCCAGTGGTGCCAGTGCACTCTCTGGACTCACTGCACTGCATCCCCAGTGGTGCCAGTGCACTCTCTGGAGTCACTGCTCTGCATCCCCAGTGGTGCCAGTGCACTCTCTGGAGTCACTGCACTGCATCCCCAGTGGTGCCAGTGCACTCTCTGGACTCACTGTAGTGCATCCCCAGTGGTGCCAGTGCACTCTCTGGACTCACTGCACTGCATCCCCAGTGGTGCCAGTGCACTCTCTGAACTCACTGCAGTGCAGCACTTGTGGTGCCTTTGCACTCTCAGGACTCACTGCACTGCATCCCCAGTGGTGCCAGTGCACTCTCTGGACTCAGTGCACTGCATCCCCAGTGGTGCCAGTGCACTCTCTGAACTCAGTGCACTGCATCCCCAATGGTGCCACTGCACTCTCTGGACTCACTGCAGTGCATCCCCAGTGGTGCCAGTGCACTCTCTGGACTCACTGCACTGCATCCCCAGTGGTGCCAGTGCACTCTCTGGACTCACTGCAGTGCAGCACTTGTGGTGACTTTGCACTCTCAGGACTCACTGCACTGCATCCCCATTGGTGCCAGTGCACTCTCTGGACTCAGTGCACTGCATCCCCAGTGGTGCCAGTGCACTCTCTGAACTCAGTGCACTGCATCCCCAATGGTGCCACTGCACTCTCTGGACTCACTGCAGTGCATCCCCAGTGGTGCCAGTGCACTCTCTGGACTCACTGCAGTGCATCCCCAGTGGTGCCAGTGCACTCTCTGAGCTCTTTGCAGTGCATCCCCAGTGGTGCCAGCGCACTCTCTGGACTCACTGCACTGCATCCCCAGTGGTGCCAGTGCACTCTCTGGACTCACTGCACTGCATCCCCAGTGGTGCCAGTGCACTCTCTGGACTCACTGCACTGCATCCCCAGTGGTGCCAGTGTAGTCTCTGGACTCACAGCAGTGCATCCGCAGTGGTGCCAGTGCACTCTCTGGACTCACTGCAGTGCATCCGCAGTGGTGCCAGTGCACTCTCTGAGCTCTTTGCAGTGCATCCCCAGTGGTGCCAGCGCACTCTTCGGACTCACTGCACTGCATCCCCAGTGGTGCCAGTGCACTCTCTGGACTCAAGGCAGTTCATCCCCAGTGGTGCCAGTGCACTCTCTGTACTCACTGCACTGCATCCCCAGTGGTGCCAGTGTAGTCTCTGGACTCACAGCAGTGCATCCCCAGTGGTGCCAGTGCACTCTCTGCACTCACTGCAGTGCATCTCCAGTGGTGCCAGTGCAATCTCTGGACTCACTCCACTGCATCCCCAGTGGTGACAGTGCACTCTGTGGACTCACTGCACTGCATCCCCAGTGGTGCCAGTGCACTCTCTGGACTCACTGCACTGCATCCCCGGTGTTCCCAGAGCACTCTCTGGACTCACTGCAGTGCATCCCCACTGGTGCCAGTGCACTCTCTGGACTCACTGCACTGCATCCCCTGTGGTGCCAGTGCACTCTCTGTACTCACTGCAGTGCATCCCCAGTGGTGCCAGTGCACTCTCCGGACTCACTGCAGTGCATCCCAAGTGGTGCCAGTGCACTCTCTGGACTCACTGCAGTGCATCCCCAGTGGTGCCAGTGCACTCTCTGGACTCACTGCACTGCATCCCCAGTGGTGCCAGTGCACTCTCCGGACTCACTGCAGTGCGTCCCCAGTGGTGCCAGTGCACTCTCCGGACTCACTGCAGTGCGTCCCTAGTGGTGCCAGGGCACTCTCTGCAGACAATGCAGTGCATCCCCAAAGGTGACAGTGCACTCTCTGGACTCACTGTACTGCTCGAGCCGCGGCAACCGCTCCAGCCGCGGTAGCCACTCCAGCCTCGGCAGCCGCTCCTGCCGCTCCAGCCGCGGCAGCCGCGGCAGACGCTCCAGCCGCGGCAGCCGCTCCATCCGCGGCATACGCGGCAGATGCTCCAGCCGCTCCAGCCGCGGCAGCCGCTCCAACCGCGGTAGGCGCTCCAGCCGCGGCAGCCGCTCCAGCCGCGGCAGCCGCTCCAGCCGCGGCAGCCGCTCCAGCCGCGGCAGACGCGGCAGCCGCTCCAGCCGTGGCAGCCGCTCCACTCGGTAGCGGCTTTCGCGGCAGCCGCGGCTGGAGCGCCTGTCGCGGCTGCCGAGGCTGGAGCGGCTGCCGCGGCTGGAGCGGCTGCGGCGGCTGGAGCGTCTAGAGCGTCTGCCGCGGCTGGAGGGGCTACCGCGGCTGGAGCGGCTGAGGCGGCTGGAGCGGATGCCGCGGCTGGAGCAGTGCAGTGAGTCCAGAGAGTCAACTGGCACCACAGGGCATGCACTGCAGTTACTCCAGAGAGTGCACTGGAACCACTGGGGATGCAGTTCAGTGAGTCCAGAGAGTGCACTGGCACTACCGGGGATTCAGATACATTCTCACGGCAGTGAGATCCCCAGTAGTGCCAGTGCACTCTCTGGACTCACAGCAGTGCATCCCCAGTGGTGCCAGTGCACTCTCTGTAGTCACTGTGCTACATCCCCAGTGGTGACAGTGCACACTCTGGACTCACTGCAGTGTATCCCCTGTGGTGCCAGTGCACTCTGTGGACTCACTGCACTGCATCCCCAGTGGTGCCAGTGTACTCTCTGGACTCACGGCACTGCATCCCCAGTGGTGCCTGTGCACTCTCTTGAGTCACTGCACTGCATCCCCAGTGGAGCCAGTGCACTCTATGGACTAACTGCACTGCATCCCCAGTGGTGCCAGTGCACTCTCTGGACTCACTGCACTGCATCCCCAGTGGTGCCAGTGCACTCTCTGGACTCACTGCACTGCATCCCCAGTGGTTCCAGTGCACTCTCTGGATCACTGCATTGCATCACCATTTGTGCCAGGGCACTCTCCGGATTCACTGCAGTGCATCCCCAGTGGTGCCAGTGCACTCTTTCGTGTCACTGCACTGCATCCCCAGTGGTGCCAGTGCATTCTCTGGACTCACTGCAGTGCATCCCCATTGGTGCCAGTGCAGTCTCTGGAGTCACTGCAGTGCATCCCCAGTGGTGCCAGTGCACTCTCTGGACTCACTGCACTGCATCCCCAGTGATGACAGTGCACTCTCTGGACTCACTGCACTGCATCCCCAGTGGTGCCAGTGTACTCTCTGGACTCAGTGCACTGCATCCCCAGTGGTGCCACTGCACTCTCTGGACTCACTGCAGTGCATCCCCAGTGGTGCCAGTGCACTCTCTGGACTCACTGCAGTGCATCCCCAGTGTTGCCAGTGCACTCTCTGGAGTCACTGCACTGCATCCCCAGTGTTGCCAGTGCACTATCTGGACTCACTGCAGTGCATCCCCAGTGGTGCCAGTGCACTCTCTGGACTCACTGCAGTGCATCCCCAGTGGCGCCAGTGCACTCTGTGGACTCACTGCACTGCATCCCCAGTGGTGCCATTGCACTCTCTGGACTCACTGCACTGCATCCCCAGTGGTGCCAGTGCACTCTCTGGACTCACTGCACTGCATCCCCAGTTGTGCCATTGCACTCTCTGGACTCACTGCAGTGCATCCCCAGTGGTGCCAGTGCACTCTCTGGACTCACTGCAGTGCTTCCGCACTGGTGCCAGTGCACTCTCTGCACTCACTGCACTGCATCAACAGTGGTGCCTCTGCACTCTCTGGAGTCACTGCACTGCATCCCCAGTGGTGCCAGTGCACTCTCTGGACTCACTGTAGTGCATCCCCAGTGGTGCCAGTGCACTCTCTGGACTCACTGCACTGCATCCCCAGTGGTGCCAGTGCACTCTCTGGACTCACTGCAGTGCAGCACTTGTGGTGCCTTTGCACTCTCAGGACTCACTGCACTGCATCCCCAGTGGTGCCAGTGCACTCTCTGGACTCAGTGCACTGCATCCCCAGTGGTGCCAGTGCACTCTCTGAACTCAGTGCACTGCATCCCCAATGGTGCCACTGCACTCTCTGGACTCACTGCAGTGCATCCCCAGTGGTGCCAGTGCACTCTCTGGACTCACTGCACTGCATCCCCAGTGGTGCCAGTGCACTCTCTGGACTCACTGCAGTGCAGCCCTTGTGGTGCCTTTGCACTCTCAGGACTCACTGCACTGCATCCCCAGTGGTGCCAGTGCACTCTCTGGACTCAGTGCACTGCATCCCCAGTGGTGCCAGTGCACTCTCTGAACTCAGTGCACTGCATCCCCAATGGTGCCACTGCACTCTCTGGACTCACTGCAGTGCATCCCCAGTGGTGCCAGTGCACTCTCTGGACTCACTGCAGTGCATCCCCAGTGGTGCCAGTGCACTCTCTGAGCTCTTTGCAGTGCATCCCCAGTGGTGCCAGCGCACTCTCTGGACTCACTGCACTGCATCCCCAGTGGTGCCAGTGCACTCTCTGGACTCACTGCACTGCATCCCCAGTGGTGCCAGTGCACTCTCTGGACTCACTGCACTGCATCCCCAGTGGTGCCAGTGTAGTCTCTGGACTCACAGCAGTGCATCCGCAGTGGTGCCAGTGCACTCTCTGAGCTCTTTGCAGTGCATCCCCAGTGGTGCCAGCGCACTCTTCGGACTCACTGCACTGCATCCCCAGTGGTGCCAGTGTAGTCTCTGGACTCACAGCAGTGCATCCCCAGTGGTGCCAGTGCACTCTCTGGACTCACTGCACTGCATCCCCAGTGGTGCCAGTGTAGTCTCTGGACTCACTGCAGTGCATCCCCAGTGGTGCCAGTGCACTCTCTGAGCTCTTTGCAGTGCATCCCCAGTGGTGCCAGCGCACTCTTCGGACTCACTGCAGTGCATCCCCAGTGGTCCCAGTGCACTCTCTGGACTCACTGCACTGCATCCCCAGTGATGCCAGTGCACTCTCTGGACTCACTGCAGTGCATCCCCTGTGGAGCCAGTGCACTCTCTGGACTCACTGCACTGCATCCCCTGTGGTGCCAGTGCACTCTCTGTACTCACTGCAGTGCAACCCCAATGGTGCCAGTGCATTCTCTTTACTCACTGCAGTGCATCCCCACTGGTGCCAGTGCACTCTCTGGACTCACTGCAGTGCATCCCAAGTGGTGCCAGTGCAGTCTCTGGACTCACTGCAGTGCATCCCCAGTGGTGCCAGTGCACTCTCTGGACTCACTGCACTGCATCAACTGTGGTGCCAGTGCACTCTCCGGACTCACTGCAGTGCGTCCCTAGTGGTGCCAGGGCACTCTCTGCAGACAATGCAGTGCATCCCCAAAGGTGACAGTGCACTCTCTGGACTCACTGTACTGCTCGAGCCGCGGCAACCGCTCCAGCCGCGGTAGCCACTCCAGCCTCGGCAGCCGCTCCTGCCGCTCCAGCCGCGGCAGCCGCGGCAGACGCTCCAGCCGCGGCAGCCGCTCCATCCGCGGCATACGCGGCAGATGCTCCAGCCGCTCCAGCCGCGGCAGCCGCTCCAACCGCGGTAGGCGCTCCAGCCGCGGCAGCCGCTCCAGCCGCGGCAGCCGCTCCAGCCGCGGCAGACGCGGCAGCCGCTCCAGCCGTGGCAGCCGCCCCACTCGGTAGCGGCTTTCGCGGCAGCCGCGGCTGGAGCGCCTGTCGCGGCTGCCGAGGCTGGAGCGGCTGCCGCGGCTGGAGCGGCTGCGGCGGCTGGAGCGTCTAGAGCGTCTGCCGCGGCTGGAGGGGCTAGCGCGGTTAGAGCGGCTGGAGCGGCTTCCGCGGCTGGAGCGGCTGCCGCGGCTGGAGAGCCTGCAGCGGATGGAGCGGCTGCCGCGGCTGCCGCGGCTGGAGCGGCTGCCGAGGCTGGAGGGGCTGCCGAGGCTGGAGGGGCTGCCGCGGCTGTAGCGGCTGCCGCGGCTCGAGCAGTACAGTGAGTCCAGAGAGTGCACTGTCACCTTTGGGGATGCACTCCATTGTCTGCAGAGAGTGCCCTGGCACCACTGGGGATGCACTGCAGTCAGTCCAGAGAGTGCACTGGCACCACTGGTGATGCAGTGCAGTGAGTCCAGAGAGTGCAAAGGCACCACAAGGGATGCACTGCAGTGAGTCCAGAGAGTGCACTGGCACCAGTGGGGATGCACTGCGGTGAGTAAAGAGAATGCACTGGCACCATTGGGGTTGCACTGCAGTGAGTCCAGAGAGTGCACTGGCACCACTGGGGATGCAGTGCAGTGAGTCCAGAGAGTGCACTGGCACCTTGGGGATGCAGTGCAGTGAGTCCAGAGTGTGCACTGGCACCACTGGGGATGCAGTGCGGTGAGTCCAGAGAGTGCCCTGGCAACACTGGGGATGCAGTTCGGTGAGTCCAGAGAGTGCTCTGGGAACACCGGGGATGCAGTGCAGTGAGTGCAGAGAGTGCCCTGGCACCACTGGGATGCAGTGCACTGAGTCCACAGAGTGCACTGGCACCACTGGGGATGCACTGCAGTGATTCTAGTAAGTGCACTGGCACCTTCGGGATGAAGTGCAATGACTCCAGAGAGTGCACTGGCACCACTGGGGATGCACTGCCGTGAGTGCAGAGAGTGCACTGGCACCAGTGGGGATGCAGTGCAGTGTGTAAAGAGAATGCACTGGCACCATTGGGGTTGCACTGCAGTTAGTCCAGAGAGTGCACTGGCACCACAGGGGATGCAGTGCAGTGAGACCAGAGGTTGCAGTGGCACCACTGGGGATGCAGTGCAGTGAGTCCAGAGAGTGCACTGGCACCTTGGGGATGCAGTGCAGTGAGTCCAGAGAGTGCACTGGCACCACTGGGGATGCAGTGCAGTGAGTCCAGAGAGTGCACTGGCACCACTGGGGATGCACTGCAGTGAGTCCAGAGAGTGCACTGGCACCACTGGCGATGCACCCCTTCAAGTCCAGAGAGTGCACTGGCACCACTGTGGATGCACTGCAGTGAGTGCAGAGAGTGCACTGGCACCACTGGGGATGCAGTGCAGTGAGTCCAGAGAGTGCACTGCCACCACTGGGGATGCAATGCAGTGAGTCCAGAGAGTGCACTGGCACCACTGGGGATGCACTGCACTGAGTCCTGGGAGTGCACTGGCACCACTGGGGATGCACTGCAGTGAGTCCAGAGAGTGCATTGGCACCACTGGGGATGCACTGCAGTTAGTCCAGATGTTAGCCTAGCAACCACATAATCACCAAGTGATTATATGAAGGTGCTTTATTCAGCGCTGGAAGCCGGGGCAGGTGCCCAAATCTGGCTTCAAGTCCCGTTACTTCCCAGCCGTTATTTATACATACAATATTGCGTCAGGTATACATATTCTTACAGGTTGCAACAGCAGCCTCGCTTTTCATTCTAATTAGCTCCCCTCCCCTTTGCACATGCGTGGCGCACTCTGGTGGTCGTCCAGGTGGTCGTCCAGATGAAGTAAGGAGTCTTCCTCTCCGCTAAACCTTTCACCTTTCTTACTCGATGCATGCTCCCTCCGCTTCTTGGTTCTGCTTCAACTCATTTCATTATTTCCAGGCCCTTATCTAAGGTCAGGTTGTACCTGTTCCCTCCAGAGGTTCCCCTTCAATGACTCTTTTGATTGTTCAATGTACTCCCGAAGTATCCAGTATACATAGATTAATTGATAATGTAAGTACATTTGGCAATGCTTAATTATACTGTAGGTCCCATTACCTAAGAGACATTAGAAAAACATCCATTCGATTCTCCCCAACACTAACACAGAGACTGCACTGGCACCACTGGGGATGCAGTGCAGTGAGTCCAGAGAGGGCACTGGCACCACTGGGGATGCAGTGCAGTGAGTCCAGAGAGTGCACTGGCACCACTGGCGATGCACTGCAGTGAGTCCACAGAGTGCACTGGCACCACCTGGGATGCAGTGCAGTGAGTCCAGAAAATGCACTGGCACCACTGGGGATGCAGTGCAGTGAGTCCAGAGAGTGCACTGGCACCACAGGAGTTGAAGTGCAGTGAGTCAAGAGAGTGCACTGGAACCACTGGGGATGCAGCGCAGTGACTCCTGAGAGTGCACTGGCACCACTGGGGATGCAGTGCAGTGAGTCCAGAGAGTGCACTGGCACCACTGGGGATGCAGTGCCGTGAGTCCAGAGAGTGCATTGGCACCACTGGGGATGCGCTGCAATGAGTCCAGAGAGTGCACTGGCACCAATGGCAACGCAGAGCAGTGAGTCGAGAGAGTGCACTGGCACCACAGGGGATGCAGTGCAGTGAGTCCAGAGAGTGCACTGGCACCACTGGGGATGCAGTGCAGTGAGTCCAGAGAGTGCACTGGCACCACTGGGGATGCAGTGCAGTGAGTCCAGAGAGTTCACTGGCACCACTGGGGATGTAGTGCAGTGAGTCCAGAGAGTGCACTGGCACCAATGGGGATGCAGTGCAGTGAGTCCAGAGAGTACAGTGGCACCACTGGGGATGCAGTGCAGTGAGTCCAAAGAGTGCACTGGCACCATTGGGGATGCACTGCAGTGAGTCCAGAGACTTCACAGGCACCACTGGGGATGCACTGCAGTGAGTCCAGAGAGTGCCCTGGCACCACTGGGAATGCAGCGAGTCCAGACAGTGCACTGGCACCACTGGGGATGCAGTGCAGTGAGACCAGAGAGTGCACTGGCACCACTGGGGATGCACCCCGGCAAGTCCAGAGAGTGCACTGGCACCACTGGGGATGCAGTGCAGTGAGTCCAGAGAGTGCACTGGCACCACTGGGGATGCACTGCAGTGAGTCCAAAGAGTGCACTGGCACCACTGGGGATGCAGTGCAGTGAGTAAAGAGAGTGCACTGGCACCACTGGGGATGCAGTGCAGTGAGTCCAGAGAGTGCACTGGCACCACTGGGGATGGACTGCAGTGAGTCCAGAGAGTGCACTGGCACCACTGGGGATGCAGTGCAGTGAGTCCAGAGAGTGCACTGGCACCAGTGGGGATGCACTGCAGTGAGTAAAGAGAATGCACTGGCACCACTGGGGGTGCAGTGCAGTGAGTCCAGAGAGTGCACTGGCACCACTGGGGATGCAGTGCAGTGAGTCCAGAGAGTGCACTGGCACCACTGGGGATGCACTGCAGTGAGTCCAGAGAGTGCACTGGCACCACTGGGATGCAGTGCAGTGAGTCCAGAGAGTGCACTGGCACCACTGGGATGCAGTGCACTGAGTCCACAGAGTGCACTGGCACCACAGGGGATACAATGCAGTGAGTCCAGAGAGTGCACTGGCACCACTGGGGATGCACTGCCGTGAGCGCAGAGGGTGCACTGGCACCGCTGGGGATGCAGTGCAGTGAGTAAAGAGAGTGCAATGGCACCACTGGGGATGCACTGCAGTGAGTCCAGAGAGTGCACTGGCACCGCTGGTGATTCAGTTCCTTGAGTCTAGAGAGTGAACTGGCACCACTGGGGATGTAGAGCAGTGAGTCCAGAGAGTGCACTGGCACATCTGGGGATGCACCCCGGTGACTCCAGAGAGTGCACTGGCACCACTGGGGATGCACCCTGTCAAGTCCAGAGAGTGCACTGTCACCACTGGGGATGCAGTGCAGTGAGTCCAGAGAGTGCACTAGCACCACTGGGGATGCAGTGCAGTGAGTCCAGAGAGTGCACTGGTAGCACTGGGGATGCACTGCAGTGAGTCCAGAGAGTGCACTGGCACCACTGGGGATGCACTGCAGTGAGACCAGAGGTTGCAGTGGCACCACTGGGGATGCAGTGAAGTGAGTCCAGAGAGTGCACTGGTTCGATTGGGGATGCACTGCAGTGAGTCCAGAGAGTACACTGGCACCACTGGGGATGCACTGCAGTGAGTCCAGAGAGTGCACTGGCACCACTGCGGATGCAATGCAGTGAGTCCAGAGAGTGCACTGGCACCACTGGGGATGCACCCCGGCAAGTCCAGAGAGTGCACTGGCACCACTGGGGATGCAGCGCACTGAGTCCAGAGAGTACACTGGCACCACTGTGGATGCAGTGCAGTGAGTCCAGAGAGTGCACTGGCACCACTCTGGATGCAGTGCAGTGAGTCCAGAGAGTGCACTGGCACCACTGGGGATGCACTGCAGTGAGTCCAGGGAGTGCACTGGCACCACTGGGGATGTACTGCAGTGAGTCCAGAGAGTGCACTGGCACCACTGGGGAGTCACTGCAGTGACTCCAGAGAGTGCACTGTCAGCACTGGGGATGCACTGCAGTGAGTCCAGGGAGTGCACTGGCACCACTGGGGATGCACTGCAGTGAGTCCAGAGAGTGCACTGGGACCACTGGGGATGCACTGCAGTGAGTCCAGATGTTAGCCTAGCAACCACATAATCACCAAGTGATTATATGAAGGTGCTTTATTCAGCGCTGGAAGCCGGGGCAGGTGCCCAAATCTGGCTTCAAGTCCCGTTACTTCCCAGCCATTATTTATACATACAATATTGCGTCAGGTATACATATTCATTACAGGTTGCAACAGCAGCCTCGCTTTTCATTCTAATTAGCTCCCCTCCCCTTTGCACATGCGTGGCGCACTCTGGTGGTCGTCCAGGTGGTCGTCCAGATGAAGTAAGGAGTCTTCCTCTCCGCTAAGCTTTTCACCTTTCTTACTCGACGCGTGCTCCCTCCGCTTCTTGGTTCTGCTTCAACTCATTTCATCATTTCCAGGCCCTTATCCAAGGTCAGGTTGTACCTGTTCCCTCCCAAGGTTCCCCTTCAATGACTCTTTTGATTGTTCAATGTACTCCCTAAGTATCCAGTATACATAGATTAATTGATAATGTAAGTACATTTGGCAATGCTTAATTATACTGTAGGTCCCATTACGTAAGAGACATTAGTAAAACATCCATTCGATTCTCCCCAACAATAACACAGAGACTGCACTGGCACCACTGGGGATGCAGTGCAGTGAGTCCAGAGAGGGCACTAGCACCACTGGGGATGCAATGCAGTGAGTCCAGAGAGTGCACTGGCACCACTGGCGATGCACTGCAGTGAGTCCAGAGAGTGCACTGGCACCACCTGGGATGCAGTGCAGTGAGTCCAGAGAGTGCACTGGCACCACTGGTGATGCAGTGCAGTGACTCCAGAGAGTGCACTGGCACTACTGGAGTTGCAGTGCAGTGAGTCCAGAGAGTGCACTGGAACCACTGGGGATGCAGCGCAGTGACTCCTGAGAGTGCACTGGCACCACTGGGGATGCAGTGCAGTGAGTCCAGAGAGTGCACTGGCACCACTGGGGATGCAGTGCCGTGAGTCCAGAGAGTGCATTGGCACCTCTGGGGATGCACTGCAATGAGTCCAGAGAGTGCACTGGCACCAATGGCAACGCAGAGCAGTTAGTCGAGAGAGTGCACTGGCACCACAGGGGATGCAGTGCAGTGAGTCCAGAGAGTGCACTGGCACCACTGGGGATGCAGTGCAGTGAGTCCAGAGAGTGCACTGGCACCACTGGGGATGTAGTGCAGTGAGTCCACAGAGGGCACTGGCACCACTGGGGATGCATTGTAGTGAGTCCAGAGAGTACAGTGGCACCACTGGGGATGCAGTGCAGTGAGTTCAGAGAGTGCACTGGCACCATTGGGGATGCACTGCAGTGAGTCCAGAGACTTCACAGGCACCACTGGGGATGCAGTGCAGTGAGTCCAGAGAGTGACCTGGCACCACTGGGAATGCAGTGAGTCCAGACAGTGCACTGGCACCACTGGGGATACACTGCAGTGAGTCCAGAGAGTGCACTGGCACCACTGGAGATGCACCCCGGAAGTCCAGAGAGTGCACTGGCACCACTGGGGATGCAGTGCAGTGAGTCCAGAGAGTGCACTGGCACCACTGGGGATGCACTGCAGTGAGTCCAGAGAGTGCACTGGCACCACTGGGGATGCACTGCAGTGAGTCCAGAGAGTGCAGTGGCACCACTGGGTATGCAGTGCAGTGAGTCCAGAGAGTGCACTGGCACCACTGGGGATGCAGTGCAGTGAGTCCAGAGAGTGCACTGGCACCACTGGGGATGCAGTGCAGTGAGTCCAGAGAGTACAGTGGCACCTGGGGATGCAGTGCAGTGAGTCCAAAGAGTGCACTGGCACCATTGGGGATGCACTGCAGTGAGTCCAGAGACTTCACAGGCACCACTGGGGATGCAGTGCAGTGAGTCCAGAGAGTGCTTTGGCACCACTGGGAATGCAGTGAGTCCAGAGGGTGCACTGGCACCACTGGGGATGCACTGCAGTGAGTCCAGAGAGTGCACTGGCACCACTGGGGATGCACCCCGGCAAGTCCAGAGAGTGCACTGGCACCACTGGGGATGCAGTGCAGTGAGTCCAGAGAGTGCACTGGCACCACTGGGGATGCAGTGCCCTGAGTCCAGAGAGTGCACTGGCACCACTGGGGATGCACTGCAGTGAGTCCAGAGAGTGCACTGGCACCACTGGGGATGCAGTGCAGTGAGTCCAGAGAGTGCACTGGCACCACTGGGGATGCAGTGCAGTGAGTAAAGAGAGTGCACTGGCACCACTGTGGATGCAGTGCAGTGAGTCCAGAGAGTGCACTGGCACCACTGGGGATGCACTGCAGTGAGTCCAGAGAGTGCACTGGCACCACTGGGGATGCAGTGCAGTGAGTCCAGAGAGTGCACTGGCACCACTGGGGATGCACTGCAGTGAGTCCAGAGAGTGCACTGGCACCACTGGGGATGCACTGCAGTGAGTCCAGAGAGTGCACTGGCACCACTGGGGATGTAGTGCAGTGAGTCCAGAGAGTGCACTGGCAGCACTGGGGATGCAGTGCAGTGAGTCCAGAGAGTGCACTGGCACCACTGGGATACAGTGCACTGAGTCCACAGAGTGCACTGGCATCACAGGGGATACACTGCAGTGAGTCCAGAGAGTGCACTGGCACCACTGGGGATGCAGTGCCGTGAGTGCAGTGAGTGCACTGGCACCGCTGCGATTGCACCCCGGTGTTTTCAGAGAGTGCAGTGGCACCACTGAGGATGCAGTGCAGTGAGTCCAGAGAGTGCACTGGCACCACTGGGGATGCAGTGCAGTGAGTCCAGAGAGTGCACTGGCACCTTGGGGATGCAGTTCAGTGAGTCCAGAGAGTGCACTGGCACCACTGGGGATGCAGTGCAGTGAGTCCAGAGACTACACTGGCACCACTGGAAATGCACTGCAGTGAGTCCAGAGAGTGCACTGGCACCACTGGGGATGCAGTGCAGTGAGTCCAGAGAGTGCAGTGGCACCATTGGGGATGCAGTGCAGTGTGTCCAGAGAGTGCACTGGCACCACTGGGGATGCGGTGCAGTGAGTTAAGAGAGTACACTGGCGCCACTGTGGATGCACTGCAGTGAGTCCAGAGAGTGCACTGGCACCACTGGTGATGCAGTGCAATGAGTCCAGACAGCCACTGGCACCACTGGGGATGCAGTGCATTTAGTCCAGAGAGTGAACTGGCACCACAAGGGATGCAGTGCACTGAGTCCAGAGAGGGCACTGTCAGCAATGGGGATGCAGAGCAGTGAGTCCAGAGAGTGCACTGGCACCACTGGGGATGCAGTGCAGTGAGACCAGAGAGTGCACTGTCACCACTCGGATGCAGTGCAGTGAGTCCAGAGAGTGCACTGGCACCACTGGGGATGCAGTGCAGTGAGTGCAGAGAGTGCACTGGCACAAAAGGGGAAGAACCTCAGTGAGTCCAGAGAGTGCACTGGCACCACTGTGGATGCAGTGCAGTGAGTCCAGAGAGTGCACTGGCACCACAGGGGATGCAGTGCAGTGAGTCCAGAGAGTGCACTGGCACCACTGGGGATGTAGTGCACTGAGTCCACAGAGGGCACTGGCACCACTGGGGATGCAGTGTAGTGAGTCCAGAGAGTACAGTGGCACCACTGGGGATGCACTGCAGTGAGTCCAAAGAGTGCACTGGCACCATTGGGGATGCACTGCAGTGAGTCCAGAGACTTCATAGGCACCACTGGGGATGCAGTGCAGTGAGTCCAGAGAGTGCACTGGCACCACTGGGGATGCACCCCGGCAAGTCCAGAGAGTGCACTGGCACCACTGGGGATGCAGTGCAGTGAGTCCAGAGAGTGCACTGGCACCACTGGGGATGCAGTGCAGTGAGTCCAGAGAGTGCACTGGCACCACTGGGGATGCAGTACAGTGAGTCCAGAGAGTGCACTGGCACCACTGGGGATGCAGTGCACTGAGTAAAGAGAGTGCACTGGCACCACTGTGGATGCAGTGCAGTGAGTCCAGAGAGTGCACTGGCACCACTGGGGATGGACTGCAGTGAGTCCAGAGAGTGCACTGGCACCACTGGGGATGCAGTGCAGTGAGTAAAGAGAGTGCACTGGCACCACTGGGGATGCACTGCAGTGAGTCCAGAGAGTGCACTGGCACCACTTGGGATGCACTGCAGTGAGTCCAGAGAGTGCACTGGCACCATTGGGATGCAGTGCAGTGAGTCCAGAGAGTGCACTGGCACCACTGGGGATGCAGTGCAGTGAGTCCAGAGAGTGCACTGGACTGGGCTGCAGTGCACTGAGCACAGAGTGCACTGGCACCACAGGGGATACACTGCAGTGAGTCCAGAGAGTGCACTGAGATGCAACGCAGTGACAGAGTGCACTGGCACCACTCATGCAGTGCAGTGACAGAGGTGCACTACATGCAGTGCAGTGAGTCCAGAGAGTGCACTGTCACCACTGGGGATGCAGTGCAGTGAGTCCAGAGAGTGCACTGGCACCACTGGGGATGCAGTGCAGTGAGTCCAGAGAGTGCACTGGCACCTTGGGGATGCAGTTCAGTGAGTCCAGAGAGTGCACTGGCACCACTGGGGATGCAGTGCAGTGAGTCCACAGAGTACACTGGCACCACTGGTGATGCAGTGCAGTGAGTCCAGAGAGTGCACTGGCACCACTGGTGATGCAGTGCAGTGAGTTAAGAGAGTACACAGGCGCCACTGTGGATGCACTGCAGTGAGTCCAGAGAGTGCACTGGCACCACTGGTGATGCAGTGCAATGAGTCCAGAGAGCCACTGGCACCACTGGGGATGCAGTGCATTTAGTCCAGAGAGTGAACTGGCACCACTGGGGATGCAGTGCAGTGAGTCCAGAGAGGGCACTGTCAGCAATGGGGATGCAGTGCAGTGAGTCCAGAGAGTGCACTGGCACCACTGGGGATGCAGTGCAGTGAGTGCAGAGAGTGCACTGGCACAAAAGGGAATGCACTGCAGTGAGTCCAAAGAGTGCACTGGCACCACTGGGGATGCAGTTCAGTGAGTCCAGAGAGTGCACTGGCACCACTGGGGATGCACTGCAGTGAGTCCAGAGAGTGCACTGGCACCACTGGGGATGCAGTCCAATGAGTCCAGAGAGTACACTGGCACCACTGGGGATGCAGTGCAGTGAGTCCAGAGAGTGCACTGTCAGCACTGGGGATGCAGTGCAGTGAGTCCAGAGAGTGCACTGGCACCAACTGGAGCTGCACTGCTGTGAGTCCTGAGATTGCACTGGCACCACTGGGGATGCACTGCAGTGAGTCCAGAGACTTCACAGGCACCACTGGGGATGCAGTACAGTGAGTCCAGAGAGTGCACTGGCACCACTGGGGATTCAGTTCAGTGAGTCCAGAGAGTGAACTGGCACCACTGGGGATGTAGTGCAGTGAGTCCAGAGAGTGCACTGGCACCTCTGGGGATGCACCCCGGTGACTCCAGAGAGTGCACTGGCACCACTGGGGATGCACCCCGGCAAGTCCAGAGAGTGCACTGTCACCACTGGGGATGCAGTGCAGTGAGTCCAGAGAGTGCACTGGCACCACTGGGGATGCAGTGCAGTGAGTCCAGAGAGTGCACTGGTACCACTGGGGATGCAGTGCAGTGAGTCCAGAGAGTGCACTGGCACCACTGGGTATGCACTGCAGTGAGTCCAGAGAGTGCACTGGCACCACTGGGGATGCAATGCAGTGAGTCCAGAGAGTGCACTGGCACCACTGGGGATGCACTGCAGTGAGTCCAGGGAGTGCACTGGCACCACTGGGGATGCACTGCAGTGAGTCCAGAGAGTGCACTGGCACCACTGGGGATGCACTGCAGTGAGTCCAGATGTTAGCCTAGCAACCACATAATCACCAAGTGATTATATGAAGGTGCTTTATTCAGCGCTGGAAGCCGGGGCAGGTGCCCAAATCTGGCTTCAAGTCCCGTTACTTCCCAGCCATTATTTATACATACAATATTGCGTCAGGTATACATATTCATTACAGGTTGCAACAGCAGCCTCGCTTTTCATTCTAATTAGCTCCCCTCCCCTTTGCACATGCGTGGCGCACTCTGGTGGTCGTCCAGGTGGTCGTCCAGATGAAGTAAGGAGTCTTCCTCTCCGCTAAACTTTTCACCTTTCTTACTCGATGCATGCTCCCTCCGCTTCTTGGTTCTGCTTCAACTCATTTCATCATTTCCAGGCCCTTATCCAAGGTCAGGTTGCACCTGTTCCCTCCCAAGGTTCCCCTTCAATGACTCTTTTGATTGTTCAATGTACTCCCTAAGTATCCAGTATACATAGATTAATTGATAATGTAAGTACATTTGGCAATGCTTAATTATACTGTAGGTCCCATTACGTAAGAGACATTAGTAAAACATCCATTCGATTCTCCCCAACAATAACACAGAGACTGCACTGGCACCACTGGGGATGCAGTGCCGTGAGTCCAGAGAGGGCACTGGCACCACTGGGGATGCAATGCAGTGAGTCCAGAGAGTGCACTGGCACCACTGGCGATGCACTGCAGTGAGTCCAGAGAGTGCACTGGCACCACCTGGGATGCAGTGCAGTGAGTCCAGAGAGTGCACTGGCAACACTGGTGATGCAGTGCAGTGACTCCAGAGAGTGCACTGGCACCACTGGAGTTGCAGTGCAGTGAGTCCAGAGAGTGCACTGGCACCACTGGGGATGCAGCGCAGTGACTCCTGAGAGTGCACTGGCACCACTGGGGATGCAGTGCAGTGAGTCCAGAGAGTGCACTGGCACCACTGGGGATGCAGTGCCGTGAGTCCAGAGAGTGCATTGGCACCACTGGGGATGCACTGCAATGAGTCCAGAGAGTGCACTGGCACCAATGGCATCGCAGAGCAGTGAGTCGAGAGAGTGCACTGGCACCACAGGGGATGCAGTGCAGTGAGTGCAGAGAGTGCACTGGCACCACTGGGGATGCAGTGCAGTGAGTCCAGAGAGTGCACTGGCACCACTGGGGATGTAGTGCAGTGAGTCCAGAGAGTGCACTGGCACCACTGGGGATGCACTGCAGTGAGTCCAGAGAGTGCACTGGCACCACTGGGGATGCACCCCGGCAAGTCCAGAGAGTGCACTGGCACCACTGGGGATGCAGTGCAGTGAGTCCAGAGAGTGCACTGGCACCACTGGGGATGCAATGCCCTGAGTCCAGAGAGTGCACTGGCACCACTGGGGATGCACTGCAGTGAGTCCAGAGAGTGCACTGGCACCACTGGGGATGCAGTGCAGTGAGTCCAGAGAGTGCACTGGCACCACTGGGGATGCAGTGCAGTGAGTAAAGAGAGTGCACTGGCACCACTGTGGATGCAGTGCAGTGAGTCCAGAGAGTGCACTGGCACCACTGGGGATGCAGTGCAGTGAGTCCAGAGAGTGCACTGGCACCACTGGGGATGCAGTGCAGTGAGTCCAGAGAGTGCACTGGCACCACTGGGGATGCACTGCAGTGACTCCAGAGAGTGCACTGGCACCACTGGGATGTAGTGCAGTGAGTCCAGAGAGTGCACTGGCACCACTGGGGATGCAGTGCAGTGAGTCCAGAGAGTGCACTGGCACCTTGGGGATGCAGTTCAGTGAGTCCAGAGAGTGCACTGGCACCACTGGGGATGCAGTGCAGTGAGTGCAGAGACTACACTGGCACCACTGGAAATGCACTGCAGTGAGTCCAGAGAGTGCACTGGCACCACTGGGGATGCAGTGCAGTGAGTCCAGAGAGTGCAGTGGCACCATTGGGGATGCAGTGCAGTGTGTCCAGAGAGTGCACTGGCACCACTGGGGATGCAGTGCAGTGAGTTAAGAGAGTACACTGGCGCCACTGTGGATGCACTGCAGTGAGTCCAGAGAGTGCACTGGCACCACTGGTGATGCAGCGCAATGAGTCCAGAGAGCCACTGGCACCACTGGGGATGCAGTGCATTTAGTCCAGAGAGTGAACTGGCACCACAAGGGATGCAGTGCACTGAGTCCAGAGAGGGCACTGTCAGCAATGGGGATGCAAGGCAGTGAGTCCAGAGAGTGCACTGGCACCACTGGGGATGCAGTGCAGTGAGACCAGAGACTTCACAGGCACCACTGGGGATGCAGTGCAGTGAGTCCAGAGAGTGCACTGGCACCACTGGGGATGCAGTGCCGTGAGTGCAGAGAGTGCACTGGCACAAAAGGGGATGAACTGCAGTGAGTCCAGAGAGTGCACTGGCACCACTGTGGATGCAGTGCAGTGAGTCCAGAGAGTGCACTGGCACCACTGGGGATGCACTGCAGTGAGTCCAGAGAGTGCACTGGCACCACTGGGGATGTAGTGCACTGAGTCCACAGAGGGCACTGGCACCACTGGGGATGCAGTGTAGTGAGTCCAGAGAGTACAGTGGCACCACTGTGGATGCAGTGCAGTGAGTCCAAAGAGTGCACTGGCACCATTGGGGATGCACTGCAGTGAGTCCAGAGACTTCACAGGCACCACTGGGGATGCAGTGCAGTGAGTCCAGAGAGTGCACTGGCACCACTGGGGATGCACCCCGGCAAGTCCAGAGAGTGCACTGGCACCACTGGGGATGCAGTGCAGTGAGTCCAGAGAGTGCACTGGCACCACTGGGGATGCAGTGCAGTGAGTCCAGAGAGTGCACTGGCACCACTGGGGATGCAGTGCACTGAGTAAAGAGAGTGCACTGGCACCACTGTGGATGCAGTTCAGTGAGTCCAGAGAGTGCAGTGGCACCACTGGGGATTGACTGCAGTGAGTCCACAGAGTGCACTGGCACCACTGGGGATGCAGTGCAGTGAGTAAAGAGAGTGCACTGGCACCACTGGGGATGCACTGCAGTAAGTCCAGAGAGTGCACTGGCACCACTTGGGATGCACTGCAGTGAGTCCAGAGAGTGCACTGGCACCATTGGGATGCAGTGCAGTGAGTCCAGAGAGTGCACAGGCACCACTGGGGATGCAGTGCAGTGAGTCCAGAGAGTGCACTGGCACCACTGGGATGCAGTGCACTGAGTCCACAGAGTGCACTGGCACCACAGGGGATGCAGTGCAGTGAGTCCAGAGAGTGCACTGGCACCTTGGGGATGCAGTTCAGTGAGTCCAGAGAGTGCACTGGCACCACTGGGGATGCAGTGCAGTGAGTCCACAGAGTACACTGGCACCACTGGTGATGCAGTGCAGTGAGTCCAGAGAGTGCACTGGCACCACTGGGGATGCAGTGCAGTGAGTCCAGAGAGTGCAGTGGCACCATTGGAGATGCAGTGCAGTGAGTCCAGAGAGTGCACTGGCACCACTGGTGATGCAGTGCAGTGAGTTAAGAGAGTACACTGGCGCCACTGTGGATGCACTGCAGTGAGTCCAGAGAGTGCACTGGCACCACTGGTGATGCAGTGCAATGAGTCCAGAGAGCCACTGGCACCACTGGGGATGCAGTGCATTTAGTCCAGAGAGTGAACTGGCACCACTGGGGATGCAGTGGAGTGAGTCCAGAGAGGGCACTGTCAGCAATGGGGATGCAGTGCAGTGAGTCCAGAGAGTGCAGTGGCACCACTGGGGATGCACTGCAGTGAGTGCAGAGAGTGCACTGGCACCAACTGGAGCTGCACTGCTGTGAGTCCTGAGATTGCACTGGCACCACTGGGGATGCACTGCAGTGAGTCCAGAGACTTCACAGGCACCACTGGGGATGCAGTACAGTGAGTCCAGAGAGTGCACTGGCACCACTGGGGATGTAGTGCAGTGAGTCCAGAGAGTGCACTGGCACCTCTGGGGATGCACCCCGGTGACTCCAGAGAGTGCACTGGCACCACTAGGGATGCACCCCGGCAAGTCCAGAGAGTGCACTGTCACCACTGGGGATGCAGTGCAGTGAGTCCAGAGAGTGCACTGGCACCACTGGGGATGCAGTGCAGTGAGTCCAGAGAGTGCACTGGCACCACTGGGGATGCAGTGCAGTGAGTCCAGAGAGTGCACTGGTACCACTGGGGATGCAGTGCAGTGAGTGCAGAGAGTGCACTGGCACCACTGGGTATGCACTGCAGTGAGTCCAGAGAGTGCACTGGCACCACTGGGGATGCAATGCAGTGAGTCCAGAGAGTGCACTGGCACCACTGGGGATGCACTGCAGTGAGTCCAGGGAGTGCACTGGCACCACTGGGGATGCACTGCAGTGAGTCCAGAGAGTGCACTGGCACCACTGGGGATGCACTGCAGTGAGTCCAGATGTTAGCCTAGCAACCACATAATCACCAAGTGATTATATGAAGGTGCTTTATTCAGCGCTGGAAGCCGGGGCAGGTGCCCAAATCTGGCTTCAAGTCCCGTTACTTCCCAGCCATTATTTATACATACAATATTGCGTCAGGTATACATATTCATTACAGGTTGCAACAGCAGCCTCGCTTTTCATTCTAATTAGCTCCCCTCCCCTTTGCACATGCGTGGCGCACTCTGGTGGTCGTCCAGGTGGTCGTCCAGATGAAGTAAGGAGTCTTCCTCTCCGCTAAACTTTTCACCTTTCTTACTCGACGCATGCTCCCTCCGCTTCTTGGTTCTGCTTCAACTCATTTCATCATTTCCAGGCCCTTATCCAAGGTCAGGTTGTACCTGTTCCCTCCCAAGGTTCCCCTTCAATGATTCTTTTGATTGTTCAATGTACTCCCTAAGTATCCAGTATACATAGATTAATTGATAATGTAAGTACATTTGGCAATGCTTAATTATACTGTAGGTCCCATTACCTAAGAGACATTAGTAAAACATCCATTCGATTCTCCCCAACACTAACACAGAGACTGCACTGGCACCACTGGGGATGCACCCCGGCAAGTCCTGAGAGTGCACTGGCACCACTGGGGATGCAGTGCAGTGAGTGCAGAGAGTGCACTGGCACCACTGGGGATGCAGTGCAGTGAGTCCAGAGAGTGCACTGGCACCACTGGGGATGCACTGCCGTGAGTCCAGAGAGTGCACTGGCACCACTGGGGATGCAGTGCAGTGAGTCCAGAGTGTGCACTGGCACCACTGGGGATGCAGTGCAGTGAGTCCAGAGAGTGCACTGGCACCACTGCGGATGCAGTACAGTGAGTCCAGAGAGTGCACTGGCACCACTGGGGATGCACCCCGGTGAGTCCAGAGAGTGCACTGGCAACACTGGGGTTGCAGTGCAGTGAGTCCAGAGAGTGCACTGGCCCCACTGGGGATGCAGTGCAGTGAGTCCAGAGAGTGCACTGGCACCACTGGGGATGCACTGCCGTGAGTCCAGAGAGTGCCCCGGCACCACTGGGGATGCACTGCCGTGAGTCCAAAGAGTGCACTGGCACCACTGGGGATGCACTGCAGTGAGTCCAGAGAGTGCACTGGCACCACTGGGGATGCACTGCAGTGAGTCCAGATGTTAGCCTAGCAACCACATAATCACCAAGTGATTATATGAAGGTGCTTTATTCAGCGCTGGAAGCCGGGGCAGGTGCCCAAATCTGGCTTCAAGTCCCGTTACTTCCCAGCCATTATTTATACATACAATATTGCGTCAGGTATACATATTCATTACAGGTTGCAACAGCAGCCTCGCTTTTCATTCTAATTAGCTCCCCTCCCCTTTGCACATGCGTGGCGCACTCTGGTGGTCGTCCAGGTGGTCGTCCAGATGAAGTAAGGAGTCTTCCTCTCCGCTAAACTTTTCACCTTTCTTACTCGACGCATGCTCCCTCCGCTTCTTGGTTCTGCTTCAACTCATTTCATCATTTCCAGGCCCTTATCCAAGGTCAGGTTGTACCTGTTCCCTCCCAAGGTTCCCCTTCAATGATTCTTTTGATTGTTCAATGTACTCCCTAAGTATCCAGTATACATAGATTAATTGATAATGTAAGTACATTTGGCAATGCTTAATTATACTGTAGGTCCCATTACCTAAGAGACATTAGTAAAACATCCATTCGATTCTCCCCAACACTAACACAGAGACTGCACTGGCACCACTGGGGATGCACCCCGGCAAGTCCTGAGAGTGCACTGGCACCACTGGGGATGCAGTGCAGTGAGTGCAGAGAGTGCACTGGCACCACTGGGGATGCAGTGCAGTGAGTCCAGAGAGTGCACTGGCACCACTGGGGATGCACTGCCGTGAGTCCAGAGAGTGCACTGGCACCACTGGGGATGCACTGCAGTGAGTCCAGAGTGTGCACTGGCACCACTGGGGATGCAGTGCAGTGAGTCCAGAGAGTGCACTGGCACCACTGCGGATGCAGTACAGTGAGTCCAGAGAGTGCACTGGCACCACTGGGGATGCACCCCGGTGAGTCCAGAGAGTGCACTGGCAACACTGGGGTTGCAGTGCAGTGAGTCCAGAGAGTGCACTGGCCCCACTGGGGATGCAGTGCAGTGAGTCCAGAGAGTGCACTGGCACCACTGGGGATGCACTGCCGTGAGTCCAGAGAGTGCCCCGGCACCACTGGGGATGCACTGCCGTGAGTCCAAAGAGTGCACTGGCACCACTGGGGATGCACTGCAGTGAGTCCAGAGAGTGCACTGGCACCACTGGGGATGCAGTGCAGTGAGTCCAGAGAGTGCAGTGGCACAACTGGGGATGCAGTGCAGTGAGTCCAGAGAGTGCACTGGCACCACTGGGGATGCAGTGCAGTGAGTCCAGAGAGTGTACTGGCACCATTGGGGATGCAGTGCAGTGAGTCCAGAGAGGTCACTGGCACCACTGGGGATGCAGTGCAGTGAGTCCAGAGAGTGCACTGGCATCACTGGGGATGCAGTGCAGTGAGTCCAGAGTGCACTGGCACCACTGGGGATGCAGTGCAGTGAGTCAAGAGAGGTCACTGGCACCACTGGGGATGCACTGCAGTGAGTCCAGAGAGTGCACTGGCACCACTGGGGATGCACCCCGGTGAGTCCAGAGAGTGCACTGGCACCACTGGAGATGCACCCCGGCAAGTCCAGAGAGTGCACTGTCACCACTGGGGATGCAGAGCAGTGAGTCCAGAGAGTGCACTGGCACCACTGGGGATGCAGTGCAGTGAGTCCAGAGAGTGCACTGGTACCACTGGGGATGCACCCCGGTGAGTCCAGAGAGTGCACTGGCACCACAGGGGATGCAGTGCAGTGAGTCCAGAGCGTGCACTGGCACCACTGGGGATGCAACCCGGTGAGTCCAGAGAGTGCACTGGCACCACTGGGGATGCACCCCGGCAAGTCCAGAGAGTGCACTCTCTGGACTCACTGCACTGCATCCCCAGTGGTGCCAGTGCACTCTCTGGAATCACTGCAGTGCATCCCCAGTGGTGCCAGTGCACTCTCTGTACTCACTGCACTGCATCACCTGTGGTGCCAGTGCACTCTCTGGACTCACTGCACTGCATCCCCAGTGGTGCCAGTGCACTCTCTGAACTCACCGCACTGCATCCCCAGTGGTGTCAGTGCACTCTCTGGACTCACTGCACTGCATCCCCTGTGGTGGCAGTGCACTCTGTGGACTCATCGCATTGCATCCCCAGTGGTGCCAGTGCACTCTCTGGACTCACTGCACTGCATCCCCAGTGGTGCCAGTGCACTCTCTGCCCTCACTGCACTGCATCCCCAGTGGTGCCAGTGCACTCTCTGCACTCACTGCACTGCATCCCCAGTGGTGCCAGTGCACTCTCTGCCCTCACTGCAGTGCATCCCCAGTGGTGCCAGTGCACTCTCTGGACTCACTGCACTGCATCCCCAGTGGTGCCAGTGCACTCTCTGGACTCACCGCATTGCATCCCCAGTGGTGCCAGTGCACTCTCTGGACTCACTGCACTGCATCCCCAGTGGTGCCAGTGCACTCTCTGGAGTCACTGCACTGCATCCTCAGTGGTGCCAGTGCACTCTCTGGACTCACTGCACTGCATCCCCAGTGGTGCCAGGGCACTCTCTGGACTCACTGCACTGCATCCCCAGTGGTCCCAGTGCACTCTCTGCCCTCACTGCAGTGCGTCCCCAGTGGTGCCAGTGCACTCTCTGCACTCACTACAGTGCATCCCCAGTGGTGCCAGTGCAATCTCTGGGCTCACCGGGGTGCATCCCCAGTGGTGCCAGTGCACTCTCTGGACTCACTGCACTGCATCCCCAGTGGTGCCAGTGCACTCTCTGGACTCACTGCAGTGCATCCCCAGTGGTGCCAGTGCACTCTCTGCACTCACTGCACTGCATCCCCAGTGGTGCCAGTGCACTCTCTGGACTCACTGCAGTGCATCCGCAGTGGTGCCAGTGCACTCTCTGGACTCACTGCAGTGCATCCCCAAGGTGCCAGTGCACTCTCTGGACTCACTGCAGTGCATCCCCAGTGGTGCCAGTGCACTCTCTGGACTCACTGCAGTGCATCCCCAGTGGTGCCAGTGTACTCTCTGGACTCACTGCACTGCATCCCCAGTGGTGCCAGTGCACTCTCTGCACTCACGGCACTGCATCCCCAGTGGTGCCAGTGCACTCTCTGTACTCATTGCACTGCATCACCTGTGGTGCCAGTGCACTCTCTGGACTCACTGCACTGCATCCCCAGTGGTGCCAGTGCACTCTCTGAACTCACCGCACTGCATCCCCAGTGGTGTCAGTGCACTCTCTGGACTCACTGCACTGCATCCCCAGTGGTGCCACTGCACTCTCTGGACTCACTGCACTGCATCCCCAGTGGTGCCAGTGCACTCTCTGGAGTCACTGCACTGCATCCTCAGTGGTGCCAGTGCACTCTCTGGACTCACTGCACTGCATCCCCAGTGGTGCCAGGGCACTCTCTGGACTCACTGCACTGCATCCCCTGTGGTCCCAGTGCACTCTCTGCCCCCACTGCACTGCATCCCCAGTGGTGCCAGTGCACTCTCTGCACTCACTGCAGTGCATCCCCAGTGGTGCCAGTGCAATCTCTGGGCTCACCGGGGTGCATCCCCAGTGGTGCCAGTGCACTCTCTGGACTCACTGCAGTGCATCCCCAGTGGTGCCAGTGCACTCTCTGGACTCACTGCAGTGCATCCCCAGTGGTGCCAGTGCACTCTCTGGACTCACTGCACTGCATCCCCAGTGGTGCCAGTGCACTCTCTGGACTCACTGCAGTGCATCCGCAGTGGTGCCAGTGCACTCTCTGGACTCACTGCAGTGCATCCCCAGTAGTGCCAGTGCACTCTCTGGACTCACTGCGCTGCATCCCCAGTGGTGCCAGTGCACTCTCTGGACTCACTGCACTGCATCCCCAGTGGTGCCAGTGCACTCTCTGGACTCACTGCACTGCATCCCCAGTGGTGCCAGGGCACTCTCCGGACTCACTGCAGTGCATCCGCAGTGGTGCCAGTGCACTCTTTCGAGTCACTGCAGTGCATCCCCAGTGGTGCCAGTGCACTCTCTGGACTCACTGCAGTGCATCCCCAGTGCTGCCAGTGCACTCTCTGGACTCACTGCACTGCATCGCCAGTGGTGCCAGTGCACTCTCTGGACTCACTGCAGTGCATCCCCAGTGGTGACCGTGCACTCTCTGGACTCACTGCAGTGCATCCCCAGTGGTGCCAGTGCACTCTCTGGACTCACTGCATTGCATCCCGAGTGGTGCCAGTGCACTCTCTGCACTCACTGCACTGCATCCCCAGTGGTGCCAGTGCACTCTCTGGAGTCACTGCACTGCGTCCCCAGTGGTGCCTGTACAGTCTCTGGACTCACTACAGTTCATCCCCAGTGGAGCCAGTGCACTCTCTGGACTCACTGCACTGCATCCCCAGTGGTGCCAGTGCACTCTCTGGACTCACTGCACTCCATCCCCACTGGTTCCAGTCCACTCTCTGCACTCACTGCACTGCATCCCCAGTGGTGCCAGTGGACTCTCTGCACTCATGCACTGCATACCCAGTGGTGCCAGTGCACTCTTTGGACTCACTGCACTGCATGAACAGTGGTACCAGTGCACTCTCTGGACTCACTGCACTGCATCCCCAGTGGTGCCAGTGTACTCTCTGGACTCACTGTAGTGCATCCCCAGTGGTGCCAGTGCAATCTCAGGACTCACTGCTGTGCAGCTCCAGTTGGTGCCAGTGCAGTCTCTGGACTCACTGCAGTGCATCCCCAGTGGTGCCAGTGCACTCTCTGGACTCACTGCAGTGCATCCCCAGTGGTGCCAGTGCACTCTCTGGACTCACTGCAGTGTATCCCCAGTGGTGCCAGTACACTCTCTGGACTCACTGAACTGCATCCCCATTGGTGCCAGAGCACTCTCTGGACTCACTGCAGTGCATCCCCAGTGCTGCCAGTGCACTCTCTGGACTCACTGCACTGCATCGCCAGTGGTGCCAGTGCACTCTCTGGACTCACTGCACTGCATCACCAGTGGTGCCAGTGCACTCTCTGGACTCACTGCACTGCATTCCCAGTGGTGCCAGTGCACTCTCTGCACTCACTGCACTGCATCACCATTGGTGCCAGGGCACTCTCCGGACTCACTGCAGTGCATCCGCAGTGGTGCCAGTGCACTCTTTCGAGTCACTGCAGTGCATCCCCAGTGGTGCCAGTGCACTCTCTGGACTCACTGCACTGCATCCCCAGTGGTGCCAGTGCACTCTCTGGACTCAGTGCAGTGCATCCCCAGTGGTGCCAGTGCACTCTCTGGACTCACTGCACTGCATCCCCAGTGGTGCCAGTGCACTCTCTGGAATCACTGCAGTGCATCCCCTGTGGTGCCAGTGCACTCTCTGTACTCACTGCACTGCATCACCTGTGGTGCCAGTGCACTCTCTGGACTCACTGCACTGCATCCCCAGTGGTGCCAGTGCACTCTCTGAACTCACCGCACTGCATCCCCAGTGGTGTCAGTGCACTCTCTGGACTCACTGCACTGCATCCCCTGTGGTGGCAGTGCACTCTGTGGACTCATCGCATTGCATCCCCAGTGGTGCCAGTGCACTCTCTGGACTCACTGCACTGCATCCCCAGTGGTGCCAGTGCACTCTCTGCCCTCACTGCAGTGCATCCCCAGTGGTGCCAGTGCACTCTCTGCACTCACTGCACTGCATCCCCAGTGGTGCCAGTGCACTCTCTGCCCTCACTGCAGTGCATCCCCAGTGGTGCCAGTGCACTCTCTGCCCTCACTGCAGTGCATCCCCAGTGGTGCCAGTGCACTCTCTGGACTCACTGCACTGCATCCCCAGTGGTGCCAGTGCACTCTCTGGACTCACCGCATTGCATCCCCAGTGGTGCCAGTGCACTCTCTGGACTCACTGCACTGCATCCCCAGTGGTGCCAGTGCACTCTCTGGACTCACTGCACTGCATCCCCAGTGGTGCCAGGGCACTCTCTGGACTCACTGCACTGCATCCCCAGTGGTCCCAGTGCACTCTCTGCCCTCACTGCAGTGCATCCCCAGTGGTGCCAGTGCACTCTCTGCACTCACTGCAGTGCATCCCCAGTGGTGCCAGTGCAATCTCTGGGCTCACCGGGGTGCATCCCCAGTGGTGCCAGTGCACTCTCTGGACTCACTGCACTGCATCCCCAGTGGTGCCAGTGCACTCTCTGGACTCACTGCAGTGCATCCCCAGTGGTGCCAGTGCACTCTCTGCACTCACTGCACTGCATCCCCAGTGGTGCCAGTGCACTCTCTGGACTCACTGCAGTGCATCCGCAGTGGTGCCAGTGCACTCTCTGGACTCACTGCACTGCATCCCCAGTAGTGCCAGTGCAATCTCTGGGCTCACTGGGGTGCATCCCCAGTGGTGCCAGTGCACTCTCTGGACTCACTGCACTGCATCCCCAGTGGTGCCAGTGCACTCTCTGCACTCACTGCACTGCATCGCCAGTGGTGCCAGTGCACTATCTGGACTCATTGCAGTGCATCCCCAGTGGTGCCAGTGCACTCTCTGAGTCACTGCACTGCATTCCCAGTGGTGCCAGTGCACTCTCTGGACTCACTGCAGTGCATCCCAAGTGGTGCCAGTGCACTCTCTGGACTCACTGCACTGCAACCCCAGTGGTGCCAGTGCACTCTCTGGACTCACTGCAGTGCATCCCCAGTGGTGCCAGTGCACTCTCTGGACTCACCGCACTGCATCCCCAGTGGTGCCAGTGCACTCTCTGGACTCACTGCACTGCATCCCCAAGGTGCCAGTGCACTCTCTGGACTCAACTGCACTGCACCACCAGTGGTGCCCGTGCACTCTCTGTACTCACTGCAGTGCATCCCCAGTGGTGCCAGTGCACTCTCTGGACTCACTGCATTGCATCCCCAGTGGTGCCAGTGCACTCTCTGCACTCACTGCACTGCATCCCCAGTGGTGCCAGTGCACTCTCTGGACTCACTGCACTGCTTCCCCAGTGGTGCCTGTGCAGTCTCTGGACTCACTACAGTTCATCCCCAGTGGAGCCAGTGCACTCTCTGGACTCACTGCACTCCATCCCCAGTGGTGCCAGTGCACTCTCTGGACTCACTGCACTCCATCACCACTGGTGCCAGTCCACTCTCTGGACTCACTGCACTGCATCCCCAGTGGTGACAGTGCACTCTCTGCACTCATGCACTGCATACCCAGTGGTGCCAGTGCACTCTTTGGACTCACTGCACTGCATAAACAGTGGTGCCAGTGCACTCTCTGGACTCACTGCACTGCATCCCCAGTGGTGCCAGTGTAGTCTCTGGACTCACTGTAGTGCATCCCCAGTGGTGCCAGTGCAATCTCAGGACTCACTGCAGTGCAGCTCCAGTTGGTGCCAGTGCAGTCTCTGGACTCACTGCACTGCATCCCCACTGGTGCCAGTGCACTCTCTGGACTCACTGCAGTGCATCCCCAGTGGTGCCAGTGCACTCTCTGGAGTCACTGCAGTGTATCCCCAGTGGTGCCAGTGCACTCTATGGACTCACTGAACTGCATCCCCAGTGGTGCCAGAGCACTCTCTGGACTCACTGCAGTGCATCCCCAGTGCTGCAAGTGCACTCTCTGGACTCACTGCAGTGCATCCCCAGTAGTGCCAGTGCACTCTCTGGACTCACTGCACTGCATCCCCAGTGGTGCCAGTGCACTCTCTGCACTCATGCACTGCATACCCAGTGGTGCCAGTGCACTCTCTGGACTCACTGCACTGCATCCCCAGTGGTGCCAGTGCACTCTCTGGACTCACTGCATTGCATCCCCAGTGGTGCCAGTGCACTCTCTGGACTCACTGCACTGCATCCCCAGTGGTGCCACTGCACTCTCTGCACTCACTGCAGTGCATCCCCAGTGGTGCCAGTGCAATCTCTGGGCTCACCGGGGTGCATCCCCAGTGGTGCCAGTGCACTCTCTGGACTCACCGCACTGCATCCCCAGTGGTGCCAGTGCACTCTCTGGACTCACTGCAGTGCATCCCCAGTGGTGCCAGTGCACTCTCTGCACTCACTGCACTGCATCCCCAGTGGTGCCAGTGCACTCTCTGGACTCACTGCACTGCATCCCCAGTGGTGCCAGTGCACTCTCTGGACTCACTGCAGTGCATCCGCAGTGGTGCCAGTGCACTCTCTGGACTCACTGCAGTGCATTCCCAGTAGTGCCAGTGCACTCTCTGGACTCACTGCGCTGCATCCCCAGTGGTGCCAGTGCACTCTCTGGACTCACTGCACTGCATCCCCAGTGGTGCCAGTGCACTCTCTGCACTCACTGCACTGCATCCCCAGTGGTGCCAGGGCACTCTCTGGACTCACTGCAGTGCATCCGCAGTGGTGCCAGTGCACTCTTTCGAGTCACTGCAGTGCATCCCCAGTGGTGCCAGTGCACTCTCTGGACTCACTGCACTGCATCCCCAGTGGTGCCAGTGCACTCTCTGGACTCAGTGCAGTGCATCCCCAGTGGTGCCAGTGCACTCTCTGGACTCACTGCACTGCATCCCCAGTGGTGCCAGTGCACTCTCTGGAATCACTGCAGTGCATCCCCTGTGGTGCCAGTGCACTCTCTGTACTCACTGCACTGCATCACCTGTGGTGCCAGTGCACTCTCTGGACTCACTGCACTGCATCCCCAGTGGTGCCAGTGCACTCTCTGAACTCACCGCACTGCATCCCCAGTGGTGTCAGTGCACTCTCTGGACTCACTGCACTGCATCCCCTGTGGTGCCAGTGCACTCTGTGGACTCATCGCATTGCATCCCCAGTGGTGCCAGTGCACTCTCTGGACTCACTGCACTGCATCCCCAGTGGTGCCAGTGCACTCTCTGCCCTCACTGCAGTGCATCCCCAGTGGTGCCAGTGCACTCTCTGCACTCACTGCACTGCATCCCCAGTGGTGCCAGTGCACTCTCTGCCCTCACTGCAGTGCATCCCCAGTGGTGCCAGTGCACTCTCTGCCCTCACTGCAGTGCATCCCCAGTGGTGCCAGTGCACTCTCTGGACTCACTGCACTGCATCCCCAGTGGTGCCAGTGCACTCTCTGGACTCACCGCATTGCATCCCCAGTGGTGCCAGTGCACTCTCTGGACTCACTGCACTGCATCCCCAGTGGTGCCAGTGCACTCTCTGGAGTCACTGCACTGCATCCTCAGTGGTGCCAGTGCACTCTCTGGACTCACTGCACTGCATCCCCAGTGGTGCCACTGCACTCTCTGGACTCACTGCACTGCATCCCCAGTGGTCCCAGTGCACTCTCTGCCCTCACTGCAGTGCATCCCCAGTGGTGCCAGTGCACTCTCTGCACTCACTGCAGTGCATCCCCAGTGGTGCCAGTGCAATCTCTGGGCTCACCGGGGTGCATCCCCAGTGGTGCCAGTGCACTCTCTGGACTCACTGCACTGCATCCCCAGTGGTGCCAGTGCACTCTCTGGACTCACTGCAGTGCATCCCCAGTGGTGCCAGTGCACTCTCTGCACTCACTGCACTGCATCCCCAGTGGTGCCAGTGCACTCTCTGGACTCACTGCAGTGCATCCGCAGTGGTGCCAGTGCACTCTCTGGACTCACTGCACTGCATCCCCAGTAGTGCCAGTGCAATCTCTGGGCTCACCGGGGTGCATGCCCCAGTGGTGCCAGTGCACTCTCTGGACTCACTGCACTGCATCCCCAGTGGTGCCAGTGCACTCTCTGCACTCACTGCACTGCATCGCCAGTGGTGCCAGTGCACTATCTGGACTCATTGCAGTGCATCCCCAGTGGTGCCAGTGCACTCTCTGAGTCACTGCACTGCATTCCCAGTGGTGCCAGTGCACTCTCTGGACTCACTGCAGTGCATCCCAAGTGGTGCCAGTGCACTCTCTGGACTCACTGCACTGCAACCCCAGTGGTGCCAGTGCACTCTCTGGACTCACTGCAGTGCATCCCCAGTGGTGCCAGTGCACTCTCTGGACTCACCGCACTGCATCCCCAGTGGTGCCAGTGCACTCTCTGGACTCACTGCACTGCATCCCCAAGGTGCCAGTGCACTCTCTGGACTCAACTGCACTGCATCCCCAGTGGTGCCCGTGCACTCTCTGGACTCACTGCAGTGCATCCCCAGTGGTGCCAGTGCACTCTCTGGACTCACTGCATTGCATCCCCAGTGGTGCCAGTGCACTCTCTGCACTCATTGCACTGCATCCCCAGTGGTGCCAGTGCACTCTCTGGACTAACTGCACTGCTTCCCCAGTGGTGCCTGTGCAGTCTCTGGACTCACTACAGTTCATCCCCAGTGGAGCCAGTGCACTCTCTGGACTCACTGCACTCCATCCCCAGTGGTGCCAGTGCACTCTCTGGACTCACTGCACTCCATCACCACTGGTGCCAGTCCACTCTCTGGACTCACTGCACTGCATCCCCAGTGGTGCCAGTGCACTCTCTGCACTCATGCACTGCATACCCAGTGGTGCCAGTGCACTCTTTGGACTCACTGCACTGCATAAACAGTGGTGCCAGTGCACTCTCTGGACTCACTGCACTGCATCCCCAGTGGTGCCAGTGTAGTCTCTGGACTCACTGTAGTGCATCCCCAGTGGTGCCAGTGCAATCTCAGGACTCACTGCAGTGCAGCTCCAGTTGGTGCCAGTGCAGTCTCTGGACTCACTGCACTGCATCCCCACTGGTGCCAGTGCACTCTCTGGACTCACTGCAGTGCATCCCCAGTGGTGCCAGTGCACTCTCTGGAGTCACTGCAGTGTATCCCCAGTGGTGCCAGTGCACTCTATGGACTCACTGAACTGCATCCCCAGTGGTGCCAGAGCACTCTCTGGACTCACTGCAGTGCATCCCCAGTGCTGCCAGTGCACTCTCTGGACTCACTGCACTGCATCCCCAGTAGTGCCAGTGCACTCTCTGGACTCACTGCACTGCATCCCCAGTGGTGCCAGTGCACTCTCTGGAATCACTGCAGTGCATCCCCAGTGGTGCCAGTGCACTCTCTGGACTCACTGCACTGCATCCCCAGTGGTGCCAGTGCACTCTCTGGACTCACTGCATTGCATCCCCAGTGGTGCCAGTGCACTCTCTGGACTCACTGCACTGCATCCCCAGTGGTGCCACTGCACTCTCTGCACTCACTGCAGTGCATCCCCAGTGGTGCCAGTGCAATCTCTGGGCTCACCGGGGTGCATCCCCAGTGGTGCCAGTGCACTCTCTGGACTCACTGCAGTGCATCCCCAGTGGTGCCAGTGCACTCTCTGCACTCACTGCACTGCATCCCCAGTGGTGCCAGTGCACTCTCTGGACTCACTGCACTGCATCCCCAGTGGTGCCAGTGCACTCTCTGGACTCACTGCAGTGCATCCGCAGTGGTGCCAGTGCACTCTCTGGACTCACTGCACTGCATCCCCAGTGGTGCCAGTGCACTCTCTGCACTCACTGCACTGCATCCCCAGTGGTGCCAGTGCACTCTCTGGACTCACTGCAGTGCATTCCCAGTAGTGCCAGTGCACTCTCTGGACTCACTGCGTTGCATCCCCAGTGGTGCCAGTGCACTCTCTGGACTCACTGCACTGCATCCCCAGTGGTGCCAGTGCACTCTCTGCACTCACTGCACTGCATCCCCAGTGGTGCCAGGGCACTCTCCGGACTCACTGCAGTGCATCCGCAGTGGTGCCAGTGCACTCTTTCGAGTCACTGCAGTGCATCCCCAGTGGTGCCAGTGCACTCTTTCGAGTCACTGCACTGCATCCCCAGTGGTGCCAGTGCACTCTCTGGACTCACTGCAGTGCATCCCCAGTGGTGCCAGTGCACTCTCTGGACTCACTGCACTGCATCCCCAGTGGTGCCAGTGGACTCTCTGCACTCATGCACTGCATACCCAGTGGTGCCAGTGCACTCTTTGGACTCACTGCACTGCATCCCCAGTGGTGCCAGTGCACTCTCTGGACTCACTGCACTGCATCCCCAGTGGTGCCAGTGCAGTCTCTGGACTCACTGTAGTGCATCCCATGTGGTGCCAGTGCAATCTCAGGACTCACTGCAGTGCAGCCCCAGTTGGTGCCAGTGCAGTCTCTGGACTCACTGCACTGCATCCCCAGTGGTGCCAGTGCACTCTCTGGACTCACTGCAGTGCATTCCCAGTGGTGCCAGTGCACTCTCTGGACTCACTGCACTGCATCCCCAGTGGTGCCAGTGCACTCTCTGGACTCACTGCAGTGCATCCCCAGTGGTGCCAGTGCACTCTCTGGACTCACTGCACTGCATCCCCAGTGGTGCCAGTGCACTCTCTGGACTCACTGCACTGCATCCCCAGTGGTGCCAGTGCACTCTCTGGACTCAGTGCACTGCATCCCCAGTGGTGCCAGTGCACTCTCTGGACTCACTGCTTTGCATCCCCAGTGGTGCCAGTGCACTCTCTGGACTCACTGCACTGCATCCCCAGTGGTGCCAGTGCACTCTCTGGACTCACTGCACTGCATCCCCAGTGGTGCCAGTGCACTCTCTGGACTCACTGCAGTGCATCCCCAGTGGTGCCAGTGCACTCTTTGGAGTCACTGCAGTGCATCCCCAGTGGTGCCAGTGCACTCTCTGGACTCACTGCACTGCATCCCCAGTGGTGCCAGTGCACTCTCTGGACTCACTGCAGTGCATCCCCAGTGGTGCCAGTGCACTCTCTGGACTCACTGCACTGCATCCCCAGTGGTGCCAGTGCACTCTCTGGACTCACTGCAGTGCATCCCCAGTGGTGCCAGTGCACTCTCTATACTCACTGCACTGCATCACCTGTGGTGCCAGTGCACTCTCTGGACTCACTGCACTGCATCCCCAGTGGTGCCAGTGCACTCTCTGAACTCACCGCACTGCATCCCCAGTGGTGTCAGTGCACTCTCTGGACTCACTGCACTGCATCCCCTGTGGTGCCAGTGCACTCTGTGGACTCATCGCATTGCATCCCCAGTGGTGCCAGTGCACTCTCTGGACTCACTGCACTGCATCCCCAGTGGTGCCAGTGCACTCTCTGCCCTCACTGCAGTGCATCCCCAGTGGTGCCAGTGCACTCTCTGGACTCACTGCAGTGCATCCCCAGTGGTGCCAGTGCACTCTCTGCCCTCACTGCAGTGCATCCCCAGTGGTGCCAGTGCACTCTCTGGACTCACTGCAGTGCATCCCCAGTGGTGCCAGTGCACTCTCTGCCCTCACTGCAGTGCATCCCCAGTGGTGCCAGTGCACTCTCTGGACTCACTGCACTGCATCCCCAGTGGTGCCAGTGCACTCTCTGGACTCACTGCATTGCATCCCCAGTGGTGCCAGTGCACTCTCTGGACTCACTGCACTGCATCCCCAGTGGTGCCTGTGCACTCTCTGGAGTCACTGCACTGCATCCTCAGTGGTGCCAGTGCACTCTCTGGACTCACTGCACTGCATCCCCAGTGGTGCCAGGGCACTCTCTGGACTCACTGCACTGCATCCCCAGTGGTCCCAGTGCACTCTCTGCCCTCACTGCAGTGCATCCCCAGTGGTGCCAGTGCACTCTCTGCACTCACTGCAGTGCATCCCCAGTGGTGCCAGTGCAATCTCTGGGCTCACCGGGGTGCATCCCCAGTGGTGCCAGTGCACTCTCTGGACTCACTGTAGTGCATCCCCAGTGGTGCCAGTGCACTCTCTGGACTCACTGCACTGCATCCCCAGTGGTGCCAGTGCACTCTCTGGACTCACTGCACTGCATCCCCAGTGGTGCCAGTGCACTCTCTGGACTCACTGCACTGCATCCCGAGTGGTGCCAGTGCACTCTCTGGACTCACTGCGTTGCATCCCCAGTGGTGCCAGTGCACTCTCTGGACTCACTGCAGTGCATCCCCAGTGGTGCCAGTGCACTCTCTGCACTCACTGCACTGCATCCCCAGTGGTGCCAGTGCACTATCTGGACTCATTGCAGTGCATCCCCAGTGGTGCCAGTGCACTCTCTGAGTCACTGCACTGCATTCCCAGTGGTGCCAGTGCACTCTCTGGACTCACTGCAGTGCATCCCAAGTGGTGCCAGTGCACTCTCTGGACTCACTGCACTGCAACCCCAGTGGTGCCAGTGCACTCTCTGGACTCACTGCACTGCATCCCCAGTGGTGCCAGTGCACTCTCTGGACTCACCGCACTGCATCCCCAGTGGTGCCAGTGCACTCTCTGGACTCACTGCACTGCATCCCCAAGGTGCCAGTGCACTCTCTGGACTCACTGCACTGCATCCCCAGTGGTGCCCGTGCACTCTCTGGACTCACTGCAGTGCATCCCCAGTGGTGCCAGTGCACTCTCTGGACTCACTGCATTGCATCCCCAGTGGTGCCAGTGCACTCTCTGCACTCACTGCACTGCATCCCCAGTGGTGCCAGTGCACTCTCTGGACTCACTGCACTGCATCCCCAGTGGTGCCTGTGCAGTCTCTGGACTCACTACAGTTCATCCCCAGTGGAGCCAGTGCACTCTCTGGACTCACTGCACTCCATCCCCAGTGGTGCCAGTGCACTCTCTGGACTCACTGCACTCCATCCCCACTGGTGCCAGTCCACTCTCTGGACTCACTGCACTGCATCCCCAGTGGTGCCAGTGCACTCTCTGCACTCATGCACTGCATACCCAGTGGTGCCAGTGCACTCTTTGGACTCACTGCACTGCATGAACAGTGGTGCCAGTGCACTCTCTGGACTCACTGCACTGCATCCCCAGTGGTGCCAGTGCAATCTCTGGACTCACTGCAGTGCACCCCCAGTGGTGCCAGTGCATTCTCTGGACTCACTGCAGTGCATCCCCACTGGTGCCAGTGCACTCTCTGGAGTCACTGCAGTGTATCCCCAGTGGTGCCAGTGCACTCTCTGGACTCACTGAACTGCATCCCCAGTGGTGCCAGAGCACTCTCTGGACTCACTGCAGTGCATCCCCAGTGCTGCCAGTGCACTCTCTGGACTCACTGCAGTGCATCCCCAGTAGTGCCAGTGCACTCTCTTCGAGTCACTGCAGTGCATCCCCAGTGGTGCCAGTGCACTCTCTGGACTCACTGCAGTGCATCCCCAGTGCTGCCAGTGCACTCTCTGGACTCACTGCATTGCATCCCCAGTGGTGCCAGTGCACTCTCTGGACTCACTGCACTGCATCCCCAGTGGTGCCAGTGCACTCTCTGGAATCACTGCACTGCATCCCCAGTGGTGCCAGTGCACTCTCTGGACTCACTGCAGTGCATCCCCAGTGGTGCCCGTGCACTCTCTGGACTCACTGCAGTGCATCCCCAGTGGTGCCAGTGCACTCTCTGGACTCACTGCACTGCATCCCCAGTGGTGCCAGTGCACTCTCTGCACTCACTGCACTGCATCCCCAGTGGTGCCAGTGCACTCTCTGGACTCACTGCACTGCATCCCCAGTGGTGCCTGTGCAGTCTCTGGACTCACTACAGTTCATCCCCAGTGGAGCCAGTGCACTCTCTGGACTCACTGCACTGCATCCCCAGTGGTGCCAGTGCACTCTCTGGACTCACTGCACTGCATCCCCACTGGTGCCAGTGCACTCTCTGGACTCACTGCACTGCATCCCCAGTGGTGCCAGTGCACTCTCTGGACTCACTGCACTGCATCCCCAGTGGTGCCAGTGCACTCTCTGGACTCACTGCACTGCATCACCATTGGTGCCAGGGCACTCTCCGGACTCACTGCAGTGCATCCGCAGTGGTGCCAGTGCACTCTTTCGAGTCACTGCAGTGCATCCCCAGTGGTGCCAGTGCACTCTCTGGACTCACTGCACTGCATCCCCAGTGGTGCCAGTGCACTCTCTGGACTCAGTGCAGTGCATCCCCAGTGGTGCCAGTGCACTCTCTGGACTCACTGCACTGCATCCCCAGTGGTGCCAGTGCACTCTCTGGAATCACTGCAGTGCATCCCCAGTGGTGCCAGTGCACTCTCTGTACTCACTGCACTGCATCACCTGTGGTGCCAGTGCACTCTCTGGACTCACTGCACTGCATCCCCAGTGGTGCCAGTGCACTCTCTGAACTCACCGCACTGCATCCCCAGTGGTGTCAGTGCACTCTCTGGACTCACTGCACTGCATCCCCTGTGGTGCCAGTGCACTCTGTGGACTCATCGCATTGCATCCCCAGTGGTGCCAGTGCACTCTCTGGACTCACTGCACTGCATCCCCAGTGGTGCCAGTGCACTCTCTGCCCTCACTGCAGTGCATCCCCAGTGGTGCCAGTGCACTCTCTGCACTCACTGCACTGCATCCCCAGTGGTGCCAGTGCACTCTCTGCCCTCACTGCAGTGCATCCCCAGTGGTGCCAGTGCACTCTCTGCCCTCACTGCAGTGCATCCCCAGTGGTGCCAGTGCACTCTCTGGACTCACTGCACTGCATCCCCAGTGGTGCCAGTGCACTCTCTGGACTCACCGCATTGCATCCCCAGTGGTGCCAGTGCACTCTCTGGACTCACTGCACTGCATCCCCAGTGGTGCCAGTGCACTCTCTGGAGTCACTGCAGTGCATCCTCAGTGGTGCCAGTGCACTCTCTGGACTCACTGCACTGCATCCCCAGTGGTGCCAGGGCACTCTCTGGACTCACTGCACTGCATCCCCAGTGGTCCCAGTGCACTCTCTGCCCTCACTGCAGTGCATCCCCAGTGGTGCCAGTGCACTCTCTGCACTCACTGCAGTGCATCCCCAGTGGTGCCAGTGCAATCTCTGGGCTCACCGGGGTGCATCCCCAGTGGTGCCAGTGCACTCTCTGGACTCACTGCACTGCATCCCCAGTGGTGCCAGTGCACTCTCTGGACTCACTGCAGTGCATCCCCAGTGGTGCCAGTGCACTCTCTGCACTCACTGCACTGCATCCCCAGTGGTGCCAGTGCACTCTCTGGACTCACTGCAGTGCATCCGCAGTGGTGCCAGTGCACTCTCTGGACTCACTGCAGTGCATCCCCAGTGGTGCCAGTGCAATCTCTGGACTCACCGGGGTGCATCCCCAGTGGTGCCAGTGCACTCTCTGGACTCACTGCACTGCATCCCCAGTGGTGCCAGTGCACTCTCTGCACTCACTGCACTGCATCCCCAGTGGTGCCAGTGCACTATCTGGACTCATTGCAGTGCATCCCCAGTGGTGCCAGTGCACTCTCTGAGTCACTGCACTGCATTCCCAGTGGTGCCAGTGCACTCTCTGGACTCACTGCAGTGCATCCCAAGTGGTGCCAGTGCACTCTCTGGACTCACTGCACTGCAACCCCAGTGGTGCCAGTGCACTCTCTGGACTCACTGCAGTGCATCCCCAGTGGTGCCAGTGCACTCTCTGGACTCACCGCACTGCATCCCCAGTGGTGCCAGTGCACTCTCTGGACTCACTGCACTGCATCCCCAAGGTGCCAGTGCACTCTCTGGACTCAACTGCACTGCATCCCCAGTGGTGCCCGTGCACTCTCTGGACTCACTGCAGTGCATCCCCAGTGGTGCCAGTGCACTCTCTGGACTCACTGCATTGCATCCCCAGTGGTGCCAGTGCACTCTCTGCACTCACTGCACTGCATCCCCAGTGGTGCCAGTGCACTCTCTGGACTCACTGCACTGCTTCCCCAGTGGTGCCTGTGCAGTCTCTGGACTCACTACAGTTCATCCCCAGTGGAGCCAGTGCACTCTCTGGACTCACTGCACTGCATCCCCAGTGGTGCCAGTGCACTCTCTGGACTCACTGCACTCCATCACCACTGGTGCCAGTCCACTCTCTGGACTCACTGCACTGCATCCCCAGTGGTGCCAGTGCACTCTCTGCACTCATGCACTGCATACCCAGTGGTGCCAGTGCACTCTTTGGACTCACTGCACTGCATTCACAGTGGTGCCAGTGCACTCTCTGGACTCACTGCACTGCATCCCCAGTGGTGCCAGTGTAGTCTCTGGACTCACTGTAGTGCATCCCCAGTGGTGCCAGTGCAATCTCAGGACTCACTGCAGTGCAGCTCCAGTTGGTGCCAGTGCAGTCTCTGGACTCACTGCACTGCATCCCCACTGGTGCCAGTGCACTCTCTGGACTCACTGCAGTGCATCCCCAGTGGTGCCAGTGCACTCTCTGGAGTCACTGCAGTGTATCCCCAGTGGTGCCAGTGCACTCTATGGACTCACTGAACTGCATCCCCAGTGGTGCCAGAGCACTCTCTGGACTCACTGCAGTGCATCCCCAGTGCTGCCAGTGCACTCTCTGGACTCACTGCAGTGCATCCCCAGTAGTGCCAGTGCACTCTCTGGACTCACTGCACTGCATCCCCAGTGGTGCCAGTGCACTCTCTGGAATCACTGCAGTGCATCCCCAGTGGTGCCAGTGCACTCTCTGGAGTCACTGCACTGCATCCCCAGTGGTGCCAGTGCACTCTCTGGACTCACTGCATTGCATCCCCAGTGGTGCCAGTGCACTCTCTGGACTCACTGCACTGCATCCCCAGTGGTGCCACTGCACTCTCTGGACTCACTGCAGTGCATCCCCAGTGGTGCCAGTGCAATCTCTGGGCTCACCGGGGTGCATCCCCAGTGGTGCCAGTGCACTCTCTGGACTCACTGCACTGCATCCCCAGTGGTGCCAGTGCACTCTCTGGACTCACTGCAGTGCATCCCCAGTGGTGCCAGTGCACTCTCTGCACTCACTGTAGTGCATCCCCAGTGGTGCCAGTGCACTCTCTGGACTCACTGCACTGCATCCCCAGTGGTGCCAGTGCACTCTCTGGACTCACTGCAGTGCATCCCCAGTGGTGCCAGTGTACTCTCTGCACTCACTGCACTGCATCCCCAGTGGTGCCAGGGCACTCTCTGGACTCACTGCAGTGCATCCGCAGTGGTGCCAGTGCACTCTTTCGAGTCACTGCAGTGCATACCCAGTGGTGCCAGTGCACTCTTTCGAGTCACTGCACTGCATCCCCAGTGGTGCCAGTGCACTCCCTGGACTCACTGCAGTGCATCCCCACTGGTGCCAGTGAACTCTCTGGACTCACTGCACTGCATCCCCAGTGGTGCCAGTGGACTCTCTGCACTCATGCACTGCATACCCAGTGGTGGCAGTGCACTCTTTGGACTCACTGCACTGCATGAACAGTGGTGCCAGTGCACTCTCTGGACTCACTGCACTGCATCCCCAGTGGTGCCAGTGTAGTCTCTGGACTCACTGTAGTGCATCCCCAGTGGTGCCAGTGCAATCTCAGGACTCACTGCAGTGCAGCTCCAGTTGGTGCCAGTGCAGTCTCTGGACTCACTGCACTGCATCCCCAGTGGTGCCAGTGCACTCTCTGGAGTCACTGCAGTGTATCCCCAGTAGTGCCAGTGCACTCTCTGGACTCACTGAACTGCATCCCCAGTGGTGCCAGAGCACTCTCTGGACTCACTGCAGTGCATCCCCAGTGCTGCCAGTGCACTCTCTGGACTCACTGCACTGCATCCCCAGTGGTGCCAGTGCACTCTCTGGACTCACTGCACTGCATCACCAGTGGTGCCAGTGCACTCTCTGGACTCAGTGCACTGCATCCCCAGTGGTGCCAGTGCACTCTCTGGACTCACTGCTTTGCATCCCCAGTGGTGCCAGTGCACTCTCTGGACTCACTGCACTGCATCCCCAGTGGTGCCACTGCACGCTCTGGACTCACTGCACTGCATCCCCATTGGTGCCAGGGCACTCTCCGGACTCACTGCAGTGCATCCGCAGTGGTGACAGTGCACTCTTTCGAGTCACTGCAGTGCATCCCCAGTGGTGCCAGTGCACTCTCTGCCCTCACCGCAGTGCATCCCCAGTGGTGCCAGTGCACTCTCTGCCCTCACTGCAGTGCATCCCCAGTGGTGCCAGTGCACTCTCTGGACTCACTGCACTGCATCCCCAGTGGTGCCAGTGCACTCTCTGGACTCACCGCATTGCATCCCCAGTGGTGCCAGTGCACTCTCTGGACTCACTGCACTGCATCCCCAGTGGTGCCAGTGCACTCTCTGGAGTCACTGCACTGCATCCTCAGTGGTGCCAGTGCACTCTCTGGACTCACTGCACTGCATCCCCAGTGGTGCCAGTGCACTCTCTGGACTCACTGCAGTGCATCCCCAGTAGTGCCAGTGCACTCTCTGGACTCACTGCACTGCATCCCCAGTGGTGCCAGTGCACTCTCTGCACTCATGCACTGCATACCCAGTGGTGCCAGTGCACTCTCTGGACTCACTGCACTGCATCCCCAGTGGTGCCAGTGCACTCTCTGGACTCACTGCATTGCATCCCCAGTGGTGCCAGTGCACTCTCTGGACTCACTGCACTGCATCCCCAGTGGTGCCACTGCACTCTCTGCACTCACTGCAGTGCATCCCCAGTGGTGCCAGTGCAATCTCTGGGCTCACCGGGGTGCATCCCCAGTGGTGCCAGTGCACTCTCTGGACTCACCGCACTGCATCCCCAGTGGTGCCAGTGCACTCTCTGGACTCACTGCAGTGCATCCCCAGTGGTGCCAGTGCACTCTCTGCACTCACTGCACTGCATCCCCAGTGGTGCCAGTGCACTCTCTGGACTCACTGCACTGCATCCCCAGTGGTGCCAGTGCACTCTCTGGACTCACTGCAGTGCATCCGCAGTGGTGCCAGTGCACTCTCTGGACTCACTGCAGTGCATTCCCAGTAGTGCCATTGCACTCTCTGGACTCACTGCACTGCATCCCCAGTGGTGCCAGTGCACTCTCTGCCCTCACTGCAGTGCATCCCCAGTGGTGCCAGTGCACTCTCTGCCCTCACCGCAGTGCATCCCCAGTGGTGCCAGTGCACTCTCTGCCCTCACTGCAGTGCATCCCCAGTGGTGCCAGTGCACTCTCTGGACTCACTGCACTGCATCCCCAGTGGTGCCAGTGCACTCTCTGGACTCACCGCATTGCATCCCCAGTGGTGCCAGTGCACTCTCTGGACTCACTGCACTGCATCCCCAGTGGTGCCAGTGCACTCTCTGGAGTCACTGCACTGCATCCTCAGTGGTGCCAGTGCACTCTCTGGACTCACTGCACTGCATCCCCTGTGGTGCCAGGGCACTCTCTGGACTCACTGCACTGCATCCCCAGTGGTCCCAGTGCACTCTCTGCCCTCACTGCAGTGCATCCCCAGTGGTGCCAGTGCACTCTCTGCACTCACTGCAGTGCATCCCCAGTGGTGCCAGTACAATCTCTGGGCTCACCGGGGTGCATCCCCAGTGGTGCCAGTGCACTCTCTGGACTCACTGCACTGCATCATCAGTGGTGCCAGTGCACTCTCTGGACTCACTGCAGTGCATCCCCAGTGGTGCCAGTGCACTCTCTGCACTCACTGCACTGCATCCCCAGTGGTTCCAGTGCACTCTCTGGACTCACTGCACTGCATCCCGAGTGGTGCCAGTGCACTCTCTGGACTCACTGCAGTGCATCCGCAGTGGTGCCAGTGCACTCTCTGGACTCACTGCAGTGCATCCCCAGTAGTGCCAGTGCACTCTCTGGACTCACTGCGTTGCATCCCCAGTGGTGCCAGTGCACTCTCTGGACTCACTGCAGTGCATCCCCAGTAGTGCCAGTGCACTCTCTGGACTCACTGCACTGCATCCCCAGTGGTGCCAGTGCACTCTCTGCACTCATGAACTGCATACCCAGTGGTGCCAGTGCACTCTCTGGACTCACTGAACTGCATCCCCAGTGGTGCCAGTGCACTCTCTGGACTCACTGCATTGCATCCCCAGTGGTGCCAGTGCACTCTCTGGACTCACTGCACTGCATCCCCAGTGGTGCCACTGCACTCTCTGCACTCACTGCAGTGCATCCCCAGTGGTGCCAGTGCAATCTCTGGGCTCACCGGGGTGCATCCCCAGTGGTGCCAGTGCACTCTCTGGACTCACCGCACTGCATCCCCAGTGGTGCCAGTGCACTCTCTGGACTCACTGCAGTGCATCCCCAGTGGTGCCAGTGCACTCTCTGCACTCACTGCACTGCATCCCCAGTGGTGCCAGTGCACTCTCTGGACTCACTGCACTGCATCCCCAGTGGTGCCAGTGCACTCTCTGGACTCACTGCAGTGCATCCGCAGTGGTGCCAGTGCACTCTCTGGACTCACTGCAGTGCATTCCCAGTAGTGCCAGTGCACTCTCTGGACTCACTGCGCTGCATCCCCAGTGGTGCCAGTGCACTCTCTGGACTCACTGCACTGCATCCCCAGTGGTGCCAGTGCACTCTCTGCACTCACTGCACTGCATCCCCAGTGGTGCCAGGGCACTCTCCGGACTCACTGCAGTGCATCCGCAGTGGTGCCAGTGCACTCTTTCGAGTCACTGCAGTGCATCCCCAGTGGTGCCAGTGCACTCTCTGGACTCACTGCACTGCATCCCCAGTGGTGCCAGTGCACTCTCTGGACTCAGTGCAGTGCATCCCCAGTGGTGCCAGTGCACTCTCTGGACTCACTGCACTGCATCCCCAGTGGTGCCAGTGCACTCTCTGGAATCACTGCAGTGCATCCCCTGTGGTGCCAGTGCACTCTCTGTACTCACTGCACTGCATCACCTGTGGTGCCAGTGCACTCTCTGGACTCACTGCACTGCATCCCCAGTGGTGCCAGTGCACTCTCTGAACTCACCGCACTGCATCCCCAGTGGTGTCAGTGCACTCTCTGGACTCACTGCACTGCATCCCCTGTGGTGGCAGTGCACTCTGTGGACTCATCGCATTGCATCCCCAGTGGTGCCAGTGCACTCTCTGGACTCACTGCACTGCATCCCCAGTGGTGCCAGTGCACTCTCTGCCCTCACTGCAGTGCATCCCCAGTGGTGCCAGTGCACTCTCTGCACTCACTGCACTGCATCCCCAGTGGTGCCAGTGCACTCTCTGCCCTCACTGCAGTGCATCCCCAGTGGTGCCAGTGCACTCTCTGCCCTCACTGCAGTGCATCCCCAGTGGTGCCAGTGCACTCTCTGGACTCACTGCACTGCATCCCCAGTGGTGCCAGTGCACTCTCTGGACTCACCGCATTGCATCCCCAGTGGTGCCAGTGCACTCTCTGGACTCACTGCACTGCATCCCCAGTGGTGCCAGTGCACTCTCTGGAGTCACTGCACTGCATCCTCAGTGGTGCCAGTGCACTCTCTGGACTCACTGCACTGCATCCCCAGTGGTGCCAGGGCACTCTCTGGACTCACTGCACTGCATCCCCAGTGGTCCCAGTGCACTCTCTGCCCTCACTGCAGTGCATCCCCAGTGGTGCCAGTGCACTCTCTGCACTCACTGCAGTGCATCCCCAGTGGTGCCAGTGCAATCTCTGGGCTCACCGGGGTGCATCCCCAGTGGTGCCAGTGCACTCTCTGGACTCACTGCACTGCATCCCCAGTGGTGCCAGTGCACTCTCTGCACTCACTGCACTGCATCCCCAGTGGTGCCAGTGCACTCTCTGGACTCACTGCAGTGCATCCGCAGTGGTGCCAGTGCACTCTCTGGACTCACTGCACTGCATCCCCAGTAGTGCCAGTGCAATCTCTGGGCTCACCGGGGTGCATCCCCAGTGGTGCCAGTGCACTCTCTGGACTCACTGCACTGCATCCCCAGTGGTGCCAGTGCACTCTCTGCACTCACTGCACTGCATCGCCAGTGGTGCCAGTGCACTATCTGGACTCATTGCAGTGCATCCCCAGTGGTGCCAGTGCACTCTCTGAGTCACTGCACTGCATTCCCAGTGGTGCCAGTGCACTCTCTGGACTCACTGCAGTGCATCCCCAGTGGTGCCAGTGCACTCTCTGGACTCACTGCACGGCAACCCCAGTGGTGCCAGTGCACTCTCTGGACTCACTGCAGTGCATCCCCAGTGGTGCCAGTGCACTCTCTGGACTCACCGCACTGCATCCCCAGTGGTGCCAGTGCACTCTCTGCACTCATTGCACTGCATCCCCAGTGGTGCCAGTGCACTCTCTGGACTCACTGCACTGCTTCCCCAGTGGTGCCTGTGCAGTCTCTGGACTCACTACAGTTCATCCCCAGTGGAGCCAGTGCACTCTCTGGACTCACTGCACTCCATCCCCAGTGGTGCCAGTGCACTCTCTGGACTCACTGCACTCCATCACCACTGGTGCCAGTCCACTCTCTGGACTCACTGCACTGCATCCCCAGTGGTGACAGTGCACTCTCTGCACTCATGCACTGCATACCCAGTGGTGCCAGTGCACTCTTTGGACTCACTGCACTGCATAAACAGTGGTGCCAGTGCACTCTCTGGACTCACTGCACTGCATCCCCAGTGGTGCCAGTGTAGTCTCTGGACTCACTGTAGTGCATCCCCAGTGGTGCCAGTGCAATCTCAGGACTCACTGCAGTGCAGCTCCAGTTGGTGCCAGTGCAGTCTCTGGACTCAGTGCACTGCATCCCCACTGGTGCCAGTGCACTCTCTGGACTCACTGCAGTGCATCCCCAGTGGTGCCAGTGCACTCTCTGGAGTCACTGCAGTGTATCCCCAGTGGTGCCAGTGCACTCTATGGACTCACTGAACTGCATCCCCAGTGGTGCCAGAGCACTCTCTGGACTCACTGCAGTGCATCCCCAGTGCTGCCAGTGCACTCTCTGGACTCACTGCAGTGCATCCCCAGTAGTGCCAGTGCACTCTCTGGACTCACTGCACTGCATCCCCAGTGGTGCCAGTGCACTCTCTGGAATCACTGCAGTGCATCCCCAGTGGTGCCAGTGCACTCTCTGGACTCACTGCACTGCATCCCCAGTGGTGCCAGTGCACTCTCTGGACTCACTGCATTGCATCCCCAGTGGTGCCAGTGCACTCTCTGGACTCACTGCACTGCATCCCCAGTGGTGCCACTGCACTCTCTGCACTCACTGCAGTGCATCCCCAGTGGTGCCAGTGCAATCTCTGGGCTCACCGGGGTGCATCCCCAGTGGTGCTAGTGCACTCTCTGGACTCACTGCAGTGCATCCCCAGTGGTGCCAGTGCACTCTCTGCACTCACTGCACTGCATCCCCAGTGGTGCCAGTGCACTCTCTGGACTCACTGCACTGCATCCCCAGTGGTGCCAGTGCACTCTCTGGACTCACTGCAGTGCATCCGCAGTGGTGCCAGTGCACTCTCTGGACTCACTGCAGTGCATTCCCAGTAGTGCCATTGCACTCTCTGGACTCACTGCGCTGCATCCCCAGTGGTGCCAGTGCACTCTCTGGACTCACTGCACTGCATCCCCAGTGGTGCCAGTGCACTCTCTGCACTCACTGCACTGCATCCCCAGTGGTGCCAGGGCACTCTCCGGACTCACTGCAGTGCATCCGCAGTGGTGCCAGTGCACTCTTTCGAGTCACTGCAGTGCATCCCCAGTGGTGCCAGTGCACTCTTTCGAGTCACTGCACTGCATCCCCAGTGGTGCCAGTGCACTCCCTGGACTCACTGCAGTGCATCCCCACTGGTGCCAGTGAACTCTCTGGACTCACTGCACTGCATCCCCAGTGGTGCCAGTGGACTCTCTGCACTCATGCACTGCATACCCAGTGGTGCCAGTGCACTCTTTGGACTCACTGCACTGCATGAACAGTGGTGCCATTGCACTCTCTGGACTCACTGCACTGCATCCCCAGTGGTGCCAGTGTAGTCTCTGGACTCACTGTAGTGCATCCCATGTGGTGCCAGCGCAATCTCAGGACTCACTGCAGTGCAGCTCCAGTTGGTGCCAGTGCAGTCTTTGGACTCAATGCACTGCATCCCCAGTGGTGCCAGTGCACTCCCTGGACTCACTGCAGTGTATCCCCAGTAGTGCCAGTGCACTCTCTGGACTAACTGAACTGCATCCCCAGTGGTGCCAGAGCACTCTCTGGACTCACTGCAGTGCATCCCCAGTGCTGCCAGTGCACTCTCTGGACTCACTGCACTGCATCGCCAGTGGTGCCAGTGCACTCTCTGGACTCACTGCACTGCATCACCAGTGGTGCCAGTGCACTCTCTGGACTCAGTGCACTGCATCCCCAGTGGTGCCAGTGCACTCTCTGGACTCACTGCTTTGCATCCCCAGTGGTGCCAGTGCACTCTCTGGACTCACTGCACTTCATCCCCAGTGGTGCCAGTGCACTCTCTGGACTCACTGCATTGCATCCCCAGTGGTGCCAGTGCACTCTCTGGACTCACTGCACTGCATCCCCAGTGGTGCCACTGCACTGTCTGGACTCACTGCACTGCATCACCTTTGGTGCCAGGGCACTCTCCGGACTCACTGCAGTGCATCCGCAGTGGTGCCAGTGCACTCTTTCGAGTCACTGCAGTGCATCCCCAGTGGTGCCAGTGCACTCTCTGGACTCACTGCACTGCATCCCCAGTGGTGCCAGTGCACTCTCAGGACTCACTGCACTGCATCCCCAGTGTTCCCAGAGCACTCTCTGGACTCACTGCAGTGCATCCCCAGTGGTGCCAGTGCACTCTCTGGACTCACTGCAGTGCATCCCCAGTGGTGCCAGTGCACTCTCTGGACTCACTGCACTGCATCCCCAGTGGTGCCACTGCACTGTCTGGACTCACTGCACTGCATCAGCTTTGGTGCCAGGGCACTCTCCGGACTCACTGCAGTGCATCCGCAGTGGTGCCAGTGCACTCTTTCGAGTCACTGCAGTGCATCCCCAGTGGTGCCAGTGCACTCTCTGGACTCACTGCACTGCATCCCCAGTGGTGCCAGTGCACTCTCTGCACTCACTGCACTGCATCCCCAGTGTTCCCAGAGCACTCTCTGGACTCACTGCAGTGCATCCCCAGTGGTGCCAGTGCACTCTCTGGACTCACTGCAGTGCATCCCCAGTGGTGCCAGTGCACTCTCTGGACTCACTGCACTGCATCCCCAGTGGTGCCACTGCACTCTCTGGACTCACTGCACTGCATCACCATTGGTGCCAGGGCACTCTCCGGACTCACTGCAGTGCATCCCCATTGCTGACAGTGCCCTCTCTGGACTCAGTGCACTGCATCACCAGTGGTGCCAGTGCATTCTCTGGACTCATTGCAGTGCATCCCCAGTGGTGCCAGTGCACTCTCTGGATTCACTGCACTGCATCCCCAGTGGTGCCAGTGCACTCTCTGGACTCACTGCACTGCATCCCCAGTGCTGACAGTGCACTCTCTGGACTCACTGCACTGCATCCCCAGTGGTGCCAGTGCACTCTCTGGACTCACTGCAGTGCATCCCCAGTGGTGCCAGTGTACTCTCCGGACTCACTGCACTGCATCCCTAATGGTGCCAGTGCACTCTCTGGACTCACTGCACTGCATCCCCAGTGGTGCCAGTGCACTCTCTGGACTCACTGCACTGCATCCCCAGTGGTTCCAGTGCACTCTCTGGATCACTGCACTGCATCACCATTGGTGCCAGGGCACTCTCCGGACTCACTGTAGTGCATCACCAGTGGTGCCAGTGCACTCTTTCGAGTCACTGCACTGCATCCCCAGTGGTGCCAGTGCATTCTCTGGACTCACTGCAGTGCATCCCCATTGGTGCAAGTGCAGTCTCTGGAGTCACTGCTGTGCATCCCCAGTGGTGCCAGTGCACTCTCTGGACTCACTGCACTGCATCCCCAGTGCTGACAGTGCACTCTCTGGACTCACTGCACTGCATCCCCAGTGGTGCCAGTGTACTCTCTGGACTCAGTGCACTGCATCCCCAGTGGTGTCACTGCACTCTCTGGACTCACTGCAGTGCAACCCCAGTGGTGCCAGTGCACTCTCTGGACTCACTGCACTGCATCCCCAGTGGTGCCAGTGCACTCTCTGGACTCACTGCAGTGCATCCCCTTTTGTGCCAGTGCACTCTCTGGACTCACTGCACTGCATCCCCAGTGGTGCCAGTGCACTCTCTAGAGTCACTGCACTGCATCCCCAGTGGTGCCAGTGCACACTATGGACTCACTGCAGTGCATCCCCAGTGGTGCCAGTGCACTCTCTGGACTCACTGCACTGCATCCCCAGTGCTGACAGTGCACTCTCTGGACTCACTGCACTGCATCCCCAGTGGTGGCAGTGTACTCTCTGGACTCACTGCACTGCATCCCCAGTGGTGCCAGTGCACTCTCTGGACTCACTGTAGTGCATCCCCAGTGGTGCCAGTGCACTCTCTGGACTCACTGCACTGCATCCCCAGTGGTGCCAGTGCACTCTCTGGACTCACTGCAGTGCATCCCTTGTGGTGCCTTTGCACTCTCAGGACTCACTGCAGTGCATCCCCAGTGGTGCCAGTGCACTCTCTGGACTCACTGCACTGCATCCCCAGTGGTGCCAGTGCACTCTCTGGACTCAGTGCACTGCATCCCCAATGGTGCCACTGCACTCTCTGGACTCACTGCACTGCATCCCCAGTGGTGCCAGTGCACTCTCTGGACTCACTGCACTGCATCCCCAGTGGTGCCAGTGCACTCTCTGAGCTCACTGCAGTGCATCCCCAGTGGTGCCAGTGCACTCTCTGGACTCACTGCACTGCATCCCCAGTGGTGCCAGTGCACTCTCTGGACTCACTGCACTGCATCAACATTGGTGCCAGTGCACTCTCTGCACTCACTGCACTGCATCCCCAGTGGTGCCAGTGTAGTCTCTGGACTCACAGCAGTGCATCCCCAGTGGTGCCAGTCCAACTACTGGACTCACTGCAGTGTAGCTCAGTGGTGCCAGAGCACTCTCTGGACTCACTGCACTGCATCCCCAGTGGTGCCAGTGCACTCTCTGGAGTCACTGCACTGCATCCTCAGTGGTGCCAGTGCACTCTCTGGACTCACTGCACTGCATCCCCTGTGGTGCCAGGGCACTCTCTGGACTCACTGAACTGCATCCCCAGTGGTCCCAGTGCACTCTCTGCCCTCACTGCAGTGCATCGCCAGTGGTGCCAGTGCACTCTCTGCACTCACTGCAGTGCATCCCCAGTGGTTCCAGGGCACTCTCTCGACTCACTGCACTGCAACTCCAGTGGTGCCAGTGCACTCTCTGGACTCACTGCAGTGCATCCCCAGTGGTGCCAGTGCACTCTCTGGACTCACTGCGCTGCATCCCCAGTGGTGCCAGTGCCCTCTGTGGACTCACTGCACTGCATCCCCTGTGGGGCCAGTGCACTCTCTGGACTCACTGCAGTGCATCCCCAGTGGTGCGAGTGCACTCTCTGGACTCACCGGGGTGCATCCCCAGTGGTGCCAGTGCACTCTCTGGACTCACCGGGGTGCATCCCCAGTGATGCCAGTGCACTCTCTGGACTCACTGCAGTGCATCCCCAGTGGTGCCAGTGCACTCTGTGGACTCACTGCAGTGCATCCCCAGTGTTGCCAGTGCACTCTCTGGAGTCACTGCACTGCATCCCCAGTGGTGCCAGTGCACTCTCTGGACTCACTGCACTGCATCCCCAGTGGTGCCAGTGCACTCTCTGGACTCACTGCAGTGCATCCCCAGTGGCGCCAGTGCACTCTCTGGACTCACAGCACTGCATCCCATTGGTGCTAGTGCACTCTCTGGACTCACTGCACTGCATCCCCAGTGGTGCCAGTGCACTCTCTGGACTCACTGCACTGCATCCCCAGTTGTGCCAGTGCACTCTCTGGACTCACTGCAGTGCATCCCCAGTGGTGCCAGTGCACTCTCTGGACTCACTGCAGTGCTTCCGCACTGGTGCCAGTGCACTCTCTGCACTAACTGCACTGCATCAACAGTGGTGCCTCTGCACTCTCTGGAGTCACTGCACTGCATCCCCAGTGGTGGCAGTGCACTCTCTGGACTCACTGTAGTGCATCCCCAGTGGTGCCAGTGCACTCTCTGGACTCACTGCACTGCATCCCCAGTGGTGCCAGTGCACTCTCTGGACTCACTGCACTGCATCCCCAGTGGTGCCAGTGCACTCTCTGAGCTCACTGCAGTGCATCCCCAGTGGTGCCAGTGCACTCTCTGGACTCACTGCACTGCATCCCCAGTGGTGCCAGTGCACTCTCTGGACTCACTGCACTGCATCAACATTGGTGCCAGTGCACTCTCTGCACTCACTGCACTGCATCCCCAGTGGTGCCAGTGTAGTCTCTGGACTCACAGCAGTGCATCCCCAGTGGTGCCAGTCCAACTACTGGACTCACTGCAGTGTAGCTCAGTGGTGCCAGAGCACTCTCTGGACTCACTGCACTGCATCCCCAGTGGTGCCAGTGCACTCTCTGGAGTCACTGCACTGCATCCTCAGTGGTGCCAGTGCACTCTCTGGACTCACTGCACTGCATCCCCTGTGGTGCCAGGGCACTCTCTGGACTCACTGAACTGCATCCCCAGTGGTCCCAGTGCACTCTCTGCCCTCACTGCAGTGCATCGCCAGTGGTGCCAGTGCACTCTCTGCACTCACTGCAGTGCATCCCCAGTGGTTCCAGGGCACTCTCTCGACTCACTGCACTGCAACTCCAGTGGTGCCAGTGCACTCTCTGGACTCACTGCAGTGCATCCCCAGTGGTGCCAGTGCACTCTCTGGACTCACTGCGCTGCATCCCCAGTGGTGCCAGTGCCCTCTGTGGACTCACTGCACTGCATCCCCTGTGGGGCCAGTGCACTCTCTGGACTCACTGCAGTGCATCCCCAGTGGTGCGAGTGCACTCTCTGGACTCACCGGGGTGCATCCCCAGTGGTGCTAGTGCACTCTCTGGACTCACCGGGGTGCATCCCCAGTGATGCCAGTGCACTCTCTGGACTCACTGCAGTGCATCCCCAGTGGTGCCAGTGCACTCTGTGGACTCACTGCAGTGCATCCCCAGTGTTGCCAGTGCACTCTCTGGAGTCACTGCACTGCATCCCCAGTGGTGCCAGTGCACTCTCTGGACTCACTGCACTGCATCCCCAGTGGTGCCAGTGCACTCTCTGGACTCACTGCAGTGCATCCCCAGTGGCGCCAGTGCACTCTCTGGACTCACAGCACTGCATCCCATTGGTGCTAGTGCACTCTCTGGACTCACTGCACTGCATCCCCAGTGGTGCCAGTGCACTCTCTGGACTCACTGCACTGCATCCCCAGTTGTGCCAGTGCACTCTCTGGACTCACTGCAGTGCATCCCCAGTGGTGCCAGTGCACTCTCTGGACTCACTGCAGTGCTTCCGCACTGGTGCCAGTGCACTCTCTGCACTCACTGCACTGCATCAACAGTGGTGCCTCTGCACTCTCTGGAGTCACTGCACTGCATCCCCAGTGGTGGCAGTGCACTCTCTGGACTCACTGTAGTGCATCCCCAGTGGTGCCAGTGCACTCTCTGGACTCACTGCACTGCATCCCCAGTGGTGCCAGTGCACTCTCTGGACTCACTGCACTGCATCCCCAGTGGTGCCAGTGCACTCTCTGAGCTCACTGCAGTGCATCCCCAGTGGTGCCAGTGCACTCTCTGGACTCAGTGCACTGCATCCCCAGTGGTGCCAGTGCACTCTCTGAACTCAGTGCACTGCATCCCCAATGGTGCCACTGCACGCTCTGGACTCACTGCAGTGCATCCCCAGTGGTGCCAGAGCACTCTCTGGACTCAGTGCACTGCATCCCCAGTGGTGCCAGTGCACTCTCTGAGCTCTTTGCAGTGCATCCCAAGTGGTGCCAGTGCACTCTCTGGACTCACTGCACTGCATCCCCAGTGGTGCCAGTGCACTCTCTGGACTCACGGCAGTGCATCCCCAGTGGTGCCACTGCACTCTCTGGACTCACTGCACTGCATCCCCAGTGGTGCCAGTGTAGTCTCTGGACTCACAGCAGTGCATCCCAAGTGGTGCCAGTGCACTCTCTGGACTCACTGCACTGCATCCCCAGTGGTGCCAGTGTACTCTCTGGACTCACTGCACTGCATCCCCAGTGGTGCCAGTGCACTCTCTGGACTCACTGCACTGCATCCCCAGTGGTGCCAGTGCACTGTCTGGACTCACTGCAGTGTATCGCCATTGCAGCCGGTGCACTCTCTGGACTCACTAAACTGCATCCCCAGTGGTGCCAGAGAACTCTCTGGTCTCACTGCAATGCATCCCCAGTGGTGCCAGTGCACTGTCTGGACTCACTGCATCCCCAGTGGTGCCAGGGCACTCTCTGGACTCACTGCAGTGCATCCCCAGTGGTGCCAGTGCACTCTCTGGACTCACTGCACTAAAACCCCAGTGGTGCCAGTGCAGTCTCTGGACTCACTGCAGTGCAGCTCCAGTTGGTGCCAGTGCAGTCTCTGGACTCACTGCAGTGCATCCCCAGTGGTGCCAGTGCACTCTCTGGAGTCACTGCAGTGTATCCCCAGTGGTGCCAGTGCACTCTCTGGACTCACTGAGCTGCATCCCCAGTGCTGCCAGTGCACTCTCTGGACTCACTGCACTGCATCGCCAGTGGTGCCAGTGCACTCTCTGGACTCACTGCACTTCATCACCAGTGGTGCCAGTGCACTCTCCGGACTCACTGCACTGAATCCCCAGTGGTGCCAGTGCACTCTCTGGACTCACTGCACTGCATCCCCAGTGGTGCCAGTGTACTCTCTGGAGTCACAGCACTGCATCAACAGTGGTGCCTCTGCACTCTCTGCACTCACTGCACTGCATCCCCAGTGGTGCCAGTGCACTCTCTGGACTCACTGCAGTGCATCCCCAGTGGTGCCAGTGCACTCTCTGGACTCACTGCACTGCATCCCCAGTGGTGCCAGTGCACTCTCTGGACTCACTGCACTGCATCCCCAGTGGTGCCAGTGCACTCTCTGGACTCACTGCATTGCATCCCCAGTGGTGCCAGTGCACTCTCTGGACTCACTGCACTGCATCCCCAGTGGTGCCAGGGCACTCTCTGGACTCACTGCAGTGCATCCCCAGTGGTGCCAGTGCACTCTCTGCCCTCACTGCAGTGCATCCCCAGTGGTGCCAGTGAACTCTCTGCACTCACTGCAGTGCATCCCCAGTGGTGCCAGTGCAATCTCTGGGCTCACCGGGGTGCATCCCCAGTGGTGCCAGTGCACTCTCTGGACTCACGGCACTGCATCCCCAGTGGTGCCAGTGCACTCTCTGGACTCACTGCACTGCATCCCAAGTGGTGCCAGTGCACTCTCTGCACTCACTGCACTGCATCCCCAGTGGTGCCAGTGCACTCTCTGGACTCACTGCACTGCATCCCCAGTGGTGCCAGTGCACTCTCTGGACTCACTGCAGTGCACCCCCACTGGTGCCAGTGCACTCTCTGGACTCACTGCAGTGCATCCCCAGTGGTGCCAGTGCACTCTCTGGACTCACTGCACTGCATCCCCAAGGTGCCAGTGCACTCTCTGGACTCAACTGCACTGCATCCCCACTGGTGCCAGTGCACTCTCTGGACTCACTGCAGTGCATCCCCAGTGGTGCCACTGCACTCTCTGGACTCACTGCACTGCATCCCCAGTGGTGCCAGTGCACTCTCTGGACTCACCGCACTGCATCCCCAGTGGTGCCAGTGCACTCTCTGGACTCACTGCACTTCATCCCCAGTGGTGCCAGTGCACTCTCTGGACTCACTGCATTGCATCCCCAGTGGTGCCAGTGCACTCTCTGGACTCACTGCACTGCATCCCCAGTGGTGTCACTGCACTCTCTGGACTCACTGCACTGCATAACCATTGCTGCCAGGGCACTCTCCGGACTCACTGCAGTGCATCCGCAGTGGTGCCAGTGCACTCTTTCGAGTCACTGCAGTGCATCCCCAGTGGTGCCAGTGCACTCTCTGGACTCACTGCACTGCATCCCCAGTGGTGCCAGTGCACTCTCTGGAATCACTGCAGTGCATCCCCAAGGTGCCAGTGCACTCTCTGGACTCACTGCACTGCATCCCCAGTGGTGCCAGGGCACTCTCTGGACTCACTGCATTGCATCCCCAGTGGTGCCAGTGCACTCTCTGGACTCACTGCACTGCATCCCCAGTGGTGCCACTGCACTCTCTGGACTCACTGCACTGCAGCACCATTGGTGCCAGTGCACTCTCTGGACTCACTGCAGTGCGTCCCCAGTGGTGCCAGTGCACTCTTTTGAGTCACTGCAGTGCATCCCCAGTGGTGCCAGTGCACTCTTTTGAGTCACTGCAGTGCATCCCCAGTGGTGCCAGTGCACTCTCTGGACTCACTGCATTGCATCCCCAGTGGTGCCACTGCACTCTCTGGACTCACTGCACTGCATCCCCAGTGGTGCCAGTGCACTCTCTGGACTCACCGCACTGCATCCCCAGTGGTGCCAGTGCACTCTCTGGACTCACTGCACTTCATCCCCAGTGGTGCCAGTGCACTCTCTGGACTCACTGCATTGCATCCCCAGTGGTGCCAGTGCACTCTCTGGACTCACTGCACTGCATCCCCAGTGGTGTCACTGCACTCTCTGGACTCACTGCACTGCATAACCATTGCTGCCAGGGCACTCTCCGGACTCACTGCAGTGCATCCGCAGTGGTGCCAGTGCACTCTTTCGAGTCACTGCAGTGCATCCCCAGTGGTGCCAGTGCACTCTCTGGACTCACTGCACTGCATCCCCAGTGGTGCCAGTGCACTCTCTGGAATCACTGCAGTGCATCCCCAAGGTGCCAGTGCACTCTCTGGACTCACTGCACTGCATCCCCAGTGGTGCCAGGGCACTCTCTGGACTCACTGCATTGCATCCCCAGTGGTGCCAGTGCACTCTCTGGACTCACTGCACTGCATCCCCAGTGGTGCCACTGCACTCTCTGGACTCACTGCACTGCAGCACCATTGGTGCCAGTGCACTCTCTGGACTCACTGCAGTGCGTCCCCAGTGGTGCCAGTGCACTCTTTTGAGTCACTGCAGTGCATCCCCAGTGGTGCCAGTGCACTCTCTGGACTCACTGCAGTGCATCCCCAGTGGTGCCAGTGCACTCTCTGGACTCACTGCAGTGCATCCCCAGTGGTGCCAGTGCACTCTCTGGACTCACTGCACTGCATCCCCAGTGGTGCCAGTGCACTCTCTGGACTCACTGCACTTCATCCCCAGTGGTGCCAGTGCACTCTCTGGACTCACTGCATTGCATCCCCAGTGGTGCCAGTGCACCCTCTGGACTCACTGCACTGCATCCCCAGTGGTGCCACTGCACTCTCTGGACTCACTGCACTGCATCACCATTGGTGCCAGTGCACTCTCTGGACTCACTGCAGTGCATCCGCAGTGGTGCCAGTGCACTCTTTCGAGTCACTGCAGTGCATCTCCAGTGGTGCCAGTGCACTCTCTGGACTCACTGCACTGCATCCCCAGTGGTGCCAGTGCACTCTCTGGACTCACTGCACTTCATCCCCAGTGGTGCCAGTGCACTCTCTGGACTCACTGCATTGCATCCCCAGTGGTGCCAGTGCACTCTCTGGACTCACTGCACTGCATCCCCAGTGGTGCCACTGCACTCTCTGGACTCACTGCACTGCATCACCATTGGTGCCAGTGCACTCTCTGGACTCACTGCAGTGCATCCGCAGTGGTGCCAGTGCACTCTTTCGAGTCACTGCAGTGCATCCCCAGTGGTGCCAGTGCACTCTCTGGACTCACTGCACTGCATCCCCAGTGGTGCCAGTGCACTCTCTGCACTCACTGCACTGCATCCCCAGTGTTCCCAGAGCACTCTCTGGACTCACTGCAGTGCATCCCCAGTGGTGCCAGTGCACTCTCTGGACTCACTGCAGTGCATCCCCAGTGGTGCCAGTGCACTCTCTGGACTCACTGCACTGCATCCCCAGTGGTGCCACTGCACTCCCTGGACTCACTGCACTGCATCACCATTGGTGTCAGGGCACTCGCCGGACTCACTGCAGTGCATCCGCAGTGGTGCCAGTGCACTCTCTGGACTCACTGCATTGCATCCCCAGTGGTGCCAGTGCACTCTCTGGACTCACTGCACTGCATCCCCAGTGGTGCCACTGCACTCTCTGGACTCACTGCACTGCATCACCATTGGTGCCAGGGCACTCTCCGGACTCACTGCAGTGCATCCGCAGTGGTGCCAGTGCACTCTTTCGAGTCACTGCAGTGCATCCCCAGTGGTGCCAGTGCACTCTCTGGACTCACTGCACTGCATCCCCAGTGGTGCCAGTGCACTCTCTGGACTCACTGCACTGCATCCCCAGTGGTGCCACTGCACTCTCTGGACTCACTGCACTGCATCACCATTGGTGCCAGTGCACTCTCTGGACTCACTGCAGTGCATCCGCAGTGGTGCCAGTGCACTCTTTCGAGTCACTGCAGTGCATCCCCAGTGGTGCCAGTGCACTCTCTGGACTCACTGCAGTGCATCCCCAGTGGTGCCAGTGCACTCTCTGCACTCACTGCACTGCATCCCCAGTGTTCCCAGAGCACTCTCTGGACTCACTGCAGTGCATCCCCAGTGGTGCCAGTGCACTCTCTGGACTCACTGCAGTGCATCCCCAGTGGTGCCAGTGCACTCTCTGGACTCACTGCACTGCATCCCCAGTGGTGCCACTGCACTCCCTGGACTCACTGCACTGCATCACCATTGGTGTCAGGGCACTCGCCGGACTCACTGCAGTGCATCCGCAGTGGTGCCAGTGCACTCTCTGGACTCACTGCATTGCATCCCCAGTGGTGCCAGTGCACTCTCTGGACTCACTGCACTGCATCCCCAGTGGTGCCACTGCACTCTCTGGACTCACTGCACTGCATCACCATTGGTGCCAGGGCACTCTCCGGACTCACTGCAGTGGATCCGCAGTGGTGCCAGTGCACTCTTTCGAGTCACTGCAGTGCATCCCCAGTGGTGCCAGTGCACTCTCTGGACTCACTGCACTGCATCCCCAGTGGTGCCAGTGCCCTCTCTGCACTCACTGCACTGCATCCCCAGTGGTGCCAGTGCACTCTCTGGACTCACTGCACTGCATCCCCAGTGCTGACAGTGCACTCTCTGCACTCACTGCACTGCATCCCCAGTGTTCCCAGAGCACTCTCTGGACTCACTGCAGTGCATCCCCAGTGGTGCCAGTGCACTCTCTGGACTCACTGCACTGCATCCCCAGTGGTGCCAGTGCAGTCTCTGGACTCACTGCACTGCATCCCCAGTGGTGCCACTGCACTCCCTGGACTCACTGCACTGCATCACCATTGGTGTCAGGGCACTCGCCGGACTCACTGCAGTGCATCCGCAGTGGTGCCAGTGCACTCTCTGGACTCACTGCATTGCATCCCCAGTGGTGCCAGTGCACTCTCTGGACTCACTGCACTGCATCCCCAGTGGTGCCACTGCACTCTCTGGACTCACTGCACTGCATCACCATTGGTGCCAGGGCACTCTCCGGACTCACTGCAGTGCATCCGCAGTGGTGCCAGTGCACTCTTTCGAGTCACTGCACTGCATCCCCATTAGTGCCAGTACATTCTCTGGACTCATTGCAGTGCATCCCCAGTGGTGCCAGTGCACTCTCTGGACTCACTGCACTGCATCCCCAGTGGTGCCAGTGCACTCTCTGGACTCACTGCACTGCATCCCCAGTGCTGACAGTGCACTCTCTGGACTCACTGCACTGCATCCCCAGTGCTGACAGTGCACTCTCTGGACTCACTGCAGTGCATCCCCAGTGGTGCCAGTGCACTCTCTGGACTCACTGCACTGCATCACCAGTGGTGCCAGTGCACTCTCTGCACTCACTGCACTGCATCCCCAGTGGTGCCAGTGCATTCTCTGGACTCACTGCAGTGCATCCCCAGTGGTGCCAGTGCACTCTCTGCACTCACTGCACTGCATCCCCAGTGGTGCCAGTGCACTCTCCGGACTCCCTGCACTGCATGAACAGTGGTGCCAGTGCACTCTCTGGACTCACTGCAGTGCATCCCCAGTGGTGCCAGTGCATTCTCTGCACTCACTGCACTGCATCCCCAGTGGTGCCAGTGCACTCTCTGCACTCACTGCACTGCATCCCCGGTGTTCCCAGAGCACTCTCTGGACTCACCGAGGTGCATCCCCAGTGGTGCCAGTGCACTCTCTGGACTCACCGCACTGCATCCCCAGTGGTGCCAGTGCACTCTCTGGACTCACTGCAGTGCAGCCCCTGAGGTGCCAGTGTACTCTCTGCACTCACTGCACTGCATCCCCAGTGGTGACAGTGCACTCTCTGGAATCACTGCAGTGCATCCCCTGTGGTACCATTGCACTCTCTGGACTCACTGCACTCCGTCCCCAGTGGTGCCTGTGCACTCTCTTGAGTCACTGCACTGCATCCCCTGTGGAGCCAGTGCACTCTATGGACTAACTGCACTGCATACCCAGTGGTGCCAGTGCACTCTCTGGACTCACTGCACTGCATCCCCAGTGGTGCCAGTGCACTCTCTGGACTCACTGCACTGCATCCCCAGTGGTTCCAGTGCACTCTCTGGATCACTGCACTGCATCACCATTGGTGCCAGGGCACTCTCCGGACTCACTGCAGTGCATGCCCAGTGGTGCCAGTGCACTCTTTCGAGTCACTGCAGTGCATCCCCAGTGGTGCCAGTGCATTCTCTGGACTCACTGCAGTGCATCCCCATTGGTGCCAGTGCAGTCTCTGGAGTCACTGCAGTGCATCCCCAGTGGTGCCAGTGCACTCTCTGGACTCACTGCACTGCATCCCCAGTGCTGACAGTGCACTCTCTGGACTCACTGCACTGCATCCCCAGTGGTGCCAGTGCACTCTCTGGACTCACTGCAGTGCATCCCCTTTTGTGCCAGTGCACTCTCTGGACTCACTGCACTGCATCCCCAGTGGTGCCAGTGCAGTCTCTGGAGTCACTGCACTGCATCCCCAGTGGTGCCAGTGCACTCTCTGGACTCACTGCACTGCATCCCCAGTGGTGCCAGTGCACTCTCTGGACTCACTGCTCTGCATCACCAGTGGTGGCAGTGTACTCTCTGGACTCACTGCACTGCATCCCCAGTGGAGACAGTGCACTCTCTGTAGTCACTGCGCTGCATCCCCAGTGGTTCCAGGGCAGTCTCTCGACTCACTGCAGTGCATCCCCAGTGGTGCGAGTGCACTCTCTGGACTCACCGGGGTGCATCCCCAGTGGTGCCAGTGCACTCTCTGGACTCACTGCACTGCATCCCCAGTGGTGCCAGTGCACTCTGTGGACTCACTGCAGTGCATCCCCAGTGTTGCCAGTGCACTCTCTGGAGTCACTGCACTGCATCCCCAGTGGTGCCAGTGCACTCTCTGGACTCACTGCACTGCATCCCCAGTGGTGCCAGTGCACTCTCTGGACTCACTGCAGTGCATCCCCAGTGGCGCCAGTGCACTCTCTGGACTCACTGCACTGCATCCCATTGGTGCCAGTGCACTCTCTGGACTCACTGCACTGCATCCCCAGTGGTGCCAGTGCACTCTCTGGACTCACTGCACTGCATCCCCAGTGGTGCCAGTGCACTCTCTGGACTCACTGCAGTGCTTCCGCATTGGTGCCAGTGCACTCTCTGCACTCACTGCACTGCATCAACAGTGGTGCCTCTGCACTCTCTGGAGTCACTGCACTGCATCCCCAGTGGTGCCAGGGCACTCTCTGGACTCACTGTAGTGCATCCCCAGTGGTGCCAGTGCACTCTCTGGACTCACTGCAGTGCATCCCCAGTGGTGCCAGTGCACTCTCTGGACTCACTGCAGTGCATCCCTTGTGGTGCCTTTGCACTCTCAGGACTCACTGCAGTGCATCCCCAGTGGTGCCAGTGCACTCTCTGGACTCACTGCACTGCATCCCCAGTGGTGCCAGTGCACTCTCTGAGCTCACTGCAGTGCATCCCCAGTGGTGCCAGTGCACTCTCTGGACTCACTGCAGTGCTTCCCCACTGGTGCCAGTGCACTCTCTGGACTCAGTGCACTGCATCCCCAGTGGTGCCAGTGCACTCTCTGGACTCACTGCAGTGCATCACCAGTGGTGCCAGTGCACTCTCTGGAGTCACTGCACTGCATCCCCAGTGGTGACAGTGCACTCTCTGGACTCACTGCACTGCATTCCCAGTGGTGCCAGTGCACTCTCTGGACTCACTGCACTGCATCCCCAGTGGTGCCAGTGCACTCTCTGGACCCACTGCAGTGCATCCCCACTGGTGCCAGTGCACTCTCTGGACTCAGTGCACTGCATCCCCAATGGTGCCAGTGCACTCTCTGTAGTCTTTGCACTGCGTCCCCAGTGGTGCCAGTGCACTCTCTGGACTCACTGCAGTGTATCCCCTGTGGTGGCAGGGCACTCTGTGGACTCACTGCACTGCATCCCAGTGGTGCCAGTGCACTCTCTGGACTCACTGAACTGCATCCCCAAGGTGCCAGTGCACTCTCTGGACTCAACTGCACTGCATCCCCAGTGCTGCCAGTGCACTCTCTGGACTCACTGCAGTGCATCCCCAGTTGTGCCAGTGCACTCTCTGGACTCACTGCAGTGCATCCCCAGTGGTGCCAGTGCACTCTCTGGACTCACTGCATTGCATCCCCAGTGGTGCCAGTGCACTCTCTGGACTCACTGCACTGCATCCCCAGTGGTGTCACTGCACTCTCTGGACTCACTGCACTGCATCACCATTGGTGCCAGGGCACTCTCCGGACTCACTGCAGTGCGTCCGCAGTGGTGCCAGTGCACTCTTTCGAGTCACTGCAGTGCATCCCCAGTGGTGCCAGTGCACTCTCTGGACTCACTGCACTGCATCCCCAGTGGTGCCAGTGCACTCTCTGGACTCACTGCAGTGCATCCCCAGTGGTGCCAGTGCACTCTCTGGACTCACTGCACTGCATCCCCAGTGGTGCCAGTGCACTCTCTGGAGTCACTTCATTGCATCCCCAGTGGTGCCAGTGCACTCTCTGGACTCACTGCACTGCATCCCCAGTGGTGCCAGTGCACTCTCTGGACTCACTGCACTGCATCACCATTGGTGCCAGTGCACTCTCCGGACTCACTGCAGTGCATCCGCAGTGGTGCCAGTGCACTATTTTGAGTCACTGCAGTGCATCCCCAGTGGTGCCAGTGCACTCTCTGGACTCACTGCAGTGCATTTCCAGTGGTGCCAGTGCACTCTCTGGAATCACTGCACTGCATCCCCAGTGGTGCCAGTGCACTCTCGGAAGTCGCAGCACTGCATCAACAGTGGTGCCTCTGCACTCTCTGGAGTCACTGCACTGCATCCCCAGTGCTGCCAGTGCACTCTCTGGACTCACTGCAGTGCATCCCCAGTGGTGCCAGTGCACTCTCTGGACTCACTGCAGTGCATCCCCAGTGGTGCCAGTGCACTCTCTGGACTCACTGCATTGCATCCCCAGTGGTGCCAGTGCACTCTCTGGACTCACTGCACTGCATCCCCAGTGGTGCCACTGCACTGTCTGGACTCACTGCACTGCATCACCATTGGTGCCAGGGCACTCTCCGGACTCACTGCAGTGCATCCGCAGTGGTGCCAGTGCACTCTTTCGAGTCACTGCAGTGCATCCCCAGTGGTGCCAGTGCACTCTCTGGACTCACTGCACTGCATCCCCAGTGGTGCCAGTGCACTCTCTGCACTCACTGCACTGCATCCCCAGTGTTCCCAGAGCACTCTCTGGACTCACTGCAGTGCATCCCCAGTGGTGCCAGTGCACTCTCTGGACTCACTGCAGTGCATCCCCAGTGGTGCCAGTGCACTCTCTGGACTCACTGCACTGCATCCCCAGTGGTGCCACTGCACTCTCTGGACTCACTGCACTGCATCCCCATTGGTGCCAGGGCACTCTCCGGACTCACTGCAGTGCATCCCCATTGCTGACAGTGCCCTCTCTGGACTCAGTGCACTGCATCCCCAGTGGTGCCAGTGCATTCTCTGGACTCATTGCAGTGCATCCCCAGTGGTGCCAGTGCACTCTCTGGATTCACTGCACTGCATCCCCAGTGGTGCCAGTGCACTCTCTGGACTCACTGCACTGCATCCCCAGTGCTGACAGTGCACTCTCTGGACTCACTGCACTGCATCCCCAGTGGTGCCAGTGCACTCTCTGGACTCACTGCAGTGCATCCCCAGTGGTGCCAGTGTACTCTCCGGACTCACTGCACTGCATCCCTAATGGTGCCAGTGCACTCTCTGGACTCACTGCACTGCATCCCCAGTGGTGCCAGTGCACTCTCTGGACTCACTGCACTGCATCCCCAGTGGTTCCAGTGCACTCTCTGGATCACTGCACTGCATCACCATTGGTGCCAGTGTACTCTCTGGACTCACTGCTCTGCATCACCAGTGGTGGCAGTGTACTCTCTGGACTCACTGCACTGCATCCCCAGTGGAGACAGTGCACTCTCTGTAGTCACTGCGCTGCATCCCCAGTGGTTCCAGGGCAGTCTCTCGACTCACTGCAGTGCATCCCCAGTGGTGCGAGTGCACTCTCTGGACTCACCGGGGTGCATCCCCAGTGGTGCCAGTGCACTCTCTGGACTCACTGCACTGCATCCCCAGTGGTGCCAGTGCACTCTGTGGACTCACTGCAGTGCATCCCCAGTGTTGCCAGTGCACTCTCTGGAGTCACTGCACTGCATCCCCAGTGGTGCCAGTGCACTCTCTGGACTCACTGCACTGCATCCCCAGTGGTGCCAGTGCACTCTCTGGACTCACTGCAGTGCATCCCCAGTGGCGCCAGTGCACTCTCTGGACTCACTGCACTGCATCCCATTGGTGCCAGTGCACTCTCTGGACTCACTGCACTGCATCCCCAGTGGTGCCAGTGCACTCTCTGGACTCACTGCACTGCATCCCCAGTGGTGCCAGTGCACTCTCTGGACTCACTGCAGTGCTTCCGCATTGGTGCCAGTGCACTCTCTGCACTCACTGCACTGCATCAACAGTGGTGCCTCTGCACTCTCTGGAGTCACTGCACTGCATCCCCAGTGGTGCCAGGGCACTCTCTGGACTCACTGTAGTGCATCCCCAGTGGTGCCAGTGCACTCTCTGGACTCACTGCAGTGCATCCCCAGTGGTGCCAGTGCACTCTCTGGACTCACTGCAGTGCATCCCTTGTGGTGCCTTTGCACTCTCAGGACTCACTGCAGTGCATCCCCAGTGGTGCCAGTGCACTCTCTGGACTCACTGCACTGCATCCCCAGTGGTGCCAGTGCACTCTCTGAGCTCACTGCAGTGCATCCCCAGTGGTGCCAGTGCACTCTCTGGACTCACTGCAGTGCTTCCCCACTGGTGCCAGTGCACTCTCTGGACTCAGTGCACTGCATCCCCAGTGGTGCCAGTGCACTCTCTGGACTCACTGCAGTGCATCACCAGTGGTGCCAGTGCACTCTCTGGAGTCACTGCACTGCATCCCCAGTGGTGACAGTGCACTCTCTGGACTCACTGCACTGCATTCCCAGTGGTGCCAGTGCACTCTCTGGACTCACTGCACTGCATCCCCAGTGGTGCCAGTGCACTCTCTGGACCCACTGCAGTGCATCCCCACTGGTGCCAGTGCACTCTCTGGACTCAGTGCACTGCATCCCCAATGGTGCCAGTGCACTCTCTGTAGTCTTTGCACTGCGTCCCCAGTGGTGCCAGTGCACTCTCTGGACTCACTGCAGTGTATCCCCTGTGGTGGCAGGGCACTCTGTGGACTCACTGCACTGCATCCCAGTGGTGCCAGTGCACTCTCTGGACTCACTGAACTGCATCCCCAAGGTGCCAGTGCACTCTCTGGACTCAACTGCACTGCATCCCCAGTGCTGCCAGTGCACTCTCTGGACTCACTGCAGTGCATCCCCAGTTGTGCCAGTGCACTCTCTGGACTCACTGCAGTGCATCCCCAGTGGTGCCAGTGCACTCTCTGGACTCACTGCATTGCATCCCCAGTGGTGCCAGTGCACTCTCTGGACTCACTGCACTGCATCCCCAGTGGTGTCACTGCACTCTCTGGACTCACTGCACTGCATCACCATTGGTGCCAGGGCACTCTCCGGACTCACTGCAGTGCGTCCGCAGTGGTGCCAGTGCACTCTTTCGAGTCACTGCAGTGCATCCCCAGTGGTGCCAGTGCACTCTCTGGACTCACTGCACTGCATCCCCAGTGGTGCCAGTGCACTCTCTGGACTCACTGCAGTGCATCCCCAGTGGTGCCAGTGCACTCTCTGGACTCACTGCACTGCATCCCCAGTGGTGCCAGTGCACTCTCTGGAGTCACTTCATTGCATCCCCAGTGGTGCCAGTGCACTCTCTGGACTCACTGCACTGCATCCCCAGTGGTGCCAGTGCACTCTCTGGACTCACTGCACTGCATCACCATTGGTGCCAGTGCACTCTCCGGACTCACTGCAGTGCATCCGCAGTGGTGCCAGTGCACTATTTTGAGTCACTGCAGTGCATCCCCAGTGGTGCCAGTGCACTCTCTGGACTCACTGCAGTGCATTTCCAGTGGTGCCAGTGCACTCTCTGGAATCACTGCACTGCATCCCCAGTGGTGCCAGTGCACTCTCGGAAGTCGCAGCACTGCATCAACAGTGGTGCCTCTGCACTCTCTGGAGTCACTGCACTGCATCCCCAGTGCTGCCAGTGCACTCTCTGGACTCACTGCAGTGCATCCCCAGTGGTGCCAGTGCACTCTCTGGACTCACTGCAGTGCATCCCCAGTGGTGCCAGTGCACTCTCTGGACTCACTGCATTGCATCCCCAGTGGTGCCAGTGCACTCTCTGGACTCACTGCACTGCATCCCCAGTGGTGCCACTGCACTGTCTGGACTCACTGCACTGCATCACCATTGGTGCCAGGGCACTCTCCGGACTCACTGCAGTGCATCCGCAGTGGTGCCAGTGCACTCTTTCGAGTCACTGCAGTGCATCCCCAGTGGTGCCAGTGCACTCTCTGGACTCACTGCACTGCATCCCCAGTGGTGCCAGTGCACTCTCTGCACTCACTGCACTGCATCCCCAGTGTTCCCAGAGCACTCTCTGGACTCACTGCAGTGCATCCCCAGTGGTGCCAGTGCACTCTCTGGACTCACTGCAGTGCATCCCCAGTGGTGCCAGTGCACTCTCTGGACTCACTGCACTGCATCCCCAGTGGTGCCACTGCACTCTCTGGACTCACTGCACTGCATCCCCATTGGTGCCAGGGCACTCTCCGGACTCACTGCAGTGCATCCCCATTGCTGACAGTGCCCTCTCTGGACTCAGTGCACTGCATCCCCAGTGGTGCCAGTGCATTCTCTGGACTCATTGCAGTGCATCCCCAGTGGTGCCAGTGCACTCTCTGGATTCACTGCACTGCATCCCCAGTGGTGCCAGTGCACTCTCTGGACTCACTGCACTGCATCCCCAGTGCTGACAGTGCACTCTCTGGACTCACTGCACTGCATCCCCAGTGGTGCCAGTGCACTCTCTGGACTCACTGCAGTGCATCCCCAGTGGTGCCAGTGTACTCTCCGGACTCACTGCACTGCATCCCTAATGGTGCCAGTGCACTCTCTGGACTCACTGCACTGCATCCCCAGTGGTGCCAGTGCACTCTCTGGACTCACTGCACTGCATCCCCAGTGGTTCCAGTGCACTCTCTGGATCACTGCACTGCATCACCATTGGTGCCAGTGTACGCTCCGGACTCACTGCAGTGCATCACCAGTGGTGCCAGTGCACTCTTTCGAGTCACTGCACTGCATCCCCAGTGGTGCCAGTGCATTCTCTGGACTCACTGCAGTGCATCCCCATTGGTGCAAGTGCAGTCTCTGGAGTCACTGCTGTGCATCCCCAGTGGTGCCAGTGCACTCTCTGGACTCACTGCACTGCATCCCCAGTGCTGACAGTGCACTCTCTGGACTCACTGCACTGCATCCCCAGTGGTGCCAGTGTACTCTCTGGACTCAGTGCACTGCATCCCTAGTGGTGTCAGTGCACTCTCTGGACTCACTGCAGTGCAACCCCAGTGGTGCCAGTGCACTCTCTGGACTCACTGCAGTGCATCCCCAGTGGTGCCAGTGCACTCTCTGGACTCACTGCAGTGCATCCCCTTTTGTGCCAGTGCACTCTCTGGACTCTCTGCACTGCATCCCCAGTGGTGCCAGTGCACTCTCTAGAGTCACTGCACTGCATCCCCAGTGGTGCCAGTGCACACTATGGACTCGCTGCAGTGCATCCCCAGTGGTGCCAGTGCACTCTCTGGACTCACTGCACTGCATCCCCAGTGCTGACAGTGCACTCTCTGGACTCACTGCACTGCATCACCAGTGGTGGCAGTGTACTCTCTGGACTCACTGCACTGCATCCCCAGTGGAGACAGTGCACTCTCTGTAGTCACTGCGCTGCATCCCCAGTGGTTCCAGGGCACTCTCTCGACTCACTGCACTGCAACTCCAGTGGTGCCAGTGCACTCTCTGGACTCACTGCAGTGCATCCCCAGTGGTGCCAGTGCACTCTCTGGAGTCACTGCGCTGCATCCCCAGTGGTGTTAGTGCCCTCTGTGGACTCACTGCTCTACATCCCCTGTGGGGCCAGTGCACTCTCTGGACTCACTGCACTGCATCCGCAGTGGTGCCAGTGCACTCTCTGGACTCAGTGCACTGCATCCCCAATGGTGCCCGTGCACTCTCTGGACTCACTGCAGTGCATCCCCAGTGGTGCCAGTGCACTCTCTGGACTCACTGCATTGCATCCCCAGTGGTGCCAGTGCACTCTCTGCACTCACTGCACTGCATCCCCAGTGGTGCCAGTGCACTCTCTGGACTCACTGCACTGCATCCCCAGTGGTGCCTGTGCAGTCTCTGGACTCACTGCACTGCATCCCCAGTGGTGCCAGTGCACTCTCTAGAGTCACTGCACTGCATCCCCAGTGGTGCCAGTGCACACTATGGACTCACTGCAGTGCATCACCAGTGGTGGCAGTGTACTCTCTGGACTCACTGCACTGCATCCCCAGTGCTGACAGTGCACTCTCTGGACTCACTGCGCTGCATCCCCAGTGGTTCCAGGGCACTCTCTGGACTCACTGCACTGCAACTCCAGTGGTGCCAGTGCACTCTCTGGACTCACTGCAGTGCTTCCCCAGTGGTGCCAGTGCACTCTCTGGAGTCACTGCGCTGCATCCCCAGTGGTGTTAGTGCCCTCTGTGGACTCACTGCTCTACATCCCCTGTGGGGCCAGTGCACTCTCTGGACTCACTGCACTGCATCCCCAGTGGTGCCAGTGCACTCTCTGGACTCACCGGGGTGCATCCCCAGTGGTGCCAGTGCACTCTCTAGACTCACTGCATTGCATCCCCAGTGGTGCCAGTGCACTCTGTGGACTCACTGCACTGCATCCCCAGTGTTGCCAGTGCACTCTCTGGAGTCACTGCACTGCATCCTCAGTGGTGCCAGTGCACTCTCTGGACTCACTGCACTGCATCCCCAGTGGTGCCAGTGCACTCTCTGGACTCACTGCAGTGCATCCCCAGTGCTGCCAGTGCACTCTCTGGACTCACTGCACTGCATCCCATTGGTGCTAGTGCACTCTCTGGACTCACTGCACTGCATCCCCAGTGGTGCCAGTGCAGTCTCTGGACTCACTGCACTGCATCCCCAGTGGTGCCAGTGCACTCTCTGGACTCACCGGGGTGCATCCCCAGTGGTGCCAGTGCACTCTCTGGACTCACGGCACTGCATCCCCAGTGGTGCCAGTGCACTCTCTGGACTCACTGCACTGTATCCCCAGTGGTGCCAGTGCACTCTGTGGACTCACTGCAGTGCATCCCCAGTGTTGCCAGTGCACTCTCTGGAGTCACTGCACTGCATCCCCAGTGGTGCCAGTGCACTCTCTGGACTCACTGCACTGCATCCCCAGCGGTGCCAGTGCACTCTCTGGACTCACTGCAGTGCATCCCCAGTGGCGCCAGTGCACTCTCTGGACTCACTGCACTGCATCCCATTGGTGCTAGTGCACTCTCTGGACTCACTGCACTGCATCCCCAGTGGTGCCAGTGCACTCTCTGGACTCACTGCACTGCATCCCCAGTTGTGCCAGTGCACTCTCTGGACTCACTGCAGTGCATCCCCAGTGGTGCCAGTGCACTCTCTGGACTCACTGCAGTGCTTCCGCACTGGTGAAGTGCACTCTCTGCACTCACTGCACTGCATCAACAGTGGTGCCTCTGCACTCTCTGGAGTCACTGCACTGCATCCCCAGTGGTGCCAGTGCACTCTCTGGACTCACTGTAGTGCATCCCCAGTGGTGCCAGTGCACTCTCTGGACTCACTGCACTGCATCCCCAGTGGTGCCAGTGCACTCTCTGGACTCACTGCAGTGCATCCCTTGTGGTGCCTTTGCACTCTCAGGACTCACTGCAGTGCATCCCCAGTGGTGCCAGGGCACTCTCTGGACTCACTGCACTTTATCCCCAGTGGTGCCAGTGCACTCTCTGGACTCAGTGCACTGCATCCCCAATGGTGCCACTGCACTCTCTGGACTCACTGCACTGCATCCCCAGTGGTGCCAGTGCACTCTCTGGACTCACTGCACTGCATCCCCAGTGATGCCAGTGCACTCTCTGAGCTCACTGCAGTGCATCCCCAGTGGTGCCAGTGCACTCCCTGGACTCACTGCACTGCATCCCCAGTGGTGCCAGTGCACTCTCTGGACTCACTGCACTGCATCCCCAGTGGTGCCAGTGCACTGTCTGGACTCACTGCAGTGTATCGCCATTGGAGCCGGTGCACTCTCTGGACTCACTAAACTGCATCCCCAGTGGTGCCAGAGAACTCTCTGGTCTCACTGCAGTGCATCCCCAGTGGTGCCAGTGCACTCTCTGGACTCACTGCATCCGCAGTGGTGCCAGGGCACTCTCTGGACTCACAGCACTGCATCCCCATTGGTGCCAGTGCACTCTCTGGACTCACTGCACTAAAACCCCTGTGGTGCCAGTGCAGTGTCTGGACTCACTGCACTGCATCCCCAGTGGTGCCAGTGCAGTGTCTGGACTCACTGCACTGCATCCCCAGTGGTGCCAGTGCACTCTCTGGACTCACTGCACTGCATCCCCAGTTGTGCCAGTACACTCTCTGGACTCACTGCAGTGCATCCCCAGTGGTGCCAGTGTACTCTCTGGACTCACTGCAGTGCATCCCCAGTGGTGCCAGTGCACTCTCTGGACTCACAGCAGTGCATCCCCAGTGGTGCCAGTGCACTTTCTGGAGTCACTGCAGTGCATCCCCTGTTGTGCCAGTGCACTCTCTGCACTCACTGCACTGCATCCCCAGAAGTGCCAGTGCACTCTCTGGACTCACTGCACTGCATCCCCAGTGGTCCCATTGTACTCTCTGGACTCACTGCATTGGATCCCCAGTGGTGCCAGTGCACTCTCTGGAGTCACTGCAGTGTATCCCCAGTAGTGCCAGTGCACTCTCTGGACTCACTGCACTGCATCCCCAGTGGTGCCAGTGCACTCTCTGGACTCACTGCAGTGCATCCCCAGTGGTGCCAGTGCACTCTCTGGACTCACTGCACTGCATCCCCAGTGGTGACAGTGCACTCTCTGGAATCACTGCAGTGCATCCCCTGTGGTGCCAGTGCACTCTCTATACTCACTGCACTGCATCACCTGTGGTGCCAGTGCACTCTCTGGACTCACTGCACTGCATCCCCAGTGGTGCCAGTGCACTCTCTGAACTCACCGCACTGCATCCCCAGTGGTGTCAGTGCACTCTCTGGACTCACTGCACTGCATCCCCAGTGGTGCCAGTGCACTCTCTGGACTCACTGCACTGCATCCCCAGTGGTGCCAGTGCACTCTCTGCCCTCACTGCAGTGCATCCCCAGTGGTGCCAGTGCACTCTCTGCCCTCACTGCAGTGCATCCCCAGTGGTGCCAGTGCACTCTCTGGACTCACTGCACTGCATCCCCAGTGGTGCCAGTGCACTCTCTGGACTCACCGCATTTCATCCCCAGTGGTGCCAGTGCACTCTCTGGACTCACTGCACTGCATCCCCAGTGGTGCCAGTGCACTCTCTGGAGTCACTGCACTGCATCCTCAGTGGTGCCAGTGCACTCTCTGGACTCACTGCACTGCATCCCCTGTGGTGCCAGGGCACTCTCTGGACTCACTGAACTGCATCCCCAGTGGTCCCAGTGCACTCTCTGCCCTCACTGCAGTGCATCCCCAGTGGTGCCAGTGCACTCTCTGCACTCACTGCAGTGCATCCCCAGTGGTTCCAGGGCACTCTCTCGACTCACTGCACTGCAACTCCAGTGGTGCCAGTGCACTCTCTGGACTCACTGCAGTGCATCCCCAGTGGTGCCAGTGCACTCTCTGGAGTCACTGCGCTGCATCCCCAGTGGTGCCAGTGCCCTCTGTGGACTCACTGCACTGCATCCCCTGTGGGGCCAGTGCACTCTCTGGACTCACTGCAGTGCATCCCCAGTGGTGCGAGTGCACTCTCTGGACTCACCGGGGTGCATCCCCAGTGGTGCTAGTGCACTCTCTGGACTCACCGGGGTGCATCCCCAGTGATGCCAGTGCACTCTCTGGACTCACTGCACTGCATCCCCAGTGGTGCCAGTGCACTCTGTGGACTCACTGCAGTGCATCCCCAGTGTTGCCAGTGCACTCTCTGGAGTCACTGCACTGCATCCCCAGTGGTGCCAGTGCACTCCCTGGACTCACTGCACTGCATCCCCAGTGGTGCCAGTGCACTCTCTGGACTCACTGCAGTGCATCCCCAGTGGCGCCAGTGCACTCTCTGGACTCACTGCACTGCATCACATTGGTGCTAGTGCACTCTCTGGACTCACTGCAGTGCATCCCCAGTGGTGCCAGTGCACTCTCTGGACTCACTGCACTGCATCCCCAGTTGTGCCAGTGCACTCTCTGGACTCACTGCAGTGCATCCCCAGTGGTGCCAGTGCACTCTCTGGACTCACTGCAGTGCTTCCGCACTGGTGCCAGTGCACTCTCTGCACTCACTGCACTGCATCAACAGTGGTGCCTCTGCACTCTCTGGAGTCACTGCACTGCATCCCCAGTGGTGGCAGTGCACTCTCTGGACTCACTGTAGTGCATCCCCAGTGGTGCCAGTGCACTCTCTGGACTCACTGCACTGCATCCCCAGTGGTGCCAGTGCACTCTCTGGACTCACTGTAGTGCATCCCTTGTGGTGCCTTTGCACTCTCAGGACTCACTGCAGTGCATCCCCAGTGGTGCCAGTGCACTCTCTGGACTCAGTGCACTGCATCCCCAGTGGTGCCAGTGCACTCTCTGAACTCAGTGCACTGCATCCCCAATGGTGCCACTGCACGCTCTGGACTCACTGCAGTGCATCCCCAGTGGTGCCAGAGCACTCTCTGGACTCAGTGCACTGCATCCCCAGTGGTGCCAGTGCACTCTCTGAGCTCTTTGCAGTGCATCCCAAGTGGTGCCAGTGCACTCTCTGGACTCACTGCACTGCATCCCCAGTGGTGCCAGTGCACTCTCTGGACTCACGGCAGTGCATCCCCAGTGGTGCCAGTGCACTCTCTGGACTCACTGCACTGCATCCCCAGTGGTGCCAGTGTAGTCTCTGGACTCACAGCAGTGCATCCCAAGTGGTGCCAGTGCACTCTCTGGACTCACTGCACTGCATCCCCAGTGGTGCCAGTGCACTCTCTGGACTCACTGCACTGCATCCCCAGTGGTGCCAGTGCACTCTCTGGACTCACTGCACTGCATCCCCAGTGGTGCCAGTGCACTGTCTGGACTCACTGCAGTGTATCGCCATTGCAGCCGGTGCACTCTCTGGACTCACTAAACTGCATCCCCAGTGGTGCCAGAGAACTCTCTGGTCTCACTGCAATGCATCCCCAGTGGTGCCAGTGCACTGTCTGGACTCACTGCATCCCCAGTGGTGCCAGGGCACTCTCTGGACTCACTGCACTGCATCCCCAGTGGTGCCAGTGCAGTCTCTGGACTCACTGCAGTGCATCCCCAGTGGTGCCAGTGCACTCTCTGGACTCACCGGGGTGCATCCCCAGTGGTGCCAGTGCACTCTCTGGTCTCACTGCACTGCATCCCCTGTGGTGCTAGTACACTCTCTGGACTCACTGCAGTGCATCCCCAGTGGTGCCAGTGCACTCTCTGGACTCACTGCACTGCATCCCCAGTGGTGCCAGTGCACTCTCTGGACTCACTGCACTGCATCACCATTGGTGCCAGTGCACTCTCCGGACTCACTGCAGTGCATCCGCAGTGGTGCCAGTGCACTCTTTTGAGTCACTGCAGTGCATCCCCAGTGGTGCCAGTGCACTCTCTGGACTCACTGCACTGCATCCCCAGTGGTGCCAGTGCACTCTCTGCACTCACTGCACTGCATCACCAGTGGTGCCAGTGCACTCTCTGGACTCACTGCAGTGCATCCCCAGTGGTGCCAGTGCACTCTCTGGACTCACTGCACTGCATCCCCAGTGGTGCCAGTGCACTCTCTGGAGTCGCAGCACTGCATCAACAGTGGTGCCTCTGCACTCTCTGGAGTCACTGCACTGCATCCCCAGTGGTGCCAGTGCACTCTCCGGACTCACTGCACTGCATCCCCAGTGGTGCCAGTGCACTCTCTGGACTCACTGCACTGCATCCCCAGTGGTGCCAGTGCACTCTCTGAGCTCTTTGCAGTGCATCCCCAGTGGTGCCAGTGCACTCTCTGCACTCACTGCACTGCATCCCCGGTGTTCCCAGAGCACTCTCTGGACTCACCGAGGTGCATCCCCAGTGGTGCCAGTGCACTCTCTGGACTCACCGCACTGCATCCCCAGTGGTGCCAGTGCACTCTCTGGACTCACTGCAGTGCAGCCCCTGAGGTGCCAGTGTACTCTCTGGACTCACTGCACTGCATCCCCAGTGGTTACAGTGCACTCTCTGGAATCACTGCAGTGCATCCCCTGTGGTGCCATTGCACTCTCTGGACTCACTGCACTGCATCCCCAGTGGTGCCAGTGCACTCTCTGGACTCACTGCACTGCATCCCCAGTGGTGCCAGTGCACTCTCTGGACTCACTGCACTGCATCCCCAGTGGTTCCAGTGCACTCTCTGGATCACTGCACTGCATCACCATTGGTGCCAGGGCACTCTCCGGACTCACTGCAGTGCATGCCCAGTGGTGCCAGTGCACTCTTTCGAGTCACTGCAGTGCATCCCCAGTGGTGCCAGTGCATTCTCTGGACTCACTGCAGTGCATCCCCATTGGTGCCAGTGCAGTCTCTGGACTCACTGCAGTGCATCCCCAGTGGTGTCAGTGCACTCTCTGGACTCACTGCACTGCATCCCCAGTGCTGACAGTGCACTCTCTGGACTCACTGCACTGCATCCCCTTTTGTGCCAGTGCACTCTCTGGACTCACTGCACTGCATCCCCAGTGGTGCCAGTGCACTCTCTGGACTCACTGCACTGCATCCCCAGTGGTGCCAGTGCACTCTCTGGACTCACTGCAGTGCATCCCCAATGGTGCCAGTGCACTCTCTGGACTCACTGCACTGCATCCCCAGTGCTGACAGTGCACTCTCTGGACTCACTGCACTGCATCACCAGTGGTGGCAGTGTACTCTCTCTACGCACTGCACTGCATCCCCAGTGGAGACAGTGCACTCTCTGTAGTCACTGCGCTGCATCCCCAGTGGTTCCAGGGCACTCTCTCGACTCACTGCACTGCAACTCCAGTGGTGCCAGTGCGCTCTCTGGACTCACTGCACTGCATCCCCAGTGGTGCCAGTGCACTCTCTGGAGTCACTGCGCTGCATCCCCAGTGGTGCCAGTGCCCTCTGTGAACTCACTGCACTACATCCCCTGTGGGGCCAGTGCACTCTCTGGACTCACTGCAGTGCATCCCCAGTGGTGCGAGTGCACTCTCTGGACTCACTGGGTGCATCCCCAGTGGTGCCAGTGCACTCTCTGGACTCACTGGGGTGCATCCCCAGTGGTGCCAGTGCACTCTCTGGACTCACTGCACTGCATCCCCAGTGGTGCCAGTGCACTCTCTGGACTCACTGCAGTGCATCCCCAGTGTTGCCAGTGCACTCTCTGGAGTCACTGCACTGCATCCCCAGTGGTGCCAGTGCACTCTCTGGACTCACTGCACTGCATCCCCAGTGGTGCCAGTGCACTCTCTGGACTCACTGCAGTGCATCCCCAGTGGTGCCAGTGCACTCTCTGGACTCACTGCACTGCATCCCATTGGTGCTAGTGCACTCTCTGGACTCACTGCACTGCATCCCCAGTGGTGCCAGTGCACTCTCTGGACTCACTGCACTGCATCCCCAGTTGTGCCAGTGCACTCTCTGGACTCACTGCAGTGCATCCCCAGTGGTGCCAGTGCACTCTCTGGACTCACTGCAGTGCTTCCGCACTGGTGCCAGTGCACTCTCTGCACTCACTGCACTGCATCAACAGTGGTGCCTCTGCACTCTCTGGAGTCACTGCACTGCATCCCCAGTGGTGCCAGTGCACTCTCTGGACTCACTGCACTGCATCCCCAGTGGTGCCAGTGCACTCTCTGGACTCACTGCACTGCATCCCCAGTGGTGCCAGTGCACTCTCTGGACTCACTGCAGTGCATCCCTTGTGGTGCCTTTGCACTCTCAGGACTCACTGCACTGCATCCCCAGTGGTGCCAGTGCACTCTCTGGACTCACTGCAGTGCATCCCCAATGGTGCCAGTGCACTCTCTGGACTCACTGCACTGCATCCCCAGTGGTGCCAGTGCACTCTCTGGACTCACTGCACTGCATCACCAGTGGTGCCAGTGCACTCTCTCTACGGACTGCACTGCATCCCCAGTGGAGACAGTGCACTCTCTGGACTCACTGCGCTGCATCCCCAGTGGTTCCAGGGCACTCTCTCGACTCACTGCACTGCAACCCCAGTGGTGCCAGTGCACTCTCTGGACTCACTGCACTGCATCCCCAGTGGTGCCAGTGCACTCTCTGGACTCACTGCGCTGCATCCCCAGTGGTGCCAGTGCCCTCTGTGGACTCACTGCACTACATCCCCTGTGGGGCCAGTGCACTCTCTGGACTCACTGCAGTGCATCCCCAGTGGTGCGAGTGCACTCTCTGGACTCACTGGGTGCATCCCCAGTGGTGCCAGTGCACTCTCTGGACTCACCGGGGTGCATCCCCAGTTGTGCCAGTGCACTCTCTGGACTCACTGCAGTGCATCCCCAGTGGTGCCAGTGCACTCTGTGGACTCACTGCAGTGCATCCCCAGTGTTGCCAGTGCACTCTCTGGAGTCACTGCACTGCATCCCCAGTGGTGCCAGTGCACTCTCTGGACTCACTGCACTGCATCCCCAGTGGTGCCAGTGCACTCTCTGGACTCACTGCAGTGCATCCCCAGTGGTGCCAGTGCACTCTCTGGACTCACTGCACTGCATCCCATTGGTGCTAGTGCACTCTCTGGACTCACTGCACTGCATCCCCAGTGGTGCCAGTGCACTCTCTGGACTCACTGCACTGCATCCCCAGTTGTGCCAGTGCACTCTCTGGACTCACTGCAGTGCATCCCCAGTGGTGCCAGTGCACTCTCTGGACTCACTGCAGTGCTTCCGCACTGGTGCCAGTGCACTCTCTGCACTCACTGCACTGCATCAACAGTGGTGCCTCTGCACTCTCTGGAGTCACTGCACTGCATCCCCAGTGGTGCCAGTGCACTCTCTGGACTCACTGTAGTGCATCCCCAGTGGTGCCAGTGCACTCTCTGGACTCACTGCAGTGCATCCCCAGTGGTGCCAGTGCACTCTCTGGACTCACTGCAGTGCATCCCTTGTGGTGCCTTTGCACTCTCAGGACTCACTGCACTGCATCCCCAGTGGTGCCAGTGCACTCTCTGGACTCAGTGCACTGCATCCCCAGTGGTGCCAGTGCACTCTCTGAACTCAGTGCACTGCATCCCCAATGGTGCCACTGCACTCTCTGGACTCACTGCAGTGCATCCCCAGTGGTGCCAGTGCACTCTCTGGACTCACTGCACTGCATCCCCAGTGGTGCCAGTGCACTCTCTGAGCTCTTTGCAGTGCATCCCAAGTGGTGCCAGTGCACTCTCTGGACTCACTGCACTGCATCCCCAGTGGTGCCAGTGCACTCTCTGGACTCACGGCAGTGCATCCCCAGTGGTGCCAGTGCACTCTCTGGACTCACTGCACTGCATCCCCAGTGGTGCCAGTGTAGTCTCTGGACTCACAGCAGTGCATCCCCAGTGGTGCCAGTGCACTCTCTGGACTCACTGCACTGCATCCCCAGTGGTGCCAGTGCACTCTCTGGACTCACTGCACTGCATCCCCAGTGGTGCCAGTGCACTCTCTGGACTCACTGCACTGCATCCCCAGTGGTGCCAGTGCACTCTCTGGACTCACTGCAGTGTATCGCCATTGCAGCCGGTGCACTCTCTGGACTCACTGCACTGCATCCCCAGTGGTGCCAGAGAACTCTCTGGTCTCACTGCAATGCATCCCCAGTGGTGCCAGTGCACTGTCTGGACTCACTGCATCCCCAGTGGTGCCAGGGCACTCTCTGGACTCACAGCACTGCATCCCCATTGGTGCCAGTGCACTCTCTGGACTCACTGCACTAAAACCCCAGTGGTGCCAGTGCACTCTCTGGACTCACTGCACTGCATCCCCAGTGGTGCCAGTGCACTCTCTGGACTCACTGGGGTGCATCCCCAGTGGTGCCAGTGCACTCTCTGGACTCACTGCACTGCATCCCCTGTGGTGCCAGTACACTCTCTGGACTCACTGCAGTGCATCCCCAGTGGTGCCAGTGTACTCTCTGGACTCACTGCACTGCATCACCAGCGGTGCCAGTGCACTCTCTGGACTCACTGCAGTGCATCCCCAGTGGTGCCAGTGCACTTTCTGGAGTCACTGCAGTGCATCCCCTGTTGTGCCAGTGCACTCTCTGCACTCACTGCACTGCATCCCCAGTGGTGCCAGTGCACTCTCTGGACTCACTGCACTGCATCCCCAGTGGTTCCATTGCACTCTCTGGACTCACTGCATTGGATCCCCAGTGGTGTCAGTGCACTCTCTGGACTCAGTGCAGTGCATCCCCAGTGGTGCCAGTGCACTCTCTGGACTCACTGCAGTGCTTCCCCACTGGTGCCAGTGCACTCTCTGGACTCACTGCACTGCATCCCCAGTGGTGCCAGTGCACTCTCTGGACTCACTGCAGTGCATCACCAGTGGTGCCAGTGCACTCTCTGGACTCACTGCACTGCATTCCCAGTGGTGCCAGTGCACTCTCTGGACTCACTGCACTGCATCCCCAGTGGTGCCAGTGCACTCTCTGGACTCACTGCAGTGCATCCCCAGTGGTGCCAGTGCACTCTCTGGACTCAGTGCACTGCATCCCCAATGGTGCCAGTGCACTCTCTGTAGTCACTGCACTGCATCCCCAGTGGTGCCAGTGCACTCTGTGGACTCACTGCAGTGCATCCCAGTGGTGCCAGTGCACTCTCTGGACTCACTGCACTGCGTCCCCAAGGTGCCAATGCACTCTCTGGACTCAACTGCACTGCATCCCCAGTGCCAGTGCACTCTCTGGACTCACTGCAGTGCATCCCCAGTGGTGCCAGTGCACTCTCTGGACTCACTGCAGTGCATCCCCAGTGGTGCCAGTGCACTCTCTGGACTCACTGCACTGCATCCCCAGTGGTGCCAGTGCACTCTCTGGACTCACTGCAGTGCATCCCCAGTGGTGCCAGTGCACTCTCTGGACTCACTGCATTGCATCCCCAGTGGTGCCAGTGCACTCTCTGGACTCACTGCACTGCATCCCCAGTGGTGCCACTGCACTCTCTGGACTCACTGCACTGCATCCCCATTGGTGCCAGTGCACTCTCTGGACTCACTGCAGTGCATCCCCAGTGGTGCCAGTGCACTCTCTGGACTCACTGCAGTGCATCCCCAGTGGTGCCAGTGCACTCTCTGGACTCACTGCACTGCATCCCCAGTGGTGCCAGTGCACTCTCTGGACTCACTGCAGTGCATCCCCAGTGGTGCCAGTGCACTCTCTGGACTCACTGCACTGCATCCCCAGTGGTGCCAGTGCACTCTCTGGACTCACTGCACTGCATCCCCAGTGGTGCCAGTGCACTCTCTGGACTCACTGCACTGCATCCCCAGGTGTTGCCAGTGCACTCTCTGGACTCACTGCAGGTGCATCCCCAGTGGTGCCAGTGCACTCTCTGGACTCACTGCACTGCATCCCCAGTGGTGCCAGTGCACTCTCTGGACTCACTGCACTGCATCCCCATTGGTGCCAGTGCACTCTCTGGACTCACTGCAGTGCATCCCCAGTGGTGCCAGTGCACTCTCTGGACTCACTGCAGTGCATCCCCAGTGGTGCCAGTGCACTCTCTGGACTCACTGCACTGCATCCCCAGTGGTGCCATTGCACTCTCTGGACTCACTGCACTGCATCCCCAGTGGTGCCAGTGCACTCTCTGGACTCACTGCACTGCATCCCCAGTGGTGCCAGTGCACTCTCTGGACTCACTGCATTGCATCCCCAGTGGTGCCAGTGCACTCTCTGGACTCACTGCACTGCATCCCCAGTGGTGCCAGTGCACTCTCTGGACTCACTGCACTGCATCCCCAGTGGTGCCAGTGCACTCTCTGGACTCACTGCACTGCATCCCCAGTGGTGCCAGTGCACTCTCTGGAGTCACTGCAGTGCATCCCCAGTGGTGCCAGTGCACTCTCTGGACTCACTGCAGTGCATCCCCAGTGGTGCCAGTGCACTCTCTGGACTCACTGCAGTGCATCCCCAGTGGTGCCAGTGCACTCTCTGGACTCACTGCAGTGCATCCCCAGTGGTGCCAGTGCACTCTCTGGACTCACTGCACTGCATCCCCAGTGGTGCCAGTGCACTCTCTGGACTCACTGCAGTGCATCCCCAGTGGTGCCAGTGCACTCTCTGGACTCACTGCATTGCATCCCCAGTGGTGCCAGTGCACTCTCTGGACTCACTGCACTGCATCCCCAGTGGTGTCACTGCACTCTCTGGACTCACTGCACTGCATCACCATTGGTGCCAGGGCACTCTCCGGACTCACTGCAGTGCATCCGCAGTGGTGCCAGTGCACTCTTTCGAGTCACTGCAGTGCATCCCCAGTGGTGCCAGTGCACTCTCTGGACTCACAGCACTGCATCCCCAGTGGTGCCAGTGCACTCTCTGGACTCACTGCAGTGCATCCCCAGTGGTGCCAGTGCACTCTCTGGACTCACTGCACTGCATCCCCAGTGGTGCCAGTGCACTCTCTGGACTCACTGCATTGCATCCCCAGTGGTGCCAGTGCACTCTCTGGACTCACTGCACTGCATCCCCAGTGGTGCCACTGCACTCTCTGGACTCACTGCACTGCATCACCATTGGTGCCAGTGCACTCTCCGGACTCACTGCAGTGCATCCGCAGTGGTGCCAGTGCACTCTTTTGAGTCACTGCAGTGCATCCCCAGTGGTGCCAGTGCACTCTCTGGACTCACTGCAGTGCATCCCCAGTGGTGCCAGTGCACTCTCTGCACTCACTGCACTGCATCCCCAGTGGTGCCAGTGCACTCTCTGGACTCACTGCACTGCATCCCCAGTGGTCCCAGTGCACTCTCTGGACTCACTGCAGGTGCATCCCCAGTGGTGCCAGTGCACTCTCTGGACTCACTGCACTGCATCCCCAGTGGTGCCAGTGCACTCTCTGGACTCACTGCACTGCATCCCCAGTGGTGCCAGTGCACTCTCTGGACTCACTGCACTGCATCCCCAGTGGTGCCAGTGCACTCTCTGGACTCACTGCACTGCATCCCCAGTGGTGCCAGTGCACTCTCTGGACTCACTGCACTGCATCCCCAGTGGTGCCACTGCACTCTCTGGACTCACTGCACTGCATCCCCAGTGGTGCCAGTGCACTCTCTGGACTCACTGCAGTGCATCCCCAGTGGTGCCAGTGCACTCTCTGGACTCACTGCAGTGCATCCCCAGTGGTGCCAGTGCACTCTCTGGACTCACTGCAGTGCATCCCCAGTGGTGCCAGTGCACTCTCTGGACTCACTGCACTGCATCCCCAGTGGTGCCAGTGCACTCTCTGACTCACTGCACTGCATCCCCGGTGTGCCAGTGCACTCTCTGGACTCACTGCAGGTGCATCCCCAGTGGTGCCAGTGCACTCTCTGGACTCACTGCACTGCATCCCCAGTGGTGCCAGTGCACTCTCTGGACTCACTGCAGTGCATCCCCTGAGGTGCCAGTGCACTCTCTGGACTCACTGCACTGCATCCCCAGTGGTGACAGTGCACTCTCTGGACTCACTGCAGTGCATCCCCTGTGGTGCCAGTGCACTCTCTGGACTCACTGCACTGCATCCCCAGTGGTGCCTGTGCACTCTCTGGAGTCACTGCACTGCATCCCCAGTGGTGCCAGTGCACTCTCTGGACTCACTGCACTGCATCCCCAGTGGTGCCAGTGCACTCTCTGGACTCACTGCACTGCATCCCCAGTGGTGCCAGTGCACTCTCTGGACTCACTGCACTGCATCCCCAGTGGTGCCAGTGCACTCTCTGGACTCACTGCACTGCATCCCCAGTGGTGCCAGGGCACTCTCTGGACTCACTGCAGTGCATCCCCAGTGGTGCCAGTGCACTCTCTCGACTCACTGCACTGCATCCCCAGTGGTGCCAGTGCACTCTCTGGACTCACTGCACTGCATCCCCAGTGGTGCCAGTGCACTCTCTGGACTCACTGCACTGCATCCCCAGTGGTGCCAGTGCACTCTCTGGACTCACTGCACTGCATCCCCAGTGGTGCCAGTGCACTCTCTGGACTCACTGCAGTGCATCCCCAGTGGTGCCAGTGCACTCTCTGGACTCACTGCACTGCATCCCCAGTGGTGCCAGTGCACTCTCTGGACTCACTGCACTGCATCCCCAGTGGTGCCAGTGCACTCTCTGGACTCACTGCACTGCATCCCCAGTGGTGCCAGTGCACTCTCTGGACTCACTGCAGTGCATCCCCAGTGGTGCCAGTGCACTCTCTGGACTCACTGCAGTGCATCCCCAGTGGTGCCAGTGCACTCTCTGGACTCACTGCACTGCATCCCCAGTGGTGCCAGTGCACTCTCTGGACTCACTGCACTGCATCCCCAGTGGTGCCAGTGCACTCTCTGGACTCACTGCAGTGCATCCCCAGTGGTGCCAGTGCACTCTCTGGACTCACTGCACTGCATCCCCAGTGGTGCCAGTGCACTCTCTGGACTCACTGCACTGCATCCCTTGTGGTGCCTTTGCACTCTCTGGACTCACTGCACTGCATCCCCAGTGGTGCCAGTGCACTCTCTGGACTCAGTGCACTGCATCCCCAGTGGTGCCAGTGCACTCTCTGAACTCAGTGCACTGCATCCCCAATGGTGCCACTGCACTCTCTGGACTCACTGCAGTGCATCCCCAGTGGTGCCAGTGCACTCTCTGGACTCACTGCACTGCATCCCCAGTGGTGCCAGTGCACTCTCTGAGCTCTTTGCAGTGCATCCCCAGTGGTGCCAGTGCACTCTCTGGACTCACTGCACTGCATCCCCAGTGGTGCCAGTGCACTCTCTGGACTCACTGCAGTGCATCCCCAGTGGTGCCAGTGCACTCTCTGGACTCACTGCACTGCATCCCCAGTGGTGCCAGTGTAGTCTCTGGACTCACAGCAGTGCATCCCCAGTGGTGCCAGTGCAACTACTGGACTCACTGCAGTGTAGCTCAGTGGTGCCAGAGCACTCTCTGGACTCACTGCACTGCATCCCCAGTGGTGCCAGTGCACTCTCTGGACTCACTGCACTGCATCCCCAGTGGTGCCAGTGCACTGTCTGGACTCACTGCAGTGTATTGCCATTGGAGCCGGTGCACTCTCTGGACTCACTAAACTGCATCCCCAGTGGTGCCAGAGAACTCTCTGGTCTCACTGCAGTGCATCCCCAGTGGTGCCAGTGCACTGTCTGGACTCACTGCTGCATCCCCAGTGGTGCCAGTGCACTCTCTGGACTCACTGCACTGCATCCCCAGTGGTGCCAGTGCACTCTCTGGACTCACTGCACTGCATCCCCAGTGGTGCCAGTGCACTCTCTGGACTCACTGCACTGCATCCCCAGTGGTGCCAGTGCACTCTCTGGACTCACTGCACTGCATCCCCAGTGGTGCCAGTGCACTCTCTGGACTCACTGCACTGCATCCCCAGTGGTGCCAGTGCACTCTCTGGACTCACTGCAGTGCATCCCCAGTGGCGCCAGTGCACTCTCTGGACTCACTGCACTGCATCCCCAGTGGTGCTAGTGCACTCTCTGGACTCACTGCACTGCATCCCCAGTGGTGCCAGTGCACTCTCTGGACTCACTGCACTGCATCCCCAGTTGTGCCAGTGCACTCTCTGGACTCACTGCAGTGCATCCCCAGTGGTGCCAGTGCACTCTCTGGACTCACTGCAGTGCTTCCGCACTGGTGCCAGTGCACTCTCTGCACTCACTGCACTGCATCAACAGTGGTGCCTCTGCACTCTCTGGAGTCACTGCACTGCATCCCCAGTGGTGCCAGTGCACTCTCTGGACTCACTGTAGTGCATCCCCAGTGGTGCCAGTGCACTCTCTGGACTCACTGCACTGCATCCCCAGTGGTGCCAGTGCACTCTCTGGACTCACTGCACTGCATCCCTTGTGGTGCCTTTGCACTCTCAGGACTCACTGCACTGCATCCCCAGTGGTGCCAGTGCACTCTCTGGACTCAGTGCACTGCATCCCCAGTGGTGCCAGTGCACTCTCTGAACTCACTGCACTGCATCCCCAATGGTGCCACTGCACTCTCTGGACTCACTGCAGTGCATCCCCAGTGGTGCCAGTGCACTCTCTGGACTCACTGCACTGCATCCCCAGTGGTGCCAGTGCACTCTCTGAGCTCTTTGCAGTGCATCCCCAGTGGTGCCAGTGCACTCTCTGGACTCACTGCACTGCATCCCCAGTGGTGCCAGTGCACTCTCTGGACTCACGGCAGTGCATCCCCAGTGGTGCCAGTGCACTCTCTGGACTCACTGCACTGCATCCCCAGTGGTGCCAGTGTAGTCTCTGGACTCACAGCAGTGCATCCCCAGTGGTGCCAGTGCAACTACTGGACTCACTGCAGTGTAGCTCAGTGGTGCCAGAGCACTCTCTGGACTCACTGCACTGCATCCCCAGTGGTGCCAGTGCACTCTCTGGACTCACTGCACTGCATCCCCAGTGGTGCCAGTGCACTGTCTGGACTCACTGCAGTGTATCGCCATTGGAGCCGGTGCACTCTCTGGACTCACTAAACTGCATCCCCAGTGGTGCCAGAGAACTCTCTGGTCTCACTGCAGTGCATCCCCAGTGGTGCCAGTGCACTGTCTGGACTCACTGCATCCCCAGTGGTGCCAGGGCACTCTCTGGACTCACAGCACTGCATCCCCAGTGGTGCCAGTGCACTCTCTGGACTCACTGCACTAAAACCCCAGTGGTGCCAGTGCAGTCTCTGGACTCACTGCACTGCATCCCCAGTGGTGCCAGTGCACTCTCTGGACTCACTGCACTGCATCCCCTGTGGTGCCAGTACACTCTCTGGACTCACTGCACTGCATCACCAGCGGTGCCAGTGCACTCTCTGGACTCACTGCAGTGCATCCCCAGTGGTGCCAGTGCACTTTCTGGAGTCACTGCAGTGCATCCCCTGTTGTGCCAGTGCACTCTCTGCACTCACTGCACTGCATCCCCAGAAGTGCCAGTGCACTCTCTGGACTCACTGCACTGCATCCCCAGTGGTTCCATTGCACTCTCTGGACTCACTGCATTGGATCCCCAGTGGTGTCAGTGCACTCTCTGGACTCAGTGCAGTGCATCCCCAGTGGTGCCAGTGCACTCTCTGGACTCACTGCAGTGCTTCCCCACTGGTGCCAGTGCACTCTCTGGACTCACTGCACTGCATCCCCAGTGGTGCCAGTGCACTCTCTGGACTCACTGCAGTGCATCCCCAGTGGTGCCAGTGCACTCTCTGGACTCACTGCACTGCATCCCCAGTGGTGCCAGTGCACTCTCTGGACTCACTGCAGTGCATCCCCAGTGGTGCCAGTGCACTCTCTGGACTCACTGCACTGCATCCCCAGTGGTGCCAGTGCACTCTCTGGACTCACTGCATTGCATCCCCAGTGGTGCCAGTGCACTCTCTGGACTCACTGCACTGCATCCCCAGTGGTGCCAGTGCACTCTCTGGACTCACTGCACTGCATCCCCAGTGGTGCCAGTGCACTCTCTGGACTCACTGCACTGCATCCCCAGTGGTGCCAGTGCACTCTCTGGACTCACTGCACTGCATCCCCAGTGGTGCCAGTGCACTCTCTGGACTCACTGCACTGCATCCCCAGTGGTGCCAGTGCACTCTCTGGACTCACTGCAGTGCATCCCCAGTGGTGCCAGTGCACTCTCTGGACTCACTGCACTGCATCCCCAGTGGTGCCAGTGCACTCTCTGGACTCACTGCAGTGCATCCCCAGTGGTGCCTTTGCACTCTCTGGACTCACTGCACTGCATCCCCAGTGGTGCCAGTGCACTCTCTGGACTCACTGCAGTGCATCCCCAGTGGTGCCAGTGCACTCTCTGGACTCACTGCACTGCATCACCAGTGGTGCCAGTGCACTCTCTGGACTCACTGCACTGCATCCCCAGTGGTGCCAGTGCACTCTCTGGACTCACTGCACTGCATCCCCAGTGGTGCCAGTGCACTCTCTGGACTCACTGCAGTGCATCCCCAGTGGTGCCTCTGCACTCTCTGGACTCACTGCACTGCATCCCCAGTGGTGCCAGTGCACTCTCTGGACTCACTGCAGTGCATCCCCAGTGGTGCCAGTGCACTCTCTGGACTCACTGCACTGCATCCCCAGTGGTGCCAGTGCACTCTCTGGACTCACTGCACTGCATCCCCAGTGGTGCCAGTGCACTCTCTGGACTCACTGCACTGCATCCCCAGTGGTGCCAGTGCACTCTCTGGACTCACTGCATTGCATCCCCAGTGGTGCCAGTGCACTCTCTGGACTCACTGCACTGCATCCCCAGTGGTGCCAGTGCACTCTCTGGACTCACTGCACTGCATCACCATTGGTGCCAGGGCACTCTCCGGACTCACTGCAGTGCATCCGCAGTGGTGCCAGTGCACTCTTTCGAGTCACTGCAGTGCATCCCCAGTGGTGCCAGTGCACTCTCTGGACTCACTGCACTGCATCCCCAGTGGTGCCAGTGCACTCTCTGGACTCACTGCACTGCATCCCCAGTGGTGCCAGTGCACTCTCTGGACTCACTGCAGTGCATCCCCAGTGGTGCCAGTGCACTCTCTGGACTCACTGCACTGCATCCCCATTGGTGCCAGGGCACTCTCTGGACTCACTGCAGTGCATCCCCAGTGGTGCCAGTGCACTCTTTCGAGTCACTGCACTGCATCCCCAGTGGTGCCAGTGCACTCTCTGGACTCATTGCAGTGCATCCCCAGTGGTGCCAGTGCACTCTCTGGACTCACTGCACTGCATCCCCAGTGGTGCCAGTGCACTCTCTGGACTCACTGCACTGCATCCCCAGTGGTGCCAGTGCACTCTCTGGACTCACTGCACTGCATCCCCAGTGGTGCCAGTGCACTCTCTGCACTCACTGCACTGCATCGCCGGTGTTCCCAGAGCACTCTCTGGACTCACCGAGGTGCATCCCCAGTGGTGCCAGTGCACTCTCTGGACTCACCGCACTGCATCCCCAGTGGTGCCAGTGCACTCTCTGGACTCACTGCAGTGCAGCCCGTGAGGTGCCAGTGTACTCTCTGGACTCACTGCACTGCATCCCCAGTGGTGACAGTGCACTCTCTGGAATCACTGCAGTGCATCCCCTGTGGTGCCATTGCACTCTCTGGACTCACTGCACTGCATCCCCAGTGGTGCCTGTGCACTCTCTTGAGTCACTGCACTGCATCCCCAGTGGAGCCAGTGCACTCTATGGACTAACTGCACTGCATCCCCAGTGGTGCCAGTGCACTCTCTGGACTCACTGCACTGCATCCCCAGTGGTGCCAGTGCACTCTCTGGACTCACTGCACTGCATCCCCAGTGGTTCCAGTGCACTCTCTGGATCACTGCACTGCATCACCATTGGTGCCAGGGCACTCTCCGGACTCACTGCAGTGCATCCCCAGTGGTGCCAGTGCACTCTTTCGAGTCACTGCACTGCATCCCCAGTGGTGCCAGTGCATTCTCTGGACTCACTGCAGTGCATCCCCATTGGTGCCAGTGCAGTCTCTGGAGTCACTGCAGTGCATCCCCAGTGGTGCCAGTGCACTCTCTGGACTCACTGCACTGCATCCCCAGTGCTGACAGTGCACTCTCTGGACTCACTGCACTGCATCCCCAGTGGTGCCAGTGTACTCTCTGGACTCAGTGCACTGCATCCCCAGTGGTGCCACTGCACTCTCTGGACTCACTGCAGTGCATCCCCAGTGGTGCCAGTGCACTCTCTGGACTCACTGCACTGCATCCCCAGTGGTGCCAGTGCACTCTCTGGACTCACTGCACTGCATCCCCTTTTGTGCCAGTGCACTCTCTGGACTCACTGCACTGCATCCCCAGTGGTGCCAGTGCACTCTCTGGACTCACTGCACTGCATCCCCAGTGGTGCCAGTGCACTCTCTGGACTCACTGCAGTGCATCCCCAGTGGTGCCAGTGCACTCTCTGGACTCACTGCAGTGCATCCCCAGTGGTGCCAGTGCACTCTCTGGACTCACTGCACTGCATCCCCAGTGGTGCCAGTGCACTCTCTGGACTCACTGCACTGCATCCCCAGTGGTGCCAGTGCACTCTCTGGAGTCACTGCAGTGCATCCCCAGTGGTGCCAGTGCACTCTCTGGACTCACTGCACTTCATCCCCAGTGGTGCCAGTGCACTCTCTGGACTCACTGCACTGCATCCCCAGTGGTGCCAGTGCACTCTCTGGACTCACTGCACTGCATCCCCAGTGGTGCCAGTGCACTCTCTGGACTCACTGCACTGCATCCCCAGTGGTGCCAGTGCACTCTCTGGACTCACTGCAGTGCATCCCCAGTGGTGCCAGTGCACTCTCTGGACTCACTGCACTGCATCCCCAGTGGTGCCAGTGCACTCTCTGGACTCACTGCACTGCATCCCCTGTGGTGCCAGTGCACTCTCTGGACTCACTGCACGTGCATCCCCAGTGGTGCCAGTGCACTCTCTGGACTCACTGCAGTGCATCCCCAGTGGTGCCAGTGCACTCTCTGGACTCACTGCACTGCATCCCCAGTGGTGCCAGTGCACTCTCTGGACTCACTGCACTGCATCACCTTTGGTGCCAGGGCACTCTCCGGACTCACTGCAGTGCATCCCCAGTGGTGCCAGTGCACTCTTTCGAGTCACTGCAGTGCATCCCCAGTGGTGCCAGTGCACTCTCTGGACTCACTGCACTGCATCCCCAGTGGTGCCAGTGCACTCTCTGGACTCACTGCACTGCATCCCCAGTGGTGCCAGTGCACTCTCTGGACTCACTGCAGTGCATCCCCAGTGGTGCCAGTGCACTCTCTGGACTCACTGCAGTGCATCCCCAGTGGTGCCAGTGCACTCTCTGGACTCACTGCACTGCATCCCCAGTGGTGCCACTGCACTTTCTGGACTCACTGCACTGCATCACCATTGGTGCCAGGGCACTCTCTGGACTCACTGCAGTGCATCCCCATTGCTGCCAGTGCCCTCTCTGGACTCAGTGCACTGCATCACCAGTGGTGCCAGTGCACTCTCTGGACTCACTGCACTGCATCCCCAGTGCTGCCAGTGCACTCTCTGGACTCACTGCACTGCATCCCCAGTGGTGCCAGTGCACTCTCTGGACTCACTGCAGTGCATCCCCAGTGGTGCCAGTGCACTCTCTGGACTCACTGCACTGCATCCCCAGTGGTGCCAGTGCACTCTCTGGACTCACTGCACTGCATCCCCAGTGGTGCCAGTGCACTCTCTGGACTCACTGCACTGCATCCCCAGTGGTGCCAGTGCACTCTCTGGACTCACTGCACTGCATCACCATTGGTGCCAGTGCACTCTCTGGACTCACTGCAGTGCATCCCCAGTGGTGCCAGTGCACTCTTACGAGTCACTGCACTGCATCCCCAGTGGTGCCAGTGCACTCTCTGGACTCACTGCAGTGCATCCCCATTGGTGCCAGTGCAGTCTCTGGAGTCACTGCTGTGCATCCCCAGTGGTGCCAGTGCACTCTCTGGACTCACTGCACTGCATCCCCAGTGCTGACAGTGCACTCTCTGGACTCACTGCACTGCATCCCCAGGGGTGCCAGTGTACTCTCTGGACTCAGTGCACTGCATCCCCAGTGGTGCCACTGCACTCTCTGGACTCACTGCAGTGCATCCCCAGTGGTGCCAGTGCACTCTCTGGACTCACTGCACTGCATCCCCAGTGGTGCCAGTGCACTCTCTGGACTCACTGCACTGCATCCCCTTTGGTGCCAGTGCACTCTCTGGACTCACTGCACTGCATCCCCAGTGGTGCCAGTGCACTCTCTGAGTCACTGCACTGCATCCCCAGTGGTGCCAGTGCACTCTATGGACTCACTGCAGTGCATCCCCAGTGGTGCCAGTGCACTCTCTGGACTCACTGCACTGCATCCCCAGTGGTGACAGTGCACTCTCTGGACTCACTGCACTGCATCCCCAGTGGTGGCAGTGTACTCTCTGGACTCACTGCACTGCATCCCCAGTGGAGACAGTGCACTCTCTGTAGTCACTGCGCTGCATCCCCAGTGGTGCCAGGGCACTCTCTGGAGTCACTGCACTGCAAATCCAGTGGTGCCAGTGGTGCACTCTCTGGACTCACTGCACTGCATCCCCAGTGGTGCCAGTGCACTCTCTAGACTCACTGCATTGCATCCCCAGTGGTGCCAGTGCACTCTCTGGACTCACTGCAGTGCATCCCCAGTGGTGCCAGTGCACTCTCTGGAGTCACTGCACTGCATCCTCAGTGGTGCCAGTGCACTCTCTGGACTCACTGCACTGCATCCCCAGTGGTGCCAGTGCACTCTCTGGACTCACTGCAGTGCATCCTCAGTGCTGCCAGTGCACTCTCTGGACTCACTGCACTGCATCCCATTGGTGCTAGTGCACTCTCTGGACTCACTGCACTGCATCCCCAGTGGTGCCAGTGCACTCTCTGGACTCACTGCACTGCATCCCCAGTGGTGCCAGTGCACTCTCTGGACTCACTGCAGTGCATCCCCAGTGGTGCCAGTGCACTCTCTGGACTCACTGCACTGCATCTCCAGTGGTGCCAGTGCACTCTCTGGACTCACTGCACTGCATGCATCCAGTGGTGCCAGTGTACTCTCTGGACTCACTGCACTGCATCCCCAGTGGAGACAGTGCACTCTCTGAGTCACTGCGCTGCATCCCCAGTGGTTCCAGGGCACTCTCTGGACTCACTGCACTGCAACTCCAGTGGTGCCAGTGCACTCTCTGGACTCACTGCACTGCATCCCCAGTGGTGCCAGTGCACTCTCTGGAGTCACTGCGCTGCATCCCCAGTGGTGCCAGTGCCCTCTGTGGACTCACTGCACTACATCCCCTCTGGGGCCAGTGCACTCTCTGGACTCACTGCAGTGCATCCCCAGTGGTGCGAGTGCACTCTCTGGACTCACTGCACTGCATCCCCATTGGTGCCAGTGCACTCTCTGGACTCACTGCACTGCATCCCCAGTGGTGCCAGTGCACTCTCTGGACTCACTGCACTGCATCCCCAGTGGTGCCAGTGCACTCTGTGGACTCACTGCAGTGCATCCCCAGTGGTGCCAGTGCACTCTCTGGACTCACTGCAGTGCTTCCGCACTGGTGCCAGTGCACTCTCTGCACTCACTGCACTGCATCAACAGTGGTGCCTCTGCACTCTCTGGACTCACTGCAGTGCATCCCCAGTGGCGCCAGTGCACTCTCTGGACTCACTGCACTGCATCCCATTGGTGCTAGTGCACTCTCTGGACTCACTGCACTGCATCCCCAGTGGTGCCAGTGCACTCTCTGGACTCACTGCACTGCATCCCCAGTTGTGCCAGTGCACTCTCTGGACTCACTGCAGTGCATCCCCAGTGGTGCCAGTGCACTCTCTGGACTCACTGCAGTGCTTCCGCACTGGTGAAGTGCACTCTCTGCACTCACTGCACTGCATCAACAGTGGTGCCTCTGCACTCTCTGGAGTCACTGCACTGCATCCCCAGTGGTGCCAGTGCACTCTCTGGACTCACTGTAGTGCATCCCCAGTGGTGCCAGTGCACTCTCTGGACTCACTGCACTGCATCCCCAGTGGTGCCAGTGCACTCTCTGGACTCACTGCACTGCATCCCTTGTGGTGCCTTTGCACTCTCAGGACTCACTGCAGTGCATCCCCAGTGGTGCCAGTGCACTCTCTGGACTCACTGCACTGCATCCCCAGTGGTGCCAGTGCACTCTCTGGACTCAGTGCACTGCATCCCCAATGGTGCCACTGCACTCTCTGGACTCACTGCACTGCATCCCCAGTGGTGCCAGTGCACTCTCTGGACTCACTGCACTGCATCCCCAGTGGTGCCAGTGTACTCTCCGGACTCACTGCAGTGCATCCCCATTGCTGACAGTGCCCTCTCTGGACTCAGTGCACTGCATCACCAGTGGTGCCAGTGCATTCTCTGGACTCACTGCACTGCATCCCCAGTGGTGCCAGTGCACTCTCTGGACTCACTGCACTGCATCCCCAGTGGTGCCAGGGCACTCTCCGGACTCACTGCAGTGCATCCCCATTGCTGACAGTGCCCTCTCTGGACTCAGTGCACTGCATCACCAGTGGTGCCAGTGCATTCTCTGGACTCATTGCAGTGCATGCCCAGTGGTGCCAGTGCACTCTCTGGATTCACTGCACTGCATCGCCAGTGGTGCCAGTGCACTCTCTGGACTCACTGCACTGCATCCCCAGTGCTGACAGTGCACTCTCTGGACTCACTGCACTGCATCCCCAGTGGTGCCAGTGCACTCTCTGGACTCACTGCAGTGCATCCCCAGTGGTGCCAGTGTACTCTCCGGACTCACTGCACTGCATCCCTAATGGTGCCAGTGCACTCTCTGGACTCACTGCACTGCATCCCCAGTGGTGCCAGTGCACTCTCTGGACTCACTGCACTGCATCCCCAGTGGTTCCAGTGCACTCTCTGGATCACTGCACTGCATCACCATTGGTGCCAGGGCACTCTCCGGACTCACTGCAGTGCATCACCAGTGGTGCCAGTGCACTCTCTGGACTCACTGCACTGCATCCCCAGTGGTGCCAGTGCATTCTCTGGACTCACTGCAGTGCATCCCCATTGGTGCAAGTGCAGTCTCTGGAGTCACTGCTGTGCATCCCCAGTGGTGCCAGTGCACTCTCTGGACTCACTGCACTGCATCCCCAGTGCTGACAGTGCACTCTCTGGACTCACTGCACTGCATCCCCAGTGGTGCCAGTGTACTCTCTGGACTCAGTGCACTGCATCCCCAGTGGTGTCACTGCACTCTCTGGACTCACTGCAGTGCAATCCCAGTGGTGCCAGTGCACTCTCTGGACTCACTGCACTGCATCCCCAGTGGTGCCAGTGCACTCTCTGGACTCACTGCAGTGCATCCCCTTTTGTGCCAGTGCACTCTCTGGACTCACTGCACTGCATCCCCAGTGGTGCCAGTGCACTCTCTAGAGTCACTGCACTGCATCCCCAGTGGTGCCAGTGCACACTATGGACTCACTGCAGTGCATCCCCAGTGGTGCCAGTGCACTCTCTGGACTCACTGCACTGCATCCCCAGTGCTGACAGTGCACTCTCTGGACTCACTGCACTGCATCACCAGTGGTGGCAGTGTACTCTCTGGACTCACTGCACTGCATCCCCAGTGGAGACAGTGCACTCTCTGTAGTCACTGCGCTGCATCCCCAGTGGTTCCAGGGCACTCTCTCGACTCACTGCACTGCAACTCCAGTGGTGCCAGTGCACTCTCTGGACTCACTGCAGTGCTTCCCCAGTGGTGCCAGTGCACTCTCTGGAGTCACTGCGCTGCATCCCCAGTGGTGTTAGTGCCCTCTGTGGACTCACTGCTCTACATCCCCTGTGGGGCCAGTGCACTCTCTGGACTCACTGCACTGCATCCCCAGTGGTGCCAGTGCACTCTCTGGACTCACCGGGGTGCATCCCCAGTGGTGCCAGTGCACTCTCTAGACTCACTGCATTGCATCCCCAGTGGTGCCAGTGCACTCTGTGGACTCACTGCAGTGCATCCCCAGTGTTGCCAGTGCACTCTCTGGAGTCACTGCACTGCATCCTCAGTGGTGCCAGTGCACTCTCTGGACTCACTGCACTGCATCCCCAGTGGTGCCAGTGCACTCTCTGGACTCACTGCAGTGCATCCCCAGTGCTGCCAGTGCACTCTCTGGACTCACTGCACTGCATCCCATTGGTGCTAGTGCACTCTCTGGACTCACTGCACTGCATCCCCAGTGGTGCCAGTGCAGTCTCTGGACTCACTGCACTGCATCCCCAGTGGTGCCAGTGCACTCTCTGGACTCACCGGGGTGCATCCCCAGTGGTGCCAGTGCACTCTCTGGACTCACGGCACTGCATCCCCAGTGGTGCCAGTGCACTCTCTGGACTCACTGCACTGCTTCCCCAGTGGTGCCAGTGCACTCTCTGGACTCACTGCAGTGCATCCCCAGTGTTGCCAGTGCACTCTCTGGAGTCACTGCACTGCATCCCCAGTGGTGCCAGTGCACTCTCTGGACTCACTGCACTGCATCCCCAGCGGTGCCAGTGCACTCTCTGGACTCACTGCAGTGCATCCCCAGTGGCGCCAGTGCACTCTCTGGACTCACTGCACTGCATCCCATTGGTGCTAGTGCACTCTCTGGACTCACTGCACTGCATCCCCAGTGGTGCCAGTGCACTCTCTGGACTCACTGCACTGCATCCCCAGTTGTGCCAGTGCACTCTCTGGACTCACTGCAGTGCATCCCCAGTGGTGCCAGCGCACTCTCTGGACTCACTGCAGTGCTTCCGCACTGGTGAAGTGCACTCTCTGCACTCACTGCACTGCATCAACAGTGGTGCCTCTGCACTCTCTGGAGTCACTGCACTGCATCCCCAGTGGTGCCAGTGCACTCTCTGGACTCACTGTAGTGCATCCCCAGTGGTGCCAGTGCACTCTCTGGACTCACTGCAGTGCATCCCCAGTGGTGCCAGTGCACTCTCTGGACTCACTGCAGTGCATCCCTTGTGGTGCCTTTGCACTCTCAGGACTCACTGCAGTGCATCCCCAGTGGTGCCAGTGCACTCTCTGGACTCACTGCACTGCATCCCCAGTGGTGCCAGTGCACTCTCTGGACTCAGTGCACTGCATCCCCAATGGTGCCACTGCACTCTCTGGATTCACTGCACTGCATCCCCAGTGGTGCCAGTGCACTCTCTGGACTCACTGCACTGCATCCCCAGTGGTGCCAGTGCACTCTCTGAGCTCACTGCAGTGCATCCCCAGTGGTGCCAGTGCACTCTCTGGACTCACTGCACTGCATCCCCAGTGGTGCCAGTGCACTCTCTGGACTCACTGCACTGCATCAACATTGGTGCCAGTGCACTCTCTGCACTCACTGCACTGCATCCCCAGTGGTGCCAGTGTAGTCTCTGGACTCACAGCAGTGCATCCCCAGTGGTGCCAGTCCAACTACTGGACTCACTGCAGTGTAGCTCAGTGGTGCCAGAGCACTCTCTGGACTCACTGCACTGCATCCCCAGTGGTGCCAGTGCACTCTCTGGACTCACTGCACTGCATCCCCAGTGGTGCCAGTGCACTGTCTGGACTCACTGCAGTGTATCGCCATTGGAGCCCGTGCACTCTCTGGACTCACTAAACTGCATCCCCAGTGGTGCCAGAGAACTCTCTGGTCTCACTGCAGTGCATCCCCAGTGGTGCCAGTGCACTCTCTGGACTCACTGCATCAGCAGTGGTGCCAGGGCACTCTCTGGACTCACAGCACTGCATCCCCATTGGTGCCAGTGCACTCTCTGCACTCACTGCACTAAAACCCCTGTGGTGCCAGTGCAGTGTCTGGACTCACTGCACTGCATCCCCAGTGGTGCCAGTGCAGTGTCTGGACTCACTGCACTGCATCCCCAGTGGTGCCAGTGCACTCTCTGGACTCACTGCACTGCATCCCCAGTTGTGCCAGTACACTCTCTGGACTCACTGCAGTGCATCCCCAGTGGTGCCAGTGTACTCTCTGGACTCACTGCAGTGCATCCCCAGTGGTGCCAGTGCACTCTCTGGACTCACAGCAGTGCATCCCCAGTGGTGCCAGTGCACTTTCTGGAGTCACTGCAGTGCATCCCCTGTTGTGCCAGTGCACTCTCTGCACTCACTGCACTGCATCCCCAGAAGTGCCAGTGCACTCTCTGCCCTCACTGCACTGCATCCCCAGTGGTTCCATTGCACTCTCTGGACTCACTGCATTGGATCCCCAGTGGTGCCAGTGCACTCTCTGGAGTCACTGAACTGCATCCCCAGTGGTGCCAGAGCACTCTCTGGACTCACTGCAGTGCATCCCCAGTGCTGCCAGTGCACTCTCTGGACTCACTGCACTGCATCGCCAGTGGTGCCAGTGCACTCTCTGGACTCACTGCACTGCATCACCAGTGGTGCCAGTGCACTCTCTGGACTCACTGCACTGCATCCCCAGTGGTGCCAGTGCACTCTCTGGACTCACTGCACTGCATCAACATTGGTGCCAGTGCACTCTCTGCACTCACTGCACTGCATCCCCAGTGGTGCCTGTGTAGTCTCTGGACTCACAGCAGTGCATCCCCAGTGGTGCCAGTCCAACTACTGGACTCACTGCAGTGTAGCTCAGTGGTGCCAGAGCACTCTCTGGACTCACTGCACTGCATCCCCAGTGGTGCCAGTGCACTCTCTGGACTCACTGCACTGCATCCCCAGTGGTGCCAGTGCACTGTCTGGACTCACTGCAGTGTATCGCCATTGGAGCCGGTGCACTCTCTGGACTCACTAAACTGCATCCCCAGTGGTGCCAGAGAACTCTCTGGTCTCACTGCAGTGCATCCCCAGTGGTGCCAGTGCACTCTCTGGACTCACTGCATCAGCAGTGGTGCCAGGGCACTCTCTGGACTCACAGCACTGCATCCCCATTGGTGCCAGTGCACTCTCTGCACTCACTGCACTAAAACCCCTGTGGTGCCAGTGCAGTGTCTGGACTCACTGCACTGCATCCCCAGTGGTGCCAGTGCAGTGTCTGGACTCACTGCACTGCATCCCCAGTGGTGCCAGTGCACTCTCTGGACTCACTGCACTGCATCCCCAGTTGTGCCAGTACACTCTCTGGACTCACTGCAGTGCATCCCCAGTGGTGCCAGTGTACTCTCTGGACTCACTGCAGTGCATCCCCAGTGGTGCCAGTGCACTCTCTGGACTCACAGCAGTGCATCCCCAGTGGTGCCAGTGCACTTTCTGGAGTCACTGCAGTGCATCCCCTGTTGTGCCAGTGCACTCTCTGCACTCACTGCACTGCATCCCCAGAAGTGCCAGTGCACTCTCTGGACTCACTGCACTGCATCCCCAGTGGTTCCATTGCACTCTCTGGACTCACTGCATTGGATCCCCAGTGGTGCCAGTGCACTCTCTGGAGTCACTGAACTGCATCCCCAGTGGTGCCAGAGCACTCTCTGGACTCACTGCAGTGCATCCCCAGTGCTGCCAGTGCACTCTCTGGACTCACTGCACTGCATCGCCAGTGGTGCCAGTGCACTCTCTGGACTCACTGCACTGCATCACCAGTGGTGCCAGTGCACTCTCTGGACTCAGTGCACTGCATCCCCAGTGGTGCCAGTGCACTCTCTGGACTCACTGCTTTGCATCCCCAGTGGTGCCAGTGCACTCTCTGGACTCACTGCACTGCATCCCCAGTGGTGCCACTGCACGCTCTGGACTCACTGCACTGCATCACCATTGGTGCCAGGGCACTCTCCGGACTCACTGCAGTGCATCCGCAGTGGTGCCAGTGCACTCTTTCGAGTCACTGCAGTGCATCCCCAGTGTTGCCAGTGCACTCTCTGGACTCACTGGACTGCATCCCCAGTGGTGCCAGTGCACTCTCTGGACTCACTGCAGTGCATCCCCAGTGGTGCCAGTGCACTCTCTGGACTCACTGCACTGCATCCCCAGTGGTGCCAGTGCACTCTCTGGAATCACTGCAGTGCATCCCCTGTGGTGCCAGTGCACTCTCTATACTCACTGCACTGCATCACCTGTGGTGCCAGTGCACTCTCTGGACTCACTGCACTGCATCCCCAGTGGTGCCAGTGCACTCTCTGAACTCACCGCACTGCATCCCCAGTGGTGTCAGTGCACTCTCTGGACTCACTGCACTGCATCCCCAGTGGTGCCAGTGCACTCTCTGGACTCACTGCAGTGCATCCCCACTGGTGCCAGTGCACTCTCTGCCCTCACTGCAGTGCATCCCCAGTGGTGCCAGTGCACTCTCTGCCCTCACTGCAGTGCATCCCCAGTGGTGCCAGTTCACTCTCTGCCCTCACTGCAGTGCATCCCCAGTGGTGCCAGTGCACTCTCTGGACTCACTGCACTGCATCCCCAGTGGTGCCAGTGCACTCTCTGGACTCACCGCATTGCATCCCCAGTGGTGCCAGTGCACTCTCTGGAGTCACTGCACTGCATCCTCAGTGGTGCCAGTGCACTCTCTGGACTCACTGCACTGCATCCCCTGTGGTGCCAGGGCACTCTCTGGACTCACTGAACTGCATCCCCAGTGGTCCCAGTGCACTCTCTGCCCTCACTGCAGTGCATCCCCAGTGGTGCCAGTGCACTCTCTGCACTCACTGCAGTGCATCCCCAGTGGTTCCAGGGCACTCTCTCGACTCACTGCACTGCAACTCCAGTGGTGCCAGTGCACTCTCTGGACTCACTGCAGTGCATCCCCAGTGGTGCCAGTGCACTCTCTGGAGTCACTGCGCTGCATCCCCAGTGGTGCCAGTGCACTCTCTGGACTCACTGCACTGCATCCCCTGTGGGGCCAGTGCACTCTCTGGACTCACTGCAGTGCATCCCCAGTGGTGCGAGTGCACTCTCTAGACTCACCGGGGTGCATCCCCAGTGGTGCTAGTGCACTCTCTGGACTCACCGGGGTGCATCCCCAGTGATGCCAGTGCACTCTCTGGACTCACTGCAGTGCATCCCCAGTGGTGCCAGTGCACTCTGTGGACTCACTGCAGTGCATCCCCAGTGTTGCCAGTGCACTCTCTGGAGTCACTGCACTGCATCCCCAGTGGTGCCAGTGCACTCTCTGGACTCACTGCACTGCATCCCCAGTGGTGCCAGTGCACTCTCTGGACTCACTGCAGTGCATCCCCAGTGGCGCCAGTGCACTCTCTGGACTCACTGCACTGCATCCCATTGGTGCTAGTGCACTCTCTGGACTCACTGCACTGCATCCCCAGTGGTGCCAGTGCACTCTCTGGACTCACTGCACTGCATCCCCAGTTGTGCCAGTGCACTCTCTGGACTCACTGCAGTGCATCCCCAGTGGTGCCAGTGCACTCTCTGGACTCACTGCAGTGCTTCCGCACTGGTGCCAGTGCACTCTCTGCACTCACTGCACTGCATCAACAGTGGTGCCTCTGCACTCTCTGGAGTCACTGCACTGCATCCCCAGTGGTGGCAGTGCACTCTCTGGACTCACTGTAGTGCATCCCCAGTGGTGCCAGTGCACTCTCTGGACTCACTGCACTGCATCCCCAGTGGTGCCAGTGCACTCTCTGGACTCACTGTAGTGCATCCCTTGTGGTGCCTTTGCACTCTCAGGACTCACTGCAGTGCATCCCCAGTGGTGCCAGTGCACTCTCTGGACTCAGTGCACTGCATCCCCAGTGGTGCCAGTGCACTCTCTGAACTCAGTGCACTGCATCCCCAATGGTGCCACTGCACGCTCTGGACTCACTGCAGTGCATCCCCAGTGGTGCCAGAGCACTCTCTGGACTCAGTGCACTGCATCCCCAGTGGTGCCAGTGCACTCTCTGAGCTCTTTGCAGTGCATCCCAAGTGGTGCCAGTGCACTCTCTGGACTCACTGCACTGCATCCCCAGTGGTGCCAGTGCACTCTCTGGACTCACGGCAGTGCATCCCCAGTGGTGCCAGTGCACTCTCTGGACTCACTGCACTGCATCCCCAGTGGTGCCAGTGTAGTCTCTGGACTCACAGCAGTGCATCCCAAGTGGTGCCAGTGCACTCTCTGGACTCACTGCACTGCATCCCCAGTGGTGCCAGTGCACTCTCTGGACTCACTGCACTGCATCCCCAGTGGTGCCAGTGCACTCTCTGGACTCACTGCACTGCATCCCCAGTGGTGCCAGTGCACTGTCTGGACTCACTGCAGTGTATCGCCATTGCAGCCGGTGCACTCTCTGGACTCACTAAACTGCATCCCCAGTGGTGCCAGAGAACTCTCTGGTCTCACTGCAATGCATCCCCAGTGGTGCCAGTGCACTGTCTGGACTCACTGCATCCCCATTGGTGCCAGGGCACTCTCTGGACTCACTGCAGTGCATCCCCAGTGGTGCCAGTGCACTCTCTGGACTCACTGCACTAAAACCCCAGTGGTGCCACTGCAGTCTCTGGACTCACTGCAGTGCATCCCCAGTGGTGCCAGTGCACTCTCTGGACTCACCGGGGTGCATCCCCAGTGGTGCCAGTGCACTCTCTGGTCTCACTGCACTGCATCCCCTGTGGTGCTAGTACACTCTCTGGACTCACTGCAGTGCATCCCCAGTGGTGCCAGTGCACTCTCTGGACTCACTGCACTGCATCCCCAGTGGTGCCAGTGCACTCTCTGGACTCACTGCACTGCATCACCATTGGTGCCAGTGCACTCTCCGGACTCACTGCAGTGCATCCGCAGTGGTGCCAGTGCACTCTTTTGAGTCACTGCAGTGCATCCCCAGTGGTGCCAGTGCACTCTCTGGACTCACTGCACTGCATCCCCAGTGGTGCCAGTGCACTCTCTGGACTCACTGCACTGCATCCCCAGTGGTGCCAGTGCACTCTCTGCACTCACTGCACTGCATCACCAGTGGTGCCAGTGCACTCTCTGGACTCACTGCACTGCATCCCCAGTGGTGCCAGTGCACTCTCTGGAGTCGCAGCACTGCATCAACAGTGGTGCCTCTGCACTCTCTGGAGTCACTGCACTGCATCCCCAGTGGTGCCAGTGCACTCTCCGGACTCACTGCAGTGCATCCCCAGTGGTGCCAGTGCACTCTCTGGACTCACTGCACTGCATCCCCAGTGGTGCCAGTGCACTCTCTGAGCTCTTTGCAGTGCATTCCCAGTGGTGCCAGTGCACTCTCTGCACTCACTGCACTGCATCCCCGGTGTTCCCAGAGCACTCTCTGGACTCACCGAGGTGCATCCCCAGTGGTGCCAGTGCACTCTCTGGACTCACCGCACTGCATCCCCAGTGGTGCCAGTGCACTCTCTGGACTCACTGCAGTGCAGCCCCTGAGGTGCCAGTGTACTCTCTGGACTCACTGCACTGCATCCCCAGTGGTTACAGTGCACTCTCTGGAATCACTGCAGTGCATCCCCTGTGGTGCCATTGCACTCTCTGGACTCACTGCACTGCATCCCCAGTGGTGCCAGTGCACTCTCTGGACTCACTGCACTGCATCCCCAGTGGTGCCAGTGCACTCTCTGGACTCACTGCACTGCATCCCCAGTGGTTCCAGTGCACTCTCTGGATCACTGCACTGCATCACCTTTGGTGCCAGGGCACTCTCCGGACTCACTGCAGTGCATGCCCAGTGGTGCCAGTGCACTCTTTCGAGTCACTGCAGTGCATCCCCAGTGGTGCCAGTGCATTCTCTGGACTCACTGCAGTGCATCCCCATTGGTGCCAGTGCAGTCTCTGGACTCACTGCAGTGCATCCCCAGTGGTGTCAGTGCACTCTCTGGACTCACTGCACTGCATCCCCAGTGCTGACAGTGCACTCTCTGGACTCACTGCACTGCATCCCCTTTTGTGCCAGTGCACTCTCTGGACTCACTGCACTGCATCCCCAGTGGTGCCAGTGCACTCTCTGGACTCACTGCACTGCATCCCCAGTGGTGCCAGTGCACTCTCTGGACTCACTGCAGTGCATCCCCAATGGTGCCAGTGCACTCTCTGGACTCACTGCACTGCATCCCCAGTGCTGACAGTGCACTCTCTGGACTCACTGCACTGCATCACCAGTGGTGGCAGTGTACTCTCTCTACGCACTGCACTGCATCCCCAGTGGAGACAGTGCACTCTCTGTAGTCACTGCGCTGCATCCCCAGTGGTTCCAGGGCACTCTCTCGACTCACTGCAGTGCATCCCCAGTGGTGCCAGTGCACTCTCTGGACTCACCGGGGTGCATCCCCAGTGGTGCCAGTGCACTCTCTGGACTCACCGGGGTGCATCCCCAGTGGTGCCAGTGCACTCTCTGGACTCACTGCACTGCATCCCCAGTGGTGCCAGTGCACTCTCTGGACTCACTGCAGTGCATCCCCAGTGTTGCCAGTGCACTCTCTGGAGTCACTGCACTGCATCCCCAGTGGTGCCAGTGCACTCTCTGGACTCACTGCACTGCATCCCCAGTGGTGCCAGTGCACTCTCTGGACTCACTGCAGTGCATCCCCAGTGGCGCCAGTGCACTCTCTGGACTCACTGCACTGCATCCCATTGGTGCTAGTGCACTCTCTGGACTCACTGCACTGCATCCCCAGTGGTGCCAGTGCACTCTCTGGACTCACTGCACTCCATCCCCAGTTGTGCCAGTGCACTCTCTGGACTCACTGCAGTGCATCCCCAGTGGTGCCAGTGCACTCTCTGGACTCACTGCAGTGCTTCCGCACTGGTGCCAGTGCACTCTCTGCACTCACTGCACTGCATCAACAGTGGTGCCTCTGCACTCTCTGGAGTCACTGCACTGCATCCCCAGTGGTGCCAGTGCACTCTCTGGACTCACTGTAGTGCATCCCCAGTGGTGCCAGTGCACTCTCTGGACTCACTGCACTGCATCCCCAGTGGTGCCAGTGCACTCTCTGGACTCACTGCAGTGCATCCCTTGTGGTGCCTTTGCACTCTCAGGACTCACTGCACTGCATCCCCAGTGGTGCCAGTGCACTCTCTGGACTCACTGCAGTGCATCCCCAATGGTGCCAGTGCACTCTCTGGACTCACTGCACTGCATCCCCAGTGCTGACAGTGCACTCTCTGGACTCACTGCACTGCATCACCAGTGGTGGCAGTGTACTCTCTCTACGCACTGCACTGCATCCCCAGTGGAGACAGTGCACTCTCTGTAGTCACTGCGCTGCATCCCCAGTGGTTCCAGGGCACTCTCTCGACTCACTGCACTGCAACTCCAGTGGTGCCAGTGCACTCTCTGGACTCACTGCACTGCATCCCCAGTGGTGCCAGTGCACTCTCTGGAGTCACTGCGCTGCATCCCCAGTGGTGCCAGTGCCCTCTGTGGACTCACTGCACTACATCCCCTGTGGGGCCAGTGCACTCTCTGGACTCACTGCAGTGCATCCCCAGTGGTGCGAGTGCACTCTCTGGACTCACCGGGGTGCATCCCCAGTGGTGCCAGTGCACTCTCTGGACTCACCGGGGTGCATCCCCAGTGGTGCCAGTGCACTCTCTGGACTCACTGCAGTGCATCCCCAGTGGTGCCAGTGCACTCTGTGGACTCACTGCAGTGCATCCCCAGTGTTGCCAGTGCACTCTCTGGAGTCACTGCACTGCATCCCCAGTGGTGCCAGTGCACTCTCTGGACTCACTGCACTGCATCCCCAGTGGTGCCAGTGCACTCTCTGGACTCACTGCAGTGCATCCCCAGTGGCGCCAGTGCACTCTCTGGACTCACTGCACTGCATCACCTTTGGTGCTAGTGCACTCTCTGGACTCATTGCACTGCATCCCCAGTGGTGCCAGTGCACTCTCTGGACTCACTGCACTGCATCCCCAGTTGTGCCAGTGCACTCTCTGGACTCACTGCAGTGCATCCCCAGTGGTGCCAGTGCACTCTCTGGACTCACTGCAGTGCTTCCGCACTGGTGCCAGTGCACTCTCTGCACTCACTGCACTGCATCAACAGTGGTGCCTCTGCACTCTCTGGAGTCACTGCACTGCATCCCCAGTAGTGCCAGTGCACTCTCTGGACTCACTGTAGTGCATCCCCAGTGGTGCTAGTGCACTCTCTGGACTCACTGCACTGCATCCCCAGTGGTGCCAGTGCTCTCTCTGGACTCACTGCAGTGCATCCCTTGTGGTGCCTTTGCACTCTCAGGACTCACTGCACTGCATCCCCAGTGGTGCCAGTGCACTCCCTGGACTCAGTGCACTGCATCCCCAGTGGTGCCAGTGCACTCTCTGAACTCAGTGCTCTGCATCCCCAATGGTGCCACTGCACTCTCTGGACTCACTGCAGTGCATCCCCAGTGGTGCCAGTGCACTCTCTGGACTCAGTGCACTGCATCCCCAGTGGTGCCAGTGCACTCTCTGAGCTCTTTGCAGTGCATCCCAAGTGGTGCCAGTGCACTCTCTGTAGTCACTGCGCTGCATCCCCAGTGGTTCCAGGGCACTCTCTCGACTCACTGCACTGCAACTCCAGTGGTGCCAGTGCACTCTCTGGAGTCACTGCGTTGCATCCCCAGTGGTGCCAGTGCCCTCTGTGGACTCACTGCACTACATCCCCTGTGGGGCCCGTGCACTCTCTGGACTCACTGCAGTGCATCCCCAGTGGTGCCAGTGCACTCTCTGGAGTCACTGCGCTGCATCCCCAGTGGTGCCAGTGCACTCTCTGGACTCACTGGGGTGCATCCCCAGTGGTGCCAGTGCACTCTCTGGACTCACTGCAGTGCATCCCCAGTGGTGCCAGTGCACTCTGTGGACTCACTGCAGTGCATCCCCAGTGTTGCCAGTGCACTCTCTGGAGTCACTGCACTGCATCCCCAGTGGTGCCAGTGCACTCTCTGGACTCACTGCACTGCATCCCCAGTGGTGCCAGTGCACTCTCTGGACTCACTGCAGTGCATCCCCAGTGGCGCCAGTGCACTCTCTGGACTCACTGCACTGCATCCCATTGGTGCTAGTGCACTCTCTGGACTCACTGCACTGCATCCCCAGTGGTGCCAGTGCACTCTCTGGACTCACTGCACTGCATCCCCAGTTGTGCCAGTGCACTCTCTGGACTCACTGCACTGCATCCCCAGTGCTGACAGTGCACTCTCTGGACTCACTGCAGTGCTTCCGCACTGGTGCCAGTGCACTCTCTGCACTCACTGCACTGCATCAACAGTGGTGCCTCTGCACTCTCTGGAGTCACTGCACTGCATCCCCAGTGGTGCCAGTGCACTCTCTGGACTCACTGTAGTGCATCCCCAGTGGTGCCAGTGCACTCTCTGGACTCACTGCACTGCATCCCCAGTGGTGCCAGTGCACTCTCTGGACTCACTGCAGTGCATCCCTTGTGGTGCCTTTGCACTCTCAGGACTCACTGCACTGCATCCCCAGTGGTGCCAGTGCACTCTCTGGACTCAGTGCACTGCATCCCCAGTGGTGCCAGTGCACTCTCTGAACTCAGTGCACTGCATCCCCAATGGTGCCACTGCACTCTCTGGACTCACTGCAGTGCATCCCCAGTGGTGCCAGTGCACTCTCTGGACTCAGTGCACTGCATCCCCAGTGGTGCCAGTGCACTCTCTGAGCTCTTTGCAGTGCATCCCAAGTGGTGCCAGTGCACTCTCTGGACTCACTGCACTGCATCCCCAGTGGTGCCAGTGCACTCTCTGGACTCACGGCAGTGCATCCCCAGTGGTGCCAGTGTACTCTCTGGACTCACTGCACTGCATCCCCAGTGGTGCCAGTGTAGTCTCTGGACTCACAGCAGTGCATCCAAAGTGGTGCCAGTGCACTCTCTGGACTCACTGCACTGCATCCCCAGTGGTGCCAGTGCACTCTCTGGACTCACTGCACTGCATCCCCAGTGGTGCCAGTGCACTCTCTGGACTCACTGCAGTGTATCGCCATTGCAGCCGGTGCACTCTCTGGACTCACTAAACTGCATCCCCAGTGGTGCCAGAGAACTCTCTGGTCTCACTGCAATGCATCCCCAGTGGTGCCAGTGCACTGTCTGGACTCACTGCATCCCCAGTGGTGCCAGGGCACTCTCTGGACTCACAGCACTGCATCCCCATTGGTGGCAATGCACTCTCTGGATTCACTGCACTAAAACCCCAGTGGTGCCAGTGCAGTCTCTGGACTCACTGCACTGCATCCCCAGTGGTGCCAGTGCACTCTCTGGACTCACTGGGTTGCATCCCCAGTGGTGCCAGTGCACTCTCTGGTCTCACTGCACTGCATCCCCTGTGGTGCTAGTACACTCTCTGGACTCACTGCAGTGCATCCCCAGTGGTGCCAGTGTACTCTCTGGACTCACTGCACTGCATCACCAGCGGTGCCAGTGCACTCTCTGGACTCACTGCAGTGCATCCCCAGTGGTGCCAGTGCACTTTCTAGAGTCACTGCAGTGCATCCCCTGTTGTGCCAGTGCACTCTCTGCACTCACTGCACTGCATCCCCAGTGGTGCCAGTGCACTCTCTGGACTCACTGCACTGCATCCCCAGTGGTTCCATTGCACTCTCTGGACTCACTGCATTGGATCCCCAGTGGTGTCAGTGCACTCTCTGGACTCAGTGCAGTGCATCCCCAGTGGTGCCAGTGCACTCTCTGGACTCACTGCAGTGCATCCCCACTGGTGCCAGTGCACTCTCTGGACTCACTGCACTGCATCCCCAGTGGTGCCAGTGCACTCTCTGGACTCACTGCAGTGCATCCCCAGTGGTGCCAGTGCACTCTCTGGACTCACTGCACTGCATCCCAGTGGTGCCAGTGCACTCTCTGGACTCACTGCACTGCATCCCCAGTGGTGCCAGTGCACTCTCTGGACTCACTGCAGTGCATCCCCAGTGGTGCCAGTGCACTCTCTGGACTCACTGCACTGCATCCCCAGTGGTGCCAGTGCACTCTCTGTAGTCACTGCACTGCATCCCCAGTGGTGCCAGTGCACTCTCTGGACTCACTGCAGTGCATCCCAGTGGTGCCAGTGCACTCTCTGGACTCACTGCACTGCATCCCCAAGGTGCCAATGCACTCTCTGGACTCAACTGCACTGCATCCCAGTGCTTTCAGTGCACTCTCTGGACTCACTGCAGTGCATCCCCAGTGGTGCCAGTGCACTCTCTGGACTCACTGCACTGCATCCCCAGTGGTGCCAGTGCACTCTCTGGACTCACTGCAGTGCATCCCCAGTGGTGCCAGTGCACTCTCTGGACTCACTGCATTGCATCCCCAGTGGTGCCAGTGCACTCTCTGGACTCACTGCACTGCATCCCCAGTGGTGCCAGTGCACTCTCTGGACTCACTGCACTGCATCACCATCCCCAGTGGTGCCAGTGCACTCTCTGGACTCACTGCAGTGCATCCCCAGTGGTGCCAGTGCACTCTCTCGAGTCACTGCAGTGCATCCCCAGTGGTGCCAGTGCACTCTCTGGACTCACTGCACTGCATCCCCAGTGGTGCCAGTGCACTCTCTGGACTCACTGCAGTGCATCCCCAGTGGTGCCAGTGCACTCTCTGGAGTCACTGCACTGCATCCCCAGTGGTGCCAGTGCACTCTCTGGACTCACTGCATTGCATCCCCAGTGGTGCCAGTGCACTCTCTGCACTCACTGCACTGCATCCCCAGTGGTCCCAGTGCACTCTCTGGACTCACTGCAGGTGCATCCCCAGTGGTGCCAGTGCACTCTCTGGACTCACTGCACTGCATCCCCAGTGGTGCCAGTGCACTCTCTGGACTCACTGCACTGCATCCCCATTGGTGCCAGTGCACTCTCTGGACTCACTGCAGTGCATCCCCAGTGGTGCCAGTGCACTCTTTCGAGTCACTGCAGTGCATCCCCAGTGGTGCCAGTGCACTCTCTGGACTCACTGCACTGCATCCCCAGTGGTGCCAGTGCACTCTCTGGACTCACTGCACTGCATCCCCAGTGGTGCCAGTGCACTCTCTGGACTCACTGCACTGCATCCCCAGTGGTGCCAGTGCACTCTCTGGACTCACTGCATTGCATCCCCAGTGGTGCCAGTGCACTCTCTGGACTCACTGCACTGCATCCCCAGTGGTGCCACTGCACTCTCTGGACTCACTGCACTGCATCCCCAGTGGTGCCAGTGCACTCTCTGGACTCACTGCACTGCATCCCCAGTGGTGCCAGTGCACTCTTGGAGTCACTGCAGTGCATCCCCAGTGGTGCCAGTGCACTCTCTGGACTCACTGCACTGCATCCCCAGTGGTGCCAGTGCACTCTCTGGACTCACTGCAGTGCATCCCCAGTGGTGCCAGTGCACTCTCTGGACTCACTGCATTGCATCCCCAGTGGTGCCAGTGCACTCTCTGGACTCACTGCACTGCATCCCCAGTGGTGCCACTGCACTCTCTGGACTCACTGCACTGCATCACCATTGGTGCCAGTGCACTCTCCGGACTCACTGCAGTGCATCCCCAGTGGTGCCAGTGCACTCTCTGGAGTCACTGCAGTGCATCCCCAGTGGTGCCAGTGCACTCTCTGGACTCACTGCACTGCATCCCCAGTGGTGCCAGTGCACTCTCTGGACTCACTGCAGTGCATCCCCAGTGGTGCCAGTGCACTCTCTGGACTCACTGCACTGCATCCCCAGTGGTGCCAGTGCACTCTCTGGACTCACTGCATTGCATCCCCAGTGGTGCCAGTGCACTCTCTGGACTCACTGCACTGCATCCCCAGTGGTGCCAGTGCACTCTCTGGACTCACTGCACTGCATCACCATTGGTGCCAGTGCACTCTCTGGACTCACTGCAGTGCATCCCCAGTGGTGCCAGTGCACTCTTTGGACTCACTGCAGTGCATCCCCAGTGGTGCCAGTGCACTCTCTGGACTCACTGCAGTGCATCCCCAGTGGTGCCAGTGCACTCTCTGGACTCACTGCACTGCATCCCCAGTGGTGCCAGTGCACTCTCTGGACTCACTGCAGGTGCATCCCCAGTGGTGCCAGTGCACTCTCTGGACTCACTGCACTGCATCCCCAGTGGTGCCAGTGCACTCTCTGGACTCACTGCACTGCATCCCCAGTGGTGCCAGTGCACTCTCTGGACTCACTGCAGTGCATCCCCAGTGGTGCCAGTGCACTCTCTGGAGTCACTGCAGTGCATCCCCAGTGGTGCCAGTGCACTCTCTGGACTCACTGCACTGCATCCCCAGTGGTGCCAGTGCACTCTCTGGACTCACTGCACTGCATCCCCAGTGGTGCCAGTGCACTCTCTGGACTCACTGCACTGCATCCCCAGTGGTGCCAGTGCACTCTCTGGACTCACTGCATTGCATCCCCAGTGGTGCCAGTGCACTCTCTGGACTCACTGCACTGCATCCCCAGTGGTGCCAGTGCACTCTCTGGACTCACTGCACTGCATCCCCATTGGTGCCAGTGCACTCTCTGGACTCACTGCAGTGCATCCCCAGTGGTGCCAGTGCACTCTCTGGACTCACTGCAGTGCATCCCCAGTGGTGCCAGTGCACTCTCTGGACTCACTGCAGTGCATCCCCAGTGGTGCCAGTGCACTCTCTGCACTCACTGCACTGCATCCCCAGTGGTGCCAGTGCACTCTCTGCACTCACTGCACTGCATCCCCGGTGTTCCCAGAGCACTCTCTGGACTCACCGAGGTGCATCCCCAGTGGTGCCAGTGCACTCTCTGGACTCACCGCACTGCATCCCCAGTGGTGCCAGTGCACTCTCTGGACTCACTGCAGTGCAGCCCCTGTGGTGCCAGTGTACTCTCTGGACTCACTGCACTGCATCCCCAGTGGTGACAGTGCACTCTCTGGAATCACTGCAGTGCATCCCCTGTGGTGCCATTGCACTCTCTGGACTCACTGCACTGCATCCCCAGTGGTGCCTGTGCACTCTCTTGAGTCACTGCACTGCATCCCCAGTGGAGCCAGTGCACTCTATGGACTCACTGCACTGCATCCCCAGTGGTGCCAGTGCACTCTCTGGACTCACTGCACTGCATCCCCAGTGGTGCCAGTGCACTCTCTGGACTCACTGCACTGCATCCCCAGTGGTGCCAGTGCACTCTCTGGATCACTGCACTGCATCACCATTGGTGCCAGGGCACTCTCCGGACTCACTGCAGTGCATCCCCAGTGGTGCCAGTGCACTCTCTCGAGTCACTGCACTGCATCCCCAGTGGTGCCAGTGCACTCTCTGGACTCACTGCAGTGCATCCCCATTGGTGCCAGTGCACTCTCTGGACTCACTGCAGTGCATCCCCAGTGGTGCCAGTGCACTCTCTGGACTCACTGCACTGCATCCCCAGTGCTGACAGTGCACTCTCTGGACTCACTGCACTGCATCCCCAGTGGTGCCAGTGCACTCTCTGGACTCACTGCACTGCATCCCCAGTGGTGCCAGTGCACTCTCTGGACTCACTGCACTGCATCCCCAGTGGTGCCAGTGCACTCTCTGGACTCACTGCACTGCATCCCCAGTGGTGCCAGTGCACTCTCTGGACTCACTGCACTGCATCCCCAGTGTGCCAGTGCACTCTCTGGACTCACTGCACTGCATCCCCAGTGGTGCCAGTGCACTCTCTGGACTCACTGCAGTGCATCCCCAGTGGTGCCAGTGCACTCTCTGGACTCACTGCACTGCATCCCCAGTGGTGCCAGTGCACTCTCTGGACTCACTGCACTGCATCCCAGTGGTGCCAGTGCACTCTCTGGACTCACTGCACTGCATCCCCAGTGGTGCCAGTGCACTCTCTGGACTCACTGCAGTGCATCCCCAGTGGTGCCAGTGCACTCTCTGGACTCACTGCAGTGCATCCCCAGTGGTGCCAGTGCACTCTCTGGACTCACTGCACTGCATCCCCAGTGGTGCCAGTGCACTCTCTGGACTCACTGCACTGCATCCCCAGTGGTGCCAGTGCACTCTCTGGACTCACTGCAGTGCATCCCCAGTGGTGCCAGTGCACTCTCTGGACTCACTGCACTGCATCCCCAGTGGTGCCAGTGCACTCTCTGGACTCACTGCACTGCATGGACTCACCATGCATCCCCAGTGGTGCCAGTGCACTCTCTGGACTCACTGCAGTGCATCCCCAGTGGTGCCAGTGCACTCTCTGGAGTCACTGCAGTGCATCCCCAGTGGTGCCAGTGCACTCTCTGGACTCACTGCAGTGCATCCCCAGTGGTGCCAGTGCACTCTCTGGACTCACTGCACTGCATCCCCAGTGGTGCCAGTGCACTCTCTGCACTCACTGCACTGCATCCCCGGTGTTCCCAGAGCACTCTCTGGACTCACCGAGGTGCATCCCCAGTGGTGCCAGTGCACTCTCTGGACTCACCGCACTGCATCCCCAGTGGTGCCAGTGCACTCTCTGGACTCACTGCAGTGCAGCCCCTGAGGTGCCAGTGTACTCTCTGGACTCACTGCACTGCATCCCCAGTGGTGACAGTGCACTCTCTGGAATCACTGCAGTGCATCCCCTGTGGTGCCATTGCACTCTCTGGACTCACTGCACTGCATCCCCAGTGGTGCCTGTGCACTCTCTTGAGTCACTGCACTGCATCCCCAGTGGAGCCAGTGCACTCTATGGACTAACTGCACTGCATCCCCAGTGGTGCCAGTGCACTCTCTGGACTCACTGCACTGCATCCCCAGTGGTGCCAGTGCACTCTCTGGACTCACTGCACTGCATCCCCAGTGGTTCCAGTGCACTCTCTGGATCACTGCACTGCATCACCATTGGTGCCAGGGCACTCTCCGGACTCACTGCAGTGCATCCCCAGTGGTGCCAGTGCACTCTTTCGAGTCACTGCACTGCATCCCCAGTGGTGCCAGTGCATTCTCTGGACTCACTGCAGTGCATCCCCATTGGTGCCAGTGCACTCTCTGGAGTCACTGCAGTGCATCCCCAGTGGTGCCAGTGCACTCTCTGGACTCACTGCACTGCATCCCCAGTGCTGACAGTGCACTCTCTGGACTCACTGCACTGCATCCCCAGTGGTGCCAGTGTACTCTCTGGACTCAGTGCACTGCATCCCCAGTGGTGCCAGTGCACTCTCTGGACTCACTGCACTGCATCCCCAGTGGTGCCAGTGCACTCTCTGGACTCACTGCACTGCATCCCCAGTGGTGCCAGTGCACTCTCTGGACTCACTGCACTGCATCCCCAGTGTTGCCAGTGCACTCTCTGGACTCACTGCACTGCATCCCCAGTGGTGCCAGTGCACTCTCTGGACTCACTGCAGTGCATCCCCAGTGGTGCCAGTGCACTCTCTGGACTCACTGCACTGCATCCCCAGTGGTGCTAGTGCACTCTCTGGACTCACTGCACTGCATCCCAGTGGTGCCAGTGCACTCTCTGGACTCACTGCACTGCATCCCCAGTTGTGCCAGTGCACTCTCTGGACTCACTGCACTGCATCCCCAGTGGTGCCAGTGCACTCTCTGGACTCACTGCAGTGCTTCCGCACTGGTGCCAGTGCACTCTCTGCACTCACTGCACTGCATCAACAGTGGTGCCTCTGCACTCTCTGGAGTCACTGCACTGCATCCCCAGTGGTGCCAGTGCACTCTCTGGACTCACTGTAGTGCATCCCCAGTGGTGCCAGTGCACTCTCTGGACTCACTGCACTGCATCCCCAGTGGTGCCAGTGCACTCTCTGGACTCACTGCAGTGCATCCCTTGTGGTGCCTTTGCACTCTCAGGACTCACTGCACTGCATCCCCAGTGGTGCCAGTGCACTCTCTGGACTCAGTGCACTGCATCCCCAGTGGTGCCAGTGCACTCTCTGAACTCACTGCACTGCATCCCCAATGGTGCCACTGCACTCTCTGGACTCACTGCAGTGCATCCCCAGTGGTGCCAGTGCACTCTCTGGACTCACTGCACTGCATCCCCAGTGGTGCCAGTGCACTCTCTGAGCTCTTTGCAGTGCATCCCCAGTGGTGCCAGTGCACTCTCTGGACTCACTGCACTGCATCCCCAGTGGTGCCAGTGCACTCTCTGGACTCACGGCAGTGCATCCCCAGTGGTGCCAGTGCACTCTCTGGACTCACTGCACTGCATCCCCAGTGGTGCCAGTGTAGTCTCTGGACTCACAGCAGTGCATCCCCAGTGGTGCCAGTGCAACTACTGGACTCACTGCAGTGTAGCTCAGTGGTGCCAGAGCACTCTCTGGACTCACTGCACTGCATCCCCAGTGGTGCCAGTGCACTCTCTGGACTCACTGCACTGCATCCCCAGTGGTGCCAGTGCACTGTCTGGACTCACTGCAGTGTATCGCCATTGGAGCCGGTGCACTCTCTGGACTCACTAAACTGCATCCCCAGTGGTGCCAGAGAACTCTCTGGTCTCACTGCAGTGCATCCCCAGTGGTGCCAGTGCACTGTCTGGACTCACTGCATCCCCAGTGGTGCCAGGGCACTCTCTGGACTCACAGCACTGCATCCCCATTGGTGCCAGTGCACTCTCTGGACTCACTGCACTGCATCCCCAGTGGTGCCAGTGCACTCTCTGGACTCACTGCACTGCATCCCCAGTGGTGCCAGTGCACTCTCTGGACTCACTGCACTGCATCCCCAGTGGTGCCAGTGCACTCTCTGGACTCACTGCACTGCATCCCCAGTGGTGCCAGTGCACTCTCTGGACTCACTGCAGTGCATCCCCAGTGGTGCCAGTGCACTCTCTGGACTCACTGCACTGCATCCCCAGTGGTGCCAGTGCACTCTCTGGACTCACTGCACTGCATCCCCAGTGGTGCCAGTGCACTCTCTGGACTCACTGCACTGCATCCCCAGTTGTGCCAGTGCACTCTCTGGACTCACTGCAGTGCATCCCCAGTGGTGCCAGTGCACTCTCTGGACTCACTGCAGTGCATCCCCAGTGGTGCCAGTGCACTCTCTGGACTCACTGCACTGCATCCCCAGTGGTGCCAGTGCACTCTCTGGACTCACTGCACTGCATCCCCAGTGGTGCCAGTGCACTCTCTGGACTCACTGCAGTGCATCCCCAGTGGTGCCAGTGCACTCTCTGGACTCACTGCACTGCATCCCCAGTGGTGCCAGTGCACTCTCTGGACTCACTGCAGTGCATCCCCAGTGGTGCCAGTGCACTCTCTGGACTCACTGCACTGCATCCCCAGTGGTGCCAGTGCACTCTCTGGACTCACTGCACTGCATCCCCAGTGGTGCCAGTGCACTCTCTGGACTCACTGCACTGCATCCCCAGTGGTGCCACTGCACTCTCTGGACTCACTGCAGTGCATCCCCAGTGGTGCCAGTGCACTCTCTGGACTCACTGCACTGCATCCCCAGTGGTGCCAGTGCACTCTCTGAGCTCACTGCAGTGCATCCCCAGTGGTGCCAGTGCACTCTCTGGACTCACTGCACTGCATCCCCAGTGGTGCCAGTGCACTCTCTGGACTCACTGCAGTGCATCCCCAGTGGTGCCAGTGCACTCTCTGGACTCACTGCACTGCATCCCCAGTGGTGCCAGTGCACTCTCTGGACTCACAGCAGTGCATCCCCAGTGGTGCCAGTGCAACTCTCTGGACTCACTGCAGTGCAGCCCAGTGGTGCCAGTGCACTCTCTGGACTCACTGCACTGCATCCCCAGTGGTGCCAGTGCACTCTCTGGAGTCACTGCACTGCATCCCCAGTGGTGCCAGTGCACTCTCTGGACTCACTGCACTGCATCCCCAGTGGTGCCAGTGCACTCTCTGGACTCACTGCACTGCATCCCCAGTGGTGCCAGTGCACTCTCTGGACTCACTGCATTGCATCCCCAGTGGTGCCAGTGCACTCTCTGGACTCAGTGCAGTGCATCCCCAGTGGTGCCAGTGCACTCTCTGGACTCACTGCAGTGCATCCCCAGTGGTGCCAGTGCACTCTCTGGACTCACTGCACTGCATCCCCAGTGGTGCCAGTGCACTCTCTGGACTCACTGCAGTGCATCCCCAGTGGTGCCAGTGCACTCTCTGGACTCACTGCACTGCATCCCCAGTGGTGCCAGTGCACTCTCTGGACTCACTGCAGTGCATCCCCAGTGGTGCCAGTGCACTCTCTGGACTCACTGCACTGCATCCCCAGTGGTGCCAGTGCACTCTCTGGACTCACTGCACTGCATCCCCAGTGGTGCCAGTGCACTCTCTGGACTCACTGCACTGCATCCCCAGTGGTGCCAGTGCACTCTCTGGACTCACTGCACTGCATCCCCAGTGGTGCCAGTGCACTCTCTGGACTCACTGCAGTGCATCCCCAGTGGTGCCAGTGCACTCTCTGGACTCACTGCACTGCATCCCCAGTGGTGCCAGTGCACTCTCTGGACTCACTGCACTGCATCCCCAGTGGTGCCAGTGCACTCTCTGGACTCACTGCAGTGCATCCCCAGTGGTGCCAGTGCACTCTCTGGACTCACTGCACTGCATCCCCAGTGGTGCCAGTGCACTCTCTGGACTCACTGCAGTGCATCCCCAGTGGTGCCAGTGCACTCTCTGGACTCACTGCACTGCATCCCCAGTGGTGCCAGTGCACTCTCTGGACTCACTGCAGTGCATCCCCAGTGGTGCCAGTGCACTCTCTGGACTCACTGCACTGCATCCCCAGTGGTGCCAGTGCACTCTCTGGACTCACTGCAGTGCATCCCCAGTGGTGCCAGTGCACTCTCTGGACTCACTGCACTGCATCCCCAGTGGTGCCAGTGCACTCTCTGGACTCACTGCAGTGCATCCCCAGTGGTGCCAGTGCACTCTCTGGACTCACTGCACTGCATCCCCAGTGGTGCCAGTGCACTCTCTGGACTCACTGCAGTGCATCCCCAGTGGTGCCAGTGCACTCTCTGGACTCACTGCACTGCATCCCCAGTGGTGCCAGTGCACTCTCTGGACTCACTGCACTGCATCCCCAGTGGTGCCAGTGCACTCTCTGGACTCACTGCACTGCATCCCCAGTGGTGCCAGTGCACTCTCTGGACTCACTGCATTGCATCCCCAGTGGTGCCAGTGCACTCTCTGGACTCACTGCACTGCATCCCCAGTGGTGCCACTGCACTCTCTGGACTCACTGCACTGCATCACCATTGGTGCCAGTGCACTCTCTGGACTCACTGCAGTGCATCCCCAGTGGTGCCAGTGCACTCTTTGGAGTCACTGCAGTGCATCCCCAGTGGTGCCAGTGCACTCTCTGGACTCACTGCACTGCATCCCCAGTGGTGCCAGTGCACTCTCTGGACTCACTGCACTGCATCCCCAGTGGTGCCAGAGCACTCTCTGGACTCACTGCAGTGCATCCCCAGTGGTGCCAGTGCACTCTCTGGACTCACTGCACTGCATCCCCAGTGGTGCCAGTGCACTCTCTGGACTCACTGCAGTGCATCCCCAGTGGTGCCAGTGCACTCTCTGGAGTCACTGCACTGCATCCCCAGTGGTGCCAGTGCACTCTCTGGACTCACTGCACTGCATCCCCAGTGGTGCCAGTGCACTCTCTGGACTCACTGCACTGCATCCCCAGTGGTGCCAGTGCACTCTCTGGACTCACTGCACTGCATCCCCAGTGGTGCCAGTGCACTCTCTGGACTCACTGCAGTGCATCCCCAGTGGTGCCAGTGCACTCTCTGGACTCACTGCACTGCATCCCCAGTGGTGCCAGTGCACTCTCTGGACTCACTGCACTGCATCCCCAGTGGTGCCAGTGCACTCTCTGGACTCACTGCAGTGCATCCCCAGTGGTGCCAGTGCACTCTCTGGACTCACTGCACTGCATCCCCAGTGGTGCCAGTGCACTCTCTGGACTCACTGCAGGTGCATCCCCAGTGGTGCCAGTGCACTCTCTGGACTCACTGCACTGCATCCCCAGTGGTGCCAGTGCACTCTCTGGACTCACTGCAGTGCATCCCCTGAGGTGCCAGTGCACTCTCTGGACTCACTGCACTGCATCCCCAGTGGTGCCAGTGCACTCTCTGGACTCACTGCAGTGCATCCCCAGTGGTGCCAGTGCACTCTCTGGACTCACTGCACTGCATCCCCAGTGGTGCCAGTGCACTCTCTTGAGTCACTGCACTGCATCCCCAGTGGTGCCAGTGCACTCTCTGGACTCACTGCACTGCATCCCCAGTGGTGCCAGTGCACTCTCTGGACTCACTGCACTGCATCCCCAGTGGTGCCAGTGCACTCTCTGGACTCACTGCACTGCATCCCCAGTGGTGCCAGTGCACTCTCTGGACTCACTGCACTGCATCACCATTGGTGCCAGGGCACTCTCCGGACTCACTGCAGTGCATCCCCAGTGGTGCCAGTGCACTCTTTCGAGTCACTGCACTGCATCCCCAGTGGTGCCAGTGCACTCTCTGGACTCACTGCAGTGCATCCCCAGTGGTGCCAGTGCACTCTCTGGACTCACTGCAGTGCATCCCCAGTGGTGCCAGTGCACTCTCTGGACTCACTGCACTGCATCCCCAGTGGTGCCAGTGCACTCTCTGGACTCACTGCACTGCATCCCCAGTGGTGCCAGTGCACTCTCTGGACTCACTGCACTGCATCCCCAGTGGTGCCAGTGCACTCTCTGGACTCACTGCACTGCATCCCCAGTGGTGCCAGTGCACTCTCTGGACTCACTGCACTGCATCCCCAGTGGTGCCAGTGCACTCTCTGGACTCACTGCACTGCATCCCCAGTGGTGCCAGTGCACTCTCTGGACTCACTGCAGTGCATCCCCAGTGGTGCCAGTGCACTCTCTGGACTCACTGCACTGCATCCCCAGTGGTGCCAGTGCACTCTCTGGACTCACTGCACTGCATCCCCAGTGGTGCCAGTGCACTCTCTGGACTCACTGCAGTGCATCCCCAGTGGTGCCAGTGCACTCTCTGGACTCACTGCACTGCATCCCCAGTGGTGCCAGTGCACTCTCTGGACTCACTGCACTGCATCCCCATTGGTGCCAGTGCACTCTCTGGACTCACTGCAGTGCATCCGCAGTGGTGCCAGTGCACTCTCTGGACTCACTGCAGTGCATCCCCAGTGGTGCCAGTGCACTCTCTGGAGTCACTGCAGTGCATCCCCAGTGGTGCCAGTGCACTCTCTGCACTCACTGCACTGCATCCCCAGTGGTGCCAGTGCACTCTCTGCACTCACTGCACTGCATCCCCGGTGTTCCCAGAGCACTCTCTGGACTCACCGAGGTGCATCCCCAGTGGTGCCAGTGCACTCTCTGGACTCACCGCACTGCATCCCCAGTGGTGCCAGTGCACTCTCTGGACTCACTGCAGTGCAGCCCCTGAGGTGCCAGTGTACTCTCTGGACTCACTGCACTGCATCCCCAGTGGTGACAGTGCACTCTCTGGAATCACTGCAGTGCATCCCCTGTGGTGCCATTGCACTCTCTGGACTCACTGCACTGCATCCCCAGTGGTGCCTGTGCACTCTCTTGAGTCACTGCACTGCATCCCCAGTGGAGCCAGTGCACTCTATGGACTAACTGCACTGCATCCCCAGTGGTGCCAGTGCACTCTCTGGACTCACTGCACTGCATCCCCAGTGGTGCCAGTGCACTCTCTGGACTCACTGCACTGCATCCCCAGTGGTTCCAGTGCACTCTCTGGATCACTGCACTGCATCACCATTGGTGCCAGGGCACTCTCCGGACTCACTGCAGTGCATCCCCAGTGGTGCCAGTGCACTCTTTCGAGTCACTGCACTGCATCCCCAGTGGTGCCAGTGCATTCTCTGGACTCACTGCAGTGCATCCCCATTGGTGCCAGTGCACTCTCTGGAGTCACTGCAGTGCATCCCCAGTGGTGCCAGTGCACTCTCTGGACTCACTGCACTGCATCCCCAGTGCTGACAGTGCACTCTCTGGACTCACTGCACTGCATCCCCAGTGGTGCCAGTGTACTCTCTGGACTCAGTGCACTGCATCCCCAGTGGTGCCAGTGCACTCTCTGGACTCACTGCACTGCATCCCCAGTGGTGCCAGTGCACTCTCTGGACTCACTGCACTGCATCCCCAGTGGTGCCAGTGCACTCTCTGGACTCACTGCACTGCATCCCCAGTGTTGCCAGTGCACTCTCTGGACTCACTGCACTGCATCCCCAGTGGTGCCAGTGCACTCTCTGGACTCACTGCAGTGCATCCCCAGTGGCGCCAGTGCACTCTCTGGACTCACTGCACTGCATCCCCAGTGGTGCTAGTGCACTCTCTGGACTCACTGCACTGCATCCCAGTGGTGCCAGTGCACTCTCTGGACTCACTGCACTGCATCCCCAGTTGTGCCAGTGCACTCTCTGGACTCACTGCAGTGCATCCCCAGTGGTGCCAGTGCACTCTCTGGACTCACTGCAGTGCTTCCGCACTGGTGCCAGTGCACTCTCTGCACTCACTGCACTGCATCAACAGTGGTGCCTCTGCACTCTCTGGAGTCACTGCACTGCATCCCCAGTGGTGCCAGTGCACTCTCTGGACTCACTGTAGTGCATCCCCAGTGGTGCCAGTGCACTCTCTGGACTCACTGCACTGCATCCCCAGTGGTGCCAGTGCACTCTCTGGACTCACTGCAGTGCATCCCTTGTGGTGCCTTTGCACTCTCAGGACTCACTGCACTGCATCCCCAGTGGTGCCAGTGCACTCTCTGGACTCAGTGCACTGCATCCCCAGTGGTGCCAGTGCACTCTCTGAACTCAGTGCACTGCATCCCCAATGGTGCCACTGCACTCTCTGGACTCACTGCAGTGCATCCCCAGTGGTGCCAGTGCACTCTCTGGACTCACTGCACTGCATCCCCAGTGGTGCCAGTGCACTCTCTGAGCTCTTTGCAGTGCATCCCCAGTGGTGCCAGTGCACTCTCTGGACTCACTGCACTGCATCCCCAGTGGTGCCAGTGCACTCTCTGGACTCACGGCAGTGCATCCCCAGTGGTGCCAGTGCACTCTCTGGACTCACTGCACTGCATCCCCAGTGGTGCCAGTGTAGTCTCTGGACTCACAGCAGTGCATCCCCAGTGGTGCCAGTGCAACTACTGGACTCACTGCAGTGTAGCTCAGTGGTGCCAGAGCACTCTCTGGACTCACTGCACTGCATCCCCAGTGGTGCCAGTGCACTCTCTGGACTCACTGCACTGCATCCCCAGTGGTGCCAGTGCACTGTCTGGACTCACTGCAGTGTATCGCCATTGGAGCCGGTGCACTCTCTGGACTCACTAAACTGCATCCCCAGTGGTGCCAGAGAACTCTCTGGTCTCACTGCAGTGCATCCCCAGTGGTGCCAGTGCACTGTCTGGACTCACTGCATCCCCAGTGGTGCCAGGGCACTCTCTGGACTCACAGCACTGCATCCCCATTGGTGCCAGTGCACTCTCTGGACTCACTGCACTGCATCCCCAGTGGTGCCAGTGCACTCTCTGGACTCACTGCACTGCATCCCCAGTGGTGCCAGTGCACTCTCTGGACTCACTGCACTGCATCCCCAGTGGTGCCAGTGCACTCTCTGGACTCACTGCAGTGCATCCCCAGTGGTGCCAGTGCACTCTCTGGACTCACTGCACTGCATCCCCAGTGGTGCCAGTGCACTCTCTGGACTCACTGCACTGCATCCCCAGTGGTGCCAGTGCACTCTCTGGACTCACTGCACTGCATCCCCAGTTGTGCCAGTGCACTCTCTGGACTCACTGCACTGCATCCCCAGTGGTGCCAGTGCACTCTCTGGACTCACTGCAGTGCTTCCGCACTGGTGCCAGTGCACTCTCTGCACTCACTGCACTGCATCAACAGTGGTGCCTCTGCACTCTCTGGAGTCACTGCACTGCATCCCCAGTGGTGCCAGTGCACTCTCTGGACTCACTGCAGTGCATCCCCAGTGGTGCCAGTGCACTCTCTGGACTCACTGCACTGCATCCCCAGTGGTGCCAGTGCACTCTCTGGACTCACTGCACTGCATCCCCAGTGGTGCAGTGCACTCTCTGGACTCACTGTGCATCCCCAGTGGTGCCAGTGCACTCTCTGGACTCACTGCACTGCATCCCCAGTGGTGCCAGTGCACTCTCTGGACTCACTGCACTGCATCCCCAGTGGTGCCAGTGCACTCTCTGGACTCACTGCACTGCATCCCCAGTGGTGCCAGTGCACTCTCTGGACTCACTGCAGTGCATCCCCAGTGGTGCCAGTGCACTCTCTGGACTCACTGCAGTGCATCCCCAGTGGTGCCAGTGCACTCTCTGGACTCACTGCACTGCATCCCCAGTGGTGCCAGTGCACTCTCTGGACTCACTGCAGTGCATCCCCAGTGGTGCCAGTGCACTCTCTGGACTCACTGCAGTGCATCCCCAGTGGTGCCAGTGCACTCTCTGGACTCACTGCACTGCATCCCCAGTGGTGCCAGTGCACTCTCTGGACTCACTGCACTGCATCCCCAGTGGTGCCAGTGCACTCTCTGGACTCACTGCAGTGCATCCCCAGTGGTGCCAGTGCACTCTCTGGACTCACTGCACTGCATCCCCAGTGGTGCCAGTGCACTCTCTGGACTCACTGCAGTGCATCCCCAGTGGTGCCAGTGCACTCTCTGGACTCACTGCATGCCCCAGTGGTGCCAGTGCACTCTCTGGACTCACTGCACTGCATCCCCAGTGCTGCCAGTGCACTCTCTGGACTCACTGCACTGCATCCCCAGTGGTGCCAGTGCACTCTCTGGACTCACTGCACTGCATCCCCAGTGGTGCCAGTGCACTCTCTGGACTCACTGCACTGCATCACCAGTGGTGCCAGTGCACTCTCTGGACTCACTGCAGTGCATCCCCAGTGGTGCCAGTGCACTCTCTGGAGTCACTGCAGTGCATCCCCAGTGGTGCCAGTGCACTCTCTGGACTCACTGCACTGCATCCCCAGTGGTGCCAGTGCACTCTCTGGACTCACTGCACTGCATCCCCAGTGGTGCCAGTGCACTCTCTGGACTCACTGCATTGCATCCCCAGTGGTGCCAGTGCACTCTCTGGACTCACTGCAGTGCATCCCCAGTGGTGCCAGTGCACTCTCTGGACTCACTGCAGTGCATCCCCAGTGGTGCCAGTGCACTCTCTGGACTCACTGCACTGCATCCCCAGTGGTGCCAGTGCACTCTTTGGAGTCACTGCAGTGCATCCCCAGTGGTGCCAGTGCACTCTCTGGACTCACTGCACTGCATCCCCAGTGGTGCCAGTGCACTCTCTGGACTCACTGCAGTGCATCCCCAGTGGTGCCAGTGCACTCTCTGGACTCACTGCACTGCATCCCCAGTGGTGCCAGTGCACTCTCTGGACTCACTGCATTGCATCCCCAGTGGTGCCAGTGCACTCTCTGGACTCACTGCACTGCATCCCCAGTGGTGCCAGTGCACTCTCTGGACTCACTGCAGTGCATCCGCAGTGGTGCCAGTGCACTCTTTGGACTCACTGCAGTGCATCCCCAGTGGTGCCAGTGCACTCTCTGGACTCACTGCACTGCATCCCCAGTGGTGCCAGTGCACTCTCTGGACTCACTGCACTGCATCCCCAGTGGTGCCAGTGCACTCTCTGGACTCACTGCAGTGCATCCCCAGTGGTGCCAGTGCACTCTCTGGACTCACTGCACTGCATCCCCAGTGGTGCCAGTGCACTCTCTGGACTCACTGCAGTGCATCCCCAGTGGTGCCAGTGCACTCTCTGGAGTCACTGCACTGCATCCCCAGTGGTGCCAGTGCACTCTCTGGACTCACTGCAGTGCATCCCCAGTGGTGCCAGTGCACTCTCTGGACTCACTGCACTGCATCCCCAGTGGTGCCAGTGCACTCTCTGGACTCACTGCAGTGCATCCCCAGTGGTGCCAGTGCACTCTCTGGACTCACTGCACTGCATCCCCAGTGGTGCCAGTGCACTCTCTGGACTCACTGCAGTGCATCCCCAGTGGTGCCAGTGCACTCTCTGGACTCACTGCACTGCATCCCCAGTGGTGCCAGTGCACTCTCTGGACTCACTGCAGTGCATCCCCAGTGGTGCCAGTGCACTCTCTGGACTCACTGCACTGCATCCCCAGTGGTGCCAGTGCACTCTCTGGACTCACTGCACTGCATCCCCAGTGGTGCCAGTGCACTCTCTGGACTCACTGCACTGCATCCCCAGTGGTGCCAGTGCACTCTCTGGACTCACTGCATTGCATCCCCAGTGGTGCCAGTGCACTCTCTGGACTCACTGCACTGCATCCCCAGTGGTGCCACTGCACTCTCTGGACTCACTGCACTGCATCACCATTGGTGCCAGGGCACTCTCCGGACTCACTGCAGTGCATCCCCAGTGGTGCCAGTGCACTCTTTCGAGTCACTGCAGTGCATCCCCAGTGGTGCCAGTGCACTCTCTGGACTCACTGCACTGCATCCCCAGTGGTGCCAGTGCACTCTCTGCACTCACTGCACTGCATCCCCAGTGTTCCCAGAGCACTCTCTGGACTCACTGCAGTGCATCCCCAGTGGTGCCAGTGCACTCTCTGGACTCACTGCACTGCATCCCCAGTGGTGCCAGTGCACTCTCTGGACTCACTGCAGTGCATCCCCAGTGGTGCCAGTGCACTCTTTCGAGTCACTGCACTGCATCCCCATTAGTGCCAGTGCATTCTCTGGACTCATTGCAGTGCATCCCCAGTGGTGCCAGTGCACTCTCTGGACTCACTGCACTGCATCCCCAGTGGTGCCAGTGCACTCTCTGGACTCACTGCACTGCATCCCCAGTGCTGACAGTGCACTCTCTGGACTCACTGCAGTGCATCCCCAGTGGTGCCAGTGCACTCTCTGGACTCACTGCACTGCATCCCCAGTGGTGCCAGTGCACTCTCTGGACTCACTGCACTGCATCCCTAATGGTGCCAGTGCACTCTCTGGACTCACTGCAGTGCATCCCCAGTGGTGCCAGTGCACTCTCTGCACTCACTGCACTGCATCCCCAGTGTTGCCAGAGCACTCTCTGGACTCACCGAGGTGCATCCCCAGTGGTGCCAGTGCACTCTCTGGACTCACTGCACTGCATCCCCAGTGGTGCCAGTGCACTCTCTGGACTCACTGCAGTGCAGCCCGTGAGGTGCCAGTGTACTCTCTGGACTCACTGCACTGCATCCCCAGTGGTGACAGTGCACTCTCTGGAATCACTGCAGTGCATCCCCTGTGGTGCCATTGCACTCTCTGGACTCACTGCACTGCATCCCCAGTGGTGCCTGTGCACTCTCTTGAGTCACTGCACTGCATCCCCAGTGGAGCCAGTGCACTCTATGGACTCACTGCACTGCATCCCCAGTGGTGCCAGTGCACTCTCTGGACTCACTGCACTGCATCCCCAGTGGTGCCAGTGCACTCTCTGGACTCACTGCACTGCATCCCCAGTGGTGCCAGTGCACTCTCTGGATCACTGCACTGCATCACCATTGGTGCCAGGGCACTCTCCGGACTCACTGCAGTGCATCCCCAGTGGTGCCAGTGCACTCTTTCGAGTCACTGCACTGCATCCCCAGTGGTGCCAGTGCATTCTCTGGACTCACTGCAGTGCATCCCCATTGGTGCCAGTGCAGTCTCTGGAGTCACTGCAGTGCATCCCCAGTGGTGCCAGTGCACTCTCTGGACTCACTGCACTGCATCCCCAGTGCTGACAGTGCACTCTCTGGACTCACTGCACTGCATCCCCAGTGGTGCCAGTGCACTCTCTGGACTCAGTGCACTGCATCCCCAGTGGTGCCAGTGCACTCTCTGGACTCACTGCAGTGCATCCCCAGTGGTGCCAGTGCACTCTCTGGACTCACTGCACTGCATCCCCAGTGGTGCCAGTGCACTCTCTGGACTCACTGCAGTGCATCCCCAGTGGTGCCAGTGCACTCTCTGGACTCACTGCACTGCATCCCCAGTGGTGCCAGTGCACTCTCTGGACTCACTGCACTGCATCCCAGTGGTGCCTCTGCACTCTCTGGAGTCACTGCACTGCATCCCCAGTGGTGCCAGTGCACTCTCTGGACTCACTGCAGTGCATCCCCAGTGGTGCCAGTGCACTCTCTGGACTCACTGCAGTGCATCCCCAGTGGTGCCAGTGCACTCTCTGGACTCACTGCACTGCATCCCCAGTGGTGCCAGTGCACTCTCTGGACTCACTGCATTGCATCCCCAGTGGTGCCAGTGCACTCTCTGGACTCACTGCACTGCATCCCCAGTGGTGCCACTGCACTCTCTGGACTCACTGCACTGCATCCCAGTGGTGCCAGTGCACTCTCTGGACTCACTGCAGTGCATCCCCAGTGGTGCCAGTGCACTCTCTGGACTCACTGCAGTGCATCCCCAGTGGTGCCAGTGCACTCTCTGGACTCACTGCACTGCATCCCCAGTGGTGCCAGTGCACTCTCTGGACTCACTGCACTGCATCCCCAGTGGTGCCAGTGCACTCTCTGGACTCACTGCACTGCATCCCCAGTGGTGCCAGTGCACTCTCTGGACTCACTGCACTGCATCCCCAGTGGTGCCAGTGCACTCTCTGGACTCACTGCAGTGCATCCCCAGTGGTGCCAGTGCACTCTCTGGACTCACTGCACTGCATCCCCAGTGGTGCCAGTGCACTCTCTGGACTCACTGCACTGCATCCCCTGTGTTCCCAGAGCACTCTCTGGACTCACCGAGGTGCATCCCCAGTGGTGCCAGTGCACTCTCTGGACTCACTGCACTGCATCCCCAGTGGTGCCAGTGCACTCTCTGGACTCACTGCAGTGCATCCCAGTGGTGCCAGTGCACTCTCTGGACTCACTGCAGTGCATCCCCAGTGGTGCCAGTGCACTCTCTGCACTCACTGCACTGCATTACCAGTGTTGCCAGTGCACTCTCTGGACTCACTGCAGTGCATCCCCAGTGGTGCCAGTGCACTCTCTGGACTCACTGCACTGCATCCCCAGTGGTGCCAGTGCACTCTCTGGAGTCGCAGCACTGCATCAACAGTGGTGCCTCTGCACTCTCTGGAGTCACTGCACTGCATCCCCAGTGCTGCCAGTGCACTCTCTGGACTCACTGCAGTGCATCCCCAGTGGTGCCAGTGCACTCTCTGGATTCACTGCAGTGCATCCCCAGTGGTGCCAGTGCACTCTCTGGACTCACTGCACTGCATCCCCAGTGGTGCCAGTGCACTCTCTGGACTCACTGCATTGCATCCCCAGTGGTGCCAGTGCACTCTCTGGACTCACTGCACTGCATCCCCAGTGGTGCCAGTGCACTCTCTGGACTCACTGCACTGCATCCCATTGGTGCCAGGGCACTCTCCGGACTCACTGCAGTGCATCCCCAGTGGTGCCAGTGCACTCTTTCGAGTCACTGCAGTGCATCCCCAGTGGTGCCAGTGCACTCTCTGGACTCACTGCACTGCATCCCCAGTGGTGCCAGTGCACTCTCTGGACTCACTGCACTGCATCCCCAGTGGTGCCAGTGCACTCTCTGGACTCACTGCAGTGCATCCCCAGTGGTGCCAGTGCACTCTCTGGACTCACTGCACTGCATCCCCAGTGGTGCCAGTGCACTCTCTGCACTCACTGCACTGCATCCCCTGTGGTCCCAGAGCACTCTCTGGACTCACTGCAGGTGCATCCCCAGTGGTGCCAGTGCACTCTCTGGACTCACTGCACTGCATCCCCAGTGGTGCCAGTGCACTCTCTGGACTCACTGCAGTGCATCCCCAGTGGTGCCAGTGCACTCTCTGGACTCACTGCACTGCATCCCCAGTGGTGCCAGTGCACTCTCTGGACTCACTGCAGTGCATCCCCTGTGGTGCCATTGCACTCTCTGGACTCACTGCACTGCATCCCCAGTGGTGCCAGTGCACTCTCTGGACTCACTGCACTGCATCCCCAGTGGTGCCAGTGCACTCTCTGGACTCACTGCACTGCATCCCCAGTGGTGCCAGTGCACTCTCTGGACTCACTGCACTGCATCCCCAGTGGTGCCAGTGCACTCTCTGGACTCACTGCACTGCATCCCCAGTGGTTCCAGTGCACTCTCTGGATCACTGCACTGCATCACCATTGGTGCCAGGGCACTCTCCGGACTCACTGCAGTGCATCCCCAGTGGTGCCAGTGCACTCTTTCGAGTCACTGCACTGCATCCCCAGTGGTGCCAGTGCATTCTCTGGACTCACTGCAGTGCATCCCCATTGGTGCCAGTGCAGTCTCTGGAGTCACTGCAGTGCATCCCCAGTGGTGCCAGTGCACTCTCTGGACTCACTGCACTGCATCCCCAGTGCTGACAGTGCACTCTCTGGACTCACTGCACTGCATCCCCAGTGGTGCCAATGCACTCTCTGGACTCACTGCACTGCATCCCCAGTGCTGACAGTGCACTCTCTGGACTCACTGCAGTGCATCCCCAGTGGAGCCAGTGCACTCTCTGGACTCACTGCACTGCATCCCCAGTGGTGCCAGTGCACTCTCTGGAGTCACTGCACTGCATCCCCAGTGGTGCCAGTGCACTCTCTGGACTCACTGCAGTGCATCCCCAATGGTGCCAGTGCACTCTCTGGACTCACTGCAGTGCATCCCCAGTGGTGCCAGTGCACTCTCTGGACTCACTGCACTGCATCACCAGTGGTGGCAGTGTACTCTCTGGACTCACTGCACTGCATCCCCAGTGGAGACAGTGCACTCTCTGTAGTCACTGCGCTGCATCCCCATTGGTGCCAGGGCACTCTCTCGACTCACTGCACTGCATCCCCAGTGGTGCCAGTGCACTCTCTGGACTCACTGCACTGCATCCCCAGTGGTGCCAGTGCACTCTCTGGAGTCACTGCGCTGCATCCCCAGTGGTGCCAGAGCCCTCTGTGGACTCACTGCACTACATCCCCTGTGGGGCCAGTGCACTCTCTGGACTCACTGCAGTGCATCCCCAGTGGTGCGAGTGCACTCTCTGGACTCACCGGGGTGCATCCCCAGTGGTGCCAGTGCACTCTCTGGACTCACTGCAGTGCATCCCCAGTGGTGCCAGTGCACTCTGTGGACTCACTGCAGTGCATCCCCAGTGCTGCCAGTGCACTCTCTGGAGTCACTGCCCTGCATCCCCAGTGCTGCCAGTGCACTCTGTGGACTCACTGCAGTGCATCCCCAGTGGTGCCAGTGCACTCTCTGGACTCACTGCAGTGCATCCCCAGTGGTGCCAGTGCACTCTCTGGACTCACTGCACTGCATCCCATTGGTGCTAGTGCACTCTCTGGACTCACTGCACTGCATCCCCAGTGGTGCCAGTGCACTCTCTGGACTCACTGCACTGCATCCCAGGTCGTGCCACTGGACTCTCTGGACTCACTGCAGTGCATCCCCAGTGGTGCCAGTGCACTCTCTGGACTCACTGCAGTGCTTCCGCACTGGTGCCAGTGCACTCTCTGCACTCACTGCACTGCATCAACAGTGGTGCCTCTGCACTCTCTGGAGTCACTGCACTGCATCCCCAGTGGTGCCAGTGCACTCTCTGGACTCACTGTAGTGCACCCCAATGGTGCCAGTGCACTCTCTGGACTCACTGCACTGCATCCCCAGTGGTGCCAGTGCACTCTCTGGACTCACTGCAGTGCATCCCTTGTGGTGCCTTTGCACTCTCAGGACTCACTGCACTGCATCCCCAGTGGTGCCAGTGCACTCTCTGGAGTCACAGCACTGCATCCCCAGTGGTGCCAGTGCAGTCTCTGGACTCACTGCACTGCATCCCCAGTGGTGCCAGTGCACTCTCTGGACTCACTGCACTGCATCCCCAGTGGTGCCAGTGCACTCTCTGGACTCACTGCACTGCATCCCCAGTGGTGCCAGTGCACTCTCTGGACTCACTGCACTGCATCCCCAGTGGTCCCACTGCACTCTCTGGACTCACTGCAGTGCATCACCAGTGGTGCCAGGGCACTCTCCGGACTCACTGCAGTGCATCCGCAGTGGTGCCAGTGCACTCTTTCGAGTCACTGCAGTGCATCCCCAGTGGTGCCAGTGCACTCTCTGGACTCACTGCACTGCATCCCCAGTGGTGCCAGTGCACTCTCTGCACTCACTGCACTGCATCCCCAGTGTTCCCAGAGCACTCTCTGGACTCACTGCAGTGCATCCCCAGTGGTGCCAGTGCACTCTCTGGACTCACTGCACTGCATCACCATTGGTGCCAGGGCACTCTCCGGACTCACTGCAGTGCATCCGTAGTGGTGCCAGTGCACTCTTTCGAGTCACTGCACTGCATCCCCATTAGTGCCAGTGCATTCTCTGGACTCATTGCAGTGCATCCCCAGTGGTGCCAGTGCACTCTCTGGACTCACTGCACTGCATCCCCAGTGGTGCCAGTGCACTCTCTGGACTCACTGCACTGCATCCCCAGTGGTGCCAGTGCACTCTCTGGACTCACTGCACTGCATCCCCAGTGGTGCCAGTGCACTCTCTGGACTCACTGCAGTGCATCCCCAGTGGTGCCAGTGCACTCTCTGGACTCACTGCACTGCATCCCTAGTGGTGCCAGTGCACTCTCTGGACTCACTGCAGTGCATCCCCAGTGGTGCCAGTGCACTCTCTGGACTCACTGCACTGCATCCCCAGTGGTGCCAGTGCACTCTCTGGACTCACTGCACTGCATCCCCAGTGGTGCCAGTGCACTCTCTGGACTCACCGCACTGCATCCCCAGTGGTGCCAGTGCACTCTCTGGACTCACTGCAGTGCAGCCCCTGAGGTGCCAGTGTACTCTCTGGACTCACTGCACTGCATCCCCAGTGGTGACAGTGCACTCTCTGGAATCACTGCAGTGCATCCCCTGTGGTGCCATTGCACTCTCTGGACTCACTGCACTGCATCCCCAGTGGTGCCTGTGCACTCTCTTGAGTCACTGCACTGCATCCCCAGTGGAGCCAGTGCACTCTATGGACTAACTGCACTGCATCCCCAGTGGTGCCAGTGCACTCTCTGGACTCACTGCACTGCATCCCCAGTGGTTCCAGTGCACTCTCTGGATCACTGCACTGCATCACCATTGGTGCCAGGGCACTCTCCGGACTCACTGCAGTGCATCCCCAGTGGTGCCAGTGCACTCTTTCGAGTCACTGCACTGCATCCCCAGTGGTGCCAGTGCACTCTCTGGACTCACTGCAGTGCATCCCCATTGGTGCCAGTGCACTCTCTGGAGTCACTGCAGTGCATCCCCAGTGGTGCCAGTGCACTCTCTGGACTCACTGCACTGCATCCCCAGTGCTGACAGTGCACTCTCTGGACTCACTGCACTGCATCCCCAGTGGTGCCAGTGCACTCTCTGGACTCACTGCACTGCATCCCCAGTGGTGCCAGTGCACTCTCTGGACTCACTGCAGTGCATCCCCACTGGTGCCAGTGCACTCTCTGGACTCACTGCACTGCATCCCCAGTGGTGCCAGTGCACTCTCTGGACTCACTGCAGTGCATCCCCTTTTGTGCCAGTGCACTCTCTGGACTCACTGCACTGCATCCCCAGTGGTGCCAGTGCACTCTCTGGACTCACTGCACTGCATCCCCAGTGGTGCCAGTGCACTCTCTGGACTCACTGCAGTGCATCCCCAGTGGTGCCAGTGCACTCTCTGGACTCACTGCAGTGCATCCCCAGTGGTGCCAGTGCACTCTCTGGACTCACTGCACTGCATCCCCAGTGGTGCCAGTGCACTCTCTGGACTCACTGCAGTGCATCCCCAGTGGTGCCAGTGCACTCTCTGGACTCACTGCACTGCATCCCCAGTGGTGCCAGTGCACTCTCTGGAGTCGCACTGCACTGCATCCCCAGTGGTGCCTCTGCACTCTCTGGAGTCACTGCACTGCATCCCCAGTGCTGCCAGTGCACTCTCTGGACTCACTGCAGTGCATCCCCAGTAGTGCCAGTGCACTCTCTGGACTCACTGCAGTGCATCCCCAGTGGTGCCAGTGCACTCTCTGGACTCACTGCACTGCATCCCCAGTGGTGCCAGTGCACTCTCTGGACTCACTGCATTGCATCCCCAGTGGTGCCAGTGCACTCTCTGGACTCACTGCACTGCATCCCCAGTGGTGCCACTGCACTCTCTGGACTCACTGCACTGCATCACCATTGGTGCCAGGGCACTCTCTGGACTCACTGCAGTGCATCCCCAGTGGTGCCAGTGCACTCTTTGGAGTCACTGCAGTGCATCCCCAGTGGTGCCAGTGCACTCTCTGGACTCACTGCACTGCATCCCCAGTGGTGCCAGTGCACTCTCTGGACTCACTGCACTGCATCCCCAGTGGTGCCAGTGCACTCTCTGGACTCACTGCAGTGCATCCCCAGTGGTGCCAGTGCACTCTCTGGACTCACTGCAGTGCATCCCCAGTGGTGCCAGTGCACTCTCTGGACTCACTGCACTGCATCCCCAGTGGTGCCAGTGCACTCTCTGGACTCACTGCACTGCATCCCCATTGGTGCCAGTGCACTCTCTGGACTCACTGCAGTGCATCCCCAGTGGTGCCAGTGCACTCTCTGGACTCACTGCACTTCATCCCCAGTGGTGCCAGTGCACTCTCTGGACTCACTGCATTGCATCCCCAGTGGTGCCAGTGCACTCTCTGGACTCACTGCACTGCATCCCCAGTGGTGCCACTGCACTCTCTGGACTCACTGCACTTCATCACCATTGGTGCCAGGGCACTCTCCGGACTCACTGCAGTGCATCCCCAGTGGTGCCAGTGCACTCTTTCGAGTCACTGCAGTGCATCCCCAGTGGTGCCAGTGCACTCTCTGGACTCACTGCACTTCATCCCCAGTGGTGCCAGTGCACTCTCTGGACTCACTGCACTGCATCCCCAGTGGTGCCAGTGCACTCTCTGGACTCACTGCACTGCATCCCCAGTGGTGCCAGTGCACTCTCTGGACTCACTGCACTGCATCCCCAATGGTGCCAGTGCACTCTCTGGACTCACTGCAGTGCATCCCCAGTGGTGCCAGTGCACTCTCTGCACTCACTGCACTGCATCCCCAGTGGTGCCAGTGCACTCTCTGCACTCACTGCACTGCATCCCCTGTGGTGCCAGAGCACTCTCTGGACTCACTGCAGGTGCATCCCCAGTGGTGCCAGTGCACTCTCTGGACTCACTGCACTGCATCCCCAGTGGTGCCAGTGCACTCTCTGGACTCACTGCAGTGCAGCCCCTGTGGTGCCAGTGCACTCTCTGGACTCACTGCACTGCATCCCCAGTGGTGACAGTGCACTCTCTGGAATCACTGCAGTGCATCCCCTGTGGTGCCATTGCACTCTCTGGACTCACTGCACTGCATCCCCAGTGGTGCCTGTGCACTCTCTTGAGTCACTGCACTGCATCCCCAGTGGAGCCAGTGCACTCTATGGACTAACTGCACTGCATCCCCAGTGGTGCCAGTGCACTCTCTGGACTCACTGCACTGCATCCCCAGTGGTGCCAGTGCACTCTCTGGACTCACTGCACTGCATCCCCAGTGGTGCCAGTGCACTCTCTGGATCACTGCACTGCATCACCATTGGTGCCAGGGCACTCTCCGGACTCACTGCAGTGCATCCCCAGTGGTGCCAGTGCACTCTTTCGAGTCACTGCACTGCATCCCCAGTGGTGCCAGTGCATTCTCTGGACTCACTGCAGTGCATCCCCATTGGTGCCAGTGCAGTCTCTGGAGTCACTGCAGTGCATCCCCAGTGGTGCCAGTGCACTCTCTGGACTCACTGCACTGCATCCCCAGTGCTGACAGTGCACTCTCTGGACTCACTGCACTGCATCCCCAGTGGTGCCAATGCACTCTCTGGACTCACTGCACTGCATCCCCAGTGCTGACAGTGCACTCTCTGGACTCACTGCAGTGCATCCCCAGTGGTGCCAGTGCACTCTCTGGACTCACTGCACTGCATCCCCAGTGGTGCCAGTGCACTCTCTGGACTCACTGCACTGCATCCCCAGTGGTGCCAGTGCACTCTCTGGACTCACTGCAGTGCATCCCCAATGGTGCCAGTGCACTCTCTGGACTCACTGCAGTGCATCCCCAGTGGTGCCAGTGCACTCTCTGGACTCACTGCACTGCATCACCAGTGGTGGCAGTGTACTCTCTGGACTCACTGCACTGCATCCCCAGTGGAGACAGTGCACTCTCTGTAGTCACTGCGCTGCATCCCCATTGGTTCCAGGGCACTCTCTCGACTCACTGCACTGCAACTCCAGTGGTGCCAGTGCACTCTCTGGACTCACTGCACTGCATCCCCAGTGGTGCCAGTGCACTCTCTGGAGTCACTGCGCTGCATCCCCAGTGGTGCCAGAGCCCTCTGTGGACTCACTGCACTACATCCCCTGTGGGGCCAGTGCACTCTCTGGACTCACTGCTCTGCATCCCCAGTGGTGCCAGTGCACTCTCTGGACTCACCTGGGTGCATCCCCAGTGGTGCCAGTGCACTCTCTGGACTCACTGCAGTGCATCCCCAGTGGTGCCAGTGCACTCTGTGGACTCACTGCAGTGCATCCCCAGTGGTGCCAGTGCACTCTCTGGAGTCACTGCCCTGCATCCCCAGTGCTGCCAGTGCACTCTCTGGACTCACTGCAGTGCATCCCCAGTGGTGCCAGTGCACTCTCTGGACTCACTGCAGTGCATCCCCAGTGGTGCCAGTGCACTCTCTGGACTCACTGCAGTGCATCCCCAGTGGTGCCAGTGCAGTCTCTGGACTCACTGCACTGCATCCCCAGTGGTGCCAGTGCACTCTCTGGACTCACTGCATTGCATCCCCAGTGGTGCCAGTGCACTCTCTGGACTCACTGCACTGCATCCCCAGTGGTGCCACTGCACTCTCTGGACTCACTGCACTGCATCCCCAGTGGTCCCAGTGCACTCTCTGGACTCACTGCAGTGCATCCGCAGTGGTGCCAGGGCACTCTCCGGACTCACTGCAGTGCATCCGCAGTGGTGCCAGTGCACTCTTTCGAGTCACTGCAGTGCATCCCCAGTGGTGCCAGTGCACTCTCTGGACTCACTGCACTGCATCCCCAGTGGTGCCAGTGCACTCTCTGCACTCACTGCACTGCATCCCCAGTGTTCCCAGAGCACTCTCTGGACTCACTGCAGTGCATCCCCAGTGGTGCCAGTGCACTCTCTGGACTCACTGCACTGCATCCCCATTGGTGCCAGGGCACTCTCCGGACTCACTGCAGTGCATCCGTAGTGGTGCCAGTGCACTCTTTCGAGTCACTGCACTGCATCCCCATTAGTGCCAGTGCACTCTCTGGACTCACTGCAGTGCATCCCCAGTGGTGCCAGTGCACTCTCTGGACTCACTGCACTGCATCCCCAGTGGTGCCAGTGCACTCTCTGGACTCACTGCAGTGCATCCCCAGTGGTGCCAGTGCACTCTCTGGACTCACTGCACTGCATCCCCAGTGGTGCCAGTGCACTCTCTGGACTCACTGCAGTGCATCCCCAGTGGTGCCAGTGCACTCTCTGGACTCACTGCACTGCATCCCTAGTGGTGCCAGTGCACTCTCTGGACTCACTGCAGTGCATCCCCAGTGGTGCCAGTGCACTCTCTGGACTCACTGCACTGCATCCCCAGTGGTGCCAGTGCACTCTCTGGACTCACTGCACTGCATCCCCAGTGGTGCCAGTGCACTCTCTGGACTCACTGCACTGCATCCCCAGTGGTGCCAGTGCACTCTCTGGACTCACTGCAGTGCATCCCCTGTGGTGCCAGTGCACTCTCTGGACTCACTGCACTGCATCCCCAGTGGTGCCAGTGCACTCTCTGGACTCACTGCAGTGCATCCCCTGTGGTGCCAGTGCACTCTCTGGACTCACTGCACTGCATCCCCAGTGGTGCCAGTGCACTCTCTGGAGTCACTGCACTGCATCCCCAGTGGTGCCAGTGCACTCTCTGGACTCACTGCACTGCATCCCCAGTGGTGCCAGTGCACTCTCTGGACTCACTGCACTGCATCCCCAGTGGTGCCAGTGCACTCTCTGGACTCACTGCACTGCATCACCAGTGGTGCCAGTGCACTCTCTGGACTCACTGCAGTGCATCCCCAGTGGTGCCAGTGCACTCTCTGGACTCACTGCACTGCATCCCCAGTGGTGCCAGTGCACTCTCTGGACTCACTGCAGTGCATCCCCAGTGGTGCCAGTGCACTCTCTGGACTCACTGCACTGCATCACCAGTGGTGCCAGTGCACTCTCTGCACTCACTGCACTGCATCCCCAGTGGTGCCAGTGCACTCTCTGGACTCACTGCAGTGCATCCCCAGTGGTGCCAGTGCACTCTCTGGACTCACTGCAGTGCATCCCCAGTGGTGCCAGTGCACTCTCTGCACTCACTGCACTGCATTACCAGTGGTGCCAGTGCACTCTCTGGACTCACTGCAGTGCATCCCCAGTGGTGCCAGTGCACTCTCTGGACTCACTGCACTGCATCCCCAGTGGTGCCAGTGCACTCTCTGGACTCACTGCACTGCATCCCCAGTGGTGCCAGTGCACTCTCTGGAGTCACTGCACTGCATCCCCAGTGGTGCCAGTGCACTCTCTGGACTCACTGCAGTGCATCCCCAGTGGTGCCAGTGCACTCTCTGGACTCACTGCAGTGCATCCCCAGTGGTGCCAGTGCACTCTCTGGACTCACTGCACTGCATCCCCAGTGGTGCCAGTGCACTCTCTGGACTCACTGCATTGCATCCCCAGTGGTGCCAGTGCACTCTCTGGACTCACTGCACTGCATCCCCAGTGGTGCCACTGCACTCTCTGGACTCACTGCACTGCATCCCCAGTGGTGCCAGGGCACTCTCCGGACTCACTGCAGTGCATCCCCAGTGGTGCCAGTGCACTCTTTCGAGTCACTGCAGTGCATCCCCAGTGGTGCCAGTGCACTCTCTGGACTCACTGCACTGCATCCCCAGTGGTGCCAGTGCACTCTCTGCACTCACTGCACTGCATCCCCAGTGTTCCCAGAGCACTCTCTGGACTCACTGCAGTGCATCCCCAGTGGTGCCAGTGCACTCTCTGGACTCACTGCAGTGCATCCCCAGTGGTGCCAGTGCACTCTCTGGACTCACTGCACTGCATCCCCAGTGGTGCCACTGCACTCTCTGGACTCACTGCACTGCATCACCATTGGTGCCAGTGCACTCTCTGGACTCACTGCAGTGCATCCCCAGTGGTGCCAGTGCACTCTCTGGATTCACTGCACTGCATCCCCAGTGGTGCCAGTGCACTCTCTGGACTCACTGCACTGCATCCCCAGTGGTGCCAGTGCACTCTCTGGACTCACTGCACTGCATCCCCAGTGGTGCCAGTGCACTCTCTGGACTCACTGCACTGCATCCCCAGTGGTGCCAGTGCACTCTCTGGACTCACTGCACTGCATCCCCAGTGGTGCCAGTGCACTCTTTGGACTCACTGCAGTGCATCCCCAGTGGTGCCAGTGCACTCTCTGGACTCACTGCAGTGCATCCCCAGTGGTGCCAGTGCACTCTCTGGACTCACTGCACTGCATCCCCAGTGGTGCCAGTGCACTCTCTGGACTCACTGCACTGCATCCCCAGTGTGTACCAGTGCACTCTCTGGACTCACTGCACTGCATCCCTAATGGTGCCAGTGCACTCTCTGGACTCACTGCAGTGCATCCCCAGTGGTGCCAGTGCACTCTCTGCACTCACTGCACTGCATCCCCAGTGGTGCCAGTGCACTCTCTGCACTCACTGCACTGCATCCCCTGTGTTCCCAGAGCACTCTCTGGACTCACCGAGGTGCATCCCCAGTGGTGCCAGTGCACTCTCTGGACTCACCGCACTGCATCCCCAGTGGTGCCAGTGCACTCTCTGGACTCACTGCAGTGCAGCCCCTGAGGTGCCAGTGTACTCTCTGGACTCACTGCACTGCATCCCCAGTGGTGACAGTGCACTCTCTGGAATCACTGCAGTGCATCCCCTGTGGTGCCATTGCACTCTCTGGACTCACTGCACTGCATCCCCAGTGGTGCCTGTGCACTCTCTTGAGTCACTGCACTGCATCCCCAGTGGAGCCAGTGCACTCTATGGACTAACTGCACTGCATCCCCAGTGGTGCCAGTGCACTCTCTGGACTCACTGCACTGCATCCCCAGTGGTGCCAGTGCACTCTCTGGACTCACTGCACTGCATCCCCAGTGGTGCCAGTGCACTCTCTGGATCACTGCACTGCATCACCATTGGTGCCAGGGCACTCTCCGGACTCACTGCAGTGCATCCCCAGTGGTGCCAGTGCACTCTTTCGAGTCACTGCACTGCATCCCCAGTGGTGCCAGTGCATTCTCTGGACTCACTGCAGTGCATCCCCATTGGTGCCAGTGCAGTCTCTGGAGTCACTGCAGTGCATCCCCAGTGGTGCCAGTGCACTCTCTGGACTCACTGCACTGCATCCCCATTGCTGACAGTGCACTCTCTGGACTCACTGCACTGCATCCCCAGTGGTGCCAATGCACTCTCTGGACTCACTGCACTGCATCCCCAGTGCTGACAGTGCACTCTCTGGACTCACTGCAGTGCATCCCCAGTGGAGCCAGTGCACTCTCTGGACTCACTGCACTGCATCCCCAGTGGTGCCAGTGCACTCTCTGGAGTCACTGCACTGCATCCCCAGTGGTGCCAGTGCACTCTCTGGACTCACTGCAGTGCATCCCCAATGGTGCCAGTGCACTCTCTGGACTCACTGCAGTGCATCCCCAGTGGTGCCAGTGCACTCTCTGGACTCACTGCACTGCATCACCAGTGGTGGCAGTGTACTCTCTGGACTCACTGCACTGCATCCCCAGTGGAGACAGTGCACTCTCTGTAGTCACTGCGCTGCATCCCCATTGGTTCCAGGGCACTCTCTCGACTCACTGCACTGCAACTCCAGTGGTGCCAGTGCACTCTCTGGACTCACTGCACTGCATCCCCAGTGGTGCCAGTGCACTCTCTGGAGTCACTGCGCTGCATCCCCAGTGGTGCCAGAGCCCTCTGTGGACTCACTGCACTACATCCCCTGTGGGGCCAGTGCACTCTCTGGACTCACTGCTCTGCATCCCCAGTGGTGACAGTGCACTCTCTGGACTCACCGGGGTGCATCCCCAGTGGTGCCAGTGCACTCTCTGGACTCACTGCAGTGCATCCCCAGTGGTGCCAGTGCACTCTGTGGACTCACTGCAGTGCATCCCCAGTGCTGCCAGTGCACTCTCTGGAGTCACTGCCCTGCATCCCCAGTGCTGCCAGTGCATTCTGTGGACTCACTGCAGTGCATCACCAGTGGTGCCAGTGCACTCTCTGGACTCACTGCAGTGCATCCCCAGTGGTGCCAGTGCACTCTCTGGACTCACTGCAGTGCATCCCCAGTGGTGCTAGTGCACTCTCTGGACTCACTGCACTGCATCCCCAGTGGTGCCAGTGCACTCTCTGGACTCACTGCACTGCATCCCCAGTGGTGCCAGTGCACTCTCTGGACTCACTGCACTGCATCCCCAGTGTTCCCAGAGCACTCTCTGGACTCACTGCAGTGCATCCCCAGTGGTGCCAGTGCACTCTCTGGACTCACTGCAGTGCATCCCCAGTGGTGCCAGTGCACTCTCTGGACTCACTGCACTGCATCCCCAGTGGTGCCACTGCACTCTCTGGACTCACTGCACTGCATCACCTTTGGTGCCAGTGCACTCTCTGGACTCACTGCAGTGCATCCCCAGTGGTGCCAGTGCACTCTCTGGATTCACTGCAGTGCATCCCCAGTGGTGCCAGTGCACTCTCTGGACTCACTGCACTTCATCCCCAGTGGTGCCAGTGCACTCTCTGGACTCACTGCATTGCATCCCCAGTGGTGCCAGTGCACTCTCTGGACTCACTGCACTGCATCCCCAGTGGTGCCACTGCACTCTCTGGACTCACTGCACTACATCACCATTGGTGCCAGGGTACTCTCCGGACTCACTGCAGTGCATCCCCAGTGGTGCCAGTGCACTCTTTCGAGTCACTGCAGTCCATCCCCAGTGGTGCCAGTGCACTCTCTGGACTCACTGCACTTCATCCCCAGTGGTGCCAGTGCACTCTCTGGACTCACTGCACTGCATCCCCAGTGGTGCCAGTGCACTCTCTGGACTCACTGCACTGCATCCCCAGTGGTACCAGTGCACTCTCTGGACTCACTGCACTGCATCCCTAATGGTGCCAGTGCACTCTCTGGACTCACTGCAGTGCATCCCCAGTGGTGCCAGTGCACTCTCTGCACTCACTGCACTGCATCCCCAGTGGTGCCAGTGCACTCTCTGCACTCACTGCACTGCATCCCCTGTGTTCCCAGAGCACTCTCTGGACTCACCGAGGTGCATCCCCAGTGGTGCCAGTGCACTCTCTGGACTCACCGCACTGCATCCCCAGTGGTGCCAGTGCACTCTCTGGACTCACTGCAGTGCAGCCCCTGAGGTGCCAGTGTACTCTCTGGACTCACTGCACTGCATCCCCAGTGGTGCCAGTGCACTCTCTGGAATCACTGCAGTGCATCCCCTGTGGTGCCATTGCACTCTCTGGACTCACTGCACTGCATCCCCAGTGGTGCCTGTGCACTCTCTTGAGTCACTGCACTGCATCCCCAGTGAAGCCAGTGCACTCTATGGACTAACTGCACTGCATCCCCAGTGGTGCCAGTGCACTCTCTGGACTCACTGCACTGCATCCCCAGTGGTGCCAGTGCACTCTCTGGACTCACTGCACTGCATCCCCCGTGGTTCCAGTGCACTCTCTGGATCACTGCACTGCATCACCATTGGTGCCAGGGCACTCTCCGGACTCACTGCAGTGCATCCCCAGTGGTGCCAGTGCACTCTCTGGAGTCACTGCGCTGCATCCCCAGTGGTGCCAGAGCCCTCTGTGGACTCACTGCACTACATCCCCTGTGGGGCCAGTGCACTCTCTGGACTCACTGCAGTGCATCCCCAGTGCTGCCAGTGCACTCTCTGGACTCACAGGGGTGCATCCCCAGTGGTGCCAGTGCACTCTCTGGACTCACTGCAGTGCATCCCCAGTGGTGCCAGTGCACTCTGTGGACTCACTGCAGTGCATCCCCAGTGCTGCCAGTGCACTCTCTGGAGTCACTGCCCTGCATCCCCAGTGCTGCCAGTGCATTCTGTGGACTCACTGCAGTGCATCCCCAGTGGTGCCAGTGCACTCTCTGGACTCACTGCAGTGCATCCCCAGTGGTGCCAGTGCACTCTCTGGACTCACTGCAGTGCATCCCCAGTGGTGCTAGTGCACTCTCTGGACTCACTGCACTGCATCCCCAGTGGTGCCAGTGCACTCTCTGGACTCACTGCACTGCAACCCAGGTCGTGTCACTGGACTCTCTGGACTCACTGCAGTGCATCACCAGTGGTGCCACTGCACTCTCTGGACTCACTGCAGTGCATCCCCACTGGTGCCAGTGCACTCTCTGGACTCACTGCACTGCATCCCCAGTGGTGCCAGTGCACTCTCTGGACTCACTGCAGTGCATCCCCTTTTGTGCCAGTGCACTCTCTGGACTCACTGCACTGCATCACCAGTGGTGCCAGTGCACTCTCTGGACTCACTGCAGTGCATCCCCAGTGGTGCCAGTGCACTCTCTGGACTCACTGCAGTGCATCCCCAGTGGTGCCAGTGCACTCTCTGGACTCACTGCACTGCATTACCAGTGGTGCCAGTGCACTCTCTGCACTCACTGCACTGCATTACGAGTGTTGCCAGTGCACTCTCTGGACTCACTGCAGTGCATCCCCAGTGGTGCCAGTGCACTCTCTGGACTCACTGCACTGCATCCCCAGTGCTGACAGTGCACTCTCTGGAGTCGCAGCACTGCATCAACGGTGGTGCCTCTGCACTCTCTGGAGTCACTGCACTGCATCCCCAGTGCTGCCAGTGCACTCTCTGGACTCACTGCAGTGCATCCCCAGTGGTGCCAGTGCACTCTCTGGATTCACTGCAGTGCATCCCCAGTGGTGCCAGTGCACTCTCTGGACTCACTGCACTTCATCCCCAGTGGTGCCAGTGCACTCTCTGGACTCACTGCATTGCATCCCCAGTGGTGCCAGTGCACTCTCTGGACTCACTGCACTGCATCCCCAGTGGTGCCACTGCACTCTCTGGACTCACTGCACTTCATCACCATTGGTGCCAGGTCACTCTCCGCACTCACTGCAGTGCATCCCCAGTGGTGCCAGTGCACTCTTTCGAGTCACTGCAGTCCATCCCCAGTGGTGCCAGTGCACTCTCTGGACTCACTGCACTTCATCCCCAGTGGTGCCAGTGCACTCTCTGGACTCACTGCACTGCATCCCCAGTGGTGCCAGTGCACTCTCTGCACTCACTGCACTGCATCCCCAGTGTTCCCAGAGCACTCTCTGGACTCACTGCAGCGCATCCCCAGTGGTGCCAGTGCACTCTCTGGACTCACTGCAGTGCATCCCCAGTGGTGCCAGTGCACTCTCTGGACTCACTGCACTGCATCCCCAGTGGTGCCACTGCACTCTCTGGACTCACTGCACTGCATCACCATTGGTGCCAGTGCACTCTCTGGACTCACTGCAGTGCATCCCCAGTGGTGCCAGTGCACTCTCTGGATTCACTGCAGTGCAACCCCAGTGGTGCCAGTGCACTCTCTGGACTCACTGCAGTGCATCCCCAGTGGTGCCAGTGCACTCTCTGGACTCACTGCATTGCATCCCCAGTGGTGCCAGTGCACTCTCTGGACTCACTGCACTGCATCCCCAGTGGTGCCACTACACTCTCTGGACTCACTGCACTTCATCACCATTGGTGCCAGGGTACTCTCCGGACTCACTGCAGTGCATCCCCAGTGGTGCCAGTGCACTCTTTCGAGTCACTGCAGTCCATCCCCAGTGTTGCCAGTGCACTCTCTGGACTCACTGCACTTCATCCCCAGTGGTGCCAGTGCACTCTCTGGACTCACTGCACTGCATCCCCAGTGGTGCCAGTGCACTCTCTGGACTCACTGCACTGCATCCCCAGTGGTACCAGTGCACTATCTGGACTCACTGCACTGCATCCCTAATGGTGCCAGTGCACTCTCTGGACTCACCGGGGTGCATCCCCAGTGGTGCCAGTGCACTCTCTGGATTCACTGCACTGCATCCCCAGTGGTGTCAGTGCACTCTCTGGACTCACTGCAGTGCAGCCCCTGAGGTGCCAGTGTACTCTCTGGACTCACTGCACTGCATCCCCAGTGGTGCCAGTGCTCTCTCTGGAATCACTGCAGTGCATCCCCTGTGGTGCCATTGCACTCTCTGGACTCACTGCACTGCATCCCCAGTGGTGCCTGTGCACTCTCTTGAGTCACTGCACTGCATCCCCAGTGGAGCCAGTGCACTCTATGGACTAACTGCACTGCATCCCCAGTGGTGCCAGTGCACTCTCTGGACTCACTGCACTGCATCCCCAGTGGTGCCAGTGCACTCTCTGGACTCACTGCACTGCATCCCCAGTGGTTCCAGTGCACTCTCTGGATCACTGCACTGCATCACCATTGGTGCCAGGGCACTCTCCGGACTCACTGCACTGCATCCCCAGTGGTGCCAGTGCACTCTTTCGAGTCACTGCACTGCATCCCCAGTGGTGCCAGTGCATTCTCTGGACTCACTGCAGTGCATCCCCATTGGTGCCAGTGCAGTCTCTGGAGTCACTGCAGTGCATCCCCAGTGGTGCCAGTGCACTCTCTGGACTCACTGCACTGCATCCCCAGTGCTGACAGTGCACTCTCTGGACTCACTGCACTGCATCCCCAGTGGTGCCAATGCACTCTCTGGACTCACTGCACTGCATCCCCAGTGCTGACAGTGCACTCTCTGGACTCACTGCACTGAATCCCCAGTGGAGCCAGTGCACTCTCTGGACTCACTGCACTGCATCCCCAGTGGTGCCAGTGCACTCTCTGGAGTCACTGCACTGCATCCCCAGTGGTGCCAGTGCACTCTTGGACTCACTGCAGTGCATCCCCAATGGTGCCAGTGCACTCTCTGGACTCACTGCAGTGCATCCCCAGTGGTGCCAGTGCACTCTCTGGACTCACTGCACTGCATCACCAGTGGTGCCAGTGCACTCTCTGGACTCACTGCACTGCATCCCCAGTGGAGACAGTGCACTCTCTGTAGTCACTGCGCTGCATCCCCATTGGTTCCAGGGCACTCTCTCGACTCACTGCACTGCAACTCCAGTGGTGCCAGTGCACTCTCTGGACTCACTGCACTGCATCCCCAGTGGTGCCAGTGCACTCTCTGGAGTCACTGCGCTGCATCCCCAGTGGTGCCAGAGCCCTCTGTGGACTCACTGCACTACATCCCCTGTGGGGCCAGTGCACTCTCTGGACTCACTGCAGTGCATCCTCAGTGGTGCCAGTGCACTCTCTGGACTCACCGGGGTGCATCCCCAGTGGTGCCAGTGCACTCTCTGGACTCACTGCAGTGCATCCCCAGTGCTGCCAGTGCACTCTCTGGAGTCACTGCCCTGCATCCCCAGTGCTGCCAGTGCATTCTGTGGACTCACTGCAGTGCATCCCCAGTGGTGCCAGTGCACTCTCTGGACTCACTGCAGTGCATCCCCAGTGGTGCCAGTGCACTCTCTGGACTCACTGCAGTGCATCCCCATTGGTGCTAGTGCACTCTCTGGACTCACTGCACTGCATCCCCAGTGGTGCCAGTGCACTCTCTGGACTCACTGCACTGCAACCCAGGTCGTGCCACTGGACTCTCTGGACTCACTGCAGTGCATCCCCAGTGGTGCCAGTGCACTCTCTGGACTCACTGCAGTGCTTCCGCACTGGTGCCAGTGCACTCTCTGCACTCACTGCACTGCATCAACAGTGGTGCCTCTGCACTCTCTGGAGTCACTGCACTGCATCCCCAGTGGTGCCAGTGCACTCTCTGGACTCACTGTAGTGCACCCCAATGGTGCCAGTGCACTCTCTGGACTCACTGCAGTGCATCCCCAGTGGTGCCAGTGCACTCTGTGGACTCACTGCAGTGCATCCCTTGTGGTGCCTTTGCACTCTCAGGACTCACTGCACTGCATCCCCAGTGGTGCCAGTGCACTCTCTGGAGTCACAGCACTGCATCCCCTGTGGTGCCTCTGCACTCTCTGGAGTCACTGCACTGCATCCCCAGTGGTGCCAGTGCACTCTCTGGACTCACTGTAGTGCATCCCCTGTGGTGCCAGTGCAATCTCTGGACTCCCTGCAGTGCATCCCCAGTAGTGCCAGTGCACTCTCTGGACTCACTGCACTGCATCCCCAGTGGTGCCAGTGCACTCTCTGGACTCACTGCACTGCATCCCCAGTGGTGCCAGTGCACTCTCTGGACTCACTGCACTGCATCAACAGTGGTGCCAGTGCACTCTCTGGACTCACTGCATTGCATCCCCAGTGGTGCCAGTGTAGTCTCTGGACTCACAGCAGTGCATCCCCAGTGGTGCCAGTGCAACTACTGGACTCACTGCAGTGTAGCTCAGTGGTGCCAGTGCACTCTCTGGACTCACTGCACTGCATCCCCAGTGTTGCCAGTGCACTCTCTGGATTCACTGCACTGCATCCCCAGTGGTGCCAGTGCACTGTCTGGACTCACTGCAGTGTATCGCCATTGGAGCTGGTGCACTCTCTGGACTCACTAAACTGCATCCCCAGTGGTGCCAGAGAACACTCTGATCTCACTGCAGTGCATCCCCAGTGGTGCCAGTGCACTGTCTGGACTCACTGCACTGCATCACCATTGGTGTCAGGGCACTCGCCGGACTCACTGCAGTGCATCCGCAGTGGTGCCAGTGCACTCTCTGGACTCACTGCACTGCATCCCCAGTGGTGCCAGTGCACTCTCTGGACTCACTGCACTAAAACCCCAGTGGTGCCAGGGCAGTCTCTGGACTCACTGCACTGCATCCCCAGTGGTGCCAGTGCACTCTCTGGACTCACTGCATTGCATCCCCAGTGGTGCCAGTGCACTCTCTGGACTCACTGCACTGCATCCCCAGTGGTGCCACTGCACTCTCTGGACTCACTGCACTTCATCACCATTGGTGCCAGGGCACTCTCCGGACTCACTGCAGTGCATCCCCAGTGGTGCCAGTGAACTCTTTCGAGTCACTGCAGTCCATCCCCAGTGGTGCCAGTGCACTCTCTGGACTCACTGCACTTCATCCCCAGTGGTGCCAGTGCACTCTCTGCACTCACTGCAGTGCATCCCCAGTGGTGCCAGTGCACTCTCTGGACTCACTGCACTTCATCCCCAGTGGTACCAGTGCACTCTCTGGACTCAGTGCACTGCATCCCTAATGGTGCCAGTGCACTCTCTGGACTCACTGCAGTGCATCCCCAGTGGTGCCAGTGCACTCTCTGGACTCACTGCACTGCATCCCCAGTGGTGCCAGTGCACTCTCTGCACTCACTGCACTGCATCCCCTGTGTTCCCAGAGCACTCTCTGGACTCACCGAGTTGCATCCCCAGTGGTGCCAGTGCACTCTCTGGACTCACTGCAGTGCAGCCCCTGAGGTGCCAGTGTACTCTCTGGACTCACTGCACTGCATCCCCAGTGGTGCCAGTGCACTCTCTGGACTCACTGCAGTGCATCCCCATTGGTGCCAGTGCAGTCTCTGGAGTCACTGCAGTGCATCCCCAGTGGTGCCAGTGCACTCTCTGGACTCACTGCACTGCATCCCCAGTGCTGACAGTGCACTCTCTGGACTCACTGCACTGCATCCCCAGTGGTGCCAGTGCACTCTTTCGAGTCACTGCACTGCATCCCCAGTGGTGCCAGTGCATTCTCTGGACTCACTGCAGTGCATCCCCATTGGTGCCAGTGCAGTCTCTGGAGTCACTGCAGTGCATCCCCAGTGGTGCCAGTGCACTCTCTGGACTCACTGCACTGCATCCCCAGTGCTGACAGTGCACTCTCTGGACTCACTGCACTGCATTCCCAGTGGTGCCAATGCACTCTCTGGACTCACTGCACTGCATCCCCAGTGCTGACAGTGCACTCTCTGGACTCACTGCAGTGCATCCCCTTTTGTGCCAGTGCACTCTCTGGACTCACTGCACTGCATCCCCAGTGGTGCCAGTGCACTCTCTGGAGTCACTGCAGTGCATCCCCAGTGGTGCCAGTGCACTCTTGGACTCACTGCAGTGCATCCCCAATGGTGCCAGTGCACTCTCTGGACTCACTGCAGTGCATCACCAGTGGTGGCAGTGTACTCTCTGGACTCACTGCACTGCATCCCCAGTGGAGACAGTGCACTCTCTGTAGTCACTGCGCTGCATCCCCATTGGTTCCAGGGCACTCTCTCGACTCACTGCACTGCAACTCCAGTGGTGCCAGTGCACTCTCTGGACTCACTGCACTGCATCCCCAGTGGTGCCAGTGCACTCTCTGGAGTCACTGCGCTGCATCCCCAGTGGTGCCAGAGCCCTCTGTGGACTCACTGCACTACATCCCCTGTGGGGCCAGTGCACTCTCTGGACTCACTGCAGTGCATCCACAGTGGTGCCAGTGCACTCTCTGGACTCACCGGGGTGCATCCCCAGTGGTGCCAGTGCACTCTCTGGACTCACTGCAGTGCATCCCCAGTGGTGCCAGTGCACTCTGTGGACTCACTGCAGTGCATCCCCAGTGCTGCCAGTGCACTCTCTGGAGTCACTGCCCTGCATCCCCAGTGCTGCCAGTGCATTCTGTGGACTCACTGCAGTGCATCCCCAGTGGTGCCAGTGCACTCTCTGGACTCACTGCAGTGCATCCCCAGTGGTGCCAGTGCACTCTCTGGACTCACTGCAGTGCATCCCCAGTGGTGCTAGTGCACTCTCTGGACTCACTGCACTGCATCCCCAGTGGTGCCAGTGCACTCTCTGGACTCACTGCACTGCAACCCAGGTCGTGTCACTGGACTCTCTGGACTCACTGCAGTGCATCACCAGTGGTGCCACTGCACTCTCTGGACTCACTGCAGTGCATCCCCACTGGTGCCAGTGCACTCTCTGGACTCACTGCACTGCATCCCCAGTGGTGCCAGTGCACTCTCTGGACTCACTGCAGTGCATCCCCTTTTGTGCCAGTGCACTCTCTGGACTCACTGCACTGCATCACCAGTGGTGCCAGTGCACTCTCTGGACTCACTGCAGTGCATCCCCAGTGGTGCCAGTGCACTCTCTGGACTCACTGCAGTGCATCCCCAGTGGTGCCAGTGCACTCTCTGGACTCACTGCACTGCATTACCAGTGGTGCCAGTGCACTCTCTGCACTCACTGCACTGCATTACGAGTGTTGCCAGTGCACTCTCTGGACTCACTGCAGTGCATCCCCAGTGGTGCCAGTGCACTCTCTGGACTCACTGCACTGCATCCCCAGTGGTGCCAGTGCACTCTCTGGAGTCGCAGCACTGCATCAACGGTGGTGCCTCTGCACTCTCTGGAGTCACTGCACTGCATCCCCAGTGCTGCCAGTGCACTCTCTGGACTCACTGCAGTGCATCCCCAGTGGTGCCAGTGCACTCTCTGGATTCACTGCAGTGCATCCCCAGTGGTGCCAGTGCACTCTCTGGACTCACTGCACTTCATCCCCAGTGGTGCCAGTGCACTCTCTGGACTCACTGCATTGCATCCCCAGTGGTGCCAGTGCACTCTCTGGACTCACTGCACTGCATCCCCAGTGGTGCCACTGCACTCTCTGGACTCACTGCACTTCATCACCATTGGTGCCAGGTCACTCTCCGCACTCACTGCAGTGCATCCCCAGTGGTGCCAGTGCACTCTTTCGAGTCACTGCAGTCCATCCCCAGTGGTGCCAGTGCACTCTCTGGACTCACTGCACTTCATCCCCAGTGGTGCCAGTGCACTCTCTGGACTCACTGCACTGCATCCCCAGTGGTGCCAGTGCACTCTCTGCACTCACTGCACTGCATCCCCAGTGTTCCCAGAGCACTCTCTGGACTCACTGCAGCGCATCCCCAGTGGTGCCAGTGCACTCTCTGGACTCACTGCAGTGCATCCCCAGTGGTGCCAGTGCACTCTCTGGACTCACTGCACTGCATCCCCAGTGGTGCCACTGCACTCTCTGGACTCACTGCACTGCATCACCATTGGTGCCAGTGCACTCTCTGGACTCACTGCAGTGCATCCCCAGTGGTGCCAGTGCACTCTCTGGATTCACTGCAGTGCAACCCCAGTGGTGCCAGTGCACTCTCTGGACTCACTGCAGTGCATCCCCAGTGGTGCCAGTGCACTCTCTGGACTCACTGCATTGCATCCCCAGTGGTGCCAGTGCACTCTCTGGACTCACTGCACTGCATCCCCAGTGGTGCCACTGCACTCTCTGGACTCACTGCACTTCATCACCATTGGTGCCAGGGTACTCTCCGGACTCACTGCAGTGCATCCCCAGTGGTGCCAGTGCACTCTTTCGAGTCACTGCAGTCCATCCCCAGTGGTGCCAGTGCACTCTCTGGACTCACTGCACTTCATCCCCAGTGGTGCCAGTGCACTCTCTGGACTCACTGCACTGCATCCCCAGTGGTGCCAGTGCACTCTCTGGACTCACTGCACTGCATCCCCAGTGGTACCAGTGCACTCTCTGGACTCAATGCACTGCATCCCTAATGGTGCCAGTGCACTCTCTGGACTCACCGGGGTGCATCCCCAGTGGTGCCAGTGCACTCTCTGGACTCACTGCACTGCATCCCCAGTGGTGTCAGTGCACTCTCTGGACTCACTGCAGTGCAGCCCCTGAGGTGCCAGTGTACTCTCTGGACTCACTGCACTGCATCCCCAGTGGTGCCAGTGCACTCTCTGGAATCACTGCAGTGCATCCCCTGTGGTGCCATTGCACTCTCTGGACTCACTGCACTGCATCCCCAGTGGTGCCTGTGCACTCTCTTGAGTCACTGCACTGCATCCCCAGTGGAGCCAGTGCACTCTATGGACTAACTGCACTGCATCCCCAGTGGTGCCAGTGCACTCTCTGGACTCACTGCACTGCATCCCCAGTGGTGCCAGTGCACTCTCTGGACTCACTGCACTGCATCCCCAGTGGTTCCAGTGCACTCTCTGGATCACTGCACTGCATCACCATTGGTGCCAGGGCACTCTCCGGACTCACTGCACTGCATCCCCAGTGGTGCCAGTGCACTCTTTCGAGTCACTGCACTGCATCCCCAGTGGTGCCAGTGCATTCTCTGGACTCACTGCAGTGCATCCCCATTGGTGCCAGTGCAGTCTCTGGAGTCACTGCAGTGCATCCCCAGTGGTGCCAGTGCACTCTCTGGACTCACTGCACTGCATCCCCAGTGCTGACAGTGCACTCTCTGGACTCACTGCACTGCATCCCCAGTGGTGCCAATGCACTCTCTGGACTCACTGCACTGCATCCCCAGTGCTGACAGTGCACTCTCTGGACTCACTGCACTGCATCCCCAGTGGAGCCAGTGCACTCTCTGGACTCACTGCACTGCATCCCCAGTGGTGCCAGTGCACTCTCTGGAGTCACTGCACTGCATCCCCAGCGGTGCCAGTGCACTCTTGGACTCACTGCAGTGCATCCCCAATGGTGCCAGTGCACTCTCTGGACTCACTGCAGTGCATCCCCAGTGGTGCCAGTGCACTCTCTGGACTCACTGCACTGCATCACCAGTGCTGGCAGTGTACTCTCTGGACTCACTGCACTGCATCCCCAGTGGAGACAGTGCACTCTCTGTCGTCACTGCGCTGCATCCCCATTGGTTCCAGGGCACTCTCTCGACTCACTGCACTGCAACTCCAGTGGTGCCAGTGCACTCTCTGGACTCACTGCACTGCATCCCCAGTGGTGCCAGTGCACTCTCTGGAGTCACTGCGCTGCATCCCCAGTGGTGCCAGAGCCCTCTGTGGACTCACTGCACTACATCCCCTGTGGGGCCAGTGCACTCTCTGGACTCACTGCAGTGCATCCTCAGTGGTGCCAGTGCACTCTCTGGACTCACCGGGGTGCATCCCCAGTGGTGCCAGTGCACTCTCTGGACTCACTGCAGTGCATCCCCAGTGCTGCCAGTGCACTCTCTGGAGTCACTGCCCTGCATCCCCAGTGCTGCCAGTGCATTCTGTGGACTCACTGCAGTGCATCCCCAGTGGTGCCAGTGCACTCTCTGGACTCACTGCACTGCATCCCCAGTGGTGCCAGTGCACTCTCTGGACTCACTGCAGTGCATCCCCATTGGTGCTAGTGCACTCTCTGGACTCACTGCACTGCATCCCCAGTGGTGCCAGTGCACTCTCTGGACTCACTGCACTGCAACCCAGGTCGTGCCACTGGACTCTCTGGACTCACTGCAGTGCATCCCCATTGGTGCCAGTGCAGTCTCTGGAGTCACTGCAGTGCATCCCCAGTGGTGCCAGTGCACTCTCTGGACTCACTGCACTGCATCCCCAGTGCTGACAGTGCACTCTCTGGACTCACTGCACTGCATCCCCAGTGGTGCCAATGCACTCTCTGGACTCACTGCACTGCATCCCCAGTGCTGACAGTGCACTCTCTGGACTCACTGCAGTGCATCCCCAGTGGAGCCAGTGCACTCTCTGGACTCACTGCACTGCATCCCCAGTGGTGCCAGTGCACTCTCTGGAGTCACTGCACTGCATCCCCAGTGGTGCCAGTGCACTCTTGGACTCACTGCAGTGCATCCCCAATGGTGCCAGTGCACTCTCTGGACTCACTGCAGTGCATCACCAGTGGTGGCAGTGTACTCTCTGGACTCACTGCACTGCATCCCCAGTGGAGACAGTGCACTCTCTGTAGTCACTGCGCTGCATCCCCATTGGTTCCAGGGCACTCTCTCGACTCACTGCACTGCAACTCCAGTGGTGCCAGTGCACTCTCTGGACTCACTGCACTGCATCCCCAGTGGTGCCAGTGCACTCTCTGGAGTCACTGCGCTGCATCCCCAGTGGTGCCAGAGCCCTCTGTGGACTCACTGCACTACATCCCCTGTGGGGCCAGTGCACTCTCTGGACTCACTGCAGTGCATCCCCAGTGGTGCCAGTGCACTCTCTGGACTCACCGGGGTGCATCCCCAGTGGTGCCAGTGCACTCTCTGGACTCACTGCAGTGCATCCCCAGTGGTGCCAGTGCACTCTGTGGACTCACTGCAGTGCATCCCCAGTGCTGCCAGTGCACTCTCTGGAGTCACTGCCCTGCATCCCCAGTGCTGCCAGTGCATTCTGTGGACTCACTGCAGTGCATCCCCAGTGGTGCCAGTGCACTCTCTGGACTCACTGCAGTGCATCCCCAGTGGTGCCAGTGCACTCTCTGGACTCACTGCAGTGCATCCCCAGTGGTGCTAGTGCACTCTCTGGACTCACTGCACTGCATCCCCAGTGGTGCCAGTGCACTCTCTGGACTCACTGCACTGCAACCCAGGTCGTGTCACTGGACTCTCTGGACTCACTGCAGTGCATCACCAGTGGTGCCACTGCACTCTCTGGACTCACTGCAGTGCATCCCCACTGGTGCCAGTGCACTCTCTGGACTCACTGCACTGCATCCCCAGTGGTGCCAGTGCACTCTCTGGACTCACTGCAGTGCATCCCCTTTTGTGCCAGTGCACTCTCTGGACTCACTGCACTGCATCACCAGTGGTGCCAGTGCACTCTCTGGACTCACTGCAGTGCATCCCCAGTGGTGCCAGTGCACTCTCTGGACTCACTGCAGTGCATCCCCAGTGGTGCCAGTGCACTCTCTGGACTCACTGCACTGCATTACCAGTGGTGCCAGTGCACTCTCTGCACTCACTGCACTGCATTACGAGTGTTGCCAGTGCACTCTCTGGACTCACTGCAGTGCATCCCCAGTGGTGCCAGTGCACTCTCTGGACTCACTGCACTGCATCCCCAGTGGTGCCAGTGCACTCTCTGGAGTCGCAGCACTGCATCAACGGTGGTGCCTCTGCACTCTCTGGAGTCACTGCACTGCATCCCCAGTGCTGCCAGTGCACTCTCTGGACTCACTGCAGTGCATCCCCAGTGGTGCCAGTGCACTCTCTGGATTCACTGCAGTGCATCCCCAGTGGTGCCAGTGCACTCTCTGGACTCACTGCACTTCATCCCCAGTGGTGCCAGTGCACTCTCTGGACTCACTGCATTGCATCCCCAGTGGTGCCAGTGCACTCTCTGGACTCACTGCACTGCATCCCCAGTGGTGCCACTGCACTCTCTGGACTCACTGCACTTCATCACCATTGGTGCCAGGTCACTCTCCGCACTCACTGCAGTGCATCCCCAGTGGTGCCAGTGCACTCTTTCGAGTCACTGCAGTCCATCCCCAGTGGTGCCAGTGCACTCTCTGGACTCACTGCACTTCATCCCCAGTGGTGCCAGTGCACTCTCTGGACTCACTGCACTGCATCCCCAGTGGTGCCAGTGCACTCTCTGCACTCACTGCACTGCATCCCCACTGTTCCCAGAGCACTCTCTGGACTCACTGCAGCGCATCCCCAGTGGTGCCAGTGCACTCTCTGGACTCACTGCAGTGCATCCCCAGTGGTGCCAGTGCACTCTCTGGACTCACTGCACTGCATCCCCAGTGGTGCCACTGCACTCTCTGGACTCACTGCACTGCAACACCATTGGTGCCAGTGCACTCTCTGGACTCACTGCAGTGCATCCCCAGTGGTGCCAGTGCACTCTCTGGATTCACTGCAGTGCAACCCCAGTGGTGCCAGTGCACTCTCTGGACTCACTGCAGTGCATCCCCAGTGGTGCCAGTGCACTCTCTGGACTCACTGCATTGCATCCCCAGTGGTGCCAGTGCACTCTCTGGACTCACTGCACTGCATCCCCAGTGGTGCCACTGCACTCTCTGGACTCACTGCACTTCATCACCATTGGTGCCAGGGTACTCTCCGGACTCACTGCAGTGCATCCCCAGTGGTGCCAGTGCACTCTTTCGAGTCACTGCAGTCCATCCCCAGTGGTGCCAGTGCACTCTCTGGACTCACTGCACTTCATCCCCAGTGGTGCTAGTGCACTCTCTGGACTCACTGCACTGCATCCCCAGTGGTGCCAGTGCACTCTCTGGACTCACTGCACTGCATCCCCAGTGGTACCAGTGCACTCTCTGGACTCACTGCACTGCATCCCTAATGGTGCCAGTGCACTCTCTGGACTCACCGGGGTGCATCCCCAGTGGTGCCAGTGCACTCTCTGGACTCACTGCACTGCATCCCCAGTGGTGTCAGTGCACTCTCTGGACTCACTGCAGTGCAGCCCCTGAGGTGCCAGTGTACTCTCTGGACTCACTGCACTGCATCCCCAGTGGTGCCAGTGCACTCTCTGGAATCACTGCAGTGCATCCCCTGTGGTGCCATTGCACTCTCTGGACTCACTGCACTGCATCCCCAGTGGTGCCTGTGCACTCTCTTGAGTCACAGCACTGCATCCCCAGTGGAGCCAGTGCACTCTATGGACTAACTGCACTGCATCCCCAGTGGTGCCAGTGCACTCTCTGGACTCACTGCACTGCATCCCCAGTGGTGCCAGTGCACTCTCTGGACTCACTGCACTGCATCCCCAGTGGTTCCAGTGCACTCTCTGGATCACTGCACTGCATCACCATTGGTGCCAGGGCACTCTCCGGACTCACTGCACTGCATCCCCAGTGGTGCCAGTGCACTCTTTCGAGTCACTGCACTGCATCCCCAGTGGTGCCAGTGCATTCTCTGGACTCACTGCAGTGCATCCCCATTGGTGCCAGTGCAGTCTCTGGAGTCACTGCAGTGCATCCCCAGTGGTGCCAGTGCACTCTCTGGACTCACTGCACTGCATCCCCAGTGCTGACAGTGCACTCTCTGGACTCACTGCACTGCATCCCCAGTGGTGCCAATGCACTCTCTGGACTCACTGCACTGCATCCCCAGTGCTGACAGTGCACTCTCTGGACTCACTGCACTGCATCCCCAGTGGAGCCAGTGCACTCTCTGGACTCACTGCACTGCATCCCCAGTGGTGCCAGTGCACTCTCTGGAGTCACTGCACTGCATCCCCAGCGGTGCCAGTGCACTCTCTGGACTCACTGCACTGCATCACCAGTGGTGGCAGTGTACTCTCTGGACTCACTGCACTGCATCCCCAGTGGAGACAGTGCACTCTCTGTCGTCACTGCGCTGCATCCCCATTGGTTCCAGGGCACTCTCTCGACTCACTGCACTGCAACTCCAGTGGTGCCAGTGCACTCTCTGGACTCACTGCACTGCATCCCCAGTGGTGCCAGTGCACTCTCTGGAGTCACTGCGCTGCATCCCCAGTGGTGCCAGAGCCCTCTGTGGACTCACTGCACTACATCCCCTGTGGTGCCAGTGCACTCTCTGGACTCACTGCACTGCATCCCCAGTGGTGCCAGTGCACTCTCTGGACTCACTGCACTGCATCCCCAGTGGTGCCAGTGCACTCTCTGGACTCACTGCACTGCATCAACAGTGGTGCCAGTGCACTCTCTGGACTCACTGCATTGCATCCCCAGTGGTGCCAGTGTAGTCTCTGGACTCACAGCAGTGCATCCCCAGTGGTGCCAGTGCAACTACTGGACTCACTGCAGTGTAGCTCAGTGGTGCCAGAGCACTCTCTGGACTCACTGCACTGCATCCCCAGTGTTGCCAGTGCACTCTCTGGATTCACTGCACTGCATCCCCAGTGGTGCCAGTGCACTGTCTGGACTCACTGCAGTGTATCGCCATTGGAGCTGGTGCACTCTCTGGACTCACTAAACTGCATCCCCAGTGGTGCCAGAGAACACTCTGATCTCACTGCAGTGCATCCCCAGTGGTGCCAGTGCACTGTCTGGACTCACTGCACTGCATCACCATTGGTGTCAGGGCACTCGCCGGACTCACTGCAGTGCATCCGCAGTGGTGCCAGTGCACTCTCTGGACTCACTGCACTGCATCCCCAGTGGTGCCAGTGCACTCTCTGGACTCACTGCACTAAAACCCCAGTGGTGCCAGGGCAGTCTCTGGACTCACTGCACTGCATCCCCAGTGGTGCCAGTGCACTCTCTGGACTCACTGCATTGCATCCCCAGTGGTGCCAGTGCACTCTCTGGACTCACTGCACTGCATCCCCAGTGGTGCCACTGCACTCTCTGGACTCACTGCACTTCATCACCATTGGTGCCAGGGCACTCTCCGGACTCACTGCAGTGCATCCCCAGTGGTGCAAGTGAACTCTTTCGAGTCACTGCAGTCCATCCCCAGTGGTGCCAGTGCACTCTCTGGACTCACTGCACTTCATCCCCAGTGGTGCCAGTGCACTCTCTGCACTCACTGCAGTGCATCCCCAGTGGTGCCAGTGCACTCTCTGGACTCACTGCACTGCATCCCCAGTGGTACCAGTGCACTCTCTGGACTCACTGCACTGCATCCCTAATGGTGCCAGTGCACTCTCTGGACTCACTGCAGTGCATCCCCAGTGGTGCCAGTGCACTCTCTGGACTCACTGTAGTGCATCCCCTGTGGTGCCAGTGCAATCTCTGGACTCCCTGCAGTGCATCCCCAGTAGTGCCAGTGCACTCTCTGGACTCACTGCACTGCATCCCCAGTGGTGCCAGTGCACTCTCTGGACTCACTGCACTGCATCCCCAGTGGTGCCAGTGCACTCTCTGGACTCACTGCACTGCATCAACAGTGGTGCCAGTGCACTCTCTGGACTCACTGCATTGCATCCCCAGTGGTGCCAGTGTAGTCTCTGGACTCACAGCAGTGCATCCCCAGTGGTGCCAGTGCAACTACTGGACTCACTGCAGTGTAGCTCAGTGGTGCCAGTGCACTCTCTGGACTCACTGCACTGCATCCCCAGTGTTGCCAGTGCACTCTCTGGATTCACTGCACTGCATCCCCAGTGGTGCCAGTGCACTGTCTGGACTCACTGCAGTGTATCGCCATTGGAGCTGGTGCACTCTCTGGACTCACTAAACTGCATCCCCAGTGGTGCCAGAGAACACTCTGATCTCACTGCAGTGCATCCCCAGTGGTGCCAGTGCACTGTCTGGACTCACTGCACTGCATCACCATTGGTGTCAGGGCACTCGCCGGACTCACTGCAGTGCATCCGCAGTGGTGCCAGTGCACTCTCTGGACTCACTGCACTGCATCCCCAGTGGTGCCAGTGCACTCTCTGGACTCACTGCACTAAAACCCCAGTGGTGCCAGGGCAGTCTCTGGACTCACTGCACTGCATCCCCAGTGGTGCCAGTGCACTCTCTGGACTCACTGCATTGCATCCCCAGTGGTGCCAGTGCACTCTCTGGACTCACTGCACTGCATCCCCAGTGGTGCCACTGCACTCTCTGGACTCACTGCACTTCATCACCATTGGTGCCAGGGCACTCTCCGGACTCACTGCAGTGCATCCCCAGTGGTGCCAGTGAACTCTTTCGAGTCACTGCAGTCCATCCCCAGTGGTGCCAGTGCACTCTCTGGACTCACTGCACTTCATCCCCAGTGGTGCCAGTGCACTCTCTGCACTCACTGCAGTGCATCCCCAGTGGTGCCAGTGCACTCTCTGGACTCACTGCACTTCATCCCCAGTGGTACCAGTGCACTCTCTGGACTCACTGCACTGCATCCCTAATGGTGCCAGTGCACTCTCTGGACTCACTGCAGTGCATCCCCAGTGGTGCCAGTGCACTCTCTGGACTCACTGCACTGCATCCCCAGTGGTGCCAGTGCACTCTCTGCACTCACTGCACTGCATCCCCTGTGTTCCCAGAGCACTCTCTGGACTCACCGAGTTGCATCCCCAGTGGTGCCAGTGCACTCTCTGGACTCACTGCAGTGCAGCCCCTGAGGTGCCAGTGTACTCTCTGGACTCACTGCACTGCATCCCCAGTGGTGCCAGTGCACTCTCTGGACTCACTGCAGTGCATCCCCATTGGTGCCAGTGCAGTCTCTGGAGTCACTGCAGTGCATCCCCAGTGGTGCCAGTGCACTCTCTGGACTCACTGCACTGCATCCCCAGTGCTGACAGTGCACTCTCTGGACTCACTGCACTGCATCCCCAGTGGTGCCAGTGCACTCTTTCGAGTCACTGCACTGCATCCCCAGTGGTGCCAGTGCATTCTCTGGACTCACTGCAGTGCATCCCCATTGGTGCCAGTGCAGTCTCTGGAGTCACTGCAGTGCATCCCCAGTGGTGCCAGTGCACTCTCTGGACTCACTGCACTGCATCCCCAGTGCTGACAGTGCACTCTCTGGACTCACTGCACTGCATTCCCAGTGGTGCCAATGCACTCTCTGGACTCACTGCACTGCATCCCCAGTGCTGACAGTGCACTCTCTGGACTCACTGCAGTGCATCCCCTTTTGTGCCAGTGCACTCTCTGGACTCACTGCACTGCATCCCCAGTGGTGCCAGTGCACTCTCTGGACTCACTGCAGTGCATCCCCAATGGTGCCAGTGCACTCTCTGGACTCACCGAGGTGCATCCCCAGTGGTGCCAGTGCACTCTCTGGACTCACTGCACTGCATCACCAGTGGTGGCAGTGTACTCTCTGGACTCACTGCACTGCATCCCCAGTGGAGACAGTGCACTCTCTGTAGTCACTGCGCTGCATCCCCATTGGTTCCAGTGCACTCTCTGGACTCACTGCACTGCAACTCCAGTGGTGCCAGTGCACTCTCTGGACTCACTGCACTGCATCCCCAGTGGTGCCAGTGCACTCTCTGGAGTCACTGCGCTGCATCCCCAGTGGTGCCAGAGCCCTCTGTGGACTCACTGCACTACATCCCCTGTGGGGCCAGTGCACTCTCTGGACTCACTGCAGTGCATCCCCAGTGGTGCCAGTGCACTCTCTGGACTCACCGGGGTGCATCCCCAGTGGTGCCAGTGCACTCTCTGGACTCACTGCAGTGCATCCCCATTGGTGCCAGTGCAGTCTCTGGAGTCACTGCAGTGCATCCCCAGTGGTGCCAGTGCACTCTCTGGACTCACTGCACTGCATCCCCAGTGCTGACAGTGCACTCTCTGGACTCACTGCACTGCATCCCCAGTGGTGCCAATGCACTCTCTGGACTCACTGCACTGCATCCCCAGTGCTGACAGTGCACTCTCTGGACTCACTGCAGTGCATCCCCAGTGGAGCCAGTGCACTCTCTGGACTCACTGCACTGCATCCCCAGTGGTGCCAGTGCACTCTCTGGAGTCACTGCACTGCATCCCCAGTGGTGCCAGTGCACTCTTGGACTCACTGCAGTGCATCCCCAATGGTGCCAGTGCACTCTCTGGACTCACTGCAGTGCATCACCAGTGGTGGCAGTGTACTCTCTGGACTCACTGCACTGCATCCCCAGTGGAGACAGTGCACTCTCTGTAGTCACTGCGCTGCATCCCCATTGGTTCCAGGGCACTCTCTCGACTCACTGCACTGCAACTCCAGTGGTGCCAGTGCACTCTCTGGACTCACTGCACTGCATCCCCAGTGGTGCCAGTGCACTCTCTGGAGTCACTGCGCTGCATCCCCAGTGGTGCCAGAGCCCTCTGTGGACTCACTGCACTACATCCCCTGTGGGGCCAGTGCACTCTCTGGACTCACTGCAGTGCATCCCCAGTGGTGCCAGTGCACTCTCTGGACTCACCGGGGTGCATCCCCAGTGGTGCCAGTGCACTCTCTGGACTCACTGCAGTGCATCCCCAGTGGTGCCAGTGCACTCTGTGGACTCACTGCAGTGCATCCCCAGTGCTGCCAGTGCACTCTCTGGAGTCACTGCCCTGCATCCCCAGTGCTGCCAGTGCATTCTGTGGACTCACTGCAGTGCATCCCCAGTGGTGCCAGTGCACTCTCTGGACTCACTGCAGTGCATCCCCAGTGGTGCCAGTGCACTCTCTGGACTCACTGCAGTGCATCCCCAGTGGTGCTAGTGCACTCTCTGGACTCACTGCACTGCATCCCCAGTGGTGCCAGTGCACTCTCTGGACTCACTGCACTGCAACCCAGGTCGTGTCACTGGACTCTCTGGACTCACTGCAGTGCATCACCAGTGGTGCCACTGCACTCTCTGGACTCACTGCAGTGCATCCCCACTGGTGCCAGTGCACTCTCTGGACTCACTGCACTGCATCCCCAGTGGTGCCAGTGCACTCTCTGGACTCACTGCAGTGCATCCCCTTTTGTGCCAGTGCACTCTCTGGACTCACTGCACTGCATCACCAGTGGTGCCAGTGCACTCTCTGGACTCACTGCAGTGCATCCCCAGTGGTGCCAGTGCACTCTCTGGACTCACTGCAGTGCATCCCCAGTGGTGCCAGTGCACTCTCTGGACTCACTGCACTGCATTACCAGTGGTGCCAGTGCACTCTCTGCACTCACTGCACTGCATTACGAGTGTTGCCAGTGCACTCTCTGGACTCACTGCAGTGCATCCCCAGTGGTGCCAGTGCACTCTCTGGACTCACTGCACTGCATCCCCAGTGGTGCCAGTGCACTCTCTGGAGTCGCAGCACTGCATCAACGGTGGTGCCTCTGCACTCTCTGGAGTCACTGCACTGCATCCCCAGTGCTGCCAGTGCACTCTCTGGACTCACTGCAGTGCATCCCCAGTGGTGCCAGTGCACTCTCTGGATTCACTGCAGTGCATCCCCAGTGGTGCCAGTGCACTCTCTGGACTCACTGCACTTCATCCCCAGTGGTGCCAGTGCACTCTCTGGACTCACTGCATTGCATCCCCAGTGGTGCCAGTGCACTCTCTGGACTCACTGCACTGCATCCCCAGTGGTGCCACTGCACTCTCTGGACTCACTGCACTTCATCACCATTGGTGCCAGGTCACTCTCCGCACTCACTGCAGTGCATCCCCAGTGGTGCCAGTGCACTCTTTCGAGTCACTGCAGTCCATCCCCAGTGGTGCCAGTGCACTCTCTGGACTCACTGCACTTCATCCCCAGTGGTGCCAGTGCACTCTCTGGACTCACTGCACTGCATCCCCAGTGGTGCCAGTGCACTCTCTGCACTCACTGCACTGCATCCCCAGTGTTCCCAGAGCACTCTCTGGACTCACTGCAGCGCATCCCCAGTGGTGCCAGTGCACTCTCTGGACTCACTGCAGTGCATCCCCAGTGGTGCCAGTGCACTCTCTGGACTCACTGCACTGCATCCCCAGTGGTGCCACTGCACTCTCTGGACTCACTGCACTGCATCACCATTGGTGCCAGTGCACTCTCTGGACTCACTGCAGTGCATCCCCAGTGGTGCCAGTGCACTCTCTGGATTCACTGCAGTGCAACCCCAGTGGTGCCAGTGCACTCTCTGGACTCACTGCAGTGCATCCCCAGTGGTGCCAGTGCACTCTCTGGACTCACTGCATTGCATCCCCAGTGGTGCCAGTGCACTCTCTGGACTCACTGCACTGCATCCCCAGTGGTGCCACTGCACTCTCTGGACTCACTGCACTTCATCACCATTGGTGCCAGGGTACTCTCCGGACTCACTGCAGTGCATCCCCAGTGGTGCCAGTGCACTCTTTCGAGTCACTGCAGTCCATCCCCAGTGGTGCCAGTGCACTCTCTGGACTCACTGCACTTCATCCCCAGTGGTGCCAGTGCACTCTCTGGACTCACTGCACTGCATCCCCAGTGGTGCCAGTGCACTCTCTGGACTCACTGCACTGCATCCCCAGTGGTACCAGTGCACTCTCTGGACTCAATGCACTGCATCCCTAATGGTGCCAGTGCACTCTCTGGACTCACCGGGGTGCATCCCCAGTGGTGCCAGTGCACTCTCTGGACTCACTGCACTGCATCCCCAGTGGTGTCAGTGCACTCTCTGGACTCACTGCAGTGCAGCCCCTGAGGTGCCAGTGTACTCTCTGGACTCACTGCACTGCATCCCCAGTGGTGCCAGTGCACTCTCTGGAATCACTGCAGTGCATCCCCTGTGGTGCCATTGCACTCTCTGGACTCACTGCACTGCATCCCCAGTGGTGCCTGTGCACTCTCTTGAGTCACTGCACTGCATCCCCAGTGGAGCCAGTGCACTCTATGGACTAACTGCACTGCATCCCCAGTGGTGCCAGTGCACTCTCTGGACTCACTGCACTGCATCCCCAGTGGTGCCAGTGCACTCTCTGGACTCACTGCACTGCATCCCCAGTGGTTCCAGTGCACTCTCTGGATCACTGCACTGCATCACCATTGGTGCCAGGGCACTCTCCGGACTCACTGCACTGCATCCCCAGTGGTGCCAGTGCACTCTTTCGAGTCACTGCACTGCATCCCCAGTGGTGCCAGTGCATTCTCTGGACTCACTGCAGTGCATCCCCATTGGTGCCAGTGCAGTCTCTGGAGTCACTGCAGTGCATCCCCAGTGGTGCCAGTGCACTCTCTGGACTCACTGCACTGCATCCCCAGTGCTGACAGTGCACTCTCTGGACTCACTGCACTGCATCCCCAGTGGTGCCAATGCACTCTCTGGACTCACTGCACTGCATCCCCAGTGCTGACAGTGCACTCTCTGGACTCACTGCACTGCATCCCCAGTGGAGCCAGTGCACTCTCTGGACTCACTGCACTGCATCCCCAGTGGTGCCAGTGCACTCTCTGGAGTCACTGCACTGCATCCCCAGCGGTGCCAGTGCACTCTTGGACTCACTGCAGTGCATCCCCAATGGTGCCAGTGCACTCTCTGGACTCACTGCAGTGCATCCCCAGTGGTGCCAGTGCACTCTCTGGACTCACTGCACTGCATTACCAGTGGTGCCAGTGCACTCTCTGCACTCACTGCACTGCATTACGAGTGTTGCCAGTGCACTCTCTGGACTCACTGCAGTGCATCCCCAGTGGTGCCAGTGCACTCTCTGGACTCACTGCACTGCATCCCCAGTGGTGCCAGTGCACTCTCTGGAGTCGCAGCACTGCATCAACGGTGGTGCCTCTGCACTCTCTGGAGTCACTGCACTGCATCCCCAGTGCTGCCAGTGCACTCTCTGGACTCACTGCACTTCATCCCCAGTGGTGCCAGTGCACTCTCTGGACTCACTGCATTGCATCCCCAGTGGTGCCAGTGCACTCTCTGGACTCACTGCACTGCATCCCCAGTGGTGCCACTGCACTCTCTGGACTCACTGCACTTCATCACCATTGGTGCCAGGTCACTCTCCGCACTCACTGCAGTGCATCCCCAGTGGTGCCAGTGCACTCTTTCGAGTCACTGCAGTCCATCCCCAGTGGTGCCAGTGCACTCTCTGGACTCACTGCACTTCATCCCCAGTGGTGCCAGTGCACTCTCTGGACTCACTGCACTGCATCCCCAGTGGTGCCAGTGCACTCTCTGCACTCACTGCACTGCATCCCCAGTGTTCCCAGAGCACTCTCTGGACTCACTGCAGCGCATCCCCAGTGGTGCCAGTGCACTCTCTGGACTCACTGCAGTGCATCCCCAGTGGTGCCAGTGCACTCTCTGGACTCACTGCACTGCATCCCCAGTGGTGCCACTGCACTCTCTGGACTCACTGCACTGCATCACCATTGGTGCCAGTGCACTCTCTGGACTCACTGCAGTGCATCCCCAGTGGTGCCAGTGCACTCTCTGGATTCACTGCAGTGCAACCCCAGTGGTGCCAGTGCACTCTCTGGACTCACTGCAGTGCATCCCCAGTGGTGCCAGTGCACTCTCTGGACTCACTGCATTGCATCCCCAGTGGTGCCAGTGCACTCTCTGGACTCACTGCACTGCATCCCCAGTGGTGCCACTGCACTCTCTGGACTCACTGCACTTCATCACCATTGGTGCCAGGGTACTCTCCGGACTCACTGCAGTGCATCCCCAGTGGTGCCAGTGCACTCTTTCGAGTCACTGCAGTCCATCCCCAGTGGTGCCAGTGCACTCTCTGGACTCACTGCACTTCATCCCCAGTGGTGCCAGTGCACTCTCTGGACTCACTGCACTGCATCCCCAGTGGTGCCAGTGCACTCTCTGGACTCACTGCACTGCATCCCCAGTGGTACCAGTGCACTCTCTGGACTCAATGCACTGCATCCCTAATGGTGCCAGTGCACTCTCTGGACTCACCGGGGTGCATCCCCAGTGGTGCCAGTGCACTCTCTGGACTCACTGCACTGCATCCCCAGTGGTGTCAGTGCACTCTCTGGACTCACTGCAGTGCAGCCCCTGAGGTGCCAGTGTACTCTCTGGACTCACTGCACTGCATCCCCAGTGGTGCCAGTGCACTCTCTGGAATCACTGCAGTGCATCCCCTGTGGTGCCATTGCACTCTCTGGACTCACTGCACTGCATCCCCAGTGGTGCCTGTGCACTCTCTTGAGTCACTGCACTGCATCCCCAGTGGAGCCAGTGCACTCTATGGACTAACTGCACTGCATCCCCAGTGGTGCCAGTGCACTCTCTGGACTCACTGCACTGCATCCCCAGTGGTGCCAGTGCACTCTCTGGACTCACTGCACTGCATCCCCAGTGGTTCCAGTGCACTCTCTGGATCACTGCACTGCATCACCATTGGTGCCAGGGCACTCTCCGGACTCACTGCACTGCATCCCCAGTGGTGCCAGTGCACTCTTTCGAGTCACTGCACTGCATCCCCAGTGGTGCCAGTGCATTCTCTGGACTCACTGCAGTGCATCCCCATTGGTGCCAGTGCAGTCTCTGGAGTCACTGCAGTGCATCCCCAGTGGTGCCAGTGCACTCTCTGGACTCACTGCACTGCATCCCCAGTGCTGACAGTGCACTCTCTGGACTCACTGCACTGCATCCCCAGTGGTGCCAATGCACTCTCTGGACTCACTGCACTGCATCCCCAGTGCTGACAGTGCACTCTCTGGACTCACTGCACTGCATCCCCAGTGGAGCCAGTGCACTCTCTGGACTCACTGCACTGCATCCCCAGTGGTGCCAGTGCACTCTCTGGAGTCACTGCACTGCATCCCCAGCGGTGCCAGTGCACTCTTGGACTCACTGCAGTGCATCCCCAATGGTGCCAGTGCACTCTCTGGACTCACTGCAGTGCATCCCCAGTGGTGCCAGTGCACTCTCTGGACTCACTGCACTGCATCACCAGTGCTGGCAGTGTACTCTCTGGACTCACTGCACTGCATCCCCAGTGGAGACAGTGCACTCTCTGTCGTCACTGCGCTGCATCCCCATTGGTTCCAGGGCACTCTCTCGACTCACTGCACTGCAACTCCAGTGGTGCCAGTGCACTCTCTGGACTCACTGCACTGCATCCCCAGTGGTGCCAGTGCACTCTCTGGAGTCACTGCGCTGCATCCCCAGTGGTGCCAGAGCCCTCTGTGGACTCACTGCACTACATCCCCTGTGGGGCCAGTGCACTCTCTGGACTCACTGCAGTGCATCCTCAGTGGTGCCAGTGCACTCTCTGGACTCACCGGGGTGCATCCCCAGTGGTGCCAGTGCACTCTCTGGACTCACTGCAGTGCATCCCCAGTGCTGCCAGTGCACTCTCTGGAGTCACTGCCCTGCATCCCCAGTGCTGCCAGTGCATTCTGTGGACTCACTGCAGTGCATCCCCAGTGGTGCCAGTGCACTCTCTGGACTCACTGCAGTGCATCCCCAGTGGTGCCAGTGCACTCTCTGGACTCACTGCAGTGCATCCCCATTGGTGCTAGTGCACTCTCTGGACTCACTGCACTGCATCCCCAGTGGTGCCAGTGCACTCTCTGGACTCACTGCACTGCAACCCAGGTCGTGCCACTGGACTCTCTGGACTCACTGCAGTGCATCCCCATTGGTGCCAGTGCAGTCTCTGGAGTCACTGCAGTGCATCCCCAGTGGTGCCAGTGCACTCTCTGGACTCACTGCACTGCATCCCCAGTGCTGACAGTGCACTCTCTGGACTCACTGCACTGCATCCCCAGTGGTGCCAATGCACTCTCTGGACTCACTGCACTGCATCCCCAGTGCTGACAGTGCACTCTCTGGACTCACTGCAGTGCATCCCCAGTGGAGCCAGTGCACTCTCTGGACTCACTGCACTGCATCCCCAGTGGTGCCAGTGCACTCTCTGGAGTCACTGCACTGCATCCCCAGTGGTGCCAGTGCACTCTTGGACTCACTGCAGTGCATCCCCAATGGTGCCAGTGCACTCTCTGGACTCACTGCAGTGCATCACCAGTGGTGGCAGTGTACTCTCTGGACTCACTGCACTGCATCCCCAGTGGAGACAGTGCACTCTCTGTAGTCACTGCGCTGCATCCCCATTGGTTCCAGGGCACTCTCTCGACTCACTGCACTGCAACTCCAGTGGTGCCAGTGCACTCTCTGGACTCACTGCACTGCATCCCCAGTGGTGCCAGTGCACTCTCTGGAGTCACTGCACTGCATCCCCAGTGGTGCCAGAGCCCTCTGTGGACTCACTGCACTACATCCCCTGTGGGGCCAGTGCACTCTCTGGACTCACTGCAGTGCATCCCCAGTGGTGCCAGTGCACTCTCTGGACTCACCGGGGTGCATCCCCAGTGGTGCCAGTGCACTCTCTGGACTCACTGCAGTGCATCCCCAGTGGTGCCAGTGCACTCTGTGGACTCACTGCAGTGCATCCCCAGTGCTGCCAGTGCACTCTCTGGAGTCACTGCCCTGCATCCCCAGTGCTGCCAGTGCATTCTGTGGACTCACTGCAGTGCATCCCCAGTGGTGCCAGTGCACTCTCTGGACTCACTGCAGTGCATCCCCAGTGGTGCCAGTGCACTCTCTGGACTCACTGCAGTGCATCCCCAGTGGTGCTAGTGCACTCTCTGGACTCACTGCACTGCATCCCCAGTGGTGCCAGTGCACTCTCTGGACTCACTGCACTGCAACCCAGGTCGTGTCACTGGACTCTCTGGACTCACTGCAGTGCATCACCAGTGGTGCCACTGCACTCTCTGGACTCACTGCAGTGCATCCCCACTGGTGCCAGTGCACTCTCTGGACTCACTGCACTGCATCCCCAGTGGTGCCAGTGCACTCTCTGGACTCACTGCAGTGCATCCCCTTTTGTGCCAGTGCACTCTCTGGACTCACTGCACTGCATCACCAGTGGTGCCAGTGCACTCTCTGGACTCACTGCAGTGCATCCCCAGTGGTGCCAGTGCACTCTCTGGACTCACTGCAGTGCATCCCCAGTGGTGCCAGTGCACTCTCTGGACTCACTGCACTGCATTACCAGTGGTGCCAGTGCACTCTCTGCACTCACTGCACTGCATTACGAGTGTTGCCAGTGCACTCTCTGGACTCACTGCAGTGCATCCCCAGTGGTGCCAGTGCACTCTCTGGACTCACTGCACTGCATCCCCAGTGGTGCCAGTGCACTCTCTGGAGTCGCAGCACTGCATCAACGGTGGTGCCTCTGCACTCTCTGGAGTCACTGCACTGCATCCCCAGTGCTGCCAGTGCACTCTCTGGACTCACTGCAGTGCATCCCCAGTGGTGCCAGTGCACTCTCTGGATTCACTGCAGTGCATCCCCAGTGGTGCCAGTGCACTCTCTGGACTCACTGCACTTCATCCCCAGTGGTGCCAGTGCACTCTCTGGACTCACTGCATTGCATCCCCAGTGGTGCCAGTGCACTCTCTGGACTCACTGCACTGCATCCCCAGTGGTGCCACTGCACTCTCTGGACTCACTGCACTTCATCACCATTGGTGCCAGGTCACTCTCCGCACTCACTGCAGTGCATCCCCAGTGGTGCCAGTGCACTCTTTCGAGTCACTGCAGTCCATCCCCAGTGGTGCCAGTGCACTCTCTGGACTCACTGCACTTCATCCCCAGTGGTGCCAGTGCACTCTCTGGACTCACTGCACTGCATCCCCAGTGGTGCCAGTGCACTCTCTGCACTCACTGCACTGCATCCCCACTGTTCCCAGAGCACTCTCTGGACTCACTGCAGCGCATCCCCAGTGGTGCCAGTGCACTCTCTGGACTCACTGCAGTGCATCCCCAGTGGTGCCAGTGCACTCTCTGGACTCACTGCACTGCATCCCCAGTGGTGCCACTGCACTCTCTGGACTCACTGCACTGCATCACCATTGGTGCCAGTGCACTCTCTGGACTCACTGCAGTGCATCCCCAGTGGTGCCAGTGCACTCTCTGGATTCACTGCAGTGCAACCCCAGTGGTGCCAGTGCACTCTCTGGACTCACTGCAGTGCATCCCCAGTGGTGCCAGTGCACTCTCTGGACTCACTGCATTGCATCCCCAGTGGTGCCAGTGCACTCTCTGGACTCACTGCACTGCATCCCCAGTGGTGCCACTGCACTCTCTGGACTCACTGCACTTCATCACCATTGGTGCCAGGGTACTCTCCGGACTCACTGCAGTGCATCCCCAGTGGTGCCAGTGCACTCTTTCGAGTCACTGCAGTCCATCCCCAGTGGTGCCAGTGCACTCTCTGGACTCACTGCACTTCATCCCCAGTGGTGCTAGTGCACTCTCTGGACTCACTGCACTGCATCCCCAGTGGTGCCAGTGCACTCTCTGGACTCACTGCACTGCATCCCCAGTGGTACCAGTGCACTCTCTGGACTCACTGCACTGCATCCCTAATGGTGCCAGTGCACTCTCTGGACTCACCGGGGTGCATCCCCAGTGGTGCCAGTGCACTCTCTGGACTCACTGCACTGCATCCCCAGTGGTGTCAGTGCACTCTCTGGACTCACTGCAGTGCAGCCCCTGAGGTGCCAGTGTACTCTCTGGACTCACTGCACTGCATCCCCAGTGGTGCCAGTGCACTCTCTGGAATCACTGCAGTGCATCCCCTGTGGTGCCATTGCACTCTCTGGACTCACTGCACTGCATCCCCAGTGGTGCCTGTGCACTCTCTTGAGTCACAGCACTGCATCCCCAGTGGAGCCAGTGCACTCTATGGACTAACTGCACTGCATCCCCAGTGGTGCCAGTGCACTCTCTGGACTCACTGCACTGCATCCCCAGTGGTGCCAGTGCACTCTCTGGACTCACTGCACTGCATCCCCAGTGGTTCCAGTGCACTCTCTGGATCACTGCACTGCATCACCATTGGTGCCAGGGCACTCTCCGGACTCACTGCACTGCATCCCCAGTGGTGCCAGTGCACTCTTTCGAGTCACTGCACTGCATCCCCAGTGGTGCCAGTGCATTCTCTGGACTCACTGCAGTGCATCCCCATTGGTGCCAGTGCAGTCTCTGGAGTCACTGCAGTGCATCCCCAGTGGTGCCAGTGCACTCTCTGGACTCACTGCACTGCATCCCCAGTGCTGACAGTGCACTCTCTGGACTCACTGCACTGCATCCCCAGTGGTGCCAATGCACTCTCTGGACTCACTGCACTGCATCCCCAGTGCTGACAGTGCACTCTCTGGACTCACTGCACTGCATCCCCAGTGGAGCCAGTGCACTCTCTGGACTCACTGCACTGCATCCCCAGTGGTGCCAGTGCACTCTCTGGAGTCACTGCACTGCATCCCCAGCGGTGCCAGTGCACTCTCTGGACTCACTGCACTGCATCACCAGTGGTGGCAGTGTACTCTCTGGACTCACTGCACTGCATCCCCAGTGGAGACAGTGCACTCTCTGTCGTCACTGCGCTGCATCCCCATTGGTTCCAGGGCACTCTCTCGACTCACTGCACTGCAACTCCAGTGGTGCCAGTGCACTCTCTGGACTCACTGCACTGCATCCCCAGTGGTGCCAGTGCACTCTCTGGAGTCACTGCGCTGCATCCCCAGTGGTGCCAGAGCCCTCTGTGGACTCACTGCACTACATCCCCTGTGGGGCCAGTGCACTCTCTGGACTCACTGCAGTGCATCCTCAGTGGTGCCAGTGCACTCTCTGGACTCACCGGGGTGCATCCCCAGTGGTGCCAGTGCACTCTCTGGACTCACTGCAGTGCATCCCCAGTGCTGCCAGTGCACTCTCTGGAGTCACTGCCCTGCATCCCCAGTGCTGCCAGTGCATTCTGTGGACTCACTGCAGTGCATCCCCAGTGGTGCCAGTGCACTCTCTGGACTCACTGCAGTGCATCCCCAGTGGTGCCAGTGCACTCTCTGGACTCACTGCAGTGCATCCCCATTGGTGCTAGTGCACTCTCTGGACTCACTGCACTGCATCCCCAGTGGTGCCAGTGCACTCTCTGGACTCACTGCACTGCAACCCAGGTCGTGCCACTGGACTCTCTGGACTCACTGCAGTGCATCCCCAGTGGTGCCAGTGCACTCTCTGGACTCACTGCAGTGCTTCCGCACTGGTGCCAGTGCACTCTCTGCACTCACTGCACTGCATCAACAGTGGTGCCTCTGCACTCTCTGGAGTCACTGCACTGCATCCCCAGTGGTGCCAGTGCACTCTCTGGACTCACTGTAGTGCACCCCAATGGTGCCAGTGCACTCTCTGGACTCACTGCAGTGCATCCCCAGTGGTGCCAGTGCACTCTCTGGACTCACTGCAGTGCATCCCTTGTGGTGCCTTTGCACTCTCAGGACTCACTGCACTGCATCCCCAGTGGTGCCAGTGCACTCTCTGGAGTCACAGCACTGCATCCCCTGTGGTGCCTCTGCACTCTCTGGAGTCACTGCACTGCATCCCCAGTGGTGCCAGTGCACTCTCTGCACTCACTGTAGTGCATCCCCTGTGGTGCCAGTGCAATCTCTGGACTCCCTGCAGTGCATCCCCAGTGGTGCCAGTGCACTCTCTGGACTCACTGCACTGCATCCCCAGTGGTGCCAGTGCACTCTCTGGACTCACTGCACTGCATCCCCAGTGGTGCCAGTGCACTCTCTGGACTCACTGCACTGCATCAACAGTGGTGCCAGTGCACTCTCTGGACTCACTGCATTGCATCCCCAGTGGTGCCAGTGTAGTCTCTGGACTCACAGCAGTGCATCCCCAGTGGTGCCAGTGCAACTACTGGACTCACTGCAGTGTAGCTCAGTGGTGCCAGAGCACTCTCTGGACTCACTGCACTGCATCCCCAGTGTTGCCAGTGCACTCTCTGGATTCACTGCACTGCATCCCCAGTGGTGCCAGTGCACTGTCTGGACTCACTGCAGTGTATCGCCATTGGAGCTGGTGCACTCTCTGGACTCACTAAACTGCATCCCCAGTGGTGCCAGAGAACACTCTGATCTCACTGCAGTGCATCCCCAGTGGTGCCAGTGCACTGTCTGGACTCACTGCACTGCATCACCATTGGTGTCAGGGCACTCGCCGGACTCACTGCAGTGCATCCGCAGTGGTGCCAGTGCACTCTCTGGACTCACTGCACTGCATCCCCAGTGGTGCCAGTGCACTCTCTGGACTCACTGCACTAAAACCCCAGTGGTGCCAGGGCAGTCTCTGGACTCACTGCACTGCATCCCCAGTGGTGCCAGTGCACTCTCTGGACTCACTGCATTGCATCCCCAGTGGTGCCAGTGCACTCTCTGGACTCACTGCACTGCATCCCCAGTGGTGCCACTGCACTCTCTGGACTCACTGCACTTCATCACCATTGGTGCCAGGGCACTCTCCGGACTCACTGCAGTGCATCCCCAGTGGTGCAAGTGAACTCTTTCGAGTCACTGCAGTCCATCCCCAGTGGTGCCAGTGCACTCTCTGGACTCACTGCACTTCATCCCCAGTGGTGCCAGTGCACTCTCTGCACTCACTGCAGTGCATCCCCAGTGGTGCCAGTGCACTCTCTGGACTCACTGCACTGCATCCCCAGTGGTACCAGTGCACTCTCTGGACTCACTGCACTGCATCCCTAATGGTGCCAGTGCACTCTCTGGACTCACTGCAGTGCATCCCCAGTGGTGCCAGTGCACTCTCTGGACTCACTGCACTGCATCCCCAGTGGTGCCAGTGCACTCTCTGCACTCACTGCACTGCATCCCCTGTGTTCCCAGAGCACTCTCTGGACTCACCGAGTTGCATCCCCAGTGGTGCCAGTGCACTCTCTGGACTCACCGCACTGCATCCCCAGTGGTGCCAGTGCACTCTCTGGACTCACTGCAGTGCAGCCCCTGAGGTGCCAGTGTACTCTCTGGACTCACTGCACTGCATCCCCAGTGGTGCCAGTGCACTCTCTGGACTCACTGCAGTGCATCCCCATTGGTGCCAGTGCAGTCTCTGGAGTCACTGCAGTGCATCCCCAGTGGTGCCAGTGCACTCTCTGGACTCACTGCACTGCATCCCCAGTGCTGACAGTGCACTCTCTGGACTCACTGCACTGCATCCCCAGTGGTGCCAGTGCACTCTTTCGAGTCACTGCACTGCATCCCCAGTGGTGCCAGTGCATTCTCTGGACTCACTGCAGTGCATCCCCATTGGTGCCAGTGCAGTCTCTGGAGTCACTGCAGTGCATCCCCAGTGGTGCCAGTGCACTCTCTGGACTCACTGCACTGCATCCCCAGTGCTGACAGTGCACTCTCTGGACTCACTGCACTGCATTCCCAGTGGTGCCAATGCACTCTCTGGACTCACTGCACTGCATCCCCAGTGCTGACAGTGCACTCTCTGGACTCACTGCAGTGCATCCCCTTTTGTGCCAGTGCACTCTCTGGACTCACTGCACTGCATCCCCAGTGGTGCCAGTGCACTCTCTGGACTCACTGCAGTGCATCCCCAGTGGTGCCAGTGCACTCTCTGGACTCACCGAGGTGCATCCCCAGTGGTGCCAGTGCACTCTCTGGACTCACTGCACTGCATCACCAGTGGTGGCAGTGTACTCTCTGGACTCACTGCACTGCATCCCCAGTGGAGACAGTGCACTCTCTGTAGTCACTGCGCTGCATCCCCATTGGTTCCAGTGCACTCTCTGGACTCACTGCACTGCAACTCCAGTGGTGCCAGTGCACTCTCTGGACTCACTGCACTGCATCCCCAGTGGTTCCAGTGCACTCTCTGGAGTCACTGCGCTGCATCCCCAGTGGTGCCAGAGCCCTCTGTGGACTCACTGCACTACATCCCCTGTGGGGCCAGTGCACTCTCTGGACTCACTGCAGTGCATCCCCAGTGGTGCCAGTGCACTCTCTGGACTCACCGGGGTGCATCCCCAGTGGTGCCAGTGCACTCTCTGGACTCACTGCAGTGCATCCCCAGTGGTGCCAGTGCACTCTGTGGACTCACTGCAGTGCATCCCCAGTGCTGCCAGTGCACTCTCTGGAGTCACTGCCCTGCATCCCCAGTGCTGCCAGTGCATTCTGTGGACTCACTGCAGTGCATCCCCAGTGGTGCCAGTGCACTCTTTGGACTCACTGCAGTGCATCCCCAGTGGTGCCAGTGCACTCTCTGGACTCACTGCAGTGCATCCCCAGTGGTGCTAGTGCACTCTCTGGACTCACTGCACTGCATCCCCAGTGGTGCCAGTGCACTCTCTGGACTCACTGCACTGCATCCCAGGTCGTGCCACTGGACTCTCTGCACTCACTGCAGTGCATCCCCAGTGGTGCCAGTGCACTCTCTGGACTCACTGCAGTGCTTCCGCACTGGTGCCAGTGCACTCTCTGCACTCACTGCACTGCATCAACAGTGGTGCCTCTGCACTCTCTGGAGTCACTGCACTGCATCCCCAGTGGTGCCAGTGCACTCTCTGGACTCATTGTAGTGCACCCCAATGGTGCCAGTGCACTCTCTGGACTCACTGCAGTGCATCCCCATTGGTGCCAGTGCACTCTCTGGACTCACTGCAGTGCATCCCTTGTGGTGCCTTTGCACTCTCAGGACTCACTGCACTGCATCCCCAGTGGTGCCAGTGCACTCTCTGGAGTCACAGCACTGCATCCCCTGTGGTGCCTCTGCACTCTCTGGAGTCACTGCACTGCATCCCCAGTGGTGCCAGTGCACTCTCTGGACTCACTGTAGTGCATCCCCTGTGGTGCCAGTGCAATCTCTGGACTCCCTGCAGTGCATCCCCAGTAGTGCCAGTGCACTCTCTGGACTCACTGCACTGCATCCCCAGTGGTGCCAGTGCACTCTCTGGACTCACTGCACTGCATCCCCAGTGGTGCCAGTGCACTCTCTGGACTCACTGCACTGCATCAACAGTGGTGCCAGTGCACTCTCTGCACTCACTGCATTGCATCCCCAGTGGTTCCAGTGTAGTCTCTGGTCTCACAGCAGTGCATCCCCAGTGGTGCCAGTGCAACTACTGGACTCACTGCAGTGTAGCTCAGTGGTGCCAGAGCACTCTCTGGACTCCGTGCACTGCATCCCCAGTGGTGCCAGTGCACTCTCTGGATTCACTGCACTGCATCCCCAGTGGTGCCAGTGCACTGTCTGGACTCACTGCAGTGTATCGCCATTGGAGCCGGTGCACTCTCTGGACTCACTAAACTGCATCCCCAGTGGTGCCAGAGAACACTCTGATCTCACTGCAGTGCATCCCCAGTGGTGCCAGTGCACTGTCTGGACTCACTGCATCCCCAGTGGTGCCAGTGCACTATCTGGACTCACTGCACTAAAACCCCAGTGGTGCCAGGGCAGTCTCTGGACTCACTGCACTGCATCCCCAGTGGTGCCAGTGCACTCTCTGGACTCACTGCACTGCATCCGCTGTGGTGCCAGTACACTCTCTGGACTCACTGCAGTGCATCCCCAGTGGTGCCAGTGTACTCTCTGGACTCACTGCACTGCATCACCAGCGGTGCCAGTGCACTCTTTGGTCTCACTGCAGTGCATCCCCAGTGGTGCCAGTGCACTCTCTGGAGTCACTGCAGTGCATCCCTTTTGTGCCAGTGCACTCTCTGGACTCACTGCACTGCATCCCCAGAAGTGCCAGTGCACTCTCTGGACTCACTGCACTGCATCCCCAGTGGTTCCATTGCACTCTCTGGACTCACTGCAGTGCATCCCCAGTGGTGCCAGGGCACTCTCTGCAGACAATGCAGTGCATCCCCAAAGGTGACTGTGCACTCTCTGGACTCACTGTACTGCTCGAGCCGCGGCAGCCGCTCCAGCCGCGTTAACCCCTCCATCCTCGGCAGCCGCTCCAGCCGCTCCAGCCGTGGCAGCCGCGGCAGCCGGTCCAGCCGCGGCAGGCTCTCCATCCGCGGCATACGCGGCAGACGCTCCAGCCGCTCCAGCCGCGGCAGCCGCACCACTCGGTAGCGGCTTTCGCGGCTGCCGCCGCTGGAGCGGCTGCCGCGGCTGCCGCGGCTGGAGCGGCTGCCGCGGCTGGAGCGGCTGCGGCGGCTGGAGCGTCTAGAGCGTCTGTCGCGGCTGGAGGGGCTACCGCGGCTGGAGCGGCTGAGGCGGCTGGAGCGGATGCCGCGGCTGGAGCAGTGCAGTGAGTCCAGAGAGTCAACTGGCACCACTGAGGATGCAGTACAGTGAGTCCAGAGAGTGCACTGGCACCACAGGGGATGCACTGCAGTTACTCCAGAGAGTGCACTGGAACCACTGGGGATGCAGTTCAGTGAGTCCAGAGAGTGCACTGGCACCAACGGGGATTCAGATACATTCTCAATTCAGTGAGATCCCCAGTGGTGCCAGTTCACTCTCTGGACTCACTGCAGTGCATCCCCAGAAGTGCCAGTGGCTCTCTGGACTCATTGCACTGCATCACCTGTGGTGCCAGTGCACTCTGTGGACTCACTGCACTGCATCCCCAGTGGTGCCAGTGCACTCTCTGGACTCACTGCAGTGCATCCCCAGTGGTGCCAGTGCACTCTCTGGCCTCACTGCACTGCATCCCCAGTGGTGCCAGTGCACTCTCTAGAGTCACTGAAGTGCATCCCCAGTGGAGCCAGTGCTCTCTGTGGACTCACTGCACTGCATCCCCAGTGGTGCCAGTGCACTCTCTGGTCTCACTGCACTGCATCCCCAAGGTGCCAGTGCACTCTCTGGACTCACTGCACTGCATCCCCAGTGGTGACAGTGCAATCTCTGGACTCACTGCAGTGCATCCCAAGTGGTGCCAGTGCACTCTCTGGACTCACTGCAGTGCATCCCCAGTGGTGCCAGGGCTCTCTCTGCAGACAATGCAGTGCATCCCCAAAGGTGACTGTGCACTCTCTGGACTCACTGTACTGCTCGAGCCGCGGCAACCGCTCCAGCCGCGTTAGCCACTCCAGCCTCGGCAGGCGCTCCTGCCGCTCCAGCCGCGGCAGCCGCGGCAGCCGGTCCAGCCGCGGCAGCCGCTCCATCCGCGGCATACGCGGCAGACGCTCCAGCCGCTCCAGACGCGGCAGCCGCGGCAACCGCGGCAGGCGCTCCAGCCGCGGCAGCCGCTCCAGCCGCGGCAGCCGCTCCAGCCGCGGCAGACGCGGCAGCCGCTCCAGCCGTGGCAGCCGCTCCACTCGGTAGCGGCTTTAGCGGCTGCCGCGGCTGGACCGGCTGCCGCGGCTGCCGCGGCTGGAGCGGCTGCCGAGGCTGGAGGGGCTACCGCGGCTGGAGCGGCTCTCCCGGCTCGAGCAATACAGTGAGTCCAGAGAGTGCACTGTCACCTTTGGGGATGCACTGCATTGTCTGCAGAGAGTGCACTGGCACCACTGGGGATGCACTGCAGTGAGTCCAGAGAGTGCACTGGCACCACTGGTGATGTAGTGCAGTGAGTCCAGAGAGTGCACTGGCACCACTTGGGATGCAGTGCAGTGAGTCCAGAGAGTGCACTGGCACCAGTGGCGATGCACACCGGTGAGTAAAGAGAATGCACTGGCACCATTGGGGTTGCACTGCAGTGAGTCCAGAGAGTGCACTGGCACCACTGGGGATGCAGTGCAGTGAGTCCAGAGAGTGCACTGGCACCTTGGGGATGCAGTGCACGGAGTCCAGAGAGTACACTGGCACCACTGGGGATGCAGTGCAGTGAGTCCAGAGAGTGCACTGGCACCACTGGGGATGCAGTGCAGTGAGTCCAGAGAGTGCACTGGCACCACTGGGGATGCACTGCCGTGAGTGCAGAGAGTGCACTGGCACGGCTGCGTTTGCACCCCGGTGTTTTCAGAGAGTGCAGTGGCACCACTGGTGATGCAGTGCAGTGAGTCCAGAGAGTGCACTGGCACCACTGGGGATGCAGTGCAGTGAGTCCAGAGAGTGCACTGGCACCTTGGGGATGCAGTGCAGTGAGTCCAGAGAGTGCACTGGCACCACTGGGGATGCAGTGCAGTGAGTCCACAGAGTGCACTGGCACCACTGGGGATGCACTGCAGTGAGTCCAGAGAGTGCACTGGCACCACTGGGGATGCAGTGCAGTGAGTCCAGAGAGTGCACTGGCACCACTGGGGTTGCAGTGCAGTGAGTCCAGAGAGTGCTCTGGCACCACTGGGGATGCAGTGAAGTGAGTCCAGAGAGCCACTGGCACCACTGGGGATGCACTGCAGTGAGACCAGAGAGTGCACTGGCACCACTGGGGATGCAGTGCAGTGAGTCCAGAGAGTGCACTGGCACCACTGGGGATGCAGTGCAGTGAGTCCAGAGAGTACACTGGCACCACTGTGGATGCCCTGCAGTGAGTCCAGAGAGTGCACTGGCACCACTGGTGATGCAGTGCAATGAGTCCAGAGAGCCTCTGGCACCACTGGGGATGCACTGCAGTGAGACCAGAGAGTGCACTGGCACCACTGGGGATGCAGTGCAGTGAGTCCTGAGAGTGCACTGGCACCACTGGGGATGCAGTGCAGTGAGTGCAGAGAGTGCACTGGCACCACTGGGGATGCAGTGCAGTGAGTCCAGAGAGTGCATTGGCACCACTGGGGATGCACTGCAGTGACTCCAGAGAGTGCACTGGCACCACTGGGGATGCACTGCAGTGACTCCAGAGAGTGCACTGGCACCACTGGGGATGCACTGCAGTGAGTCCAGATGTTAGCCTAGCAACCACATAATCACCAAGTGATTATATGAAGGTGCTTTATTCAGCGCTGGAAGCCGGGGCAGGTGATCAAATCTGGCTTCAAGTCCCGTTACTTCCCAGCCGTTATTTATACATACAATATTGCGTCAGGTATACATATTCTTTACAGGTTGCAACAGCAGCCTCGCTTTTCATTCTAATTAGCTCCCCTACCCTTTGCACATGCGTGGCGCACTCTGGTGGTCGTCCAGGTGGTCGTCCAGATGAAGTAAGGAGTCTTCCTCTCCGCTAAACCTTTCACCTTTCTTACTCGACGCATGCTCCCTCCGTTTCTTGGTTCTGCTTCAACTCATTTCATTATTTCCAGGCCCTTATCTAAGGTCAGGTTGTACCTGTTCCCTCCCAAGGTTCCCCTTCAATGACTCTTTTGATTGTTCAATGTACTCCCTAAGTATCCAGTATACATAGATTAATTGATAATGTAAGTACATTTGGCAATGCTTAATTATACTGTAGGTCCCATTACCTAAGAGACATTAGTAAAATATCCATTCGATTCTCCCCAACACTAACACAGAGACTGCACTGGCACCACTGGGGATGCAGCGCAGTGACTCCTGAGAGTGCACTGGCACCACTGTTGATGCAGTGCAGTGAGTCCAGAGAGTGCACTGGCACCACTGGGGATGCAGTGCCGTGAGTCCAGAGAGTGCTATGGCACCACTGGGGATGCACTGCAATGAGTCCAGAGAGTGCACTGGCACCAATGGCAACGCAGTGCAGTGAGTCCAGAGAGTGCCTTGGCACCACAGGGGATGCAGTGCAGTGAGTCCAGAGAGTGCACTAGCACCACTGGGGATGCACTGCAGTGAGTCCAGAGAGTTCACTGGCACCACTGGGGATGTAGTGCAGTGAGTCCAGAGAGTGCACTGGCACCAATGGGGATGCAGTGCAGTGAATCCAGAGAGTACAGTGGCACCACTGGGGATGCAGTGCAGTGAGTCCAAAGAGTGCACTGGCACCATTGGGGATGCACTGCAGTGAGTCCAGAGACTTCACAGGCACCACTGGGGATGCACTGCAGTGAGTCCAGAGAGTGCCCTGGCACCACTGGGAATGCAGTGAGTCCAGAGAGTGCACTGGCACCACTGGGGATGCAGTGCAGTGAGTCCAGAGAGTGCACTGGCACCACTGGGGATGCACCCCGGCAAGTCCAGAGAGTGCACTGGCACCACTGGGGATGCAGTGCAGTGAGTCCAGAGAGTGCACTGGCACCACTGGGGATGCACTGCAGTGAGTCCAGAGAGTGCACTGGCACCACTGGGGATGCACTGCCGTGAGTCCAGAGATTGCACTGGCACCACTGGGGATGCAGTGCAGTGAGTCCAAAGAGTGCACTGGCACCACTGGGGATGCAGTGCAGTGAGTAAAGAGAGTGTACTGGCACCACTGGGGATGCAGTGCAGTGAGTCCAGAGAGTGCACTGGCACCACTGGGGATGGACTGCAGTGAGTCCAGAGAGTGCACAGGCACCACTGGGGATGCAGTACAGTGAGTCCAGAGAGTGCACTGGCACCACTGGGGATGCAGTGCAGTGAGTCCAGAGAGTGCACTGGCACCACTGGGGATGCACTGCAGTGAGTCCAGAGAGTGCACTGGCACCACTGGGATGCAGTGCAGTGAGTCCAGAGAGTGCACTGGCACCACTGGGGATGCACTGCAGTGAGTCCAGAGAGTGCACTGGCACCACAGGGGATGCATTGCAGTGAGTCCAGAGAGTGCACTGGCACCACTGGGATGCAGTGCAGTGAGTCCAGAGAGTGCACTGGCACCACTGGGATGCAGTGCACTGAGTCCACAGAGTGCACTGGCACCACAGGGGATACACTGCAGTGAGTCCAGAGAGTGCACTGGCACCACTGGGGATGCACTGCCGTGAGCGCAGAGAGTGCACTGGCACCGCTGCGTTTGCACCCCGGTGTTTTCAGAGAGTGCAGTGGCACCACTGGGGATGCAGTGCACTGAGTCCAGAGAGTGCACTGGCACCACTGGGGATGCAGTGCAGTGAGTCCAGAGACTTCACAGGCACCACTGGTGATGCAGTGCAGTGAGTCCAGAGAGTGCACTGGCACCACTGGGGATGCAGTGCAGTGAGTCCTGAGAGTGCAATGGCACCACAGGGGATGCACTGCAGTGAGTCCAGAGAGTGCACTGGAACCACGGGGGATGCAATGCAGTGAGTCCAGAGAGTGCACTGGCACCACTGGGGATGCAGTGCAGTGAGTCCAGAGAGTGCACTGGCACCAACGGGGATGCAGTGCAGTGAGTCCAGAGAGTGCACTGGCACCACTGGGGATGCAGTGCAGTGAGTCCAGAGAGTGCACTGGCACCAGTGGGGATGCAGTGCAGTGAGTCCAGAGAGTGCACTGGTACCACTGGGGATGCAGTGCAGTGAGTCCAGAGAGTGCACTGGCACCACTGGGGATGCAGTGCAATGAGTCCAGAGAGTGCACTGGCACCACTGGGGATGCAGTGCAGTGAGACCACAGATTGCAGTGGCACCACTGGGAATGGAGTGCAGCGAGTCCAGAGAGGGCACTGGTACGATTGGGGATGCAGTGCAGTGAGTCCAGAGAGTGCACTGGCACCACGGGGGATGCAATGCAATGAGTCCTGAGAGTGCACTGGCACCAATAGGATGCAGCGCAGTGAGTCCAGAGAGTGCACTGGCACCACTGGGGATGCAGTGCAGTGAGTCCAGAGAGTTCACTGGCACCACTGGGGATGCAGTGCAGTGAGTCCAGAGAGTGCACTGGCACCACTGGGGATGCACTCGAGTGAGTCCAGAGAGTGCACTGGCACCACTGGGGATGCAGTGCAGTGAGTCCACAGAGTGCACTGGCACCACTGGGGATGCACTGCAGTGAGTCCAGAGAGTGCACTGGCACCACTGGGGATGCAGTGCAGTGAGTCCAGAGAGTGCACTGGCACCACTGGGGTTGCAGTGCAGTGAGTCTAGAGAGTGCACTGGCACCACTGGGGATGCAGTGAAGTGAGTCCAGAGAGCCACTGGCACCACTGGGGATGCACTGCAGTGAGACCAGAGAGTGCACTGGCACCACTGGGGATGCAGTGCAGTGAGTCCAGAGAGTGCACTGGCACCACTGGGGATGCAGTGCAGTGAGTCCAGAGAGTACACTGGCACCACTGTGGATGCCCTGCAGTGAGTCCAGAGAGTGCACTGGCACCACTGGTGATGCAGTGCAATGAGTCCAGAGAGCCTCTGGCACCACTGGGGATGCACTGCAGTGAGACCAGAGAGTGCACTGGCACCACTGGGGATGCAGTGCAGTGAGTCCTGAGAGTGCACTGGCACCACTGGGGATGCACTGCAGTGAGTGCAGAGAGTGCACTGGCCCCAACTGGAGTTGCACTGCTCTGAGTCCTGAGATTGCACTGGCACCACTGGGGATGCACTGCAGAGAGTCCAGAGATTTCACAGGCACTACTGGGGATTCAGTTCAGTGAGTCCAGAGAGTGAACTGGCACCATTGGGGAAGTAGTGCAGTGAGTCCAGAGTGCACTGGCACCACTGGGGATGCACCCCGGCAAGTCCAGAGAGTGCACTGGCACCACTGGGGATGCAGTGCAGTGAGTCCAGAGAGTGCACTGGCACCACTGGGGATGCAGTGCAGTGAGTCCAGAAGTGCACTGGCACCAATGGGGATGCAGTGCAGTGAGTCTAGAGAGTGCACTGGTACCACTGGGGATGCACTGCAGTGAGTCCAGAGAGTGCACTGGCACCACTGGGGATGCAGTGCAGTGAGACCAGAGGTTGCAGTGGCACCACTGGTGATGCAGTGCAGTGAGTCCAGAGAGTGCTCTGGCACCTTGGGGATGCTGTGCAGTGAGTCCAGAGAGTGCACTGGCACCACTGGGATGCAGTGCAGTGAGTCCAGAGAGTGCACTGGCACCACTGGGGATGCACTGCAGTGTGTCCAGAGAGTGCACTGGCACCACTGGCGATGCACCCCGGCAAGTCCAGAGAGTGCACTGGCACCACTGTGGATGCACTGCAGTGAGTCCAGAGAGTGCACTGGCACCACTGGGGATGCAGTGCAGTGAGTCCAGAGAGTGCACTGGCACCACTGCGGATGCAATGCAGTGAGTCCAGAGAGTTCACTGGCACCGCTGGGGATGCACTGCACTGAGTCCAGAGAGTGCACTGGCACCACTGGGGATGCACTGCAGTGAGTCCAGAGAGTGCATTGGCACCACTGGGGATGCACTGCAGTGACTCCAGAGAGTGCACTGGCACCACTGGGGATGCACTTTAGTGAGTCCAGATGTTAGCCTAGCAACCACATAATCACCAAGTGATTATATGAAGGTGCTTTATTCAGCGCTGGAAGCCGGGGCAGGTGATCAAATCTGGCTTCAAGTCCCGTTACTTCCCAGCCGTTATTTATACATACAATATTGCGTCAGGTATACATATTCTTTACAGGTTGCAACAGCAGCCTCGCTTTTCATTCTAATTAGCTCCCCTACCCTTTGCACATGCGTGGCGCACTCTGGTGGTCGTCCAGGTGGTCGTCCAGATGAAGTAAGGAGTCTTCCTCTCCGCTAAACCTTTCACCTTTCTTACTCGACGCATGCTCCCTCCGTTTCTTGGTTCTGCTTCAACTCATTTCATTATTTCCAGGCCCTTATCTAAGGTCAGGTTGTACCTGTTCCCTCCCAAGGTTCCCCTTCAATGACTCTTTTGATTGTTCAATGTACTCCCTAAGTATCCAGTATACATAGATTAATTGATAATGTAAGTACATTTGGCAATGCTTAATTATACTGTAGGTCCCATTACCTAAGAGACATTAGTAAAATATCCGTTCGATTCTCCCCAACACTAACACAGAGACTGCACTGGCACCACTGGGGATGCAGCACAGTGACTCCTGAGAGTGCACTGGCACCACTGTTGATGCAGTGCAGTGAGTCCAGAGAGTGCACTGGCACCACTGGGGATGCAGTGCCGTGAGTCCAGAGAGTGCATTGGCACCACTGGGGATGCACTGCAATGAGTCCAGAGAGTGCACTGGCACCAATGGCAACGCAGTGCAGTGAGTCAAGAGAGTGCCTTGGCACCACAGGGGATGCAGTGCAGTGAGTCCAGAGAGTGCACTAGCACCACTGGGGATGCACTGCAGTGAGTCCAGAGAGTTCACTGGCACCACTGGGGATGTAGTGCAGTGAGTCCAGAGAGTGCACTGGCACCAATGGGGATGCAGTGCAGTGAATCCAGAGAGTACAGTGGCACCACTGGGGATGCAGTGCATGAGTCCAGAGAGTGCACTGGCACCACTGGGGATGCAGTGCAGTGAGTCCAGAGACTTCACAGGCACCACTGGGGATGCACTGCAGTGAGTCCAGAGAGTGCCCTGGCACCACTGGGAATGCAGTGAGTCCAGAGAGTGCACTGGCACCACTGGGGATGCAGTGCAGTGAGTCCAGAGAGTGCACTGGCACCACTGGGGATGCACCCCGGCAAGTCCAGAGAGTGCACTGGCACCACTGGGGATGCAGTGCAGTGAGTCCAGAGAGTGCACTGGCACCAGTGGGGATGCACTGCAGTGAGTCCAGAGATTGCACTGGCACCACTGGGGATGCAGTGCAGTGAGTCCAGAGAGTGCACTGGCACCACTGGGGATGCAGTGCAGTGAGTCCAAAGAGTGCACTGGCACCACTGGGGATGCAGTGCAGTGAGTAAAGAGAGTGTACTGGCACCACTGGGGATGCAGTGCAGTGAGTCCAGAGAGTGCACTGGCACCACTGGGGATGCACTGCAGTGAGTCCAGAGAGTGCACTGGCACCACTGGGGATGCAGTGCAGTGAGTCCAGAGAGTGCACTGGCACCACTGGGGATGCACTGCAGTGACTCCAGAGAGTGCACTGGCACCACTGGGGATGCACTGCAGTGAGTCCAGAGAGTGCACTGGCACCACTGGGATGCAGTGCAGTGAGTCCAGAGAGTGCACTGGCACCACTGGGGATGCACTGCAGTGAGTCCAGAGAGTGCACTGGCACCACAGGGGATGCATTGCAGTGAGTCCAGAGAGTGCACTGGCACCACTGGGATGCAGTGCAGTGAGTCCAGAGAGTGCACTGGCACCACTGGGATGCAGTGCACTGAGTCCACAGAGTGCACTGGCACCACAGGGGATACACTGCAGTGAGTCCAGAGAGTGCACTGGAACCACTGGGGATGCAATGCAGTGAGTCCAGAGAGTGCACTGGCACCACTGGGGATGCACTGCAGTGAGTCCAGAGAGTGCACTGGCACCAACTGGAGCTGCACTGCTGTGAGTCCTGAGATTGCACTGGCACCACTGGGATGCACTGCAGTGAGTCCAGAGACTTCACAGGCACCACTGGGGATGCAGTACAGTGAGTCCAGAGAGTGCACTGGCACCGCTGGGGATTCAGTTCCTTGAGTCTAGAGAGTGAACTGGCACCACTGGGGATGTAGAGCAGTGATTCCAGAGAGTGCACTGGCACCTCTGGGGATGCACCCCGGTGACTCCAGAGAGTGCACTGGCACCACTGGGGATGCACCCCGGAAGTCCAGAGAGTGCACTGTCACCAACGGGGATGCAGTGCAGTGAGTCCAGAGAGTGCACTGGCACCACTGGGGATGCAGTGCAGTGAGTCCAGAGAGTGCACTGGCACCAGTGGGGATGCAGTGCAGTGAGTCCAGAGAGTGCACTGGCACCACTGGGGATGCAGTGCAATGAGTCCAGAGATTGCACTGGCACCACTGGGGATGCAGTGCAGTGAGACCACAGATTGCAGTGGCACCACTGGGAATGGAGTGCAGCGAGTCCAGAGAGGGCACTGGTACGATTGGGGATGCAGTGCAGTGAGTCCAGAGAGTGCACTGGCACCACTGGGGATGCAATGCAATGAGTCCTGAGAGTGCACTGGCACCACTGGGGATGAACTCGGGTGAGTCCAGAGAGTGCACTGGTACCACTGGGGATGCACTCGGGTGAGTCCAGAGAGTGCACTGGCACCACAGGGGATGCAGTGCAGTGAGTCCAGAGAGTGCACTGGCACCACTGGGGATGCAACCCCGTGAGTCCAGAGAGTGCACTCTCTGGACTCACTGACGTGCATCCCCAGTGCACTGGCACTACTGGGGATGCACCCCGGCAAGTCCAGAGAGTGCACTCTCTGGACTCACTGACGTGCATCCCCAGTGCACTGGCACCACTGGGGATGCACCCCGGCAAGTCCAGAGAGTGCACTCTCTGGACTCACTGACGTGCATCCCCAGTGGTGCCATTGCACTCTCTGGACTCACTGCTCCCCAAACCCAGTGGTGCCAGTGCACTCACTGGACTCACTGCAGTGCATCCCCAGTGGTGCCAGTGCACTCACTGGACTCACTGTACTGCATCCCCAGTGGTGCCAGTGCACTCTCTGGACTCACTGCAGTGCATCCCCAGTGGTGCCAGTGCACTCTCTGGACTCACTGTACTGCATCCCCAGTGGTGCCAGTGCACTCTCTGGACTCACTGCACTGCATCGCCAGTGGTGCCAGTGCACTCTCTGGACTCACTGCACTGCATCCCCAGTGGTGCCAGTGCACTCTCTGGACTCAGTGCAGTGCATCCCCAGTGGTGCCAGTGCACTCTCTGGACCCACTGCAGTGCATCCCCACTGGTGCCAGTGCACTCTCTGGACTCACTGCACTGCATCCCCAGTGGTGCCAGTGCATTCTCTGGAGTCACTGCACTGCATCCCCAGAAGTGCCAGTGCACTCTCTGGAGTCACTGCACTGCATCCCCAGTGGTGCCAGTGCACTCTCTGGACTCACTGCACCGCATCAACAGTGGTGCCAGTGTACTCTCTGGACTCACTGCAGTGCATCCCCAAGGTGCCAGTGCACTCTCTGGACTCAGTGCACTGCATCCCCTGTGGTGCCAGTGCGCTCTCTGGAGTCACTGCAGTGCATCCCCAGTGGAGCCAGTGCACTCTCTGGACTCACTGCACTGCATCCCCAGTGGTGCCAGTGCACTCTCTGGAATCACTGCAGTGCATCCCCTGTGGTGCCAGTGCACTCTCTGTACTCACTGCACTGCATCACCTGTGGTGCCAGTGCACTCTCTGGACTCATTGCACTGCATCCCCAGTGGTGCCAGTGCACTCTCTGAACTCACCGCACTGCATCCCCAGTGGTGTCAGTGCACTCTCTGGACTCACTGCACTGCATCCCCAGTGGTGCCAGTGCAGTCTCTGGACTCACCGCATTGCATCCCCAGTGGTGCCAGTGCACTCTCTGGACTCACTGCACTGCATCCCCAGTGGTGCCAGTGCACTCTCTGGACTCACTGCACTGCATCCTCAGTGGTGCCAGTGCACTCTCTGGACTCACTGCACTGCATCCCCAGTGGTGACAGTGCACTCTCTGGAATCACTGCAGTGCATCACCTGTGGTGCCATTGCACTCTCTGGACTCACTGCGCTGCATCCCAAGTGGTGCCAGTGCACTCTCTGGACTCACTGCAGTGCATCCCCAGTGCTGCCAGTGCACTCTCTGGACTCACTGCACTGCATCCCCAGTGGTGCAAATGCACTCTCTGCACTCACTGCACTCCATCCCCACTGGTGCCAGTCCACTCTCTGGACTCACTGCACTGCATCCCCAGTGGTGCCAGTGCACTCTCTGGACTCATGCACTGCATACCCAGTGGTGCCAGTGCACTCTTTGGACTCACTGCACTGCATGAACAGTGGTGCCAGTGCACTCTCTGGAGTCACTGCACTGCATCCCCAGTGGTGCCAGTGCACTCTCTGGACTCACTGCAATGCATCCCCAGTGGTGCCAGTGCACTCTCTGGAGTCACTGCAGTGTATCCCCAGTGGTGCCAGTGCACTCTCTGGACTCACTCCACTGCATCCCCAGTGGAGCCAGTGCACTCTCTGGACTCACTGCATTGCATCCCCAGTGGTGCCAGTGCACTCTCTGGAGTCACTGCACTGCATCCCCAGTGGTGCCACTGCCCTCTCTGGACTCACTGCACTGCATCACCATTGGTGCCAGGGCACTCTCCGGACTCACTGCAGTGCATCCGCAGTCGTGCCAGTGCACTCTTTCGAGTCACTGCAGTGCATCCCCAGTGGTGCCAGTGCACTCTCTGGACTCACTGCACTGCATCCCCAGTGGTGCCACTGCACTCTCTGGACTCACTGCAGTGCATCCCCAGTGGTGCCAGTGCATTCTCTGGACTCACAGCACTGCATCCCCAGTGGTGCCAGTGCACTCTCTGGAGTCACAGCACTGCATCAACAGTGGTGCCTCTGCACTCTCTGGAGTCACTGCACTGCATCCCCAGTGGTGCCAGTGCACTCTCTGGACTCACTGCAGTGCATCCCCAGTGGTGCCAGTGCACTCTCTGGACTCACTGCAGTGCATCTCAAGTGGTGCCAGTGCACTCTCTGGACTCACTGCACTGCATCCCCAGTGGTGCCAGTGCACTCTCCGGAATCACTGCAGTGCATCCCCAGTGGTGCCAGTGCACTCTCTGGACTCACTGCACTGCATCCACAGTGGTGCCAGTGCACTCTCTGGACTCACTGCATTGCATCCCCAGTGGTGCCAGTGCACTCTCTGGACTCACTGCACTGCATCCCCAGTGGTGCCAGTGCACTCTCTGGACTCACTGCAGTGCATCCCCAGTGGTGCCAGTGCACTCTCTGCCCTCACTGCACTGCATCCCCAGTGGTGCCAGTGCAATCTCTGGGCTCACCGGGGTGCATCCCCAGTGGTGCCAGTGCACTCTCTGGACTCACTGCACTGCATCCCGAAGGTGCCAGTGCACTCTCTGGACTCAACTGCACTGCATCCCCAGTGCTGCCAGTGCACTCTCTGGACTCACTGCAGTGCATCCCCAGTGGTGCCAGTGCACTCTCTGGACTCACTGCACTGCATCCCCAGTGGTGCCAGTGCACTCTCTGGACTCACTGCACTTCATCCCCAGTGGTGCCAGTGCACTCTCTGGACTCACTGCATTGCATCCCCAGTGGTGCCAGTGCACTCTCTGGACTCACTGCACTGCATCACCATTGGTGCCAGGGCACTCTCCGGACTCACTGCAGTGCATCCGCAGTGGTGCCAGTGCACTCTTTCGAGTCACTGCAGTGCATCCCCAGTGGTGCCAGTGCACTCTCTGGACTCACTGCAGTGCATCCCCAGTGGTGCCAGTGCACTCTCTGGACTCACTGCAGTGCATCCCCAGTGGTGCCAGTGCATTCTCTGGACTCACAGCACTGCATCCCCAGTGGTGCCAGTGCACTCTCTGGAGTCACAGCACTGCATCAACAGTGGTGCCTCTGCACTCTCTGGAGTCACTGCACTGCATCCCCAGTGGTGCCAGTGCACTCTCTGGACTCACTGCAGTGCATTCCCAGTGGTGCCAGTGCACTCTCTGGACTCACTGCAGTGCATCTCAAGTGGTGCCAGTGCACTCTCTGGACTCACTGCACTGCGTCCCCAGTGGTGCCAGTGCACTCTCCGGAATCACTGCAGTGCATCCCCAGTGGTGCCAGTGCACTCTCTGGACTCACTGCACTGCATCCCCAGTGGTGGCAGTGCACTCTCTGGACTCACTGCATTGCATCCCCAGTGGTGCCAGTGCACTCTCTGGACTCACTGCACTGCATCCCCAGTGGTGCCAGTGCACTCTCTGGACTCACTGCAGTGCATCCCCAGTGGTGCCAGTGCACTCTCTGCCCTCACTGCACTGCATCCCCAGTGGTGCCAGTGCAATCTCTGGGCTCACGGGGGTGCATCCCCAGTGGTGCCAGTGCACTCTCTGGACTCACTGCACTGCATCCCGAAGGTGCCAGTGCACTCTCTGGACTCAACTGCACTGCATCCCCAGTGCTGCCAGTGCACTCTCTGGACTCACTGCAGTGCATCCCCAGTGGTGCCAGTGCACTCTCTGGACTCACTGCACTGCATCCCCAGTGGTGCCAGTGCACTCTCTGGACTCACTGCACTTCATCCCCAGTGGTGCCAGTGCACTCTCTGGACTCACTGCATTGCATCCCCAGTGGTGCCAGTGCACTCTCTGGACTCACTGCACTGCATCCCCAGTGGTGTCACTGCACTCTCTGGACTCACTGCACTGCATCACCATTGGTGCCAGGGCACTCTCCGGACTCACTGCAGTGCATCCGCAGTGGTGCCAGTGCACTCTTTCGAGTCACTGCAGTGCATCCCCAGTGGTGCCAGTGCACTCTCTGGACTAACTGCACTGCATCCCCAGTGGTGCCAGTGCACTCTCTGGACTCACTGCAGTGCATCCCCAGTGGTGCCAGTGCACTCTCTGGACTCACTGCACTGCATCCCCAGTGGTGCCAGTGCACTCTCTGGACTCACTGCATTGCATCCCCAGTGGTGCCAGTGCACTCTCTGGACTCACTGCACTGCCTCCCCAGTGGTGCCACTGCACTCTCTGGACTCACTGCACTGCATCACCATTGGTGCCAGTGCACTCTCCGGACTCACTGCAGTGCATCCGCAGTGGTGCCAGTGCACTCTTTTGAGTCACTGCAGTGCATCCCCAGTGGTGCCAGTGCACTCTCTGGACTCACTGAAGTGCATCCCCAGTGGTGCCAGTGCACTCTCTGCACTCACTGCACTGCATCACCAGTGGTGCCAGTGCACTCTCTGGACTCACTGCAGTGCATCCCCAGTGGTGCCAGTGCACTCTCTGGACTCACTGCACTGCATCCCCAGTGGTGCCAGTGCACTCTCTGGAGTCGCAGCACTGCATCAACAGTGGTGCCTCTGCACTCTCTAGAGTCACTGCACTGCATCCCCAGTGCTGCCAGTGCACTCTCTGGACTCACTGCAGTGCATCCCCAGTGGTGTCAGTGCACTCTCTGGACTCACTGCAGTGCATCCCCAGTGGTGCCAGTGCACTCTCTGGACTCACTGCACTGCATCCCCAGTGGTGCCAGTGCACTCTCTGGTCTCACTGCACTTCATCCCCAGTGGTGCCAGTGCACTCTCTGGACTCACTGCAGTGCATCCCCTTTTCTGCCAGTGCACTCTCTGGACTCACTGCAGTGCATCCCCAGTGGTGCCACTGCACTCTCTGCACTCACTGCACTGCATCCCCAGTTTTCCCAGAGCACTCTCTGGACTCACTGCAGTGCATCCCCAGTGGTGCCAGTGCACTCTCTGGACTCACTGCAGTGCATCCCCAGTGGTGCCAGTGCACTCTCTGGACTCACTGCACTGCATCCCCAGTGGTGCCACTGCACTCTCTGGACTCACTGCACTGCATCACCATTGGTGCCAGGGCACTCTCCAGACTCACTGCAGTGCATCCGCAATGGTGCCAGTGCACTCTTTCGAGTCACTGCACCACATCCCCATTAGTGCCAGTGCATTCTCTGGACTCATTGCAGTGCATCCCCAGTGGTGCCAGTGCACTCTCTGGACTCACTGCACTGCATCCCCAGTGGTGCCAGTGCACTCTCTGGACTCACTGCACTGCATCCCCAGTGCTGACAGTGCACTCTCTTGAGTCACTGCACTGCATCCCCAGTGCTGCCAGTGCACTCTCTGGACTCACTGCAGTGCATCCCCAGTGGTGCCAGTGCACTCTCTGGACTAACTGCACTGCATCCCCAGTAGTGCCAGTGCACTCTCCGGACTCACTGCACTGCATCCCCAGTGGTGCCAGTGCACTCTCTGGACTCACTACACTGCATCCCCAGTGGTGCCAGTGCACTCTCTGCACTCACTGCACTGCATCCCCGGTGTTCACAGAGCACTCTCTGGACTCACTGCACTGCATCCCCAGTGGTGCCAGTGCACTCTCTGGACTCACCGCACTGCATCCCCAGTGGTGCCAGTGCACTCTCTGGACTCACTGCACTGCATCCCCAGTGGTGCCAGTGCACTCTCTGGACTCACTGCACTGCATCCCCAGTGGTTCCAGTGCACTCTCTGGATCACTGCACTGCATCACCATTGGTGCCAGGGCACTCTCCGGACTCACTGCAGTGCATCCACAGTGGTGCCAGTGCACTCTTTCGAGTCACTGCAGTCCATCCCCAGTGGTGCCAGTGCATTCTCTGGACTCACTGCACTGCATCCCCATTGGTGCCAGTGCAGTCTCTGGACTCACTGCAGTGCATCCCCAGTGGTGCCAGTGCACTCTCTGGACTCACTGCACTGCATCCCCAGTGCTGACAGTGCACTCTCTGGACTCACTGCACTGCATCCCCAGTGGTGCCAGTGCACTCTCTGGACTCACTGCAGTGCATCTCCTTTTGTGCCAGTGCACTCTCTGGACTCACTGCACTGCATCCCCAGTGGTGCCAGTGCACTCTCTGGAGTCACTGCACTGCATCCCCAGTGGTGCCAGTGCACTCTCTGGACTCACTGCAGTGCATCCCCAATGGTGCCAGTGCACTCTCTGGACTCACTGCACTGCATCCCCAGTGCTGACAGTGCACTCTCTGGACTCACTGCACTGCATCACCAGTGGTGGCAGTGTACTCTCTGGACTCACTGCACTGCATCCCCAGTGGAGACAGTGCACTCTCTGTAGTCACTGCGCTGCATCCCCAGTGGTGCCAGTGCCCTCTGTGGACTCACTGCACTACATCCCCTGTGGGGCCAGTGCACTCTCTGGACTCACTGCGCTGCATCCCCAGTGGTGCCAGTGCACTCTCTGGACTCACAGCAGTGCATCCCCAGTGGTGCCAGTGCACTCTCTGGACTCACCGGGGTGCATCCCCAGTGGTGCCAGTGCACTCTCTGGACTCACTGCAGTGCATCCCCAGTGGTGCCAGTGCACTCTGTGGACTCACTGCAGTGCATCTCCAGTGTTGCCAGTGCACTCTCTGGACTCACTGCACTGCATCCCCAGTGCTGCCAGTGCACTCTCTGGACTCACTGCACTGCATCCCCAGTGGTGCCAGTGCACTCTCTGGACTCACTGCAGTGCATCCCCAGGGGCGCCAGTGCACTCTCTGGACTCACTGCACTGCATCCCATTGGTGCTAGTGCATTCTCTGGACTCACTGCACTGCATCCCCAGTGGTGCCAGTGCACTCTCTGGACTCACTGCACTGCATCCCCAGTGGTGCCAGTGCACTCTCTGGACTCACTGCAGTGCTTCCGCACTGGTGCCAGTGCACTCTCTGCACTCACTGCACTGCATCAACAGTGGTGCCTCTGCACTCTCTGGAGTCACTGCACTGCATCCGCAGTGGTGCCAGTGCACTCTCTGGACTCACTGTAGTGCATCCCCAGTGGTGCCAGTGCACTCTCTGGACTCACTGCACTGCATCCCCAGTGGTGCCAGTGCACTCTCTGGACTCACTGCAGTGCATCCCTTGTGGTGCCTTTGCACTCTCTGGACTCACTGCACTGCTTCCCCAGTGGTGCCAGTGCACTCTCTGGACTCACTGCAGTGCATCCCCAGTGGTGCCAGTGCATTCTCTGGACTCACAGCACTGCATCCCCAGTGGTGCCAGTGCAGTCTCTGGAGTCACAGCACTGCATCAACAGTGGTGCCTCTGCACTCTCTGGAGTCACTGCACTGCATCCCCAGTGGTGCCAGTGCACTCTCTGGACTCACTGCACTGCATCCCCAGTGGTGCCAGTGCACTCTCCGGAATCACTGCAGTGCATCCCCAGTGGTGCCAGTGCACTCTCTGGACTCACTGCACTGCATCCACAGTGGTGCCAGTGCACTCTCTGGACTCACTGCATTGCATCCCCAGTGGTGCCAGTGCACTCTCTGGACTCACTGCACTGCATCCACAGTGGTGCCAGTGCACTCTCTGGACTCACTGCATCGCATCCCCAGTGGTGCCAGTGCACTCTCTGGACTCACTGCAGTGCATCCCCAGTGGTGCCAGTGCACTCTCTGGACTCACTGCAGTGCATCCCCAGTGGTGCCAGTGCACTCTCTGCCCTCACTGCACTGCATCCCCAGTGGTGCCAGTGCAATCTCTGGGCTCACCGGGGTGCATCCCCAGTGGTGCCAGTGCACTCTCTGGACTCACTGCACTGCATCCCGAAGGTGCCAGTGCACTCTCTGGACTCAACTGCACTGCATCCCCAGTGCTGCCAGTGCACTCTCTGGACTCACTGCAGTGCATCCCCAGTGGTGCCAGTGCACTCTCTGGACTCACTGCACTGCATCCCCAGTGGTGCCAGTGCACTCTCTGGACTCACTGCACTTCATCCCCAGTGGTGCCAGTGCACTCTCTGGACTCACTGCATTGCATCCCCAGTGGTGCCAGTGCACTCTCTGGACTCACTGCACTGCATCCCCAGTGGTGTCACTGCACTCTCTGGACTCACTGCACTGCATCACCATTGGTGCCAGGGCACTCTCCGGACTCACTGCAGTGCATCCGCAGTGGTGCCAGTGCACTCTTTCGAGTTACTGCAGCGCATCCCCAGTGGTGCCAGTGCACTCTCTGGACTCACTGCACTGCATCCCCAGTGGTGCCAGTGCACTCTCTGGAATCACTGCAGTGCATCCCCAGTGGTGCCAGTGCACTCTCTGGACTCACTGCACTGCATCCCCAGTGGTGCCAGTGCACTCTCTGGACTCACTGCATTGCATCCCCAGTGGTACCAGTGCACTCTCTGGACTCACTGCACTGCATTCCCAGTGGTGCCACTGCACTCTCTGGACTCACTGCACTGCATCACCATTGGTGCCAGTGCACTCTCCGGACTCACTGCAGTGCATCCGCAGTGGTGCCAGTGCACTCTTTTGAGTCACTGCAGTGCATCCCCAGTGGTGCCAGTGCACTCTCTGGACTCACTGCAGTGCATCCCCAGTGGTGCCAGTGCACTCTCTGCACTCACTGCACTGCATCCCCAGCGGTGCCAGTGCACTCTCTGGACTCACTGCAGTGCATCCCCAGTGGTGCCAGTGCACTCTCTGGACTCACTGCACTGCATCCCCAGTGGTGCCAGTGCACTCTCTGGAGTCGCAGCACTGCATCAACAGTGGTGCCTCTGCACTCTCTGGACTCACTGCACTGCATCCCCAGTGGTGCCAGTGCACTCTCTGGACTCACTGCAGTGCATCCCCAGTGGTGCCAGTGCACTCTCTGGACTCACTGCAGTGCAGCCCCTGAGGTGCCAGTGTACTCTCTGGACTCACTGCACTGCATCCCCAGTGGTGCCAGTGCACTCTCTGGAATCACTGCAGTGCATCCCCTGTGGTGCCATTGCACTCTCTGGACTCACTGCACTGCATCCCCAGTGGTGCCTGTGCACTCTCTTGAGTCACTGCACTGCATCCCCAGTGGAGCCAGTGCACTCTATGGACTAACTGCACTGCATACCCAGTGGTGCCAGTGCACTCTCTGGACTCACTGCACTGCATCCCCAGTGGTTCCAGTGCACTCTCTGGATCACTGCACTGCATCACCATTGGTGCCAGGGCACTCTCCGGACTCACTGCAGTGCATCCACAGTGGTGCCAGTGCACTCTTTCGAGTCATCGCACTGCATCCCCAGTGGTGCCAGTGCATTCTCTGGACTCACTGCAGTGCATCCCCATTGGTGCCAGTGCAGTCTCTGGACTCACTGCAGTGCATCCCCAGTGGTGCCAGTGCACTCTCTGCACTCACTGCACTGCATCCCCAGTGCTGACAGTGCACTCTCTGGACTCACTACACTGCATCCCCAGTGGTGCCAGTGCACTCTCTGGACTCACTGCAGTGCATCCCCTTTTGTGCCAGTGCACTCTCTGGACTCACTGCACTGCATCCCCAGTGGTGCCAGTGCACTCTCTGGAGTCACTGCACTGCATCCCCAGTGATGCCAGTGCACTCTCTGGACTCACTGCAGTGCATCCCCAATGGTGCCAGTGCACTCTCTGGACTCACTGCACTGCATCCCCAGTGCTGACAGTGAACTCTCTGGACTCACTGCACTGCATCACCAGTGGTGGCAGTGTACTCTCTGGACTCACTGCACTGCATCCCCAGTGGAGACAGTGCACTCTCTGTAGTCACTGCGCTGCATCACCAGTGGTGCCAGTGCCCTCTGTGGACTCACTGCACTACATCCCCTGTGGGGCCAGTGCACTCTCTGGACTCACTGCAGTGCAGCCCCAGTGGTGCGAGTGCACTCTCTGGACTCACCGGGGTGCATCCCCAGTGGTGCCAGTGCACTCTCTGGACTCACCGGGGTGCATCCCCAGTGGTGCCAGTGCACTCTCTGGACTCACTGCAGTGCATCCACAGTGGTGCCAGTGCACTCTGTGGACTCACTGCAGTGCATCTCCAGTGTTGCCAGTGCACTCTCTGGAGTCACTGCACTGCATCCCCAGTGGTGCCAGTGCACTCTCTGGACTCACTGCACTGCATCCCCAGTGGTGCCAGTGCACTCTCTGGACTCACTGCAGTGCATGCCCAGGGGCGCCAGTGCACTCTCTGGACTCACTGCACTGCATCCCATTGGTGCTAGTGCACTCTCTGGACTCACTGCACTGCATCCCCAGTGGTGCCAGTGCACTCTCTGGACTCACTGCACTGCATCCCCAGTGGTGCCAGTGCACTCTCTGGACTCACTGCAGTGCATCCCCAGTGGTGCCAGTGCACTCTCTGGACTCACTGCAGTGCTTCCGCACTGGTTCCAGTGCACTCTCTGCACTCACTGCACTGCATCAACAGTGGTGCCTCTGCACTCTCTGGAGTCACTGCACTGCATCCGCAGTGGTGCCAGTGCACTCTCTGGACTCACTGTAGTGCATCCCCAGTGGTGCCAGTGCACTCTCTGGACTCACTGCACTGCATCCCCAGTGGTGCCAGTGCACTCTCTGGACTCACTGCAGTGCATCCCTTGTGGTGCCTTTGCACTCTCTGGACTCACTGCACTGCAACCCCAGTGGTGCCTGTGCACTCTCTTGAGTCACTGCACTGCATCCCCAGTGGAGCCAGTGCACTCTATGGACTAACTGCACTGCATACCCAGTGGTGCCAGTGCACTCTCTGGACTCACTGCAGTTCAGCCCCTGAGGTGCCAGTGTACTCTCTGGACTCACTGCACTGCATCCCCAGTGGTGCCAGTGCACTCTCTGGAATCACTGCAGTGCATCCCCAGTGGTGCCTGTGCACTCTGTTGAGTCACTGCACTGCATCCCCAGTGGAGCCAGTGCACTCTATGGACTAACTGCACTGCATCCCCAGTGGTGCCTGTGCACTCTCTGGACTCACTGCACTGCATATCCAGTGGTGCCAGTGCACTCTCTGGACTCACTGCACTGCATCCCCAGTGGTTCCAGTGCACTCTCTGGATCACTGCACTGCATCACCATTGGTGCCAGGGCACTCTCCGGACTCACTGCAGTGCATCCCCATTGGTGCCAGTGCAGTCTCTGGACTCACTGCAGTGCATCCCCATTGGTGCCAGTGCAGTCTCTGGACTCACTGCAGTGCATCCCCAGTGGTGCCAGTGCACTCTCTGGACTCACTGCACTGCATCCCCAGTGCTGACAGTGCACTCTCTGGACTCACTGCACTGCATCCCCAGTGGTGCCAGTGCACTCCCTGGACTCACTGCAGTGCATCCCCTTTTGTGCCAGTGCACTCTCTGGACTCACTGCACTGCATCCCCAGTGGTGCCAGTGCACTCTCTGGAGTCACTGCACTGCATCCTCAGTGGTGCCAGTGCACTCTCTGGACTCACTGCAGTGCATCCCCAGTGTTGCCAGTGCACTCTCTGGAGTCACTGCACTGCATCCCCAGTGGTGCCAGTGCACTCTCTGGACTCACTGCACTGCATCCCCAGTGGTGCCAGTGCACTCTCTGGACTCACCGCAGTGCATCCCCAGTGGCGCCAGTGCACTCTCTGGACTCACTGCACTGCATCCCATTGGTGCTAGTGCACTCTCTGGACTCACTGCACTGCATCCCCTGTGGTGCCAGTGCACTCTCTGGACTCACTGCACTGCATCCCCAGAGGTGCCAGTGCACTCTCTGGACTCACTGCAGTGCATCCCCAGTGGTGCCAGTGCACTCTCTGGACTCACTGCAGTGCTTCCGCACTGGTGCCAGTGCACTCTCTGCACTCACTGCACTGCATCAACAGTGGTGCCTCTGCACTCTCTGGAGTCACTGCACTGCATCCGCAGTGGTGCCAGTGCACTCTCTGGACTCACTGTAGTGCATCCCCAGTGGTGCCAGTGCACTCTCTGGACTCACTGCACTGCATCCCCAGTGGTGCCAGTGCACTCTCTGGACTCACTGCAGTGCATCCCTTGTGGTGCCTTTGCACTCTCAGGACTCACTGCACTGCATCCCCAGTGGTGCCAGTGCACTCTCTGGACTCACTGCACTGCATCCCCAGTGGTGCCAGTGCACTCTCTGAGCTCTTTGCAGTGCATCCCAAGTGGTGCCAGTGCACTCTCTGGACTCACTGCACTGCATACCCAGTGGTGCCAGTGCACTCTCTGGACTCACGGCAGTGCATCCCCAGTGGTGCCAGTGCACTCTCTGGACTCACTGCACTGCATCCCCAGTGGTGCCAGTGTAGTCTCTGGACTCACAGCAGTGCATCCCCAGTGGTGCCAGTGCAACTACTGGACTCACTGCAGTGTAGCTCAGTGGTGCCAGAGCACTCTCTGGACTCACTGCACTGCATCCCCAGTGGTGCCAGTGCACTCTCTGGACTCACTGCACTGCATCCCCAGTGGTGCCAGTGCACTGTCTGGACTCACTGCAGCGTATCGCCATTGGAGACGGTGCACTCTCTGGACTCACTAAACTGCATCCCCAGTGGTGCCAGAGAACTCTCTGGACTCACTGCAGTGCATCCCCAGTGGTGCCAGTGCACTGTCTGGACTCACTGCATCCCCAGTCGTGCCAGGGCACTCTCTGGACTCACAGCACTGCATCCCCATTGGTGCCAGTGCACTCTCTGGACTCACTGCACTAAATCCCCAGTGGTGCCAGTGCACTCTCTGGACTCACTGCAGTGCATCCCCAGTGGTGCCAGTGCACTCTCTGGACTCACTGCAGTGCATCTCAAGTGGTGCCAGTGCACTCTCTGGACTCACTGCACTGCGTCCCCAGTGGTGCCAGTGCACTCTCCGGAATCACTGCAGTGCATCCCCAGTGGTGCCAGTGCACTCTCTGGACTCACTGCACTGCATCCCCAGTGGTGCCAGTGCACTCTCTGGACTCACTGCATTGCATCCCCAGTGGTGCCAGTGCACTCTCTGGACTCACTGCACTGCATCCCCAGTGGTGCCAGTGCACTCTCTGGACTCACTGCAGTGCATCCCCAGTGGTGCCAGTGCACTCTCTGCCCTCACTGCACTGCATCCCCAGTGGTGCCAGTGCAATCTCTGGGCTCACCGGGGTGCATCCCCAGTGGTGCCAGTGCACTCTCTGGACTCACTGCATTGCATCCCGAAGGTGCCAGTGCACTCTCTGGACTCAACTGCACTGCATCCCCAGTGCTGCCAGTGCACTCTCTGGACTCACTGCAGTGCATCCCCAGTGGTGCCAGTGCACTCTCTGGACTCACTGCACTGCATCCCCAGTGGTGCCAGTGCACTCTCTGGACTCACTGCACTTCATCCCCAGTGGTGCCAGTGCACTCTCTGGACTCACTGCATTGCATCCCCAGTGGTGCCAGTGCACTCTCTGGACTCACTGCGCTGCATCCCCAGTGGTGTCACTGCACTCTCTGGACTCACTGCACTGCATCACCATTGGTGCCAGGGCACTCTCCGGACTCACTGCAGTGCATCCGCAGTCGTGCCAGTGCACTCTTTCGAGTCACTGCAGTGCATCCCCAGTGGTGCCAGTGCACTCTCTGGACTCACTGCACTGCATCCCCAGTGGTGCCAGTGCACTCTCTGGAATCACTGCAGTGCATCCCCAGTGGTGCCAGTGCACTCTCTGGACTCACTGCACTGCATCCCCAGTGGTGCCAGTGCACTCTCTGGACTCACTGCATTGCATCCCCAGTGGTGCCAGTGCACTCTCTGGACTCACTGCACTGCATCCCCAGTGGTGCCACTGCACTCTCTGGACTCACTGCACTGCATCACCATTGGTGCCAGTGCACTCTCCGGACTCACTGCAGTGCATCCGCAGTGGTGCCAGTGCACTCTTTTGAGTCACTGCAGTGCATCCCCAGTGGTGCCAGTGCACTCTCTGGACTCACTGAAGTGCATCCCCAGTGGTGCCAGTGCACTCTCTGCACTCACTGCACTGCATCACCAGTGGTGCCAGTGCATTCTCTGGACTCACTGCAGTGCATCCCCAGTGGTGCCAGTGCACTCTCTGGACTCACTGCACTGCATCCCCAGTGGTGCCAGTGCACTCTCTGGAGTCGCAGCACTGCATCAACAGTGGTGCCTCTGCACTCTCTGGAGTCACTGCACTGCATCCCCAGTGCTGCCAGTGCACTCTCTGGACTCACTGCAGTGCATCCCCAGTGGTGCCAGTGCACTCTCTGGACTCACTGCAGTGCATCCCCAGTGGTGCCAGTGCACTCTCTGGACTCACTGCACTGCATCCCCAGTGGTGCCAGTGCACTCTCTGGACTCACTGCACTTCATCCCCAGTGGTGCCAGTGCACTCTCTGGACTCACTGCAGTGCATCCCCTTTTCTGCCAGTGCACTCTCTGGACTCACTGCAGTGCATCCCCAGTGGTGCCACTGCACTCTCTGCACTCACTGCACTGCATCCCCAGTTTTCCCAGAGCACTCTCTGGACTCACTGCAGTGCATCCCCAGTGGTGCCAGTGCACTCTCTGGACTCACTGCAGTGCATCCCCAGTGGTGCCAGTGCACTCTCTGGACTCACTGCACTGCATCCCCAGTGGTGCCACTGCACTCTCTGGACTCACTGCACTGCATCACCATTGGTGCCAGGGCACTCTCCAGACTCACTGCAGTGCATCCGCAATGGTGCCAGTGCACTCTTTCGAGTCACTGCACCGCATCCCCATTAGTGCCAGTGCATTCTCTGGACTCATTGCAGTGCATCCCCAGTGGTGCCAGTGCACTCTCTGGACTCACTGCACTGCATCCCCAGTGGTGCCAGTGCACTCTCTGGACTCACTGCACTGCATCCCCAGTGGTGCCAGTGCACTCTCTGGACTCACTGCAGTGCATCCCCAGTGGTGCCAGTGCACTCTCTGGACTCACTGCAGTGCATCCCCAGTGGTGCCAGTGCACTCTCTGGACTAACTGCACTGCATCCCCAGTGGTGCCAGTGCACTCTCCGGACTCACTGCACTGCATCCCCAGTGGTGCCACTGCACTCTCTGGACTCACTGCAGTGCATCCCCAGTGGTGCCAGTGCACTCTCTGGACTCACTGCACTGCATCCCCAGTGGTGCCAGTGCACTCTCTGCACTCACTGCACTGCATCCCCGGTGTTCACAGAGCACTCTCTGGACTCACTGCACTGCATCCCCAGTGGTGCCAGTGCACTCTCTGGACTCACCGCACTGCATCCCCAGTGGTGCCAGTGCACTCTCTGGACTCACTGCAGTGCAGCCCCTGAGGTGCCAGTGTACTCTCTGGACTCACCGGGGTGCATCCCCAGTGGTGCCAGTGCACTCTCTGGAATCACTGCAGTGCATCCCCTGTGGTGCCATTGCACTCTCTGGACTCACTGCACTGCATCCCCAGTGGTGCCTGTGCACTCTCTTGAGTCACTGCACTGCATCCCCAGTGGAGCCAGTGCACTCTATGGACTAACTGCACTGCATACCCAGTGGTGCCAGTGCACTCTCTGGACTCACTGCACTGCATCCCCAGTGGTTCCAGTGCACTCTCTGGATCACTGCACTGCATCACCATTGGTGCCAGGGCACTCTCCGGACTCACTGCAGTGCATCCACAGTGGTGCCAGTGCACTCTTTCGAGTCACTGCACTGCATCCCCAGTGGTGCCAGTGCATTCTCTGGACTCACTGCAGTGCATCCCCATTGGTGCCAGTGCAGTCTCTGGACTCACTGCAGTGCATCCCCAGTGGTGCCAGTGCACTCTCTGGACTCACTGCACTGCATCCCCAGTGCTGACAGTGCACTCTCTGGACTCACTGCACTGCATCCCCAGTGGTGCCAGTGCACTCTCTGGACTCACTGCACTGCATCCCCTTTTGTGCCAGTGCACTCTCTGGACTCACTGCACTGCATCCCCAGTGGTGCCAGTGCACTCTCTGGACTCACTGCACTGCATCCCCAGTGGTGCCAGTGCACTCTCTGGACTCACTGCAGTGCATCCCCAATGGTGCCAGTGCACTCTCTGGACTCACTGCACTGCATCCCCAATGCTGACAGTGCACTCTCTGGACTCACTGCACTGCATCATCAGTGGTGGCAGTGTACTCTCTGGACTCACTGCACTGCATCCCCAGTGGAGACAGTGCACTCTCTGTAGTCACTGCGCTGCATCCCCAGTGGTGCCAGTGCCCTCTGTGGACTCACTGCACTACATCCCCTGTGGGGCCAGTGCACTCTCTGGACTCACTGCAGTGCATCCCCAGTGGTGCGAGTGCACTCTCTGGACTCACCGGGGTGCATCCCCAGTGGTGCCAGTGCACTCTCTGGACTCACCGGGGTGCATCCCCAGTGGTGCCAGTGCACTCTCTGGACTCACTGCAGTGCATCCCCAGTGGTGCCAGTGCACTCTGTGGACTCACTGCAGTGCATCTCCAGTGTTGCCAGTGCACTCTCTGGAGTCACTGCACTTCATCCCCAGTGCTGCCAGTGCACTCTCTGGACTCACTGCACTGCATCCCCAGTGGTGCCAGTGCACTCTCTGGACTCACTGCAGTGCATCCCCAGGGGCGCCAGTGCACTCTCTGGACTCACTGCACTGCATCCCATTGGTGCTAGTGCATTCTCTGGACTCACTGGACTGCATCCCCAGTGGTGCCAGTGCACTCTCTGGACTCACTGCACTGCATCCCCAGTGGTGCCAGTGCACTCTCTGGACTCACTGCAGCGCTTCCGCACTGGTGCCAGTGCACTCTCTGCACTCACTGCACTGCATCCCCAGTGGTGCCTCTGCACTCTCTGGAGTCACTGCAATGCATCCGCAGTGGTGCCAGTGCACTCTCTGGACTCACTGTAGTGCATCCCCAGTGGTGCCAGTGCACTCTCTGGACTCACTGCACTGCATCCCCAGTGGTGCCAGTGCACTCTCTGGACTCACTGCAGTGCATCCCTTGTGGTGCCTTTGCACTCTCTGGACTCACTGCACTGCTTCCCCAGTGGTGCCAGTGCACTCTCTGGACTCACTGCAGTGCATCCCCAGTGGTGCCAGTGCATTCTCTGGACTCACAGCACTGCATCTCCAGTGGTGCCAGTGCAGTCTCTGGAGTCACAGCACTGCATCAACAGTGGTGCCTCTGCACTCTCTGGAGTCACTGCACTGCATCCCCAGTGGTGCCAGTGCACTCTCTGGACTCACTGCAGTGCATCCCCAGTGGTGCCAGTGCACTCTCTGGACTCACTGCAGTGCATCCCAAGTGGTGCCAGTGCACTCTCTGGACTCACTGCACTGCATCCCCAGTGGTGCCAGTGCACTCTCCGGAATCACTGCAGTGCATCCACAGTGGTGCCAGTGCACTCTCTGGACTCACTGCATTGCATCCCCAGTGGTGCCAGTGCACTCTCTGGACTCACTGCAGTGCATCCCCAGTGGTGCCAGTGCACTCTCTGGACTCACTGCAGTGCATCCCCAGTGGTGCCAGTGCACTCTCTGCCCTCACTGCACTGCATCCCCAGTGGTGCCAGTGCAATCTCTGGGCTCACCGGGGTGCATCCCCAGTGGTGCCAGTGCACTCTCTGGACTCACTGCACTGCATCCCGAAGGTGCCAGTGCACTCTCTGGACTCAACTGCACTGCATCCCCAGTGCTGCCAGTGCACTCTCTGGACTCACTGCAGTGCATCCCCAGTGGTGCCAGTGCACTCTCTGGACTCACTGCACTGCATCCCCAGTGGTGCCAGTGCACTCTCTGGACTCACTGCACTTCATCCCCAGTGGTGCCAGTGCACTCTCTGAACTCACTGCATTGCATCCCCAGTGGTGCCAGTGCACTCTCTGGACTCACTGCACTGCATCCCCAGTGGTGTCACTGCACTCTCTGGACTCACTGCACTGCATCACCATTGGTGCCAGGGCACTCTCCGGACTCACTGCAGTGCATCCGCAGTGGTGCCAGTGCACTCTTTCGAGTTACTGCAGTGCATCCCCAGTGGTGCCAGTGCACTCTCTGGACTCACTGCACTGCATCCCCAGTGGTGCCAGTGCACTCTCTGGACTCACTGCACTGCATCCCCAGTGGTGCCAGTGCACTCTCTGGACTCACTGCATTGCATCCCCAGTGGTGCCAGTGCACTCTCTGGACTCACTACGCTGCATTCCCAGTGGTGCCACTGCACTCTCTGGACTCACTGCACTGCATCACCATTGGTGCCAGTGCACTCTCCGGACTCACTGCAGTGCATCCGCAGTGGTGCCAGTGCACTCTTTTGAGTCACTGCAGTGCATCCCCAGTGGTGCCAGTGCACTCTCTGGACTCACTGCAGTGCATCCCCAGTGGTGCCAGTGCACTCTCTGCACTCACTGCAGTGCATCCCCAGTGGTGCCAGTGCACTCTCTGGACTCACTGCACTGCATCCCCAGGGGCGCCAGTGCACTCTCTGGACTCACTGCACTGCATCCCATTGGTGCTAGTGCATTCTCTGGACTCACTGGACTGCATCCCCAGTGGTGCCAGTGCACTCTCTGGACTCACTGCACTGCATCCCCAGTGGTGCCAGTGCACTCTCTGGACTCACTGCAGCGCTTCCGCACTGGTGCCAGTGCACTCTCTGCACTCACTGCACTGCATCCCCAGTGGTGCCTCTGCACTCTCTGGAGTCACTGCAATGCATCCGCAGTGGTGCCAGTGCACTCTCTGGACTCACTGTAGTGCATCCCCAGTGGTGCCAGTGCACTCTCTGGACTCACTGCACTGCATCCCCAGTGGTGCCAGTGCACTCTCTGGACTCACTGCAGTGCATCCCTTGTGGTGCCTTTGCACTCTCTGGACTCACTGCACTGCTTCCCCAGTGGTGCCAGTGCACTCTCTGGACTCACTGCAGTGCATCCCCAGTGGTGCCAGTGCATTCTCTGGACTCACAGCACTGCATCTCCAGTGGTGCCAGTGCAGTCTCTGGAGTCACAGCACTGCATCAACAGTGGTGCCTCTGCACTCTCTGGAGTCACTGCACTGCATCCCCAGTGGTGCCAGTGCACTCTCTGGACTCACTGCAGTGCATCCCCAGTGGTGCCAGTGCACTCTCTGGACTCACTGCAGTGCATCCCAAGTGGTGCCAGTGCACTCTCTGGACTCACTGCACTGCATCCCCAGTGGTGCCAGTGCACTCTCCGGAATCACTGCAGTGCATCCACAGTGGTGCCAGTGCACTCTCTGGACTCACTGCATTGCATCCCCAGTGGTGCCAGTGCACTCTCTGGACTCACTGCAGTGCATCCCCAGTGGTGCCAGTGCACTCTCTGGACTCACTGCAGTGCATCCCCAGTGGTGCCAGTGCACTCTCTGCCCTCACTGCACTGCATCCCCAGTGGTGCCAGTGCAATCTCTGGGCTCACCGGGGTGCATCCCCAGTGGTGCCAGTGCACTCTCTGGACTCACTGCACTGCATCCCGAAGGTGCCAGTGCACTCTCTGGACTCAACTGCACTGCATCCCCAGTGCTGCCAGTGCACTCTCTGGACTCACTGCAGTGCATCCCCAGTGGTGCCAGTGCACTCTCTGGACTCACTGCACTGCATCCCCAGTGGTGCCAGTGCACTCTCTGGACTCACTGCACTTCATCCCCAGTGGTGCCAGTGCACTCTCTGAACTCACTGCATTGCATCCCCAGTGGTGCCAGTGCACTCTCTGGACTCACTGCACTGCATCCCCAGTGGTGTCACTGCACTCTCTGGACTCACTGCACTGCATCACCATTGGTGCCAGGGCACTCTCCGGACTCACTGCAGTGCATCCGCAGTGGTGCCAGTGCACTCTTTCGAGTTACTGCAGTGCATCCCCAGTGGTGCCAGTGCACTCTCTGGACTCACTGCACTGCATCCCCAGTGGTGCCAGTGCACTCTCTGGAATCACTGCAGTGCATCCCCAGTGGTGCCAGTGCACTCTCTGGACTCACTGCACTGCATCCCCAGTGGTGCCAGTGCACTCTCTGGACTCACTGCATTGCATCCCCAGTGGTGCCAGTGCACTCTCTGGACTCACTACGCTGCATTCCCAGTGGTGCCACTGCACTCTCTGGACTCACTGCACTGCATCACCATTGGTGCCAGTGCACTCTCCGGACTCACTGCAGTGCATCCGCAGTGGTGCCAGTGCACTCTTTTGAGTCACTGCAGTGCATCCCCAGTGGTGCCAGTGCACTCTCTGGACTCACTGCAGTGCATCCCCAGTGGTGCCAGTGCACTCTCTGCACTCACTGCAGTGCATCCCCAGTGGTGCCAGTGCACTCTCTGGACTCACTGCACTGCATCCCCAGTGGTGCCAGTACACTCTCTGGACTCACTGCACTGCATCCCCAGTGGTGCCAGTGCACTCTCTGGAGTCGCAGCACTGCATCAACAGTGGTGCCTCTGCACTCTCTGGAGTCACTGCACTGCATCCCCAGTGGTGCCAGTGCACTCTCTGGACTCACTGCAGTGCATCCCCAGTGGTGCCAGTGCACTCTCTGGACTCACTGCACTGCATCCCCAGTGGTGCCAGTGCACTCTCTGGACTCACTGCATTGCATCCCCAGTGGTGCCAGTGCACTCTCTGGACTCACTGCAGTGCAGCCCCTGAGGTGCCAGTGTACTCTCTGGACTCACTGCACTGCATCCCCAGTGGTGCCAGTGCACTCTCTGGAATCACTGCAGTGCATCCCTGTGGTGCCATTGCACTCTCTGGACTCACTGTACTGCATCCCCTGTGGTGCCTGTGCACTCTCTTGAGTCACTGCACTGCATCCCCAGTGGAGCCAGTGCACTCTATGGACTAACTGCACTGCATCCCCAGTGGTGCCAGTGCATTCTCTGGACTCACTGCAGTGCATCCCCATTGGTGCCAGTGCAGTCTCTGGACTCACTGCAGTGCATCCCCAGTGGTGCCAGTGCACTCTCTGGACTCACTGCACTGCATCCCCAGTGCTGACAGTGCACTCTCTGGACTCACTGCACTGCATCCCCAGTGGTGCCAGTGCACTCTCTGGACTCACTGCAGTGCATCCCCAATGGTGCCAGTGCACTCTCTGGACTCACTGCACTGCATCCCCAGTGCTGACAGTGAACTCTCTGGACTCACTGCACTGCATCACCAGTGGTGGCAGTGTACTCTCTGGACTCACTGCACTGCATCCCCAGTGGAGACAGTGCACTCTCTGTAGTCACTGCGCTGCATCACCAGTGGTGCCAGTGCCCTCTGTGGACTCACTGCACTACATCCCCTGTGGGGCCAGTGCACTCTCTGGACTCACTGCAGTGCAGCCCCAGTGGTGCGAGTGCACTCTCTGGACTCACCGGGGTGCATCCCCAGTGGTGCCAGTGCACTCCCTGGACTCACCGGGGTGCATCCCCAGTGGTGCCAGTGCACTCTCTGGACTCACTGCAGTGCATCCCCAGTGGTGCCAGTGCACTCTGTGGACTCACTGCAGTGCATCTCCAGTGTTGCCAGTGCACTCTCTGGAGTCACTGCACTGCATCCCCAGTGGTGCCAGTGCACTCTCTGGACTCACTGCACTGCATCCCCAGTGGTGCCAGTGCACTCTCTGGACTCACTGCAGTGCATCCCCAGGGGCGCCAGTGCACTCTCTGGACTCACTGCACTGCATCCCATTGGTGCTAGTGCACTCTCTGGACTCACTGCACTGCATCCCCAGTGGTGCCAGTGCACTCTCTGGACTCACTGCACTGCATCCCCAGTGGTGCCAGTGCACTCTCTGGACTCACTGCACTGCATCCCCAGTGGTGCCAGTGCACTCTCTGGACTCACTGCAGTGCTTCCGCACTGGTGCCAGTGCACTCTCTGCACTCACTGCTCTGCATCAACAGTGGTGCCTCTGCACTCTCTGGAGTCACTGCACTGCATCCGCAGTGGTGCCAGTGCACTCTCTGGACTCACTGTAGTGCATCCCCAGTGGTGCCAGTGCACTCTCTGGACTCACTGCAGTGCTTCCCCAGTGGTGCCAGTGCACTCTCTGGACTCACTGCAGTGCATCCCTTGTGGTGCCTTTGCACTCTCTGGACTCACTGCACTGCAACCCCAGTGGTGCCTGTGCACTCTCTTGAGTCACTGCACTGCATCCCCAGTGGAGCCAGTGCACTCTATGGACTAACTGCACTGCATACCCAGTGGTGCCAGTGCACTCTCTGGACTCACTGCACTGCATATCCAGTGGTGCCAGTGCACTCTCTGGACTCACTGCACTGCATCCCCAGTGGTTCCAGTGCACTCTCTGGATCACTGCACTGCATCACCATTGGTGCCAGGGCACTCTCCGGACTCACTGCAGTGCATCCCCATTGGTGCCAGTGCAGTCTCTGGACTCACTGCAGTGCATCCCCATTGGTGCCAGTGCAGTCTCTGGACTCACTGCAGTGCATCCCCAGTGGTGCCAGTGCACTCTCTGGACTCACTGCACTGCATCCCCAGTGCTGACAGTGCACTCTCTGGACTCACTGCACTGCATCCCCAGTGGTGCCAGTGCACTCCCTGGACTCACTGCAGTGCATCCCCTTTTGTGCCAGTGCACTCTCTGGACTCACTGCACTGCATCCCCAGTGGTGCCAGTGCACTCTCTGGAGTCACTGCACTGCATCCTCAGTGGTGCCAGTGCACTCTCTGGACTCACTGCAGTGCATCCCCAGTGTTGCCAGTGCACTCTCTGGAGTCACTGCACTGCATCCCCAGTGGTGCCAGTGCACTCTCTGGACTCACTGCACTGCATCCCCAGTGGTGCCAGTGCACTCTCTGGACTCACCGCAGTGCATCCCCAGTGGCGCCAGTGCACTCTCTGGACTCACTGCACTGCATCCCATTGGTGCTAGTGCACTCTCTGGACTCACTGCACTGCATCCCCAGTGGTGCCAGTGCACTCTCTGGACTCACTGCACTGCATCCCCAGAGGTGCCAGTGCACTCTCTGGACTCACTGCAGTGCATCCCCAGTGGTGCCAGTGCACTCTCTGGACTCACTGCAGTGCTTCCGCACTGGTGCCAGTGCACTCTCTGCACTCACTGCACTGCATCAACAGTGGTGCCTCTGCACTCTCTGGAGTCACTGCACTGCATCCGCAGTGGTGCCAGTGCACTCTCTGGACTCACTGTAGTGCATCCCCAGTGGTGCCAGTGCACTCTCTGGACTCACTGCACTGCATCCCCAGTGGTGCCAGTGCACTCTCTGGACTCACTGCACTGCATCCCTTGTGGTGCCTTTGCACTCTCAGGACTCACTGCACTGCATCCCCAGTGGTGCCAGTGCACTCTCTGGACTCAGTGCAGTGCATCCCCAGTGGTGCCAGTGCACTCTCTGAACTCAGTGCACTGCATCCCCAATGGTGCCACTGCACTCTCTGGACTCACTGCAGTGCATCCCCAGTGGTGCCAGTGCACTCTCTGGACTCACTGCACTGCATCCCCAGTGGTGCCAGTGCACTCTCTGAGCTCTTTGCAGTGCATCCCAAGTGGTGCCAGTGCACTCTCTGGACTCACTGCACTGCATACCCAGTGGTGCCAGTGCACTCTCTGGACTCACGGCAGTGCATCCCCAGTGGTGCCAGTGCACTCTCTGGACTCACTGCACTGCATCCCCAGTGGTGCCAGTGTAGTCTCTGGACTCACAGCAGTGCATCCCCAGTGGTGCCAGTGCAACTACTGGACTCACTGCAGTGTAGCTCAGTGGTGCCAGAGCACTCTCTGGACTCACTGCACTGCATCCCCCGTGGTGCCAGTGCACTGTCTGGACTCACTGCAGCGTATCGCCATTGGAGACGGTGCACTCTCTGGACTCACTAAACTGCATCCCCAGTGGTGCCAGAGAACACTCTGGACTCACTGCAGTGCATCCCCAGTGGTGCCAGTGCACTGTCTGTACTCACTGCATCCCCAGTGGTGCCAGTGCACTCTCTGGACTCACTGCACTGCATCCCCAGTGGTGCCAGTGCACTCTCTGGACTCACTGCAGTGCATACCTTGTGGTGCCTTTGCACTCTCTGGACTCACTGCACTGCTTCCCCAGTGGTGCCTGTGCACTCTCTTGAGTCACTGCACTGCATCCCCAGTGGAGCCAGTGCACTCTCTGGACTCACTGCAGTGCAGCCCCTGAGGTGCCAGTGTACTCTCTGGACTCACTGCACTGCATCCCCAGTGGTGCCAGTGCACTCTCTGGAATCACTGCAGTGCATCCCCTGTGGTGCCATTGCACTCTCTGGACTCACTGCACTGCATCCCCAGTGGTGCCTGTGCACTCTCTTGAGTCACTGCACTGCATCCCCAGTGGAGCCAGTGCACTCTATGGACTAACTGCACTGCATCCCCAGTGGTGCCAGTGCACTCTCTGGACTCACTGCAGTGCATCCCCAGTGGTGCCAGTGCACTCTCTGGACTCACTGCAGTGCATCCCCAGTGGTGCCAGTGCACTCTCTGGACTCACTGCACTGCATCCCCAGTGCTGACAGTGCACTCTCTGGACTCACTGCACTGCATCCCCAGTGGTGCCAGTGCACTCCCTGGACTCACTGCAGTGCATCCCCTTTTGTGCCAGTGCACTCTCTGGACTCACTGCACTGCATCCCCAGTGGTGCCAGTGCACTCTCTGGACTCACTGCACTGCATCCCCAGTGGTGCCAGTGCACTCTGTGGACTCACTGCAGTGCATCCCCAGTGTTGCCAGTGCACTCTCTGGAGTCACTGCACTGCATCCCCAGTGGTGCCAGTGCACTCTCTGGACTCACTGCACTGCATCCCCAGTGGTGCCAGTGCACTCTCTGGACTCACTGCAGTGCATCCCCAGTGGCGCCAGTGCACTCTCTGGACTCACTGCACTGCATCCCATTGGTGCTAGTGCACTCTCTGGACTCACTGCACTGCATCCCCTGTGGTGCCAGTGCACTCTCTGGACTCACTGCACTGCATCCCCAGTTGTGCCAGTGCACTCTCTGGACTCACTACAGTGCATCCCCAGTGGTGCCAGTGCACTCTCTGGACTCACTGCAGTGCTTCCGCAGTGGTGCCAGTGCACTCTCTGCACTCACTGCACTGCATCAACAGTGGTGCCTCTGCACTCTCTGGAGTCACTGCACTGCATCCGCAGTGGTGCCAGTGCACTCTCTGGACTCACTGTAGTGCATCCCCAGTGGTGCCAGTGCACTCTCTGGACTCACTGCACTGCATCCCCAGTGGTGCCAGTGCACTCTCTGGACTCACTGCAGTGCTTCCGCACTGGTGCCAGTGCACTCTCTGCACTCACTGCACTGCATCAACAGTGGTGCCTCTGCACTCTCTGGAGTCACTGCACTGCATCCGCAGTGGTGCCTTTGCACTCTCAGGACTCACTGCACTGCATCCCCAGTGGTGCCAGTGCACTCTCTGGACTCACTGCACTGCATCCCCAGTGGTGCCAGTGCACTCTCTGAGCTCTTTGCAGTGCATCCCCAGTGGTGCCAGTGCACTCTCTGGACTCACTGCACTGCATCCCCAGTGGTGCCAGTGCACTCTCTGGACTCACTGCACTGCATCCCCAGTGGTGCCAGTGCACTCTCTGGACTCACTGCACTGCATCCCCAGTGGTGCCAGTGCACTGTCTGGACTCACTGCAGTGTATCGCCATTGGAGACGGTGCACTCTCTGGACTCACTAAACTGCATCCCCAGTGGTGCCAGAGAACTCTCTGGACTCACTGCAGTGCATCCCCAGTGGTGCCAGTGCACTGTCTGGACTCACTGCATCCCCAGTGGTGCCAGGGCACTCTCTGGACTCACAGCACTGCATCCCCATTGGTGCCAGTGCACTCTCTGGACTCACTGCACTAAAACCCCAGTGGTGCCAGTGCAGTCTCTGGACTCACTGCAGTGCATCCCCAGTGGTGCCAGTGCACTCTCTGGACTCACCGGGGTGCATCCCCAGTGGTGCCAGTGCACTCTCTGGACTCACTGCACTGCATCCCCTGTGGTGCCAGTACACTCTCTGGACTCACTGCAGTGCATCCCCAGTGGTGCCAGTGTACTCTCTGGACTCACTGCACTGCATCACCAGCGGTGCCAGTGCACTCTCTGGACTCACTGCAGTGCTTCCCCACTGGTGCCAGTGCACTCTCTGGACTCACTGCACTGCATCCCCAGTGGTGCCAGTGCACTCTATGGACTCACTGCAGTGCATCACCAGTGGTGCCACTGCACTCTCTGGACTCACTGCACTGCATTCCCAGTGGTGCCAGTGCACTCTCTGGACTTACTGCACTGCATCCCCAGTGGTGCCAGTGCACTCTCTGGACTCACGGCAGTGCATCCCCACTGGTGCCAGTGCACTCTCTGGACTCAGTGCACTGCATCCCCAGTGGAGACAGTGCACTCTCTGTAGTCACTGCACTGCGTCCCCAGTGGTGCCAGTGCACTCTCTGGACTCACTGCAGTGTATCCCCTGTGGTGCCGGTGCACTCTGTGGACTCACTGCACTGCATCCCAGTGGTGCCAGTGCACTCTCTGGACTCACTGCACTGCATCCCCAAGGTGCCAGTGCACTCTCTGGACTCAACTGCACTGCATCCCCAGTGCTGCCAGTGCACTCTCTGGACTCACTGCAGTGCATCCCCAGTGGTGCCAGTGCACTCTCTGGACTCACTGCAGTGCATCCCCAGTGGTGCCAGTGCACTCTCTGGACTCACTGCAGTGCATCCCCAGTGGTGCCAGTGCACTCTCTGGACTCACTGCACTTCATCCCCAGTGGTGCCAGTGCACTCTCTGGACTCACTGCTTTGCATCCCCAGTGGTGCCAGTGCACTCTCTGGACTCACTGCAGTGCATCCCCAGTGGTGCCAGTGCACTCTCTGGAGTCGCAGCACTGCATCAACAGTGGTGCCTCTGCACTCTCTGGAGTCACTGCACTGCATCCCCAGTGCTGCCAGTGCACTCTCTGGACTCACTGCAGTGCATCCCCAGTGGTGCCAGTGCACTCTCTGGACTCACTGCAGTGCATCCCCAGTGGTGCCAGTGCACTCTCTGGACTCACTGCACTGCATCCCCAGTGGTGCCAGTGCACTCTCTGGACTCACTGCATTGCATCCCCAGTGGTGCCAGTGCACTCTCTGGACTCACTGCACTGCATCACCAGTGGTGCCACTGCACTCTCTGGACTCACTGCACTGCATCACCATTGGTACCAGGGCACTCTCCGGACTCACTGCAGTGCATCCCCAGTGGTGCCAGTGCACTCTTTCGAGTCACTGCAGTGCATCCCCAGTGCTGCCAGTGCACTCTCTGGACTCACTGCACTTCATCCCCAGTGGTGCCAGTGCACTCTCTGGACTCACTGCACTGCATCCCCAGTGGTGCCAGTGCACTCTCTGCACTCACTGCACTGCATCCCCAGTGTTCCCAGAGCACTCTCTGGACTCACTGCACTGCATCCCCAGTGGTGCCAGTGCACTCTCTGGAATCACTGCAGTGCATCCCCAGTGGTGCCAGTGCACTCTATGGACTCACTGCAGTGCATCACCAGTGGTGCCACTGCACTCTCTGGACTCACTGCACTGCATTCCCAGTGGTGCCAGTGCACTCTCTGGACTTACTGCACTGCATCCCCAGTGGTGCCAGTGCACTCTCTGGACCCACTGCAGTGCATCCCCACTGGTGCCAGTGCACTCTCTGGACTCAGTGCACTGCATCCCCAGTGGAGACAGTGCACTCTCTGTAGTCACTGCACTGCGTCCCCAGTGGTGCCAGTGCACTCTCTGGACTCACTGCAGTGTATCCCCTGTGGTGCCGGTGCACTCTGTGGACTCACTGCACTGCATCCCAGTGGTGCCAGTGCACTCTCTGGACTCACTGCACTGCATCCCCAAGGTGCCAGTGCACTCTCTGGACTCAACTGCACTGCATCCCCAGTGCTGCCAGTGCACTCTCTGGACTCACTGCAGTGCATCCCCAGTGGTGCCAGTGCACTCTCTGGACTCACTGCAGTGCATCCCCAGTGGTGCCAGTGCACTCTCTGGACTCACTGCAGTGCATCCCCAGTGGTGCCAGTGCACTCTCTGGACTCACTGCACTTCATCCCCAGTGGTGCCAGTGCACTCTCTGGACTCACTGCTTTGCATCCCCAGTGGTGCCAGAGCACTCTCTGGACTCACTGCAGTGCATCCCCAGTGGTGCCAGTGCACTCTCTGGAGTCGCAGCACTGCATCAACAGTGGTGCCTCTGCACTCTCTGGAGTCACTGCACTGCATCCCCAGTGCTGCCAGTGCACTCTCTGGACTCACTGCAGTGCATCCCCAGTGGTGCCAGTGCACTCTCTGGACTCACTGCAGTGCATCCCCAGTGGTGCCAGTGCACTCTCTGGACTCACTGCACTGCATTAACAGTGGTGCCACTGCACTCTCTGGACTCACTGCACTGCATCACCATTGGTGCCAGGGCACTCTCCGGACTCACTGCTGTGCATCCTCAGTGGTGCCAGTGCACTCTTTCGAGTCACTGCACAGCATCCCCATTAGTGCCAGTGCATTCTCTGGACTCATTGCAGTGCATCCCCAGTGGTGCCAGTGCACTCTCTGGACTCACTGCACTGCATCCCCAGTGGTGCCAGTGTACTCTCTGGACTCACTGCACTGCATCCCCAGTGCTGACTGTGCACTCTCTGGACTCACTGCACTGCATCCCCAGTGGTGCCAGTGCACTCTCTGGAGTCACTGCACTGCATCCCCAGTGGTGCCAGTGCACTCTCTGGACTCACTGCAGTGCATCCCTAGTGGTGCCAGTGCACTCTCTGCACTCACTGCACTGCATCACCAGTGGTGCCAGTGCACTCTCTGGACTCACTGCACCGCATCCCCAGTGGTGCCAGTGCACTCTCTGGACTCACTGCACTGCATCCCCAGTGGTGCCAGTGCACTCTCTGGAGTCGCAGCACTGCATCAACAGTGGTGCCTCTGCACTCTCTGGATTCACTGCACTACATCCCCAGTGGTGACAGTGCACTCTCTGGACTCACTGCACTGCATCCCCAGTGGTGCCAGTGCACTCTCTGGACTCACTGCAGTGCATCCCCAGTGGTGCCAGTGCACTCTCTGGACTCACTGCACTGCATCCCCAGTGGTGCCAGTGCACTCTCTGGACTCACTGCAGTGCATCCCCAGTGGTGCCAGGGCACTCTCTGCACTCACTGCACTGCATCCCCAGTGGTGCCAGTGCACTCTCTGCACTCACTGCACTGCATCCCCAGTGTTCCCAGAGCACTCTCTGGACTCACTGCACCGCATCCCCAGTGGTGCCAGTGCACTCTCAGGACTCACTGCAGTGCATCCCCAGTGGTGCCAGTGCACTCTCTGGACTCACTGCACTGCATCCCCAGTGGTGCCAGTGCACTCTCTGGACTCACTGCAGTGCATCCCCTGTGGTGCCAGTGCACTCTCTGGACTCACTGTAGTGCATCCCCAGTGGTGCCAGTGCACTCTCTGGACTCACTGCACTGCATCCCCAGTGGTGCCAGTGCACTCTCTGGACTCACTGCAGTGCATCCCTTGTGGTGCCTTTGCACTCTCTGGACTCACTGCACTGCTTCCCCAGTGGTGCCTGTGCACTCTCTTGAGTCACTGCACTGCATCCCCAGTGGAGCCAGTGCACTCTCTGGACTCACTGCAGTGCAGCCCCTGAGGTGCCAGTGTACTCTCTGGACTCACTGCACTGCATCCCCAGTGGTGCCAGTGCACTCTCTGGAATCACTGCAGTGCATCCCCTGTGGTGCCATTGCACTCTCTGGACTCACTGCACTGCATCCCCAGTGGTGCCTGTGCACTCTCTTGAGTCACTGCACTGCATCCCCAGTGGAGCCAGTGCACTCTATGGACTAACTGCACTGCATACCCAGTGGTGCCAGTGCACTCTCTGGACTCACTGCACTGCATCCCCAGTGGTGCCAGTGCACTCTCTGGACTCACTGCACTGCATCCCCAGTGGTTCCAGTGCACTCTCTGGATCACTGCACTGCATCCCCATTGGTGCCAGTGCACTCTCCGGACTCACTGCAGTGCATCCACAGTGGTGCCAGTGCACTCTTTCGAGTCACTGCACTGCATCCCCAGTGGTGCCAGTGCACTCTCTGGACTCACTGCAGTGCATCCCCAGTGGTGCCAGTGCACTCTCTGGACTCACTGCAGTGCATCCCCAGTGGTGCCAGTGCACTCTCTGGACTCACTGCACTGCATCCCCAGTGCTGACAGTGCACTCTCTGGACTCACTGCACTGTATCCCCAGTGGTGCCAGTGCACTCCCTGGACTCACTGCAGTGCATCCCCTTTTGTGCCAGTGCACTCTCTGGACTCACTGCAGTGCATCCCCAGTGTTGCCAGTGCACTCTCTGGAGTCACTGCACTGCATCCCCAGTGGTGCCAGTGCACTCTCTGGACTCACTGCACTGCATCCCCAGTGGTGCCAGTGCACTCTCTGGACTCACTGCAGTGCATCCCCAGTGGCGCCAGTGCACTCTCTGGACTCACTGCACTGCATCCCATTGGTGCTAGTGCACTCTCTGGACTCACTGCACTGCATCCCCTGTGGTGCCAGTGCACTCTCTGGACTCACTGCACTGCATCCCCAGTTGTGCCAGTGCACTCTCTGGACTCACTACAGTGCATCCCCAGTGGTGCCAGTGCACTCTCTGGACTCACTGCAGTGCTTCCGCACTGGTGCCAGTGCACTCTCTGCACTCACTGCACTGCATCAACAGTGGTGCCTCTGCACTCTCTGGAGTCACTGCACTGCATCCGCAGTGGTGCCAGTGCACTCTCTGGACTCACTGTAGTGCATCCCCAGTGGTGCCAGTGCACTCTCTGGACTCACTGCACTGCATCCCCAGTGGTGCCAGTGCACTCTCTGGACTCACTGCAGTGCTTCCGCACTGGTGCCAGTGCACTCTCTGCACTCACTGCACTGCATCAACAGTGGTGCCTCTGCACTCTCTGGAGTCACTGCACTGCATCCGCAGTGGTGCCTTTGCACTCTCAGGACTCACTGCACTGCATCCCCAGTGGTGCCAGTGCACTCTCTGGACTCACTGCACTGCATCCCCAGTGGTGCCAGTGCACTCTCTGAGCTCTTTGCAGTGCATCCCAAGTGGTGCCAGTGCACTCTCTGGACTCACTGCACTGCATCCCCAGTGGTGCCAGTGCACTCTCTGGACTCACTGCACTGCATCCCCAGTGGTGCCAGTGCACTCTCTGGACTCACTGCACTGCATCCCCAGTGGTGCCAGTGCACTGTCTGGACTCACTGCAGTGTATCGCCATTGGAGACGGTGCACTCTCTGGACTCACTAAACTGCATCCCCAGTGGTGCCAGAGAACTCTCTGGACTCACTGCAGTGCATCCCCAGTGGTGCCAGTGCACTGTCTGGACTCACTGCATCCCCAGTGGTGCCAGGGCACTCTCTGGACTCACAGCACTGCATCCCCATTGGTGCCAGTGCACTCTCTGGACTCACTGCACTAAAACCCCAGTGGTGCCAGTGCAGTCTCTGGACTCACTGCAGTGCATCCCCAGTGGTGCCAGTGCACTCTCTGGACTCACCGGGGTGCATCCCCAGTGGTGCCAGTGCACTCTCTGGACTCACTGCACTGCATCCCCTCTGGTGCCAGTACACTCTCTGGACTCACTGCAGTGCATCCCCAGTGGTGCCAGTGTACTCTCTGGACTCACTGCACTGCATCACCAGCGGTGCCAGTGCACTCTCTGGACTCACTGCAGTGCATCCCCAGTGGTGCCAGTGCACTTTCTGGAGTCACTGCACTGCATCCCCTGTTGTGCCAGTGCATTCTCTGCACTCACTGCACTGCATCCCCAGTGGTGCCAGTGCACTCTCTGGACTCACTGCACTGCATCCCCAGTGGTTCCATTGCACTCTCTGGACTCACTGCATTGGATCCCCAGTGGTGTCAGTGCACTCTCTGGACTCAGTGCAGTGCATCCCCAGTGGTGCCAGTGCACTCTCTGGACTCACTGCAGTGCTTCCCCACTGGTGCCAGTGCACTCTCTGGACTCACTGCACTGCATCCCCAGTGGTGCCAGTGCACTCTCTGGACTCACTGCAGTGTATCCCCTGTGGTGCCGGTGCACTCTGTGGACTCACTGCACTGCATCCCAGTGGTGCCCGTGCACTCTCTGGACTCACTGCACTGCATCCCCAAGGTGCCAGTGCACTCTCTGGACTCAACTGCACTGCATCCCCAAGGTGCCAGTGCACTCTCTGGACTCACTGCAGTGCATCCCCAGTGGTGCCAGTGCACTCTCTGGACTCACTGCAGTGCATCCCCAGTGGTGCCAGTGCACTCTCTGGACTCACTGCACTGCATCCCCAGTGGTGCCAGTGCACTCTCTGGACTCACTGCACTTCATCCCCAGTGGTGCCAGTGCACTCTCTGGACTCTCTGCATTGCATCCCCAGTGGTGCCAGTGCACTCTCTGGACTCACTGCACTGCATCCCCAGTGGTGCCAGTGCACTCTCTGGAGTCGCAGCACTGCATCAACAGTGGTGCCTCTGCACTCTCTGGAGTCACTGCACTGCATCCCCAGTGCTGCCAGTGCACTCTCTGGACTCACTGCAGTGCATCCCCAGTGGTGCCAGTGCACTCTCTGGACTCACTGCAGTGCATCCCCAGTGGTGCCAGTGCACTCTCTGGACTCACTGCACTGCATCCCCAGTGGTGCCAGTGCACTCTCTGGACTCACTGCATTGCATTCCCAGTGGTGCCAGTGCACTCTCTGGACTCACTGCACTGCATCCCCAGTGGTGCCACTGCACTCTCTGGACTCACTGCACTGCATCACCATTGGTACCAGGGCACTCTCCGGACTCACTGCAGTGCATCCCCAGTGGTGCCAGTGCACTCTTTCGAGTCACTGCATTGCATCCCCAGTGGTGCCAGTGCACTCTCTGGACTCACTGCACTTCATCCCCAGTGGTGCCAGTGCACTCTCTGGACTCACTGCATTGCATCCCCAGTGGTGCCAGTGCACTCTCTGGACTCACTGCACTGCATCCCCAGTGTTCCCAGAGCACTCTCTGGACTCACTGCACTGCATCCCCATTGGTGCCAGTGCACTCTCTGGACTCACTGCAGTGCATCCCCAGTGGTGCCAGTGCACTCTCTGGACTCACTGCACTGCATTAACAGTGGTGCCACTGCACTCTCTGGACTCACTGCACTGCATCACCATTGGTGCCAGGGCACTCTCCGGACTCACTGCAGTGCATCCGCAGTGGTGCCAGTGCACTCTTTCGAGTCACTGCACAGCATCCCCATTAGTGCCAGTGCATTCTCTGGACTCATTGCAGTGCATCCCCAGTGGTGCCAGTGCACTCTCTGGACTCACTGCAGTGCATCCCTTGTGGTGCCTTTGCACTCTCTGGACTCACTGCACTGCAACCCCAGTGGTGCCTGTGCACTCTCTTGAGTCACTGCACTGCATCCCCAGTGGAGCCAGTGCACTCTATGGACTAACTGCACTGCATACCCAGTGGTGCCAGTGTACTCTCTGGACTCACTGCACTTCATCCCCAGTGCTGACAGTGCACTCTCTGGACTCACTGCAGTGCATCCCCAGTGGTGCCAGTGCATTCTCTGGACTCACTGCACTGCATCCCCAGTGGTGCCAGTGTACTCTCTGGACTCACTGCAGTGCATCCCCTTTTGTGCCAGTGCACTCTCTGGACTCACTGCACTGCATCCCCAGTGGTGCCAGTGCACTCTCTGGACTCACTGCAGTGCATCCCCTTTTGTGCCAGTGCACTCTCTGGACTCATTGCAGTGCATCCCCAGTGGTGCCAGTGCACTCTCTGGACTCATTGCAGTGCATCCCCAGTGGTGCCAGTGCACTCTCTGGACTCACTGCACTGCATCCCCAGTGGTGCCAGTGCACTCTCTGGACTCACTGCAGTGCATCCCCTTTTGTGCCAGTGCACTCTCTGGACTCACTGCACTGCATCCCCAGTGGTGCCAGTGCACTCTCTGGAGTCACTGCACTGCATCCCCAGTGGTGCCAGTGCACTCTCTGGACTCACTGCAGTGCATCCCCAGTGGTGCCAGTGCACTCTCTGGACTCACTGCAGTGCATCCCTAGTGGTGCCAGTGCACTCTCTGCACTCACTGCACTGCATCACCAGTGGTGCCAGTGCACTCTCTGGACTCACTGCACCGCATCCCTTGTGGTGCCAGTGCACTCTCTGGACTCACTGCACTGCATCCCCAGTGGTGCCAGTGAACTCTCTGGAGTCACTGCAGTGTATCCCCAGTGGTGCCAGTGCACTCTCTGGACTCACTGCACTGCATCCCCAGTGATGCCAGTGCACTCTCTGGACTCACTGCAGTGCATCCCCAGTGGTGCCTGTGCACTCTCTGGACTCAGTGCACTGCATCCCCAGTCCTGACAGTGCACTCTCTGGACTCACTGCACTGCATCCCTAATGGTGCCAGTGCACTCTCTGGACTCACTGCAGTGCATCCCCAGTGGTGCCAGTGCACTCTCTGCACTCACTGCACTGCATCCCCAGTGGTGCCAGTGCACTCTCTGCACTCACTGCACTGCATCCCCTGTGTTCCCAGAGCACTCTCTGGACTCACCGAGGTGCATCCCCAGTGGTGCCAGTGCACTCTCTGGACTCACCGCACTGCATCCCCAGTGGTGCCAGTGCACTCTCTGGACTCACTGCAGTGCAGCCCCTGAGGTGCCAGTGTACTCTCTGGACTCACTGCACTGCATCCCCAGTGGTGACAGTGCACTCTCTGGAATCACTGCAGTGCATCCCCTGTGGTGCCATTGCACTCTCTGGACTCACTGCACTGCATCCCCAGTGGTGCCTGTGCACTCTCTTGAGTCACTGCACTGCATCCCCAGTGGAGCCAGTGCACTCTATGGACTAACTGCACTGCATCCCCAGTGGTGCCAGTGCACTCTCTGGACTCAGTGCACTGCATCCCCAGTTGTGCCAGTGCACTCTCTGGACTCACTGCACTGCATCCCCAGTGGTTCCAGTGCACTCTCTGGATCACTGCACTGCATCACCATTGGTGCCAGTGCACTCTCCGGACTCACTGCAGTGCATCCCCAGTGGTGCCAGTGCACTCTTTCGAGTCACTGCACTGCATCCCCAGTGGTGCCAGTGCATTCTCTGGACTCACTGCAGTGCATCCCCAGTGGTGCCAGTGCAGTCTCTGGAGTCACTGCAGTGCATCCCCAGTGGTGCCAGTGCACTCTCTGGACTCACTGCACTGCATCCCCAGTGCTGACAGTGCACTCTCTGGACTCACTGCACTGCATCCCCAGTGGTGCCAATGCTTCTCTGGACTCACTGCACTGCATCCCCAGTGCTGACAGTGCACTCTCTGGACTCACTGCAGTGCATCCCCAGTGGAGCCAGTGCACTCTCTGGACTCACTGCACTGCATCCCCAGTGGTGCCAGTGCACTCTCTGGAGTCACTGTACTGCATCCCCAGTGGTGCCAGTGCACTCTCTGGACTCACTGCAGTGCATCCCCAATGGTGCCAGTGCACTCTCTGGACTCACTGCAGTGCATCCCCAGTGGTGCCAGTGCACTCTCTGGACTCACTGCACTGCATCACCAGTGGTGGCAGTGTACTCTCTGGACTCACTGCACTGCATCCCCAGTGGAGACAGTGCACTCTCTGTAGTCACTGCGCTGCATCCCCATTGGTTCCAGGGCACTCTCTCGACTCACTGCACTGCAACTCCAGTGGTGCCAGTGCACTCTCTGGACTCACTGCACTGCATCCCCAGTGGTGCCAGTGCACTCTCTGGAGTCACTGCGCTGCATCCCCAGTGGTGCCAGAGCCCTCTGTGGACTCACTGCACTACATCCCCTGTGGGGCCAGTGCAGTCTCTGGACTCACTGCAGTGCATCCCCAGTGGTGCGAGTGCACTCTCTGGACTCACCGGGGTGCATCCCCAGTGGTGCCAGTGCACTCTCTGGACTCACTGCAGTGCATCCCCAGTGGTGCCAGTGCACTCTGTGGACTCACTGCAGTGCATCCCCAGTGCTGCCAGTGCACTCTCTGGAGTCACTGCACTGCATCCCCAGTGCTGCCAGTGCACTCTGTGGACTCACTGCAGTGCATCGCCAGTGGTGCCAGTGCACTCTCTGGACTCACTGCAGTGCATCCCCAGTGGTGCCAGTGCACTCTCTGGACTCACTGCACTGCATCCCATTGGTGCTAGTGCACTCTCTGGACTCACTGCACTGCATCCCCAGTGGTGCCAGTGCACTCTCTGGACTCACTGCACTGCATCCCAGGTGGTGCCAGTGCACTCTCAGGACTCACTGCAGTGCATCCCCAGTGGTGCCAGTGCACTCTCTGGACTCACTGCAGTGCTTCCGCACTGGTGCCAGTGCACTCTCTGCACTCACTGCACTGCATCAACAGTGGTGCCTCTGCACTCTCTGGAGTCAATGCACTGCATCCCCAGTGGTGACAGTGCACTCTCTGGACTCACTGTAGTGCACCCCAATGGTGCCAGTGCACTCTCTGGACTCACTGCACTGCATCCCCAGTGGTGCCAGTGCACTCTCTGCACTCACTGCAGTGCATCCCTTGTGGTGCCTTTGCACTCTCAGGACTCACTGCACTGCATCCCCAGTGGTGCCAGTGCACTCTCTGGAGTCACAGCACTGCATCCCCTGTGGTGCCTCTGCACTCTCTGGAGTCACTGCACTGCATCCCCAGTGGTGCCAGTGCACTCTTTCGACTCACTGTAGTGCATCCCCAGTGGTGCCAGTGCACTCTGTGGACTCACTGCAGTGCATCCCCAGTGTTGCCAGTGCACTCTCTGGAGTCACTGCACTGCATCCCCAGTGGTGCCAGTGCACTCTCTGGAATCACTGCACTGCATCCCCAGTGGTGCCAGTGCACTCTCTGGACTCACTGCATTGCATCCCCAGTGGTGCCAGTGCACTCTCTGGACTCACTACACTGCATCCCATTGGTGCTAGTGCACTCTCTGGACTCACTGCACTGCATCCCCAGTTGTGCCAGTGCACTCTCTAGACTCACTGCAGTGCATCCCCAGTGGTGCCAGTGCACTCTCTGGACTCACTGCAGTGCTTCCGCACTGGTGCCAGTGCACTCTCTGCACTCACTGCACTGCATCAACAGTGGTGCCTCTGCACTCTCTGGAGTCACTGCACTGCATCCGCAGTGGTGCCAGTGCACTCTCTGGACTCACTGTAGTGCATCCCCAGTGGTGCCAGTGCACTCTCTGGACTCACTGCACTGCATCCCCAGTGGTGCCAGTGCACTCTCTGGACTCACTGCAGTGCATCCCTTGTGGTGCCTTTGCACTCTCAGGACTCACTGCACTGCATCCCCAGTGGTGCCAGTGCACTCTCTGGACTCACTGTAGTGCATCCCCAGTGGTGCCATTGCAATCTCTGGACTCCCTGCAGTGCATCCCCAGTAGTGCCAGTGCACTCTCTGGACTCACTGCACTGCATCCCCAGTGGTGCCAGTGCACTCTCTGGACTCACTGCACTGCATCCCCAGTGGTGCCAGTGCACTCTCTGGACTCACTGCACTGCATCAACAGCGGTGCCAGTGCACTCTCTGCACTCACTGCATTGCATCCCCAGTGCTGACAGTGCACTCTCTGGACTCACTGCACTGCATCACCAGTGGTGGCAGTGTACTCTCTAGACTCACTGCACTGCATCCCCAGTGGAGACAGTGCACTCTCTGTAGTCACTGCGCTGCATCCCCTGTGGTGCCAGTGCCCTCTGTGTACTCACTGCACTACATCCCCTGTGGGGCCAGTGCACTCTCTGGACTCACTGCAGTGCATCCCCAGTGGTGCGAGTGCACTCTCTGGACTCACCGGGGTGCATCCCCAGTGGTGCCAGTGCACTCTCTGGACTCACCGGGGTGCATCCCCAGTGGTGCCAGTGCACTCTCTGGACTCACTGCAGTGCATCCCCAGTGGTGCCAGTGCACTCTGTGGACTCACTGCAGTGCATCCCCAGTGTTGCCAGTGCACTCTCTGGAGTCACTGCACTGCATCCCCAGTGGTGCCAGTGCACTGTCTGGACTCACCGCAGTGCATCCCCAGTGGTGCCAGTGCACTCTCTGGACTCACTGCAGTGCATCCCCAGTGGCGCCAGTGCACTCTCTGGACTCACTGCACTGCATCCCATTGGTGCTAGTGCACTCTCTGGACTCACTGCACTGCATCCCCAGTGGTGCCAGTGCACTCTCTGGACTCACTGCACTGCATCCCCAGTTGTGCCAGTGCACTCTCTGGACTCACTGCAGTGCATCCCCAGTGGTGCCAGTGCACTCTCTGGACTCACTGCAGTGCTTCCGCACTGGTGCCAGTGCACTCTCTGCACTCACTGCAGTGCATCCCTTGTGGTGCCTTTGCACTCTCAGGACTCACTGCACTGCATCCCCAGTGGTGCCAGTGCACTCTCTGGACTCATTGCAGTGCATCCCCAGTGGTGCCAGTTCACTCTCTGAACTCAGTGCACTGCATCCCCAATGGTGCCACTGCACTCTCTGGACTCACTGCAGTGCATCCCCAGTGGTGCCAGTGCACTCTCTGGACTCACTGCACTGCATCCCCAGTGGTGCCAGTGCACTCTCTGAGCTCTTTGCAGTGCATCCCAAGTGGTGCCAGTGCACTCTCTGGACTCACTGCAGTGCATCCCCAGTGGTGCCAGTGCACGCTCTGGACTCACGGCAGTGCATCCCCAGTGGTGCCAGTGCACTCTCTGGACTCACTGCACTGCATCCCCAGTGGTGCCAGTGCACTCTCTGGACTCACTGCACTGCATCCCCAGTGGTGCCAGTGCACTGTCTGGACTCACTGCAGTGTATCGCCATTGGAGACGGTGCACTCTCTGAACTCACTAAACTGCATCCCCAGTGGTGCCAGAGAACTCTCTGGACTCACTGCAGTGTATCCCCTGTGGTGCCGGTGCACTCTGTGGACTCACTACACTGCATCCCAGTGGTGCCAGTGCACTCTCTGGACTCACTGCACTGCATCCCCAAGGTGCCAGTGCACTCTCTGGACTCAACTGCACTGCATCCCCAGTGCTGCCAGTGCACTCTCTGGACTCACTGCAGTGCATCCCCAGTGGTGCCAGTGCACTCTCTGGACTCACTGCAGTGCATCCCCAGTGGTGCCAGTGCACTCTCTGGACTCACTGCACTGCATCCCCAGTGGTGCCAGTGCACTCTCTGGACTCACTGCACTTCATCCCCAGTGGTGCCAGTGCACTCTCTGGACTCACTGCATTGCATCCCCAGTGGTGCCAGTGCACTCTCTGGACTCACTGCACTGCATCCCCAGTGGTGCCAGTGCACTCTCTGGAGTCGCAGCACTGCATCAACAGTGGTGCCTCTGCACTCTCTGGAGTCACTGCACTGCATCCCCAGTGCTGCCAGTGCACTCTCTGGACTCACTGCAGTGCATCCCCAGTGGTGCCAGTGCACTCTCTGGACTCACTGCAGTGCATCCCCAGTGGTGCCAGTGCACTCTCTGGACTCACTGCACTGCATCCCCAGTGGTGCCAGTGCACTCTTTCGAGTCACTGCAGTGCATCCCCAGTGCTGCCAGTGCACTCTCTGGATTCACTGCACTTCATCCCCAGTGGTGCCAGTGCACTCTCTGGACTCACTGCACTGCATCCCCAGTGGTGCCAGTGCACTCTCTGCACTCACTGCACTGCATCCCCAGTGTTCCCAGAGCACTCTCTGGACTCACTGCACTGCATCCCCAGTGGTGCCAGTGCACTCTCTGGACTCACTGCAGTGCATCCCCAGTGGTGCCAGTGCACTCTCTGGACTCACTGCACTGCATTAACAGTGGTGCCACTGCACTCTCTGGACTCACTGCACTGCATCACCATTGGTGCCAGGGCACTCTCCGGACTCACTGCAGTGCATCCGCAGTGGTGCCAGTGCACTCTCTGGACTCACTGCACTGCATCCCCAGTGGTGCCAGTGCACTCTCTGGACTCACTGTAGTGCATCCCCAGTGGTGCCAGTGCAATCTCTGGACTCCCTGCAGTGCATCCCCTTTTGTGCCAGTGCACTCTCTGGACTCACTGCACTGCATCCCCAGTGGTGCCAGTGCACTCTCTGGACTCACTGCACTGCATCCCCAGTGGTGCCAGTGCACTCTCTGGACTCACTGCAGTGCATCCCCAGTGGTGCCAGTGCACTCTCTGCACTCACTGCATTGCATCCCCAGTGCTGACAGTGCACTCTCTGGACTCACTGCACTGCATCACCAGTGGTAGCAGTGTACTCTCTGGACTCACTGCACTGCATCCCCAGTGGAGACAGTGCACTCTCTGTAGTCACTGCGCTGCATCCCCAGTGGTGCCAGTGCCCTCTGTGTACTCACTGCACTACATCCCCTGTGGGGCCAGTGCACTCTCTGGACTCACTGCACTGCATCCCCAGTGGTGCGAGTGCACTCTCTGGACTCACCAGGGTGCATCCCCAGTGGTGCCAGTGCACTCTCTGGACTCACCGGGGTGCATCCCCAGTGGTGCCAGTGCACTCTCTGGACTCACTGCAGTGCTTCCCCACTGGTGCCAGTGCACTCTGTGGACTCACTGCAGTGCATCCCCAGTGTTGCCAGTGCACTCTCTGGACTCACTGCAGTGCATCACCAGTGGTGCCAGTGCACTCTCTGGACTCACTGCACTGCATCCCCAGTGGTGCCAGTGCACTCTCTGGACTCACTGCAGTGCATCCCCAGTGGCGCCAGTGCACTCTCTGGACTCACTGCACTGCATCCCATTGGTGCTAGTGCACTCTCTGGACTCACTGCACTGCATCCCCTGTGGTGCCAGTGCACTCTCTGGACTCACTGCACTGCATCCCCAGTTGTGCCAGTGCACTCTCTGGACTCACTGCAGTGCATCCCCAGTGGTGCCAGTGCACTCTCTGGACTCACTGCAGTGCTTCCGCACTGGTGCCAGTGCACTCTCTGCACTCACTGCACTGCATCAACAGTGGTGCCTCTGCACTCTCTGGAGTCACTGCACTGCATCCGCAGTGGTGCCAGTGCACTCTCTGGACTCACTGTAGTGCATCCCCAGTGGTGCCAGTGCACTCTCTGGACTCACTGCACTGCATCCCCAGTGGTGCCAGTGCACTCTCTGGACTCACTGCAGTGCATCCCTTGTGGTGCCTTTGCACTCTCAGGACTCACTGCACTGCATCCCCAGTGGTGCCAGTGCACTCTCTGGACTCAGTGCACTGCATCCCCAGTGGTGCCAGTGCACTCTCTGAACTCAGTGCACTGCATCCCCAATGGTGCCACTGCACTCTCTGGACTCACTGCAGTGCATCCCCAGTGGTGCCAGTGCACTCTCTGGACTCACTGCACTGCATCCCCAGTGGTGCCAGTGCACTCTCTGAGCTCTTTGCAGTGCATCCCAAGTGGTGCCAGTGCACTCTCTGGACTCACTGCAGTGCATCCCCAGTGGTGCCAGTGCACGCTCTGGACTCACGGCAGTGCATCCCCAGTGGTGCCAGTGCACTGTCTGGACTCACTGCAGTGTATCGCCTTTGGAGACGGTGCACTCTCTGGACTCACTAAACTGTATCCCCAGTGGTGCCAGAGAACTCTCTGGACTCACTGCAGTGCATCCCCAGTGGTGCCAGTGCACTGTCTGGACTCACTGCATCCCCAGTGGTGCCAGGGCACTCTCTGGACTCACAGCACTGCATCCCCATTGGTGCCAGTGCACTCTCTGGACTCACTGCAGTGCATCCCCAGTGGTGCCAGTGCACTCTCTGGACTCACTGCAGTGCATCCCCAGTGGTGCCAGTGCACTCTCTGGACTCACCGGGGTGCATCCCCAGTGGTGCCAGTGCACTCTCTGGACTCACTGCACTGCATCCCCTGTGGTGCCAGTACACTCTCTGGACTCACTGCAGTGCATCCCCAGTGGTGCCAGTGTACTCTCTGGACTCACTGCACTGCATCCCCAGTGGTGCCAGTGCACTCTCTGGACTCACTGCAGTGCATCCCCAGTGGTGCCAGTGCACTTTCTGGAGTCACTGCAGTGCATCCCCTGTTGTGCCAGTGCACTCTCTGGACTCACCGGGGTGCATCCCCAGTGGTGCCAGTGCACTCTCTGGACTCACTGCAGTGCATCCCCAGTGGTTCCATTGCACTCTCTGGACTCACTGCATTGGATCCCCAGTGGTGTCAGTGCACTCTCTGGACTCAGTGCAGTGCATCCCCAGTGGTGCCAGTGCACTCTCTGGACTCACTGCAGTGCTTCCCCACTGGTGCCAGTGCACTCTCTGGACTCACTGCACTGCATCCCCAGTGGTGCCAGTGCACTCTCTGGACTCACTGCACTGCATCACCAGTGGTGCCACTGCACTCTCTGGACTCACTGCACTGCATTCCCAGTGGTGCCAGTGCACTCTCTGGACTCACTGCACTGCATCCCCAGTGGTGCCAGTGCACTCTCTGGACCCACTGCAGTGCATCCCCACTGGTGCCAGTGCACTCTCTGGACTCAGTGCACTGCATCCCCAATGGTGCCAGTGCACTCTCTGTAGTCACTGCACTGCGTCCCCAGTGGTGCCAGTGCACTCTCTGGACTCACTGCAGTGTATCCCCTGTGGTGCCGGTGCACTCTGTGGACTCACTACACTGCATCCCAGTGGTGCCAGTGCACTCTCTGGACTCACTGCACTGCATCCCCAAGGTGCCAGTGCACTCTCTGGACTCAACTGCACTGCATCCCCAGTGGTGCCAGTGCACTCTCTGGACTCACTGCACTGCATCACCATTGGTGCCAGGGCACTCTCCGGACTCACTGCAGTGCATCCCCAGTGGTGCCAGTGCACTCTTTCGAGTCACTGCACAGCATCCCCATTAGTGCCAGTGCATTCTCTGGACTCATTGCAGTGCATCCCCAGTGGTGCCAGTGCACTCTCTGGACTCACTGCACTGCATCCCCAGTGGTGCCAGTGTACTCTCTGGACTCACTGCACTGCATCCCCAGTGCTGACAGTGCACTCTCTGGACTCACTGCAGTGCATCCCCAGTGGTGCCAGTGCATTCTCTGGACTCACTGCACTGCATCCCCAGTGGTGCCAGTGTACTCTCTGGACTCACTGCAGTGCATCCCCTTTTGTGCCAGTGCACTCTCTGGACTCACTGCACTGCATCCCCACTGGTGCCAGTGCACTCTCTGGACTCACTGCACTGCATCCCCTTTTGTGCCAGTGCACTCTCTGGACTCATTGCAGTGCATCCCCAGTGGTGCCAGTGCACTCTCTGGACTCATTGCAGTGCATCCCCAGTGGTGCCAGTGCACTCTCTGGACTCACTGCACTGCATCCCCAGTGGTGCCAGTGCACTCTCTGAACTCACTGCAGTGCATCCCCTCTTGTGCCAGTGCACTCTCTGGACTCACTGCACTGCATCCCCAGTGGTGCCAGTGCACTCTCTGGAGTCACTGCACTGCATCCCCAGTGGTGCCAGTGCACTCTCTGGACTCACTGCAGTGCATCCCCAGTGGTGCCAGTGCACTCTCTGGACTCACTGCAGTGCATCCCTAGTGGTGCCAGTGCACTCTCTGCACTCACTGCACTGCATCACCAGTGGTGCCAGTGCACTCTCTGGACTCACTTCAGTGCATCCCCAGTGGTGCCAGTGCACTCTCTGGACTCACTGCAGTGCATCCCCAGTGGTGCCAGTGCACGCTCTGGACTCACGGCAGTGCATCCCCAGTGGTGCCAGTGCACTGTCTGGACTCACTGCAGTGTATCGCCTTTGGAGACGGTGCACTCTCTGGACTCACTAAACTGTATCCCCAGTGGTGCCAGAGAACTCTCTGGACTCACTGCAGTGCATCCCCAGTGGTGCCAGTGCACTGTCTGGACTCACTGCATCCCCAGTGGTGCCAGGGCACTCTCTGGACTCACAGCACTGCATCCCCATTGGTGCCAGTGCACTCTCTGGACTCACTGCAGTGCATCCCCAGTGGTGCCAGTGCACTCTCTGGACTCACTGCAGTGCATCCCCAGTGGTGCCAGTGCACTCTCTGGACTCACCGGGGTGCATCCCCAGTGGTGCCAGTGCACTCTCTGGACTCACTGCACTGCATCCCCTGTGGTGCCAGTACACTCTCTGGACTCACTGCAGTGCATCCCCAGTGGTGCCAGTGTACTCTCTGGACTCACTGCACTGCATCCCCAGTGGTGCCAGTGCACTCTCTGGACTCACTGCAGTGCATCCCCAGTGGTGCCAGTGCACTTTCTGGAGTCACTGCAGTGCATCCCCTGTTGTGCCAGTGCACTCTCTGGACTCACCGGGGTGCATCCCCAGTGGTGCCAGTGCACTCTCTGGACTCACTGCAGTGCATCCCCAGTGGTTCCATTGCACTCTCTGGACTCACTGCATTGGATCCCCAGTGGTGTCAGTGCACTCTCTGGACTCAGTGCAGTGCATCCCCAGTGGTGCCAGTGCACTCTCTGGACTCACTGCAGTGCTTCCCCACTGGTGCCAGTGCACTCTCTGGACTCACTGCACTGCATCCCCAGTGGTGCCAGTGCACTCTCTGGACTCACTGCACTGCATCACCAGTGGTGCCACTGCACTCTCTGGACTCACTGCACTGCATTCCCAGTGGTGCCAGTGCACTCTCTGGACTCACTGCACTGCATCCCCAGTGGTGCCAGTGCACTCTCTGGACCCACTGCAGTGCATCCCCACTGGTGCCAGTGCACTCTCTGGACTCAGTGCACTGCATCCCCAATGGTGCCAGTGCACTCTCTGTAGTCACTGCACTGCGTCCCCAGTGGTGCCAGTGCACTCTCTGGACTCACTGCAGTGTATCCCCTGTGGTGCCGGTGCACTCTGTGGACTCACTACACTGCATCCCAGTGGTGCCAGTGCACTCTCTGGACTCACTGCACTGCATCCCCAAGGTGCCAGTGCACTCTCTGGACTCAACTGCACTGCATCCCCAGTGGTGCCAGTGCACTCTCTGGACTCACTGCACTGCATCACCATTGGTGCCAGGGCACTCTCCGGACTCACTGCAGTGCATCCCCAGTGGTGCCAGTGCACTCTTTCGAGTCACTGCACAGCATCCCCATTAGTGCCAGTGCATTCTCTGGACTCATTGCAGTGCATCCCCAGTGGTGCCAGTGCACTCTCTGGACTCACTGCACTGCATCCCCAGTGGTGCCAGTGTACTCTCTGGACTCACTGCACTGCATCCCCAGTGCTGACAGTGCACTCTCTGGACTCACTGCAGTGCATCCCCAGTGGTGCCAGTGCATTCTCTGGACTCACTGCACTGCATCCCCAGTGGTGCCAGTGTACTCTCTGGACTCACTGCAGTGCATCCCCTTTTGTGCCAGTGCACTCTCTGGACTCACTGCACTGCATCCCCACTGGTGCCAGTGCACTCTCTGGACTCACTGCACTGCATCCCCTTTTGTGCCAGTGCACTCTCTGGACTCATTGCAGTGCATCCCCAGTGGTGCCAGTGCACTCTCTGGACTCATTGCAGTGCATCCCCAGTGGTGCCAGTGCACTCTCTGGACTCACTGCACTGCATCCCCAGTGGTGCCAGTGCACTCTCTGAACTCACTGCAGTGCATCCCCTCTTGTGCCAGTGCACTCTCTGGACTCACTGCACTGCATCCCCAGTGGTGCCAGTGCACTCTCTGGAGTCACTGCACTGCATCCCCAGTGGTGCCAGTGCACTCTCTGGACTCACTGCAGTGCATCCCCAGTGGTGCCAGTGCACTCTCTGGACTCACTGCAGTGCATCCCTAGTGGTGCCAGTGCACTCTCTGCACTCACTGCACTGCATCACCAGTGGTGCCAGTGCACTCTCTGGACTCACTTCAGTGCATCCCCAGTGGTGCCAGTGCACTCTCTGGACTCACTGCAGTGCATCCCTAGTGGTGCCAGTGCACTCTCTGGACTCACTGCACCGCATCCCCAGTGGTGCCAGTGCACTCTCTGGACTCACTTCAGTGCATCCCCAGTGGTGCCAGTGCACTCTCTGGAGTCGCAGCACTGCATCCCCAGTGGTGCCTCTACACTCTCTGGAGTCACTGCACTACATCCCCAGTGGTCCCAGTGCACTCTCTGGACTCACTGCAGTGCATCCCCAGTGGTGCCAGTGCATTCTCTGGACTCACTGCAGTGCATCCCTAGTGGTGCCAGTGCACTCTCTGCACTCACTGCACTGCATCACCAGTGGTGCCAGTGCACTCTCTGGACTCACTGCAGTGCATCCCCAGTGGTGCCAGTGCACTCTCTGGACTCACTGCAGTGCATCCCTAGTGGTGCCAGTGCACTCTCTGGACTCACTGCACCGCATCCCCAGTGGTGCCAGTGCACTCTCTGGACTCACTTCAGTGCATCCCCAGTGGTGCCAGTGCACTCTCTGGAGTCGCAGCACTGCATCCCCAGTGGTGCCTCTACACTCTCTGGAGTCACTGCACTACATCCCCAGTGGTGCCAGTGTACTCTCTGGACTCACTGCATTGCATCCCCAGTGGTGCCAGTGCACTCTCAGGACTCACTGCACTGCATCCCCAGTGGTGCCAGTGCACTCTCTGGACTCACTGCAGTGCAGCCCCTGAGGTGCCTGTGTACTCTCTGGTCTCACTGCACTGCATCCCCAGTGGTGACAGTGCACTCTCTGGAATCACTGCAGTGCATCACCAGTGGTGCCAGTGCACTCTCTGGACTCACTGCACCGCATCCCCAGTGGTGCCAGTGCACTCTCTGGACTCACTTCAGTGCATCCCCAGTGGTGCCAGTGCACTCTCTGGAGTCGCAGCACTGCATCCCCAGTGGTGCCTCTGCACTCTCTGGAGTCACTGCACTACATCCCCAGTGGTGCCAGTGCACTCTCTGGACTCACTGCAGTGCATCCCCAGTGGTGCCAGTGCACTCTCTGGACTCACTGCACTGCATCCCCAGTGGTGCCAGTGCACTCTCTAGACTCACTGCATTGCATCCCCAGTGGTGCCAGTGCACTCTCTGCACTCACTGCACTGCATCCCCAGTGGTGCCACTGCACTCTCTGGACTCACTGCACTGCATCCCCAGTGCTCCCAGAGCACTCTCTGGACTCACTGCAGTGCATCCCCAGTGGTGCCAGTGCACTCTCAGGACTCACTGCAGTGCATCCCCAGTGGTGCCAGTGCACTCTCTGGACTCACTGCACTGCATCCCCAGTGGTGCCAGTGCACTCTCTGGACTCACTGCACTGCATCCCCAGTGGTGCCAGTGCACTCTCTGGAGTCACTGCACTGCATCCCCAGTGATGCCAGTGCACTCTCTGGACTCACTGCACTGCATCCCCAGTGGTGCCAGTGCACTCTCTGGACTCACTGCAGTGCATCCCCAGTGGTGCCAGTGCACTCTCTGGACTCAGTGCACTGCATCCCCAGTGGTGCCAGTGCACTCTCTGGACTCCGTGCACTGCATCCCCAGTGGTACCAGTGCACTCTCTGGACTCACCCGAGTTCATCCCCAGTGGTGCCAGTGCACTCTCTGGACTCACTGCACTGCATCCCCAGTGGTGCCAGTGCACTCTCTGGACTCACTGCGCTGCATCCTATTGGTGCCAGTGCACTCTCAGGACTCATTGCATTGCATCCCCAGTGGTGCCAGTGCACTCTCTGGACTCACTGCACTGCATCCCCAGTGGTGCCAGTGCACTCTCTGGAGTCGCAGCACTGCCTCAACAGTGGTGCCTCTGCACTCTCTGGAGTCACTGCACTACATCCCCAGTGGTGCCAGTGCACTCTCTGGACTCACTGCAGTGCATCCCCAGTGGTGCCAGTGCACTCTCTGGACTCACTGCAGTGCATCCCCAGTGGTGCCAGTGCACTCTCTGGACTCACTGCATTGCATCCCCAGTGGTGCCAGTGCACTCTCCGGACTCACTGCACTGCATCCCCAGTGGTGCCACTGCACTCTCTGGACTCACTGCACTGCATCCACAGTGGGGCCAGGGCACTCTCCGGACTCACTGCAGTGCATCCGCAGTGGTGCCAGTGCACTCTTTCGAGTCACCGCAGTGCATCCCCAGTAGTGCCAGTGCACTCTCTGGACTCACTGCAATGCATCCCCTTTTGTGCCAGTGCACTCTCTGGACTCACTGCACTGCATCCCCAGTGGTGCCAGTGCACTCTCTGGAGTCACTGCACTGCATCCCCAGTGGTGCCAGTGCACTCTCTGGACTCACTGCAGTGCATCCCCAGTGGTGCCAGTGCACTCTCTGGAGTCACTGCACTGCATCCCCAGTGGTGCCAGTGCACTCTCTGGACTCACTGCACTGCATCCCCAGTGGTGCCACTGCACTCTCTGGACTCACTGCACTGCATCACCATTGGTGCCAGGGCACTCTCTGGACTCACTGCAGTGCATCCCCAGTGGTTCCAGTGCATTCTCTGGACTCACTGCACTGCATCCCCAGTGGTGCCACTGCACTCTCTGGACTCACTGCACTGCATCCCCATTAGTGCCAGTGCATTCTCTGGACTCATTGAAGTGCATCCCCAGTGGTGCCAGTGCACTCTCTGGACTCACTGCACTGCATCCCCAGTGGTGCCAGTGCACTCTCTGGACTCAGTGCACTGCATCCCCACTGCTGACTGTGCACTCTCTGGACTCACTGCACTGCATCCCCAGTGGTGCCAGTGCACTCTCTGGACTCACTGCACTGCATCCCCTGTGGTGCCAGTACACTCTCTGGACTCACTGCAGTGCATCCCCAGTGGTGCCAGTGTACTCTCTGGACTCACTGCACTGCATCACCAGCGGTGCCAGTGCACTCTCTGGACTCACTGCAGTGCATCCCCAGTGGTGCCAGTGCACTTTCTGGAGTCACTGCAGTGCATCCCCTGTTGTGCCAGTGCACTCTCTGGACTCACCGGGGTGCATCCCCAGTGGTGCCAGTGCACTCTCTGGACTCACTGCAGTGCATCCCCAGTGGTTCCATTGCACTCTCTGGACTCACTGCATTGGATCCCCAGTGGTGTCAGTGCACTCTCTGGACTCAGTGCAGTGCATCCCCAGTGGTGCCAGTGCACTCTCTGGACTCACTGCAGTGCTTCCCCACTGGTGCCAGTGCACTCTCTGGACTCACTGCACTGCATCCCCAGTGGTGCCAGTGCACTCTCTGGACTCACTGCACTGCATCACCAGTGGTGCCACTGCACTCTCTGGACTCACTGCACTGCATTCCCAGTGGTGCCAGTGCACTCTCTGGACTCACTGCACTGCATCCCCAGTGGTGCCAGTGCACTCTCTGGACCCACTGCAGTGCATCCCCACTGGTGCCAGTGCACTCTCTGGACTCAGTGCACTGCATCCCCAATGGTGCCAGTGCACTCTCTGTAGTCACTACACTGCGTCCCCAGTGGTGCCAGTGCACTCTCTGGACTCACTGCAGTGTATCCCCTGTGGTGCCGGTGCACTCTGTGGACTCACTACACTGCATCCCAGTGGTGCCAGTGCACTCTCTGGACTCACTGCACTGCATCCCCAAGGTGCCAGTGCACTCTCTGGACTCAACTGCACTGCATCCCCAGTGGTGCCAGTGCACTCTCTGGACTCACTGCACTGCATCACCATTGGTGCCAGGGCACTCTCCGGACTCACTGCAGTGCATCCCCAGTGGTGCCAGTGCACTCTTTCGAGTCACTGCACAGCATCCCCATTAGTGCCAGTGCATTCTCTGGACTCATTGCAGTGCATCCCCAGTGGTGCCAGTGCACTCTCTGGACTCACTGCACTGCATCCCCAGTGGTGCCAGTGTACTCTCTGGACTCACTGCACTGCATCCCCAGTGCTGACAGTGCACTCTCTGGACTCACTGCAGTGCATCCCCAGTGGTGCCAGTGCATTCTCTGGACTCACTGCACTGCATCCCCAGTGGTGCCAGTGTACTCTCTGGACTCACTTCAGTGCATCCCCTTTTGTGCCAGTGCACTCTCTGGACTCACTGCACTGCATCCCCACTGGTGCCAGTGCACTCTCTGGACTCACTGCACTGCATCCCCTTTTGTGCCAGTGCACTCTCTGGACTCATTGCAGTGCATCCCCAGTGGTGCCAGTGCACTCTCTGGACTCATTGCAGTGCATCCCCAGTGGTGCCAGTGCACTCTCTGGACTCACTGCACTGCATCCCCAGTGGTGCCAGTGCACTCTCTGAACTCACTGCAGTGCATCCCCTTTTGTGCCAGTGCACTCTCTGGACTCACTGCACTGCATCCCCAGTGGTGCCAGTGCACTCTCTGGAGTCACTGCACTGCATCCCCAGTGGTGCCAGTGCACTCTCTGGACTCACTGCAGTGCATCCCCAGTGGTGCCAGTGCACTCTCTGGACTCACTGCAGTGCATCCCTAGTGGTGCCAGTGCACTCTCTGCACTCACTGCACTGCATCACCAGTGGTGCCAGTGCACTCTCTGGACTCACTTCAGTGCATCCCCAGTGGTGCCAGTGCACTCTCTGGACTCACTGCAGTGCATCCCTAGTGGTGCCAGTGCACTCTCTGGACTCACTGCACCGCATCCCCAGTGGTGCCAGTGCACTCTCTGGACTCACTTCAGTGCATCCCCAGTGGTGCCAGTGCACTCTCTGGAGTCGCAGCACTGCATCCCCAGTGGTGCCTCTACACTCTCTGGAGTCACTGCACTACATCCCCAGTGGTGCCAGTGCACTCTCTGGACTCACTGCAGTGCATCCCCAGTGGTGCCAGTGCATTCTCTGGACTCACTGCAGTGCATCCCTAGTGGTGCCAGTGCACTCTCTGCACTCACTGCACTGCATCACCAGTGGTGCCAGTGCACTCTCTGGACTCACTGCAGTGCATCCCCAGTGGTGCCAGTGCACTCTCTGGACTCACTGCAGTGCATCCCTAGTGGTGCCAGTGCACTCTCTGGACTCACTGCACCGCATCCCCAGTGGTGCCAGTGCACTCTCTGGACTCACTTCAGTGCATCCCCAGTGGTGCCAGTGCACTCTCTGGAGTCGCAGCACTGCATCCCCAGTGGTGCCTCTACACTCTCTGGAGTCACTGCACTACATCCCCAGTGGTGCCAGTGTACTCTCTGGACTCACTGCATTGCATCCCCAGTGGTGCCAGTGCACTCTCAGGACTCACTGCACTGCATCCCCAGTGGTGCCAGTGCACTCTCTGGACTCACTGCAGTGCAGCCCCTGAGGTGCCTGTGTACTCTCTGGTCTCACTGCACTGCATCCCCAGTGGTGACAGTGCACTCTCTGGAATCACTGCAGTGCATCACCAGTGGTGCCAGTGCACTCTCTGGACTCACTGCACCGCATCCCCAGTGGTGCCAGTGCACTCTCTGGACTCACTTCAGTGCATCCCCAGTGGTGCCAGTGCACTCTCTGGAGTCGCAGCACTGCATCCCCAGTGGTGCCTCTGCACTCTCTGGAGTCACTGCACTACATCCCCAGTGGTGCCAGTGCACTCTCTGGACTCACTGCAGTGCATCCCCAGTGGTGCCAGTGCACTCTCTGGACTCACTGCACTGCATCCCCAGTGGTGCCAGTGCACTCTCTAGACTCACTGCATTGCATCCCCAGTGGTGCCAGTGCACTCTCTGCACTCACTGCACTGCATCCCCAGTGGTGCCACTGCACTCTCTGGACTCACTGCACTGCATCCCCAGTGCTCCCAGAGCACTCTCTGGACTCACTGCAGTGCATCCCCAGTGGTGCCAGTGCACTCTCAGGACTCACTGCAGTGCATCCCCAGTGGTGCCAGTGCACTCTCTGGACTCACTGCACTGCATCCCCAGTGGTGCCACTGCACTCTCTGGACTCACTGCACTGCATCCCCAGTGGTGCCAGTGCACTCTCTGGACTCACTGCACTGCATCCCCAGTGGTGCCAGTGCACTCTCTGGAGTCACTGCACTGCATCCCCAGTGATGCCAGTGCACTCTCTGGACTCACTGCACTGCATCCCCAGTGGTGCCAGTGCACTCTCTGGACTCACTGCAGTGCATCCCCAGTGGTGCCAGTGCACTCTCTGGACTCAGTGCACTGCATCCCCAGTGGTGCCAGTGCACTCTCTGGACTCCGTGCACTGCATCCCCAGTGGTACCAGTGCACTCTCTGGACTCACCCGAGTTCATCCCCAGTGGTGCCAGTGCACTCTCTGGACTCACTGCACTGCATCCCCAGTGGTGCCAGTGCACTCTCTGGACTCACTGCGCTGCATCCTATTGGTGCCAGTGCACTCTCAGGACTCATTGCATTGCATCCCCAGTGGTGCCAGTGCACTCTCTGGACTCACTGCACTGCATCCCCAGTGGTGCCAGTGCACTCTCTGGAGTCGCAGCACTGCCTCAACAGTGGTGCCTCTGCACTCTCTGGAGTCACTGCACTACATCCCCAGTGGTGCCAGTGCACTCTCTGGACTCACTGCAGTGCATCCCCAGTGGTGCCAGTGCACTCTCTGGACTCACTGCAGTGCATCCCCAGTGGTGCCAGTGCACTCTCTGGACTCACTGCATTGCATCCCCAGTGGTGCCAGTGCACTCTCCGGACTCACTGCACTGCATCCCCAGTGGTGCCACTGCACTCTCTGGACTCACTGCACTGCATCCACAGTGGGGCCAGGGCACTCTCCGGACTCACTGCAGTGCATCCGCAGTGGTGCCAGTGCACTCTTTCGAGTCACCGCAGTGCATCCCCAGTAGTGCCAGTGCACTCTCTGGACTCACTGCAATGCATCCCCTTTTGTGCCAGTGCACTCTCTGGACTCACTGCACTGCATCCCCAGTGGTGCCAGTGCACTCTCTGGAGTCACTGCACTGCATCCCCAGTGGTGCCAGTGCACTCTCTGGACTCACTGCAGTGCATCCCCAGTGGTGCCAGTGCACTCTCTGGAGTCACTGCACTGCATCCCCAGTGGTGCCAGTGCACTCTCTGGACTCACTGCACTGCATCCCCAGTGGTGCCACTGCACTCTCTGGACTCACTGCACTGCATCACCATTGGTGCCAGGGCACTCTCTGGACTCACTGCAGTGCATCCCCAGTGGTTCCAGTGCATTCTCTGGACTCACTGCACTGCATCCCCAGTGGTGCCACTGCACTCTCTGGACTCACTGCACTGCATCCCCATTAGTGCCAGTGCATTCTCTGGACTCATTGCAGTGCATCCCCAGTGGTGCCAGTGCACTCTCTGGACTCACTGCACTGCATCCCCAGTGGTGCCAGTGCACTCTCTGGACTCAGTGCACTGCATCCCCACTGCTGACTGTGCACTCTCTGGACTCACTGCACTGCATCCCCAGTGGTGCCAGTGCACTCTCTGGACTCACTGCACTGCATCCCCAGTGGTGCCAGTGCACTCTCTGGACTCACTGCACTGCATCCCCAGTGGTACCAGTGCACTCTCTGGACTCACTGCACTGCATCCCTAATGGTGCCAGTGCACTCTCTGGACTCACTGCAGTGCGTCCCCAGTGGTGCCAGTGCACTCTCTGCACTCACTGCACTGCATCCCCAGTGGTTCCAGTGCACTCTCTGCACTCACTGCACTGCATCCCCGGTGTTCCCAGAGCACTCTCTGGACTCACGGAGGTGCATCCCCAGTGGTGCCAGTGCACTCTCTGGACTCACCGCACTGCATCCCCAGTGGTGCCAGTGCACTCTCTGGACTCACTGCAGTGCAGCCCCTGAGGTGCCTGTGTACTCTCTGGTCTCACTGCACTTCATCAACAGTGGTGACAGTGCACTCTCTGGAATAACTGCAGTGCATCCCCTGTGGTGCCATTGCACTCTCTGGACTCACTGCACTGCATCCCCAGTGGTGCCAGTGCACTCTCTGCACTCACTGCACTGCATCCCCAGTGCTCCCAGAGCACTCTCTGGACTCACTGCACTGCATCCCCAGTGGTGCCAGTGCACTCTCTGGACTCACTGCACTGCATCCCCAGTGGTGCCAGTGCACTCTCTGGAGTCACTGCACTGCATCCCCAGTGATGCCAGTGCACTCTCTGGACTCACTGCACTGCATCCCCAGTGGTGCCAGTGCACTCTCTGGACTCACTGCAGTGCATCCCCAGTGGTGCCAGTGCACTCTCTGGACTCCGTGCACTGCATCCCCAGTGGTACCAGTGCACTCTCTGGACTCACCCGAGTTCATCCCCAGTGGTGCCAGTGCACTCTCTGGACTCACTGCACTGCATCCCCAGTGGTGCCAGTGCACTCTCTGGACTCACTGCGCTGCATCCTATTGGTGCCAGTGCACTCTCAGGACTCATTGCATTGCATCCCCAGTGGTGCCAGTGCACTCTCTGGACTCACTGCACTGCATCCCCAGTGGTGCCAGTGCACTCTCTGGAGTCGCAGCACTGCCTCAACAGTGGTGCCTCTGCACTCTCTGGAGTCACTGCACTACATCCCCAGTGGTGCCAGTGCACTCTCTGGACTCACTGCAGTGCATCCCCAGTGGTGCCAGTGCACTCTCTGGACTCACTGCAGTGCATCCCCAGTGGTGCCAGTGCACTCTCTGGACTCACTGCATTGCATCCCCAGTGGTGCCAGTGCACTCTCTGGACTCACTGCACTGCATCCCCAGTGGTGCCACTGCACTCTCTGGACTCACTGCACTGCATCCACAGTGGGGCCAGGGCACTCTCCGGACTCACTGCAGTGCATCCGCAGTGGTGCCAGTGCACTCTTTCGAGTCACTGCAGTGCATCCCCAGTAGTGCCAGTGCACTCTCTGGACTCACTGCAGTGCATCCCCTTTTGTGCCAGTGCACTCTCTGGACTCACTGCACTGCATCCCCAGTGGTGCCAGTGCACTCTCTGGAGTCACTGCACTGCATCCCCAGTGGTGCCAGTGCACTCTCTGGACTCACTGCAGTGCATCCCCAGTGGTGCCAGTGCACTCTCTGGACTCACTGCTCTGCATCCCCAGTGGTGCCAGTGCACTCTCTGGACTCACTGCACTGCATCCCCAGTGGTGCCACTGCACTCTCTGGACTCACTGCACTGCATCACCATTGGTGCCAGGGCACTCTCTGGACTCACTGCAGTGCATCCCCAGTGGTTCCAGTGCATTCTCTGGACTCACTGCACTGCATCCCCAGTGGTGCCACTGCACTCTCTGGACTCACTGCACTGCATCCCCATTAGTGCCAGTGCATTCTCTGGACTCATTGCAGTGCATCCCCAGTGGTGCCAGTGCACTCTCTGGACTCACTGCACTGCATCCCCAGTGGTGCCAGTGCACTCTCTGGACTCAGTGCACTGCATCCCCACTGCTGACAGTGCACTCTCTGGACTCACTGCACTGCATCCCCAGTGGTGCCAGTGCACTCTCTGGACTCACTGCACTGCATCCCCAGTGGTGCCAGTGCACTCTCTGGACTCACTGCACTGCATCCCCAGTGGTACCAGTGCACTCTCTGGACTCACTGCACTGCATCCCTAATGGTGCCAGTGCACTCTCTGGACTCACTGCAGTGCGTCCCCAGTGGTGCCAGTGCACTCTCTGCACTCACTGCACTGCATCCCCAGTGGTTCCAGTGCACTCTCTGCACTCACTGCACTGCATCCCCGGTGTTCCCAGAGCACTCTCTGGACTCACGGAGGTGCATCCCCAGTGGTGCCAGTGCACTCTCTGGACTCACCGCACTGCATCCCCAGTGGTGCCAGTGCACTCTCTGGACTCACTGCAGTGCAGCCCCTGAGGTGCCTGTGTACTCTCTGGTCTCACTGCACTTCATCAACAGTGGTGACAGTGCACTCTCTGGAATCACTGCAGTGCATCCCCTGTGGTGCCATTGCACTCTCTGGACTCACTGCACTGCATCCCCAGTGGTGCCTGTGCACTCTCTTGAGTCACTGCACTGCATCCCCAGTGGAGCCAGTGCACTGTATGGACTAACTGCACTGCATCCGCAGTGGTGCCAGTGCACTCTCTGGACTCACCGGGGTGCATCCCCAGTGGTGCCAGTGCACTCTCTGGACTCACTGCAGTGCATCCCCAGTGCTGCCAGTGCACTCTCTGGACTCACTGCACTGCATACCCAGTGGTGCCAGTGCACTCTCTGGACTCACTGCACTGCATCGCCAGTGGTGCCAGTGCACTCTCTGGACTCACTGCACTGCATCCCCAGTGGTGCCAGTGCACTCTCTGGACTCACTGCACTGCATCACCATTGGTGCCAGGGCACTCTCTGGACTCACTGCAGTGCATCCCCAGTGGTTCCAGGGCATTCTCTGGACTCACTGCACTGCATCCCCAGTGGTGCCACTGCACTCTCTGGACTCACTGCACTGCATCCCCATTAGTGCCAGTGCATTCTCTGGACTCATTGAAGTGCATCCCCAGTGGTGCCAGTGCACTCTCTGGACTCACTGCACTGCATCCCCAGTGGTGCCAGTGCACTCTCTGGACTCAGTGCACTGCATCCCCACTGCTGACAGTGCACTCTCTGGACTCACTGCACTGCATCCCCAGTGGTGCCAGTGCACTCTCTGGACTCACTGCACTGCATCCCCAGTGGTGCCAGTGCACTCTCTGGACTCACTGCACTGCATCCCCAGTGGTACCAGTGCACTCTCTGGACTCACTGCACTGCATCCCTAATGGTGCCAGTGCACTCTCTGGAGTCACTGCAGTGCATCCCCAGTGGTGCCAGTGCACTCTCTGCACTCACTGCACTGCATCCCCAGTGGTGCCAGTGCACTCTCTGGACTCACTGCACTGCATCCCCGGTGTTCCCAGAGCACTCTCTGGACTCACTGCACTGCATCCCCAGTGGTGCCAGTGCACTCTCTGGACTCACCGCACTGCATCCCCAGTGGTGCCAGTGCACTCTCTGGACTCACTGCAGTGCATCCCCAGTGGTGACAGTGCACTCTCTGGAATCACTGCAGTGCATCCCCTGTGGTGCCATTGCACTCTCTGGACTCACTGCACTGCATCCCCAGTGGTGCCTGTGCACTCTCTTGAGTCACTGCACTGCATCCCCAGTGGAGCCAGTGCACTGTATGGACTAACTGCACTGCATCCCCAGTGGTGCCAGTGCACTCTCTGGACTCACCGGGGTGCATCCCCAGTGGTGCCAGTGCACTCTCTGGACTCACTGCAGTGCATCCCCAGTGCTGCCAGTGCACTCTCTGGAGTCACTGCACTGCATACCCAGTGGTGCCAGTGCACTCTCTGGACTCACTGCACTGCATCCCATTGGTGCTAGTGCACTCTCTGGACTCACTGCACTGCATCCCCAGTGGTGCCAGTGCACTCTCTGGACTCACTGCACTGCATCCCCAGTGGCGCCAGTGCACTCTCTGGACTCACTGCAGTGCTTCCGCACTGGTGCCAGTGCACTCTCTGCACTCACTGCACTGCATCAACAGTGGTGCCTCTGCACTCTCTGGAGTCACTGCACTGCATCCCCAGTGGTGCCAGTGCACTCTCTGGACTCACTGTAGTGCATCCCCAGTGGTGCCAGTGCACTCTCTGGACTCACTGCACTGCATCCCCAGTGGTGCCAGTGCACTCTCTGGACTCACTGCAGTGCATCCCTTGTGGTGCCTTTGCACTCTCAGGACTCACTGCACTGCATCCCCAGTGGTGCCAGTGCACTCTCTGGACTCACTGCACTGCATCCCCAGTGGTACCTCTGCACTCTCTGGAGTCACTGCACTGCATGCCCATTGGTGCCAGTGCACTCTCTGGACTCACTGCACTGCATCCCCAGTGGTGCTAGTGCACTCTCTGGACTCACAGCACTGCATCCCCAGTGGTGCCAGTGCACTCTCTGGAGTCACTGCACTGCATCAACATTGGTGCCAGTGCACTCTCTGGACTCACTGCATTGCATCCCCAGTGGTGCCAGTGTAGTCTCTGGACTCACAGCAGTGCATCCCCAGTGGTGCCAGTGCAACTACTGGACTCACTGCAGTGCAGCTCAGTGGAGCCAGAGCAATCTCTGGTCTCACTGCACTGCATCCCCAGTGGTGCCAGTGCACTCTCTGGACTCACTGCACTGCATCCCCAGTGGTGCCAGTGCACTGTCTGGACTCACTGCAGTGTATCGCCATTGGAGACGGTGCACTCTCTGGACTCACTAAACTGCATCCCCAGTGGTGCCAGAAAACACTCTGGTCTCACTGCAGTGCATCCCCAGTGGTGCCAGTGCACTGTCTGGACTCACTGCATCCCCAGTGGTGCCAGGGCACTCTCTGGACTCACAGCACTGCATCCCCAGTGGTGCCAGTGCACTCTCTGGACTCACTGCACTAAAACCCCGGTGGTGCCAGTGCAGTCTCTGGACTCACGGCACTGCATCCCCAGTGGTGCCAGTGCACTCTCTGGACTCACTGCACTGCATCCCCAGTGGTGCCAGTGCACTTTCTGGAGTCACTGCAGTGCATCCCTTTTGTGCCAGTGCACTCTCTGCACTCACTGCACTGCATCCCCAAAAGTGCCAGTGCACTCTCTGGACTCACTGCACTGCATCACCAGTGGTTCCATTGCACTCTCTGGACTCACTGCAGTGCATCCCCAGTGGTGCCAGGGCACTCTCTGCAGACAATGCAGTGCATCCCCAAAGGTGACAGTGCACTCTCTGGACTCACTGTACTGCTCGAGCCGCGGCAGCCGCTCCAGCCGCGTTAACCCCTCCAGCCTCGGTAGCCGCTCCAGCCGCTCCAGCCGCGGCAGCCGCGGCAGCCGGTCCTGACGCGGCAGGCTCTCCATCCGCGGCATACGCGGCAGACGCTCCAGCCGCTCCAGCCGCGGCAGCCGCTCCAACCGCGGCAGGCGCTCCAGCCGCGGCATCCGCGGCAGCCGCTCCAGCCGCGGCAGCCGCTCCAACCGCGGTAGCCGCTCCAGCCTTGGCAGCCGCTCCACTCGGTAGCGGCTTTCGCGGCTGCCGCGACTGGAGCGGCTGCCGCGGCTGCCGCGGCTGGAGCGGCTCTCGCGGCTGTCGCGGCTGCGGCGGCAGGAGCGTCTATAGCGTCTGCCGCGGCTGGAGGGGCTACCGCGGCTGGAGCGGCTGAGGCGGCTGGAGCGGATGCCGCGGCTGGAGCAGTGCAGTGAGTCGAGAGAGTCAACTGGCACCACTGAGGATGCAGTACAGTGAGTCCAGAGAGTGCACTGGCACCACAGGGGATGCACTGCAACTACTCCAGAGAGTGCACTGGAACCACTGGGGATGCAGTTCAGTGAGTCCAGAGAGTGCACTGGCACCACCGGGGATTCAGATACATTCTCACTTCAGTCAGATCCCCAGTAGTGCCAGTGCACTCTCTGGCCTCACTGCACTGCATCCCCAATGGTGCCACTGCACTCTCTGGACTCACTGCACTGCATCCCCAGTGGTGCCAGTGCACTCTCTGGCCTCACTGAACTGCATCCCCAGTGGTGCCAGTGCACTCTCTGGAGTCACTGAAGTGCATCCCCAGTGGAGCCAGTGCTCTCTGTGGACTCACTGCACTGCATCCCCAGTGGTGCCAGTGCACTCTCTGGACTCACTGCACTGCATCCCCAAGGTGCTAGTGCACTCTCTGGACTCACTGCACTGCATCCCCAGTGGTGACAGTGCACTCTCTGGACTCACTGCAGTGCATCCCCAGTGGTGACAGTGCACTCTCTGGACTCACTGCACTGCATCCCCAGTGGTGCCAGTGCACTCTCTGGACTCACTGCACTGCATCCCCATTGGTGCCAGTGCACTCTCTGGACTCACTGCAGTGCATCCCCAGTGCTGACAGTGCACTCTCTGGACTCACTGCACTGCATCCCCAGTGGTGCCAGTGCACTCTCTGGACTCACTGCAGTGCATCCCCTTTTGTGCCAGTGCACTCTCTGGACTCACTGCACTGCATCCCCAGTGGTGCCAGTGCACTCTCTGGAGTCACTGCACTGCATCCCCAGTGGTGCCAGTGCACTCTCTGGACTCACTGCACTGCATCCCCAATGGTGCCAGTGCACTCTCTGGACTCACTGCACTGCATCATCAGTGGTGGCAGTGTACTCTCTGGACTCACTGCACTGCATCCCCAGTGGAGACAGTGCACTCTCAGGAGTCACTGCGCTGCATCCCCAGTGGTGCCAGTGCCCTCTGTGGACTCACTGCATTACATCCCCTGTGGGGCCAGTGCACTCTCTGGACTCACTGCAGTGCATCCCCAGTGGTGCGAGTGCACTCTCTGGACTCACCGGGGTGCATCCCCAGTGGTGCCAGTGCACTCTCTGGACTCACCGGGGTGCATCCCCAGTGGTGCCAGTGCACTCTCTGGACTCACTGCAGTGCATCCCCAGTGGTGCCAGTGCACTCTGTGGACTCACTGCAGTGCATCTCCAGTGTTGCCAGTGCACTCTCTGGAGTCACTGCACTGCATCCCCAGTGCTGCCAGTGCACTCTCTGGACTCACTGCACTGCATCCCCAGTGGTGCCAGTGCACTCTCTGGACTCACTGCAGTGCATCCCCAGTGGCGCCAGTGCACTCTCTGGACTCACTGCACTGCATCCCATTGGTGCTAGTGCATTCTCTGGACTCACTGCACTGCATCCCCAGTGGTGCCAGTGCACTCTCTGAACTCACTGCAGTGCATCCCCAGTGGTGCCAGTGCACTCTCTGGACTCACTGCAGCGCTTCCGCACTGGTGCCAGTGCACTCTCTGCACTCACTGCACTGCATCAACAGTGGTGCCTCTGCACTCTCTGGAGTCACTGCACTGCATCCGCAGTGGTGCCAGTGCACTCTCTGGACTCACTGTAGTGCATCCCCAGTGGTGCCAGTGCACTCTCTGGACTCACTGCACTGCATCCCCAGTGGTGCCAGTGCACTCTCTGGACTCACTGCAGTGCATCCCTTGTGGTGCCTTTGCACTCTCTGGACTCACTGCACTGCTTCCCCAGTGGTGCCAGTGCACTCTCTGGACTCACTGCAGTGCATCCCCAGTGGTGCCAGTGCATTCTCTGGACTCACAGCACTGCATCCCCAGTGGTGCCAGTGCAGTCTCTGGAGTCACAGCACTGCATCAACAGTGGTGCCTCTGCACTCTCTGGAGTCACTGCACTGCATCCCCAGTGGTGCCAGTGCACTCTCTGGACTCACTGCAGTGCATCCCCAGTGGTGCCAGTGCACTCTCTGGACTCACTGCAGTGCATCCCAAGTGGTGCCAGTGCACTCTCTGGACTCACTGCACTGCATCCCCAGTGGTGCCAGTGCACTCTCCGGAATCACTGCAGTGCATCCACAGTGGTGCCAGTGCACTCTCTGGACTCACTGCATTGCATCCCAAGTGGTGCCAGTGCACTCTCTGGACTCACTGCAGTGCATCCCCAGTGGTGCCAGTGCACTCTCTGGACTCACTGCAGTGCATCCCCAGTGGTGCGAGTGCACTCTCTGCCCTCACTGCACTGCATCCCCAGTGGTGCCAGTGCACTCTCTGGACTCACTGCATTGCATCCCCAGTGGTGCCAGTGCACTCTCTGGACTCACTGCAGTGCAGCCCCTGAGGTGCCAGTGTACTCTCTGGACTCACTGCACTGCATCCCCAGTGGTGCCAGTGCACTCTCTGGAATCACTGCAGTGCATCCCCTGTGGTGCCATTGCACTCTCTGGACTCACTGTACTGCATCCCCAGTGGTGCCTGTGCACTCTCTTGAGTCACTGCACTGCATCCCCAGTGGAGCCAGTGCACTCTCAGGACTCACTGCACTGCATCCCCAGTGGTGCCAGTGCACTCTCTGGACTCACTGCACTGCATCCCCAGTGGTTCCAGTGCACTCTCTGGATCACTGCACTGCATCACCATTGGTGCCAGGGCACTCTCCGGACTCACTGCAGTGCATCCACAGTGGTGCCAGTGCACTCTTTCGAGTCACTGCAGTCCATCCCCAGTGGTGCCAGTGCATTCTCTGGACTCACTGCAGTGCATCCCCATTGGTGCCAGTGCAGTCTCTGGACTCACTGCAGTGCATCCCCAGTGGTGCCAGTGCACTCTCTGGACTCACTGCACTGCATCCCCAGTGCTGACAGTGCACTCTCTGGACTCACTGCACTGCATCCCCAGTGGTGCCAGTGCACTCTCTGGACTCACTGCAGTGCATCCCCTTTTGTGCCAGTGCACTCTCTGGACTCACTGCAGTGCAGCCCCAGTGGTGCGAGTGCACTCTCTGGACTCACCGGGGTGCATCCCCAGTGGTGCCAGTGCACTCTCTGGACTCACCGGGGTGCATCCCCAGTGGTGCCAGTGCACTCTCTGGACTCACTGCAGTGCATCCCCAGTGGTGCCAGTGCACTCTGTGGACTCACTGCACTGCATCTCCAGTGTTGCCAGTGCACTCTCTGGAGTCACTGCACTGCATCCCCAGTGGTGCCAGTGCACTCTCTGGACTCACTGCACTGCATCCCCAGTGGTGCCAGTGCACTCTCTGGACTCACTGCAGTGCATCCCCAGGGGCGCCAGTGCACTCTCTGGACTCACTGCACTGCATCCCATTGGTGCTAGTGCACTCTCTGGACTCACTGCACTGCATCCCCAGTGGAGCCAGTGCACTCTCTGGACTCACTGCACTGCATCCCCAGTGGTGCCAGTGCACTCTCTGGACTCACTGCACTGCATCCCCAGTGGTGCCAGTGCACTCTCTGGACTCACTGCAGTTCTTCCGCACTGGTGCCAGTGCACTCTCTGCACTCACTGCACTGCATCAACAGTGGTGCCTCTGCACTCTCTGGAGTCACTGCACTGCATCCGCAGTGGTGCCAGTGCACTCTCTGGACTCACTGTAGTGCATCCCCAGTGGTGCCAGTGCACTCTCTGGACTCACTGCAGTGCATCCCCAGTGGTGCCAGTGCACTCTCTGGACTCACTGCAGTGCATCCCTTGTGGTGCCTTTGCACTCTCTGGACTCACTGCACTGCATCCCCAGTGGAGCCAGTGCACTCTATGGACTAACTGCACTGCATACCCAGTGGTGCCAGTGCACTCTCTGGACTCACTGCAGTGCAGCCCCTGAGGTGCCAGTGTACTCTCTGGACTCACTGCACTGCATCCCCAGTGGTGCCAGTGCACTCTCTGGAATCACTGCAGTGCATCCCCAGTGGTGCCTGTGCACTCTCTTGAGTCACTGCACTGCATCCCCAGTGGAGCCAGTGCACTCTATGGACTAACTGCACTGCATACCCAGTGGTGCCAGTGCACTCTCTGGACTCACTGCACTGCATATCCAGTGGTGCCAGTGCACTCTCTGGACTCACTGCACTGCATCCCCAGTGGTTCCAGTGCACTCTCTGGATCACTGCACTGCATCACCATTGGTGCCATGGCACTCTCCGGACTCACTGCAGTGCATCCCCATTGGTGCCAGTGCAGTCTCTGGACTCACTGCAGTGCATCCCCATTGGTGCCAGTGCAGTCTCTGGACTCACTGCAGTGCATCCCCAGTGGTGCCAGTGCACTCTCTGGACTCACTGCACTGCATCCCCAGTGCTGACAGTGCACTCTCTGGACTCACTGCACTGCATCCCCAGTGGTGCCAGTGCACTCCCTGGACTCACTGCAGTGCATCCCCTTTTGTGCCAGTGCACTCTCTGGACTCACTGCACTGCATCCCCAGTGGTGCCAGTGCACTCTCTGGACTCACTGCAGTGCATCCCCAGTGTTGCCAGTGCACTCTCTGGAGTCACTGCACTGCATCCCCAGTGGTGCCAGTGCACTCTCTGGACTCACTGCACTGCATCCCCAGTGGTGCCAGTGCACTGTCTGGACTCACCGCAGTGCATCCCCAGTGGCGCCAGTGCACTCTCTGGACTCACTGCACTGCATCCCATTGGTGCTAGTGCACTCTCTGGACTCACTGCACTGCATCCCCTGTGGTGCCAGTGCACTCTCTGGACTCACTGCACTGCATCCCCAGAGGTGCCAGTGCACTCTCTGGACTCACTGCACTGCATCCCCAGTGGTGCCAGTGCACTCTCCGGAATCACTGCAGTGCATCCACAGTGGTGCCAGTGCACTCTCTGCACTCACTGCACTGCATCAACAGTGGTGCCTCTGCACTCTCTGGAGTCACTGCACTGCATCCGCAGTGGTGCCAGTGCACTCTCTGGACTCACTGTAGTGCATCCCCAGTGGTGCCAGTGCACTCTCTGGACTCACTGCACTGCATCCCCAGTGGTGCCAGTGCACTCTCTGGACTCACTGCAGTGCATCCCTTGTGGTGCCTTTGCACTCTCAGGACTCACTGCACTGCATCCCCAGTGGTGCCAGTGCACTCTCTGGACTCACTGCACTGCATCCCCAGTGGTGCCAGTGCACTCTCTGAACTCAGTGCACTGCATCCCCAATGGTGCCACTGCACTCTCTGGACTCACTGCAGTGCATCCCCAGTGGTGCCAGTGCACTCTCTGGACTCACTGCACTGCATCCCCAGTGGTGCCAGTGCACTCTCTGAGCTCTTTGCAGTGCATCCCAAGTGGTGCCAGTGCACTCTCTGGACTCACTGCACTGCATACCCAGTGGTGCCAGTGCACTCTCTGGACTCACGGCAGTGCATCCCCAGTGGTGCCAGTGCACTCTCTGGACTCACTGCACTGCATCCCCAGTGCTGACAGTGCACTCTCTGGACTCACAGCAGTGCATCCCCAGTGGTGCCAGTGCAACTACTGGACTCACTGCAGTGTAGCTCAGTGGTGCCAGAGCACTCTCTGGACTCACTGCACTGCATCCCCAGTGGTGCCAGTGCACTCTCTGGACTCACTGCAGTGCATCCCCAGTGGTGCCAGTGCACTGTCTGGACTCACTGCAGCGTATCGCCATTGGAGACGGTGCACTCTCTGGACTCACTAAACTGCATCCCCAGTGGTGCCAGAGAACACTCTGGACTCACTGCAGTGCATCCCCAGTGGTGCCAGTGCACTGTCTGGACTCACTGCATCCCCAGTGGTGCCAGTGCACTCTCTGGACTCACTGCAGTGCATCCCCAGTGGTGCCAGTGCACTCTCTGGACTCACTGCACTGCATCCCCAGTGGTGCCACTGCACTCTCTGGACTCACTGCACTGCATCCCCTGTGGTGCCAGTACACTCTCTGGACTCACTGCAGTGCATCCCCAGTGGTGCCAGTGTACTCTCTGGACTCACTGCACTGCATCACCAGTGGTGCCAGTGCACACTCTGGACTCACTGCAGTGCATCCCCAGTGGTGCCAGTGCACTTTCTGGAGTCACTGCAGTGCATCCCCTGTTGTGCCAGTGCACTCTCTGCACTCACTGCACTGCATCCCCAGTGGTGACAGTGCACTCTCTGGACTCACTGCACTGCATCCCCAGTGGTTCCATTGCACTCTCTGGACTCACTGCATTGGATCCCCAGTGGTGTCAGTGCACTCTCTGGACTCAGTGCAGTGCATCCCCAGTGGTGCCAGTGCACTCTCTGGACTCACTGCAGTGCTTCCCCACTGGTGCCAGTGCACTCTCTGGACTCACTGCACTGCATCCCCAGTGGTGCCAGTGCACTCTATGGACTCACTGCAGTGCATCACCAGTGGTGCCACTGCACTCTCTGGACTCACTGCACTGCATTCCCAGTGGTGCCAGTGCACTCTCTGGACTTACTGCACTGCATCCCCAGTGGTGCCAGTGCACTCTCTGGACCCACTGCAGTGCATCCCCACTGGTGCCAGTGCACTCTCTGGACTCACTGCACTGCATCCCCATTGGTGCCAGTGCACTCTCTGGACTCACTGCAGTGCATCCCCAGTGCTGACAGTGCACTCTCTGGACTCACTGCACTGCATCCCCAGTGGTGCCAGTGCACTCTCTGGACTCACTGCAGTGCATCCCCTTTTGTGCCAGTGCACTCTCTGGACTCACTGCACTGCATCCCCAGTGGTGCCAGTGCACTCTCTGGAGTCACTGCACTGCATCCCCAGTGGTGCCAGTGCACTCTCTGGACTCACTGCACTGCATCCCCAATGGTGCCAGTGCACTCTCTGGACTCACTGCACTGCATCCCCAGTGCTGACAGTGCACTCTCTGGACTCACTGCACTGCATCATCAGTGGTGGCAGTGTACTCTCTGGACTCACTGCACTGCATCCCCAGTGGAGACAGTGCACTCTCTGTAGTCACTGCGCTGCATCCCCAGTGGTGCCAGTGCCCTCTGTGGACTCACTGCATTACATCCCCTGTGGGGCCAGTGCACTCTCTGGACTCACTGCAGTGCATCCCCAGTGGTGCGAGTGCACTCTCTGGACTCACCGGGGTGCATCCCCAGTGGTGCCAGTGCACTCTCTGGACTCACCGGGGTGCATCCCCAGTGGTGCCAGTGCACTCTCTGGACTCACTGCAGTGCATCCCCAGTGGTGCCAGTGCACTCTGTGGACTCACTGCAGTGCATCTCCAGTGTTGCCAGTGCACTCTCTGGAGTCACTGCACTGCATCCCCAGTGCTGCCAGTGCACTCTCTGGACTCACTGCACTGCATCCCCAGTGGTGCCAGTGCACTCTCTGGACTCACTGCAGTGCATCCCCACTGGCGCCAGTGCACTCTCTGGACTCACTGCACTGCATCCCATTGGTGCTAGTGCATTCTCTGGACTCACTGCACTGCATCCCCAGTGGTGCCAGTGCACTCTCTGGACTCACTGCACTGCATCCCCAGTGGTGCCAGTGCACTCTCTGGACTCACTGCAGCGCTTCCGCACTGGTGTCAGTGCACTCTCTGCACTCACTGCACTGCATCAACAGTGGTGCCTCTGCACTCTCTGGAGTCACTGCACTGCATCCGCAGTGGTGCCAGTGCACTCTCTGGACTCACTGTAGTGCATCCCCAGTGGTGCCAGTGCACTCTCTGGACTCACTGCACTGCATCCCCAGTGGTGCCAGTGCACTCTCTGGACTCACTGCAGTGCATCCCTTGTGGTGCCTTTGCACTCTCTGGACTCACTGCACTGCTTCCCCAGTGGTGCCAGTGCACTCTCTGGACTCACTGCAGTGCATCCCCAGTGGTGCCAGTGCATTCTCTGGACTCACAGCACTGCATCCCCAGTGGTGCCAGTGCAGTCTCTGGAGTCACAGCACTGCATCAACAGTGGTGCCTCTGCACTCTCTGGAGTCACTGCACTGCATCCCCAGTGGTGCCAGTGCACTCTCTGGACTCACTGCAGTGCATCCCCAGTGGTGCCAGTGCACTCTCTGGACTCACTGCAGTGCATCCCAAGTGGTGCCAGTGCACTCTCTGGACTCACTGCACTGCATCCCCAGTGGTGCCAGTGCACTCTCCGGAATCACTGCAGTGCATCCACAGTGGTGCCAGTGCACTCTCTGGACTCACTGCACTGCATCCCCAGTGGAGACAGTGCACTCTCTGTAGTCACTGCGCTGCATCCCCAGTGGTGCCAGTGCCCTCTGTGGACTCACTGCATTACATCCCCTGTGGGGCCAGTGCACTCTCTGGACTCACTGCAGTGCATCCCCAGTGGTGCGAGTGCACTCTCTGGACTCACCGGGGTGCATCCCCAGTGGTGCCAGTGCACTCTCTGGACTCACCGGGGTGCATCCCCAGTGGTGCCAGTGCACTCTCTGGACTCACTGCAGTGCATCCCCAGTGGTGCCAGTGCACTCTGTGGACTCACTGCAGTGCATCTCCAGTGTTGCCAGTGCACTCTCTGGAGTCACTGCACTGCATCCCCAGTGCTGCCAGTGCACTCTCTGGACTCACTGCACTGCATCCCCAGTGGTGCCAGTGCACTCTCTGGACTCACTGCAGTGCATCCCCACTGGCGCCAGTGCACTCTCTGGACTCACTGCACTGCATCCCATTGGTGCTAGTGCATTCTCTGGACTCACTGCACTGCATCCCCAGTGGTGCCAGTGCACTCTCTGGACTCACTGCACTGCATCCCCAGTGGTGCCAGTGCACTCTCTGGACTCACTGCAGCGCTTCCGCACTGGTGCCAGTGCACTCTCTGCACTCACTGCACTGCATCAACAGTGGTGCCTCTGCACTCTCTGGAGTCACTGCACTGCATCCGCAGTGGTGCCAGTGCACTCTCTGGACTCACTGTAGTGCATCCCCAGTGGTGCCAGTGCACTCTCTGGACTCACTGCACTGCATCCCCAGTGGTGCCAGTGCACTCTCTGGACTCACTGCAGTGCATCCCTTGTGGTGCCTTTGCACTCTCTGGACTCACTGCACTGCTTCCCCAGTGGTGCCAGTGCACTCTCTGGACTCACTGCAGTGCATCCCCAGTGGTGCCAGTGCATTCTCTGGACTCACAGCACTGCATCCCCAGTGGTGCCAGTGCAGTCTCTGGAGTCACAGCACTGCATCAACAGTGGTGCCTCTGCACTCTCTGGAGTCACTGCACTGCATCCCCAGTGGTGCCAGTGCACTCTCTGGACTCACTGCAGTGCATCCCCAGTGGTGCCAGTGCACTCTCTGGACTCACTGCAGTGCATCCCAAGTGGTGCCAGTGCACTCTCTGGACTCACTGCACTGCATCCCCAGTGGTGCCAGTGCACTCTCCGGAATCACTGCAGTGCATCCACAGTGGTGCCAGTGCACTCTCTGGACTCACTGCATTGCATCCCAAGTGGTGCCAGTGCACTCTCTGGACTCACTGCAGTGCATCCCCAGTGGTGCCAGTGCACTCTCTGGACTCACTGCAGTGCATCCCCAGTGGTGCCAGTGCACTCTCTGCCCTCACTGCACTGCATCCCCAGTGGTGCCAGTGCACTCTCTGGACTCACTGCATTGCATCCCCAGTGGTGCCAGTGCACTCTCTGGACTCACTGCAGTGCAGCCCCTGAGGTGCCAGTGTACTCTCTGGACTCACTGCACTGCATCCCCAGTGGTGCCAGTGCACTCTCTGGACTCACTGCACTGCATCCCCAGTGGTTCCAGTGCACTCTCTGTATCACTGCACTGCATCACCATTGGTGCCAGGGCACTCTCCGGACTCACTGCAGTGCATCCACAGTGGTGCCAGTGCACTCTTTCGAGTCACTGCAGTCCATCCCCAGTGGTGCCAGTGCATTCTCTGGACTCACTGCAGTGCATCCCCATTGGTGCCAGTGCAGTCTCTGGACTCACTGCAGTGCATCCCCAGTGGTGCCAGTGCACTCTCTGGACTCACTGCACTGCATCCCCTTTTGTGCCAGTGCACTCTCTGGACTCACTGCACTGCATCCCTTATGGTGCCAGTGCACTCTCTGTAGTCACTGCGCTGCATCACCAGTGGTGCCAGTGCCCTCTGTGGACTCACTGCACTACATCCCCTGTGGGGCCAGTGCACTCTCTGGACTCACTGCAGTGCAGCCCCAGTGGTGCGAGTGCACTCTCTGGACTCACCGGGGTGCATCCCCAGTGGTGCCAGTGCACTCTCTGGACTCACCGGGGTGCATCCCCAGTGGTGCCAGTGCACTCTCTGGACTCACTGCAGTGCATCCCCAGTGGTGCCAGTGCACTCTGTGGACTCACTGCACTGCATCTCCAGTGTTGCCAGTGCACTCTCTGGAGTCACTGCACTGCATCCCCAGTGGTGCCAGTGCACTCTCTGGACTCACTGCACTGCATCCCCAGTGGTGCCAGTGCACTCTCTGGACTCACTGCAGTGCATCCCCAGGGGCGCCAGTGCACTCTCTGGACTCACTGCACTGCATCCCATTGGTGCTAGTGCACTCTCTGGACTCACTGCACTGCATCCCCAGTGGTGCCAGTGCACTCTCTGGACTCACTGCACTGCATCCCCAGTGGTGCCAGTGCACTCTCTGGACTCACTGCAGTGCATCCCCAGTGGTGCCAGTGCACTCTCTGGACTCACTGCAGTTCTTCCGCACTGGTGCCAGTGCACTCTCTGCACTCACTGCACTGCATCAACAGTGGTGCCTCTGCACTCTCTGGAGTCACTGCACTGCATCCGCAGTGGTGCCAGTGCACTCTCTGGACTCACTGTAGTGCATCCCCAGTGGTGCCAGTGCACTCTCTGGACTCACTGCAGTGCATCCCCAGTGGTGCCAGTGCACTCTCTGGAGTCACTGCAGTGCATCCCTTGTGGTGCCTTTGCACTCTCTGGACTCACTGCACTGCAACCCCAGTGGTGCCTGTGCACTCTCTTGAGTCACTGCACTGCATCCCCAGTGGAGCCAGTGCACTCTATGGACTAACTGCACTGCATACCCAGTGGTGCCAGTGCACTCTCTGGACTCACTGCAGTGCAGCCCCTGAGGTGCCAGTGTACTCTCTGGACTCACTGCACTGCATCCCCAGTGGTGCCAGTGCACTCTCTGGAATCACTGCAGTGCATCCCCAGTGGTGCCTGTGCACTATCTTGAGTCACTGCACTGCATCCCCAGTGGAGCCAGTGCACTCTATGGACTAACTGCACTGCATACCCAGTGGTGCCAGTGCACTCTCTGGACTCACTGCACTGCATATCCAGTGGTGCCAGTGCACTCTCTGGACTCACTGCACTGCATCCCCAGTGGTTCCAGTGCACTCTCTGGATCACTGCACTGCATCACCATTGGTGCCATGGCACTCTCCGGACTCACTGCAGTGCATCCCCATTGGTGCCAGTGCAGTCTCTGGACTCACTGCAGTGCATCCCCATTGGTGCCAGTGCAGTCTCTGGACTCACTGCAGTGCATCCCCAGTGGTGCCAGTGCACTCTCTGGACTCACTGCACTGCATCCCCAGTGCTGACAGTGCACTCTCTGGACTCACTGCACTGCATCCCCAGTGGTGCCAGTGCACTCCCTGGACTCACTGCAGTGCATCCCCTTTTGTGCCAGTGCACTCTCTGGACTCACTGCACTGCATCCCCAGTGGTGCCAGTGCACTCTCTGGACTCACTGCAGTGCATCCCCAGTGTTGCCAGTGCACTCTCTGGAGTCACTGCACTGCATCCCCAGTGGTGCCAGTGCACTCTCTGGACTCACTGCACTGCATCCCATTGGTGCTAGTGCACTCTCTGGACTCACTGCACTGCATCCCCTGTGGTGCCAGTGCACTCTCTGGAGTCACTGCACTGCATCCCCAGAGGTGCCAGTGCACTCTCTGGACTCACTGCAGTGCATCCCCAGTGGTGCCAGTGCACTCTCTGGACTCACTGCAGTGCTTCCGCACTGGTGCCAGTGCACTCTCTGCACTCACTGCACTGCATCAACAGTGGTGCCTCTGCACTCTCTGGAGTCACTGCACTGCATCCGCAGTGGTGCCAGTGCACTCTCTGGACTCACTGCACTGCATACCCAGTGGTGCCAGTGCACTCTCTGGACTCACGGCAGTGCATCCCCAGTGGTGCCAGTGCACTCTCTGGACTCACTGCACTGCATCCCCAGTGGTGCCAGTGTAGTCTCTGGACTCACAGCAGTGCATCCCCAGTGGTGCCAGTGCAACTACTGGACTCACTGCAGTGTAGCTCAGTGGTGCCAGAGCACTCTCTGGACTCACTGCACTGCATCCCCAGTGGTGCCAGTGCACTCTCTGGACTCACTGCACTGCATCCCCAGTGGTGCCAGTGCACTGTCTGGACTCACTGCAGCGTATCGCCATTGGAGACGGTGCACTCTCTGGACTCACTAAACTGCATCCCCAGTGGTGCCAGAGAACACTCTGGACTCACTGCAGTGCATCCCCAGTGGTGCCAGTGCACTGTCTGGACTCACTGCATCCCCAGTGGTGCCAGTGCACTCTCTGGACTCACTGCAGTGCATCCCCAGTGGTGCCAGTGCACTCTCTGGACTCACTGCACTGCATCCCCAGTGGTGCCACTGCACTCTCTGGACTCACTGCACTGCATCCCCTGTGGTGCCAGTACACTCTCTGGACTCACTGCAGTGCATCCCCAGTGGTGGCAGTGTACTCTCTGGACTCACTGCACTGCATCACCAGCGGTGCCAGTGCACTCTCTGGACTCACTGCAGTGCATCCCCAGTGGTGCCAGTGCACTTTCTGGAGTCACTGCAGTGCATCCCCTGTTGTGCCAGTGCACTCTCTGCACTCACTGCACTGCATCCCCAGTGGTGACAGTGCACTCTCTGGACTCACTGCACTGCATCCCCAGTGGTTCCATTGCACTCTCTGGACTCACTGCATTGGATCCCCAGTGGTGTCAGTGCACTCTCTGGACTCAGTGCAGTGCATCCCCAGTGGTGCCAGTGCACTCTCTGGACTCACTGCAGTGCTTCCCCACTGGTGCCAGTGCACTCTCTGGACTCACTGCACTGCATCCCCAGTGGTGCCAGTGCACTCTATGGACTCACTGCAGTGCATCACCAGTGGTGCCACTGCACTCTCTGGACTCACTGCACTGCATTCCCAGTGGTGCCAGTGCACTCTCTGGACTTACTGCACTGCATCCCCAGTGGTGCCAGTGCACTCTCTGGACCCACTGCAGTGCATCCCCACTGGTGCCAGTGCACTCTCTGGACTCAGTGCACTGCATCCCCAGTGGAGACAGTGCACTCTCTGTAGTCACTGCAGTGCATCCCCAGTGGTGCCAGTGCACTCTCTGGACTCACTGCACTTCATCCCCAGTGGTGCCAGTGCACTCTCTGGACTCACTGCAGTGCATCCCCAGTGGTGCCAGAGCACTCTCTGGACTCACTGCACTGCATCCCCAGTGGTGCCAGTGCACTCTCTGGACTCACTGCAGTGCATCCCCAGTGGTGCCAGTGCACTCTCTGGACTCACTGCAGTGCATCCCCAGTGGTGCCAGTGCACTCTCTGGACTCACTGCAGTGCATCCCCAGTGGTGCCAGTGCACTCTCTGGACTCACTGCACTTCATCCCCAGTGGTGCCAGTGCACTCTCTGGACTCACTGCAGTGCATCCCCAGTGGTGCCAGAGCACTCTCTGGACTCACTGCACTGCATCCCCAGTCGTGCCAGTGCACTCTCTGGAGTCGCAGCACTGCATCAACAGTGGTGCCTCTGCACTCTCTGGAGTCACTGCACTGCATCCCCAGTGCTGCCAGTGCACTCTCTGGACTCACTGCAGTGCATCCCCAGTGGTGCCAGTGCACTCTCTGGACTCATTGCAGTGCATCCCCAGTGGTGCCAGTGCACTCTCTGGACTCACTGCACTGCATCCCCAGTGGTGCCAGTGCACTCTCTGGACTCACTGCATTGCATCCCCAGTGGTGCCAGTGCACTCTCTGGACTCACTGCACTGCATCCCCAGTGGTGCCACTGCACTCTCTGGACTCACTGCACTGCATCACCATTGGTACCAGGGCACTCTCCGGACTCACTGCAGTGCATCCCCAGTGGTGCCAGTGCACTCTTTCGAGTCACTGCAGTGCATCCCCAGTGCTGCCAGTGCACTCTCTGGACTCACTGCACTTCATCCCCAGTGGTGCCAGTGCACTCTCTGGACTCACTGCACTGCATCCCCAGTGGTGCCAGTGCACTCTCTGCACTCACTGCACTGCATCCCCAGTGGTGCCAGTGCACTCTCTGGACTCACTGCACTGCATCCCCAATGGTGCCAGTGCACTCTCTGGACTCACTGCACTGCATCCCCAGTGCTGACAGTGCACTCTCTGGACTCACTGCACTGCATCATCAGTGGTGGCAGTGTACTCTCTGGACTCACTGCACTGCATCCCCAGTGGAGACAGTGCACTCTCTGTAGTCACTGCGCTGCATCCCCAGTGGTGCCAGTGCCCTCTGTGGACTCACTGCATTACATCCCCTGTGGGGCCAGTGCACTCTCTGGACTCACTGCAGTGCATCCCCAGTGGTGCGAGTGCACTCTCTGGACTCACTGGGGTGCATCCCCAGTGGTGCCAGTGCACTCTCTGGACTCACTGCAGTGCATCCCCAGTGGTGCCAGTGCACTCTCTGGACTCACTGCAGTGCATCCCCAGTGGTGCCAGTGCACTCTGTGGACTCACTGCAGTGCATCTCCAGTGTTGCCAGTGCACTCTCTGGAGTCACTGCACTGCATCCCCAGTGCTGCCAGTGCACTCTCTGGACTCACTGCACTGCATCCCCAGTGGTGCCAGTGCACTCTCTGGACTCACTGCAGTGCATCCCCAGTGGCGCCAGTGCACTCTCTGGACTCACTGCACTGCATCCCATTGGTGCTAGTGCATTCTCTGGACTCACTGCACTGCATCCCCAGTGGTGCCAGTGCACTCTCTGGACTCACTGCACTGCATCCCCAGTGGTGCCAGTGCACTCTCTGGACTCACTGCAGCGCTTCCGCACTGGTGCCAGTGCACTCTCTGCACTCACTGCACTGCATCAACAGTGGTGCCTCTGCACTCTCTGGAGTCACTGCACTGCATCCGCAGTGGTGCCAGTGCACTCTCTGGACTCACTGTAGTGCATCCCCAGTGGTGCCAGTGCACTCTCTGGACTCACTGCACTGCATCCCCAGTGGTGCCAGTGCACTCTCTGGACTCACTGCAGTGCATCCCTTGTGGTGCCTTTGCACTCTCTGGACTCACTGCACTGCTTCCCCAGTGGTGCCAGTGCACTCTCTGGACTCACTGCAGTGCATCCCCAGTGGTGCCAGTGCATTCTCTGGACTCACAGCACTGCATCCCCAGTGGTGCCAGTGCAGTCTCTGGAGTCACAGCACTGCATCAACAGTGGTGCCTCTGCACTCTCTGGAGTCACTGCACTGCATCCCCAGTGGTGCCAGTGCACTCTCTGGACTCACTGCAGTGCATCCCCAGTGGTGCCAGTGCACTCTCTGGACTCACTGCAGTGCATCCCAAGTGGTGCCAGTGCACTCTCTGGACTCACTGCACTGCATCCCCAGTGGTGCCAGTGCACTCTCCGGAATCACTGCAGTGCATCCACAGTGGTGCCAGTGCACTCTCTGGACTCACTGCATTGCATCCCAAGTGGTGCCAGTGCACTCTCTGGACTCACTGCAGTGCATCCCCAGTGGTGCCAGTGCACTCTCTGGACTCACTGCAGTGCATCCCCAGTGGTGCCAGTGCACTCTCTGCCCTCACTGCACTGCATCCCCAGTGGTGCCAGTGCACTCTCTGGACTCACTGCATTGCATCCCCAGTGGTGCCAGTGCACTCTCTGGACTCACTGCAGTGCAGCCCCTGAGGTGCCAGTGTACTCTCTGGACTCACTGCACTGCATCCCCAGTGGTGCCAGTGCACTCTCTGGACTCACTGCACTGCATCCCCAGTGGTTCCAGTGCACTCTCTGGATCACTGCACTGCATCACCATTGGTGCCAGGGCACTCTCCGGACTCACTGCAGTGCATCCACAGTGGTGCCAGTGCACTCTTTCGAGTCACTGCAGTCCATCCCCAGTGGTGCCAGTGCATTCTCTGGACTCACTGCAGTGCATCCCCATTGGTGCCAGTGCAGTCTCTGGACTCACTGCAGTGCATCCCCAGTGGTGCCAGTGCACTCTCTGGACTCACTGCACTGCATCCCCTTTTGTGCCAGTGCACTCTCTGGACTCACTGCACTGCATCCCCAGTGGTGCCAGTGCACTCTCTGTAGTCACTGCGCTGCATCACCAGTGGTGCCAGTGCCCTCTGTGGACTCACTGCACTACATCCCCTGTGGGGCCAGTGCACTCTCTGGACTCACTGCAGTGCAGCCCCAGTGGTGCGAGTGCACTCTCTGGACTCACCGGGGTGCATCCCCAGTGGTGCCAGTGCACTCTCTGGACTCACCGGGGTGCATCACCAGTGGTGCCAGTGCACTCTCTGGACTCACTGCAGTGCATCCCCAGTGGTGCCAGTGCACTCTGTGGACTCACTGCACTGCATCCCCAGTGTTGCCAGTGCACTCTCTGGAGTCACTGCACTGCATCCCCAGTGGTGCCAGTGCACTCTCTGGACTCACTGCACTGCATCCCCAGTGGTGCCAGTGCACTCTCTGGACTCACTGCAGTGCATCCCCAGGGGCGCCAGTGCACTCTCTGGACTCACTGCACTGCATCCCATTGGTGCTAGTGCACTCTCTGGACTCACTGCACTGCATCCCCAGTGGTGCCAGTGCACTCTCTGGACTCACTGCACTCCATCCCCAGTGGTGCCAGTGCACTCTCTGGACTCACTGCAGTGCATCCCCAGTGGTGCCAGTGCACTCTCTGGACTCACTGCAGTTCTTCCGCACTGGTGCCAGTGCACTCTCTGCACTCACTGCACTGCATCAACAGTGGTGCCTCTGCACTCTCTGGAGTCACTGCACTGCATCCGCAGTGGTGCCAGTGCACTCTCTGGACTCACTGTAGTGCATCCCAAGTGGTGCCAGTGCACTCTCTGGACTCACTGCAGTGCATCCCCAGTGGTGCCAGTGCACTCTCTGGAGTCACTGCAGTGCATCCCTTGTGGTGCCTTTGCACTCTCTGGACTCACTGCACTGCAACACCAGTGGTGCCTGTGCACTCTCTTGAGTCACTGCACTGCATCCCCAGTGGAGCCAGTGCACTCTATGGACTAACTGCACTGCATACCCAGTGGTGCCAGTGCACTCTCTGGACTCACTGCAGTGCAGCCCCTGAGGTGCCAGTGTACTCTCTGGACTCACTGCACTGCATCCCCAGTGGTGCCAGTGCACTCTCTGGAATCAGTGCAGTGCATCCCCAGTGGTGCCTGTGCACTCTCTTGAGTCACTGCACTGCATCCCCAGTGGAGCCAGTGCACTCTATGGACTAACTGCACTGCATACCCAGTGGTGCCAGTGCACTCTCTGGACTCACTGCACTGCATATCCAGTGGTGCCAGTGCACTCTCTGGACTCACTGCACTGCATCCCCAGTGGTTCCAGTGCACTCTCTGGATCACTGCACTGCATCACCATTGGTGCCATGGCACTCTCCAGACTCACTGCAGTGCATCCCCATTGGTGCCAGTGCAGTCTCTGGACTCACTGCAGTGCATCCCCAGTGGTGCCAGTGCACTCTCTGGACTCACTGCACTGCATCCCCAGTGCTGACAGTGCACTCTCTGGACTCACTGCACTGCATCCCCAGTGGTGCCAGTGCACTCCCTGGACTCACTGCAGTGCATCCCCTTTTGTGCCAGTGCACTCTCTGGACTCACTGCACTGCATCCCCAGTGGTGCCAGTGCACTCTCTGGACTCACTGCAGTGCATCCCCAGTGTTGCCAGTGCACTCTCTGGAGTCACTGCACTGCATCCCCAGTGGTGCCAGTGCACTCTCTGGACTCACTGCACTGCATCCCCAGTGGTGCCAGTGCACTGTCTGGACTCACTGCAGTGCATCCCCAGTGGCGCCAGTGCACTCTCTGGACTCACTGCACTGCATCCCATTGGTGCTAGTGCACTCTCTGGACTCACTGCACTGCATCCCCTGTGGTGCCAGTGCACTCTCTGGAGTCACTGCACTGCATCCCCAGAGGTGCCAGTGCACTCTCTGGACTCACTGCAGTGCATCCCCAGTGGTGCCAGTGCACTCTCTGGACTCACTGCAGTGCTTCCGCACTGGTGCCAGTGCACTCTCTGCACTCACTGCACTGCATCAACAGTGGTGCCTCTGCACTCTCTGGAGTCACTGCACTGCATCCGCAGTGGTGCCAGTGCACTCTCTGGACTCACTGTAGTGCATCCCCAGTGGTGCCAGTGCACTCTCTGGACTCACTGCACTGCATCCCCAGTGGTGCCAGTGCACTCTCTGGACTCACTGCAGTGCATCCCTTGTGGTGCCTTTGCACTCTCAGGACTCACTGCACTGCATCCCCAGTGGTGCCAGTGCACTCTCTGGACTCAGTGCACTGCATCCCCAGTGGTGCCAGTGCACTCTCTGAACTCAGTGCACTGCATCCCCAATGGTGCCACTGCACTCTCTGGACTCACTGCACTGCATCCCCAGTGGTGCCAGTGCACTCTCTGGACTCACTGCACTGCATCCCCAGTGGTGCCAGTGCACTGTCTGGACTCACTGCAGTGCATCCCCAGTGGCGCCAGTGCACTCTCTGGACTCACTGCACTGCATCCCATTGGTGCTAGTGCACTCTCTGGACTCACTGCACTGCATCCCCTGTGGTGCCAGTGCACTCTCTGGAGTCACTGCACTGCATCCCCAGAGGTGCCAGTGCACTCTCTGGACTCACTGCAGTGCATCCCCAGTGGTGCCAGTGCACTCTCTGGACTCACTGCAGTGCTTCCGCACTGGTGCCAGTGCACTCTCTGCACTCACTGCACTGCATCAACAGTGGTGCCTCTGCACTCTCTGGAGTCACTGCACTGCATCCGCAGTGGTGCCAGTGCACTCTCTGGACTCACTGTAGTGCATCCCCAGTGGTGCCAGTGCACTCTCTGGACTCACTGCACTGCATCCCCAGTGGTGCCAGTGCACTCTCTGGACTCACTGCAGTGCATCCCTTGTGGTGCCTTTGCACTCTCAGGACTCACTGCACTGCATCCCCAGTGGTGCCAGTGCACTCTCTGGACTCAGTGCACTGCATCCCCAGTGGTGCCAGTGCACTCTCTGAACTCAGTGCACTGCATCCCCAATGGTGCCACTGCACTCTCTGGACTCACTGCAGTGCATCCCCAGTGGTGCCAGTGCACTCTCTGGACTCACTGCACTGCATCCCCAGTGGTGCCAGTGCACTCTCTGAGCTCTTTGCAGTGCATCCCAAGTGGTGCCAGTGCACTCTCTGGACTCACTGCACTGCATCCCCAGTGGTGCCAGTGCACTCTCTGGACTCACGGCAGTGCATCCCCAGTGGTGCCAGTGCACTCTCTGGACTCACTGCACTGCATCCCCAGTGGTGCCAGTGTAGTCTCTGGACTCACAGCAGTGCATCCCCAGTGGTGCCAGTGCAACTACTGGACTCACTGCAGTGTAGCTCAGTGGTGCCAGAGCACTCTCTGGACTCACTGCACTGCATCCCCAGTGGTGGCAGTGCACTCTCTGGACTCACTGCACTGCATCCCCAGTGGTGCCAGTGCACTGTCTGGACTCACTGCAGCGTATCGCCATTGGAGACGGTGCACTCTCTGGACTCACTAAACTGCATCCCCAGTGGTGCCAGAGAACACTCTGGACTCACTGCAGTGCATCCCCAGTGGTGCCAGTGCACTGTCTGGACTCACTGCATCCCCAGTGGTGCCAGTGCACTCTCTGGACTCACTGCAGTGCATCCCCAGTGGTGCCAGTGCACTCTCTGGACTCACTGCACTGCATCCCCAGTGGTGCCACTGCACTCTCTGGACTCACTGCACTGCATCCCCTGTGGTGCCAGTACACTCTCTGGACTCACTGCAGTGCATCCCCAGTGGTGCCAGTGTACTCTCTGGACTCACTGCACTGCATCACCAGCAGTGCCAGTGCACTCTCTGGACTCACTGCAGTGCATCCCCAGTGGTGTCAGTGCACTTTCTGGAGTCACTGCAGTGCATCCCCTGTTGTGCCAGTGCACTCTCTGCACTCACTGCACTGCATCCCCAGTGGTGACAGTGCACTCTCTGGACTCACTGCACTGCATCCCCAGTGGTTCCATTGCACTCTCTGGACTCACTGCATTGGATCCCCAGTGGTGTCAGTGCACTCTCTGGACTCAGTGCAGTGCATCCCCAGTGGTGCCAGTGCACTCTCTGGACTCACTGCAGTGCTTCCCCACTGGTGCCAGTGCACTCTCTGGACTCACTGCACTGCATCCCCAGTGGTGCCAGTGCACTCTATGGACTCACTGCAGTGCATCACCAGTGGTGCCACTGCACTCTCTGGACTCACTGCACTGCATTCCCAGTGGTGCCAGTGCACTCTCTGGACTTACTGCACTGCATCCCCAGTGGTGCCAGTGCACTCTCTGGACCCACTGCAGTGCATCCCCACTGGTGCCAGTGCACTCTCTGGACTCAGTGCACTGCATCCCCAGTGGAGACAGTGCACTCTCTGTAGTCACTGGACTGCGTCCCCAGTGGTGCCAGTGCACTCTCTGGACTCACTGCAGTGTATCCCCTGTGGTGCCGGTGCACTCTGTGGACTCACTGCACTGCATCCCAGTGGTGCCAGTGCACTCTCTGGACTCACTGCACTGCATCCCCAAGGTGCCAGTGCACTCTCTGGACTCAACTGCACTGCATCCCCAGTGGTGCCAGTGCACTCTCTGGACTCACTGCAGTGCATCCCCAGTGGTGCCAGTGCACTCTCTGGACTCACTGCAGTGCATCCCCAGTGGTGCCAGTGCACTCTCTGGACTCACTGCAGTGCATCCCCAGTGGTGCCAGTGCACTCTCTGGACTCACTGCACTTCATCCCCAGTGGTGCCAGTGCACTCTCTGGACTCACTGCAGTGCATCCCCAGTGGTGCCAGAGCACTCTCTGGACTCACTGCACTGCATCCCCAGTCGTGCCAGTGCACTCTCTGGAGTCGCAGCACTGCATCAACAGTGGTGCCTCTGCACTCTCTGGAGTCACTGCACTGCATCCCCAGTGCTGCCAGTGCACTCTCTGGACTCACTGCAGTGCATCCCCAGTGGTGCCAGTGCACTCTCTGGACTCACTGCAGTGCATCCCCAGTGGTGCCAGTGCACTCTCTGGACTCACTGCACTGCATCCCCAGTGGTGCCAGTGCACTCTCTGGACTCACTGCATTGCATCCCCAGTGGTGCCAGTGCACTCTCTGGACTCACTGCACTGCATCCCCAGTGGTGCCACTGCACTCTCTGGACTCACTGCACTGCATCACCATTGGTACCAGGGCACTCTCCGGACTCACTGCAGTGCATCCCCAGTGGTGCCAGTGCACTCTTTCGAGTCACTGCAGTGCATCCCCAGTGCTGCCAGTGCACTCTCTGGACTCACTGCACTTCATCCCCAGTGGTGCCAGTGCACTCTCTGGACTCACTGCACTGCATCCCCAGTGGTGCCAGTGCACTCTCTGCACTCACTGCACTGCATCCCCAGTGTTCCCAGAGCACTCTCTGGACTCACTGCACTGCATCCCCATTAGTGCCAGTGCACTCTCTGGACTCACTGCAGTGCATCCCCAGTGGTGCCAGTGCACTCTCTGGACTCACTGCACTGCATTAACAGTGGTTCCAGTGCACTCTCTGGACTCACTGCACTGCATCACCATTGGTGCCAGGGCACTCTCCGGACTCACTGCAGTGCATCCGCAGTGGTGCCAGTGCACTCTTTCGAGTCACTGCACAGCATCCCCATTAGTGCCAGTGCATTCTCTGGACTCATTGCAGTGCATCCCCAGTGGTGCCAGTGCACTCTCTGGACTCACTGCACTGCATCCCCAGTGGTGCCAGTGTACTCTCTGGACTCACTGCACTGCATCCCCAGTGCTGACAGTGCACTCTCTGGACTCACTGCACTGCATCCCCAGTGGTGCCAGTGCACTCTCTGGAGTCACTGCACTGCATCCCCAGTGGTGCCAGTGCACTCTCTGGACTCACTGCAGTGCATCCCCAGTGGTGCCAGTGCACTCTCTGGACTCACTGCAGTGCATCCCTAGTGGTGCCAGTGCACTCTCTGCACTCACTGCACTGCATCACCAGTGGTGCCAGTGCACTCTCTGGACTCACTGCAGTGCATCCCCAGTGGTGCCAGTGCACTCTCTGGACTCACTGCACTGCATCCCCAGTGGTGCCAGTGCACTCTCTGGAGTCGCAGCACTGCATCAACAGTGGTGCCTCTGCACTCTCTGGAGTCACTGCACTACATCCCCAGTGGTGACAGTGCACTCTCTGGACTCACTGCACTGCATCCCCAGTGGTGCCAGTGCACTCTCTGGACTCACTGCAGTGCATCCCCAGTGGTGCCAGTGCACTCTCTGGACTCACTGCACTGCATCCCCAGTGGTGCCAGTGCACTCTCTGGACTCAGTGCATTGCATCCCCAGTGGTGCCAGGGCACTCTCTGCACTCACTGCACTGCATCCCCAGTGGTGCCAGTGCACTCTCTGCACTCACTGCACTGCATCCCCAGTGTTCCCAGAGCACTCTCTGGACTCACTGCACCGCATCCCCAGTGGTGCCAGTGCACTCTCAGGACTCACTGCACTGCATCCCCAGTGGTGCCAGTGCACTCTCTGGACTCACTTCACTGCATCCCCAGTGGTGCCAGTGCACTCTCTGGACTCACTGCAGTGCATCCCCAGTGGTGCCAGTGCACTCTCTGGACTCACTGTAGTGCATCCCCAGTGGTGCCAGTGCACTCTCTGGACTCACTGCACTGCATCCCCAGTGGTGCCAGTGCACTCTCTGGACTCACTGCAGTGCATCCCTTGTGGTGCCTTTGCACTCTCTGGACTCACTGCACTGCTTCCCCAGTGGTGCCTGTGCACTCTCTTGAGTCACTGCACTGCATCCCCAGTGGAGCCAGTGCACTCTCTGGACTCACTGCAGTGCAGCCCCTGAGGTGCCAGTGTACTCTCTGGACTCACTGCACTGCATCCCCAGTGGTGCCAGTGCACTCTCTGGAATCACTGCAGTGCATCCCCTGTGGTGCCATTGCACTCTCTGGACTCACTGCACTGCATCCCCAGTGGTGCCTGTGCACTCTCTTGAGTCACTGCACTGCATCCCCAGTGGAGCCAGTGCACTCTATGGACTAACTGCACTGCATACCCAGTGGTGCCAGTGCACTCTCTGGACTCACTGCACTGCATCCCCAGTGGTGCCAGTGCACTCTCTGGACTCACTGCACTGCATCCCCAGTGGTTCCAGTGCACTCTCTGGATCACTGCACTGCATCCCCATTGGTGCCAGTGCACTCTCCGGACTCACTGCAGTGCATCCACAGTGGTGCCAGTGCACTCTTTCGAGTCACTGCACTGCATCCCCAGTGGTGGCAGTGCATTCTCTGGACTCACTGCACTGCATCCCCAGTGCTGACAGTGCACTCTCTGGACTCACTGCACTGCATCCCCAGTGGTGCCAGTGCACTCCCTGGACTCACTGCAGTGCATCCCCTTTTGTGCCAGTGCACTCTCTGGACTCACTGCACTGCATCCCCAGTGGTGCCAGTGCACTCTCTGGACTCACTGCAGTGCATCCCCAGTGGTGCCAGTGCACTCTGTGGACTCACTGCAGTGCATCCCCAGTGTTGCCAGTGCACTCTCTGGAGTCACTGCACTGCATCCCCAGTGGTGCCAGTGCACTCTCTGGACTCACTGCACTGCATCCCCAGTGGTGCCAGTGCACTCTCTGGACTCACTGCAGTGCATCCCCAGTGGCGCCAGTGCACTCTCTGGACTCACTGCACTGCATCCCATTGGTGCTAATGCACTCTCTGGACTCACTGCACTGCATCCCCTGTGGTGCCAGTGCACTCTCTGGACTCACTGCACTGCATCCCCAGTTGTGCCAGTGCACTCTCTGGACTCACTACAGTGCATCCCCAGTGGTGCCAGTGCACTCTCTGGACTCACTGCAGTGCTTCCGCACTGGTGCCAGTGCACTCTCTGCACTCACTGCACTGCATCCCCAGTGGTGCCAGTGCACTCTCTGAGCTCTTTGCAGTGCATCCCAAGTGGTGCCAGTGCACTCTCTGGACTCACTGCACTGCATCCCCAGTGGTGCCAGTGCACTCTCTGGACTCACGGCAGTGCATCCCCAGTGGTGCCAGTGCACTCTCTGGACTCACTGCACTGCATCCCCAGTGGTGCCAGTGCACTCTCTGGACTCACTGCACTGCATCCCCAGTGGTGCCAGTGCACTGTCTGGACTCACTGCAGTGTATCGCCATTGGAGACGGTGCACTCTCTGGACTCACTAAACTGCATCCCCAGTGGTGCCAGAGAACTCTCTGGACTCACTGCAGTGCATCCCCAGTGGTGCCAGTGCACTGTCTGGACTCACTGCATCCCCAGTGGTGCCAGGGCACTCTCTGGACTCACAGCACTGCATCCCCATTGGTGCCAGTGCACTCTCTGGACTCACTGCACTAAAACCCCAGTGGTGCCAGTGCAGTCTCTGGACTCACTGCAGTGCATCCCCAGTGGTGCCAGTGCACTCTCTGGACTCACTGCACTGCATCACCAGTGGTGCCAGTGCACTCTCTGGACTCACTGCACTGCATCCCCTGTGGTGCCAGTACACTCTCTGGACTCACTGCAGTGCATCCCCAGTGGTGCCAGTGTACTCTCTGGACTCACTGCACTGCATCACCAGCGGTGCCAGTGCACTCTCTGGACTCACTGCAGTGCATCCCCAGTGGTGCCAGTGCACTTTCTGGAGTCATTGCAGTGCATCCCCTGTTGTGCCAGTGCACTCTCTGCACTCACTGCACTGCATCCCCAGTGGTGCCAGTGCACTCTCTGGACTCACTGCACTGCATCCCCAGTGGTTCCATTGCACTCTCTGGACTCACTGCATTGGATCCCCAGTGGTGTCAGTGCACTCTCTGGACTCAGTGCAGTGCATCCCCAGTGGTGCCAGTGCACTCTCTGGACTCACTGCAGTGCTTCCCACTGGTGCCAGTGCACTCTCTGGACTCACTGCACTGCATCCCCAGTGGTGCCAGTGCACTCTCTGGACTCACTGCAGTGTATCCCCTGTGGTGCCGGTGCACTCTGTGGACTCACTGCACTGCATCCCAGTGGTGCCACTGCACTCTCTGGACTCACTGCACTGCATCCCCAAGGTGCCAGTGCACTCTCTGGACTCAACTGCACTGCATCCCCAGTGGTGCCAGTGCACTCTCTGGACTCACTGCAGTGCATCCCCAGTGGTGCCAGTGCACTCTCTGGACTCACTGCAGTGCATCCCCAGTGGTGCCAGTGCACTCTCTGGACTCACTGCACTGCATCCCCAGTGGTGCCAGTGCACTCTCTGGACTCACTGCACTTCATCCCCAGTGGTGCCAGTGCACTCTTGGACTCACTGCATTGCATCCCCAGTGGTGCCAGTGCACTCTCTGGACTCACTGCACTGCATCCCCAGTGGTGCCAGTGCACTCTCTGGAGTCGCAGCACTGCATCAACAGTGGTGCCTCTGCACTCTCTGGAGTCACTGCACTGCATCCCCAGTGCTGCCAGTGCACTCTCTGGACTCACTGCAGTGCATCCCCAGTGGTGCCAGTGCACTCTCTGGACTCACTGCAGTGCATCCCCAGTGGTGCCAGTGCACTCTCTGGACTCACTGCACTGCATCCCCAGTGGTGCCAGTGCACTCTCTGGACTCACTGCATTGCATTCCCAGTGGTGCCAGTGCACTCTCTGGACTCACTGCACTGCATCCCCAGTGGTGCCACTGCACTCTCTGGACTCACTGCACTGCATCACCATTGGTACCAGGGCACTCTCCGGACTCACTGCAGTGCATCCCCAGTGGTGCCAGTGCACTCTTTCGAGTCACTGCATTGCATCCCCAGTGGTGCCAGTGCACTCTCTGGACTCACTGCACTTCATCCCCAGTGGTGCCAGTGCACTCTCTGGACTCACTGCACTGCATCCCCAGTGGTGCCAGTGCACTCTCTGCACTCACTGCACTGCATCCCCAGTGTTCCCAGAGCACTCTCTGGACTCACTGCACTGCATCCCCATTGGTGCCAGTGCACTCTCTGGACTCACTGCAGTGCATCCCCAGTGGTGCCAGTGCACTCTCTGGACTCACTGCACTGCATTAACAGTGGTGCCACTGCACTCTCTGGACTCACTGCACTGCATCACCATTGGTGCCAGGGCACTCTCCGGACTCACTGCAGTGCATCCGCAGTGGTGCCAGTGCACTCTTTCGAGTCACTGCACAGCATCCCCATTAGTGCCAGTGCATTCTCTGGACTCATTGAAGTGCATCCCCAATGGTGCCAGTGCACTCTCTGGACTCACTGCACTGCATCCCCAGTGGTGCCAGTGTACTCTCTGGACTCACTGCACTGCATCCCCAGTGCTGACAGTGCACTCTCTGGACTCACTGCAGTGCATCCCCAGTGGTGCCAGTGCATTCTCTGGACTCACTGCACTGCATCCCCAGTGGTGCCAGTGTACTCTCTGGACTCACTGCAGTGCATCCCCTTTTGTGCCAGTGCACTCTCTGGACTCACTGCACTGCATCCCCAGTGGTGCCAGTGCACTCTCTGGACTCACTGCAGTGCATCCCCTTTTGTGCCAGTGCACTCTCTGGACTCATTGCAGTGCATCCCCAGTGGTGCCAGTGCACTCTCTGGACTCATTGCAGTGCATCCCCAGTGGTGCCAGTGCACTCTCTGGACTCACTGCACTGCATCCCCAGTGGTGCCAGTGCACTCTCTGGACTCACTGCAGTGCATCCCCTTTTGTGCCAGTGCACTCTCTGGACTCACTGCACTGCATCCCCAGTGGTGCCAGTGCACTCTCTGGAGTCACTGCACTGCATCCCCAGTGGTGCAAGTGCACTCTCTGGACTCACTGCAGTGCATCCCCAGTGGTGCCAGTGCACTCTCTGGACTCACTGCAGTGCATCCCTAGTGGTGCCAGTGCACTCTCTGCACTCACTGCACTGCATCACCAGTGGTGCCAGTGCACTCTCTGGACTCACTGCACCGCATCCCCAGTGGTGCCAGTGCACTCTCTGGACTCACTGCACTGCATCCCCAGTGGTGCCAGTGCACTCTCTGGAGTCGCAGCACTGCATCAACAGTGGTGTCTCTGCACTCTCTGGATTCACTGGAGTGTATCCCCAGTGGTGCCAGTGCACTCTCTGGACTCACTGCACTGCATCCCCAGTGATGCCAGTGCACTCTCTGGACTCACTGCAGTGCATCCCCAGTGGTGCCTGTGCACTCTCTGGACTCAGTGCACTGCATCCCCAGTCCTGACAGTGCACTCTCTGGACTCACTGCACTGAATCCCCAGTGGTGCCAGTGCACTCTCTGGACTCACTGCAGTGCATCCCCAGTGGTGCCAGTGCACTCTCTGGACTCACTGCACTGCATCCCCAGTGGTACCAGTGCACTCTCTGGACTCACTGCACTGCATCCCTAATGGTGCCAGTGCACTCTCTGGACTCACTGCAGTGCATCCCCAGTGGTGCCAGTGCACTCTCTGCACTCACTGCACTGCATCCCCAGTGGTGCCAGTGCACTCTCTGCACTCACTGCACTGCATCCCCTGTGTTCCCAGAGCACTCTCTGGACTCACCGAGGTGCATCCCCAGTGGTGCCAGTGCACTCTCTGGACTCACCGCACTGCATCCCCAGTGGTGCCAGTGCACTCTCTGGACTCACTGCAGTGCAGCCCCTGAGGTGCCAGTGTACTCTCTGGACTCACTGCACTGCATCCCCAGTGGTGACAGTGCACTCTCTGGAATCACTGCAGTGCATCCCCTGTGGTGCCATTGCACTCTCTGGACTCACTGCACTGCATCCCCAGTGGTGCCTGTGCACTCTCTTGAGTCACTGCACTGCATCCCCAGTGGAGCCAGTGCACTCTATGGACTAACTGCACTGCATCCCCAGTGGTGCCAGTGCACTCTCTGGACTCACTGCATTGCATCCCCAGTGGTGCCAGTGCACTCTCTGGACTCACTGCACTGCATCCCCAGTGGTGCCAGTGCACTCTCTGGAGTCGCAGCACTGCATCAACAGTGGTGCCTCTGCACTCTCTGGAGTCACTGCACTGCATCCCCAGTGCTGCCAGTGCACTCTCTGGACTCACTGCAGTGCATCCCCAGTGGTGCCAGTGCACTCTCTGGACTCACTGCAGTGCATCCCCAGTGGTGCCAGTGCACTCTCTGGACTCACTGCACTGCATCCCCAGTGGTGCCAGTGCACTCTCTGGACTCACTGCATTGCATTCCCAGTGGTGCCAGTGCACTCTCTGGACTCACTGCACTGCATCCCCAGTGGTGCCACTGCACTCTCTGGACTCACTGCACTGCATCACCATTGGTACCAGGGCACTCTCCGGACTCACTGCAGTGCATCCCCAGTGGTGCCAGTGCACTCTTTCGAGTCACTGCATTGCATCCCCAGTGGTGCCAGTGCACTCTCTGGACTCACTGCACTTCATCCCCAGTGGTGCCAGTGCACTCTCTGGACTCACTGCACTGCATCCCCAGTGGTGCCAGTGCACTCTCTGCACTCACTGCACTGCATCCCCAGTGTTCCCAGAGCACTCTCTGGACTCACTGCACTGCATCCCCATTGGTGCCAGTGCACTCTCTGGACTCACTGCAGTGCATCCCCAGTGGTGCCAGTGCACTCTCTGGACTCACTGCACTGCATTAACAGTGGTGCCACTGCACTCTCTGGACTCACTGCACTGCATCACCATTGGTGCCAGGGCACTCTCCGGACTCACTGCAGTGCATCCGCAGTGGTGCCAATGCACTCTTTCGAGTCACTGCACAGCATCCCCATTAGTGCCAGTGCATTCTCTGGACTCATTGCAGTGCATCCCCAGTGGTGCCAGTGCACTCTCTGGACTCACTGCACTGCATCCCCAGTGGTGCCAGTGTACTCTCTGGACTCACTGCACTGCATCCCCAGTGCTGACAGTGCACTCTCTGGACTCACTGCACTGCATCCCCAGTGGTGCCAGTGCACTCTCTGGACTCACTGCAGTGCATCCCCTTTTGTGCCAGTGCACTCTCTGGACTCACTGCAGTGCATCCCCAGTGGTGCCAGTGCACTCTCTGGAGTCACTGCACTGCATCCCCAGTGGTGCCAGTGCACTCTCTGGACTCACTGCAGTGCATCCCCAGTGGTGCCAGTGCACTCTCTGGACTCACTGCAGTGCATCCCTAGTGGTGCCAGTGCACTCTCTGCACTCACTGCACTGCATCCCCAGTGGTGCCAGTGCACTCTCTGGACTCACTGCACCGCATCCCCAGTGGTGCCAGTGCACTCTCTGGACTCACTGCACTGCATCCCCAGTGGTGCCAGTGCACTCTCTGGAGTCGCAGCACTGCATCAACAGTGGTGCCTCTGCACTCTCTGGAGTCACTGCAGTGTATCCCCAGTGGTGCCAGTGCACTCTCTGGACTCACTGCACTGCATCCCCAGTGATGCCAGTGCACTCTCTGGACTCACTGAACTGCATCCCCAGTGGTGCCTGTGCACTCTCTGGACTCCGTGCACTGCATCCCCAGTGGTGCCTGTGCACTCTCTGGACTCCGTGCACTGCATCCCCAGTCCTGACAGTGCACTCTCTGGACTCACTGCACTGCATCGCCAGTGGTGCCAGTGCACTCTCTGGACTCACTGCACTGCATCCCCAGTGGTACCAGTGCACTCTCTGGACTCACTGCACTGCATCCCTAATGGTGCCAGTGCACTCTCTGGACTCAGTGCAGTGCATCCCCAGTGGTGCCAGTGCACTCTCTGGACTCACTGCAGTGCTTCCCCACTGGTGCCAGTGCACTCTCTGGACTCACTGCACTGCATCCCCAGTGGTGCCAGTGCACTCTCTGGACTCACTGCAGTGTATCCCCTGTGGTGCCGGTGCACTCTGTGGACTCACTGCACTGCATCCCAGTGGTGCCACTGCACTCTCTGGACTCACTGCACTGCATCCCCAAGGTGCCAGTGCACTCTCTGGACTCAACTGCACTGCATCCCCAGTGCTGCCAGTGCACTCTCTGGACTCACTGCAGTGCATCCCCAGTGGTGCCAGTGCACTCTCTGGACTCACTGCACTGCATCACCAGTGGTGCCAGTGCACTCTCTGGACTCACTGCACTGCATCCCCAGTGCTGCCAGTGCACTCTCTGGACTCACTGCACTGCATCCCCAGTGATGCCAGTGCACTCTCTGGACTCACTGCAGTGCATCCCCAGTGGTGCCTGTGCACTCTCTGGACTCAGTGCACTGCATCCCCAGTCCTGACAGTGCACTCTCTGGACTCACTGCACTGAATCCCCAGTGGTGCCAGTGCACTCTCTGGACTCACTGCAGTGCATCCCCAGTGGTGCCAGTGCACTCTCTGGACTCACTGCACTGCATCCCCAGTGGTACCAGTGCACTCTCTGGACTCACTGCAGTGCATCCCTAATGGTGCCAGTGCACTCTCTGGACTCACTGCAGTGCATCCCCAGTGGTGCCAGTGCACTCTCTGCACTCACTGCACTGCATCCCCAGTGGTGCCAGTGCACTCTCTGCACTCACTGCACTGCATCCCCTGTGTTCCCAGAGCACTCTCTGGACTCACCGAGGTGCATCCCCAGTGGTGCCAGTGCACTCTCTGGACTCACCGCACTGCATCCCCAGTGGTGCCAGTGCAGTCTCTGGACTCACTGCAGTGCAGCCCCTGAGGTGCCAGTGTACTCTCTGGACTCACTGCACTGCATCCCCTGTGGTGACAGTGCACTCTCTGGAATCACTGCAGTGCATCCCCTGTGGTGCCATTGCACTCTCTGGACTCACTGCACTGCATCCCCAGTGGTGCCTGTGCACTCTCTTGAGTCACTGCACTGCATCCCCAGTGGAGCCAGTGCACTCTATGGACTAACTGCACTGCATCCCCAGTGGTGCCAGTGCACTCTCTGGACTCACTGCATTGCATCCCCAGTGGTGCCAGTGCACTCTCTGGACTCACTGCACTGCATCCCCAGTGGTGCCAGTGCACTCTCTGGAGTCGCAGCACTGCATCAACAGTGGTGCCTCTGCACTCTCTGGAGTCACTGCACTGCATCCCCAGTGCTGCCAGTGCACTCTCTGGACTCACTGCAGTGCATCCCCAGTGGTGCCAGTGCACTCTCTGGACTCACTGCAGTGCATCCCCAGTGGTGCCAGTGCACTCTCTGGACTCACTGCACTGCATCCCCAGTGGTGCCAGTGCACTCTCTGGACTCACTGCATTGCATTCCCAGTGGTGCCAGTGCGCTCTCTGGACTCACTGCACTGCATCCCCAGTGGTGCCACTGCACTCTCTGGACTCACTGCACTGCATCACCATTGGTACCAGGGCACTCTCCGGACTCACTGCAGTGCATCCCCAGTGGTGCCAGTGCACTCTTTCGAGTCACTGCATTGCATCCCCAGTGGTGCCAGTGCACTCTCTGGACTCACTGCACTTCATCCCCAGTGGTGCCAGTGCACTCTCGGGACTCACTGCACTGCATCCCCAGTGGTGCCAGTGCACTCTCTGCACTCACTGCACTGCATCCCCAGTGTTCCCAGAGCACTCTCTGGACTCACTGCACTGCATCCCCATTGGTGCCAGTGCACTCTCTGGACTCACTGCAGTGCATCCCCAGTGGTGCCAGTGCACTCTCTGGACTCACTGCACTGCATCCCCAGTGGTACCAGTGCACTCTCTGGACTCACTGCACTGCATCCCTAATGGTGCCAGTGCACTCTCTGGACTCACTGCAGTGCATCCCCAGTGGTGCCAGTGCACTCTCTGCACTCACTGCACTGCATCCCCAGTGGTGCCAGTGCACTCTCTGCACTCACTGCACTGCATCCCCTGTGTTCCCAGAGCACTCTCTGGACTCACCGAGGTGCATCCCCAGTGGTGCCAGTGCACTCTCTGGACTCACCGCACTGCATCCCCAGTGGTGCCAGTGCACTCTCTGGACTCACTGCAGTGCAGCCCCTGAGGTGCCAGTGTACTCTCTGGACTCACTGCACTGCATCCCCAGTGGTGACAGTGCACTCTCTGGAATCACTGCAGTGCATCCCCTGTGGTGCCATTGCACTCTCTGGACTCACTGCACTGCATCCCCAGTGGTGCCTGTGCACTCTCTTGAGTCACTGCACTGCATCCCCAGTGGAGCCAGTGCACTCTATGGACTAACTGCACTGCATCCCCAGTGGTGCCAGTGCACTCTCTGGACTCACTGCACTGCATCCCCAGTGGTGCCAGTGCACTCTCTGGACTCACTGCACTGCATCCCCAGTGGTTCCAGTGCACTCTCTGGATCACTGCACTGCATCACCATTGGTGCCAGGGCACTCTCCGGACTCACTGCAGTGCATCCCCAGTGGTGCCAGTGCACTCTTTCGAGTCACTGCACTGCATCCCCAGTGGTGCCAGTGCATTCTCTGGACTCACTGCAGTGCATCCCCATTGGTGCCAGTGCATTCTCTGGACTCACTGCAGTGCATCCCCAGTGGTGCCAGTGCACTCTTTCGAGTCACTGCACTGCATCCCCAGTGGTGCCAGTGCACTCTCTGGACTCACTGCACTGCATCAACAGTGGTGCCAGTGCACTCTCTGCACTCACTGCATTGCATCCCCAGTGCTGACAGTGCACTCTCTGGACTCACTGCACTGCATCACCAGTGGTGGCAGTGTACTCTCTGGACTCACTGCACTGCATCCCCAGTGGAGACAGTGCACTCTCTGTAGTCACTGCGCTGCATCCCCAGTGGTGCCAGTGCCCTCTGTGTACTCACTGCACTACATCCCCTGTGGGGCCAGTGCACTCTCTGGACTCACTGCAGTGCAGCCCCAGTGGTGCGAGTGCACTCTCTGGACTCACCGGGGTGCATCCCCAGTGGTGCCAGTGCACTCTCTGGACTCACCGGGGTGCATCCCCAGTGGTGCCAGTGCACTCTCTGGACTCACTGCAGTGCATCCCCAGTGGTGCCAGTGCACTCTATGGACTAACTGCACTGCATCCCCAGTGGTGCCAGTGCACTCTCTGGACTCACTGCACTGCATCCCCAGTGGTGCCAGTGCACTCTCTGGACTCACTGCACTGCATCCCCAGTGGTTCCAGTGCACTCTCTGGATCACTGCACTGCATCACCATTGGTGCCAGGGCACTCTCCGGACTCACTGCAGTGCATCCCCAGTGGTGCCAGTGCACTCTTTCGAGTCACTGCACTGCATCCCCAGTGGTGCCAGTGCATTCTCTGGACTCACTGCAGTGCATCCCCATTGGTGCCAGTGCAGTCTCTGGAGTCACTGCAGTGCATCCCCAGTGTTGCCAGTGCACTCTCTGGACTCACTGCACTGCATCAACAGTGGTGCCAGTGCACTCTCTGCACTCACTGCATTGCATCCCCAGTGCTGACAGTGCACTCTCTGGACTCACTGCACTGCATCACCAGTGGTGGCAGTGTACTCTCTGGACTCACTGCACTGCATCCCCAGTGGAGACAGTGCACTCTCTGTAGTCACTGCGCTGCATCCCCAGTGGTGCCAGTGCCCTCTGTGTACTCACTGCACTACATCCCCTGTGGGGCCAGTGCACTCTCTGGACTCACTGCAGTGCAGCCCCAGTGGTGCGAGTGCACTCTCTGGACTCACCGGGGTGCATCCCCAGTGGTGCCAGTGCACTCTCTGGACTCACCGGGGTGCATCCCCAGTGGTGCCAGTGCACTCTCTGGACTCACTGCAGTGCATCCCCAGTGGTGCCAGTGCACTCTGTGGACTCACTGCAGTGCATCCCCAGTGTTGCCAGTGCACTCTCTGGAGTCACTGCAGTGCATCCCCAGTGGTGCCAGTGCACTCTCTGGACTCACTGCACTGCATCCCCAGTGGTGCCAGTGCACTCTCTGGACTCACTGCAGTGCATCCCCAGTGGCGCCAGTGCACTCTTTGGACTCACTACACTGCATCCCATTGGTGCTAGTGCACTCTCTGGACTCACTGCACTGCATCCCCTGTGGTGCCAGTGCACTCTCTGGACTCACTGCACTGCATCCCCAGTTGTGCCAGTGCACTCTCTGGACTCACTGCAGTGCATCCCCAGTGGTGCCACTGCACTCTCTGGACTCACTGCAGTGCTTCCGCACTGGTGCCAGTGCACTCTCTGCACTCACTGCACTGCATCAACAGTGGTGCCTCTGCACTCTCTGGAGTCACTGCACTGCATCCGCAGAGGTGCCAGTGCACTCTCTGGACTCACTGTAGTGCATCCCCAGTGGTGCCAGTGCACTCTCTGGACTCACTGCACTGCATCCCCAGTGGTGCCAGTGCACTCTCTGGACTCACTGCAGTGCATCCCTTGTAGTGCCTTTGCACTCTCAGGACTCACTGCACTGCATCCCCAGTGGTGCCAGTGCACTCTCTGGACTCAGTGCACTGCATCCCCAGTGGTGCCAGTGCACTCTCTGAACTCAGTGCACTGCATCCCCAATGGTGCCACTGCACTCTCTGGACTCACTGCAGTGCATCCCCAGTGGTGCCAGTGCACTCTCTGGACTCACTGCACTGCATCCCCAGTGGTGCCAGTGCACTCTCTGAGCTCTTTGCAGTGCATCCCAAGTGGTGCCAGTGCACTCTCTGGACTCACTGCAGTGCATCCCCAGTGGTGCCAGTGCACTCTCTGGACTCACGGCAGTGCATCCCCAGTGGTGCCAGTGCACTCTCTGGACTCACTGCACTGCATCCCCAGTGGTGCCAGTGCACTGTCTGGACTCACTGCAGTGTATCGCCATTGGAGACGGTGCACTCTCTGAACTCACTAAACTGCATCCCCAGTGGTGCCAGAGAACTCTCTGGACTCACTGCAGTGCATCCCCAGTGGTGCCAGTGCACTGTCTGGACTCACTGCATCCCCAGTGGTGCCAGGGCACTCTCTGGACTCACAGCACTGCATCCCCATTGGTGCCAGTGCACTCTCTGGACTCACTGCATTGGATCCCCAGTGGTGTCAGTGTACTCTCTGGACTCAGTGCAGTGCATCCCCAGTGGTGCCAGTGCACTCTCTGGACTCACTGCAGTGCTTCCCCACTGGTGCCAGTGCACTCTCTGGACTCACTGCACTGCATCCCCAGTGGTGCCAGTGCACTCTCTGGACTCACTGCAGTGCATCACCAGTGGTGCCACTGCACTCTCTGGACTCACTGCACTGCATTCCCAGTGGTGCCAGTGCACTCTCTGGACTCACTGCACTGCATCCCCAGTGGTGCCAGTGCACTCTCTGGACCCACTGCAGTGCATCCCCACTGGTGCCAGTGCACTCTCTGGACTCAGTGCACTGCATCCCCAATGGTGCCAGTGCACTCTCTGTAGTCACTGCACTGCGTCCCCAGTGGTGCCAGTGCACTCTCTGGACTCACTGCAGTGTATCCCCTGTGGTGCCGGTGCACTCTGTGGACTCACTACACTGCATCCCAGTGGTGCCAGTGCACTCTCTGGACTCACTGCACTGCATCCCCAAGGTGCCAGTGCACTCTCTGGACTCAACTGCACTGCATCCCCAGTGCTGCCAGTGCACTCTCTGGACTCACTGCAGTGCATCCCCAGTGGTGCCAGTGCACTCTCTGGACTCACTGCAGTGCATCCCCAGTGGTGCCAGTGCACTCTCTGGACTCACTGCAGTGCATCCCCAGTGGTGCCAGTGCACTCTCTGGACTCACTGCACTTCATCCCCAGTGGTGCCAGTGCACTCTCTGGACTCACTGCATTGCATCCCCAGTGGTGCCAGTGCACTCTCTGGACTCACTGCACTGCATCCCCAGTGGTGCCAGTGCACTCTCTGGAGTCGCAGCACTGCATCAACAGTGGTGCCTCTGCACTCTCTGGAGTCACTGCACTGCATCCCCAGTGCTGCCAGTGCACTCTCTGGACTCACTGCAGTGCATCCCCAGTGGTGCCAGTGCACTCTCTGGACTCACTGCAGTGCATCCCCAGTGGTGCCAGTGCACTCTCTGGACTCACTGCACTGCATCCCCAGTGGTGCCAGTGCACTCTCTGGACTCACTGCATTGCATTCCCAGTGGTGCCAGTGCACTCTCTGGACTCACTGCACTGCATCCCCAGTGGTGCCACTGCACTCTCTGGACTCACTGCACTGCATCACCATTGGTACCAGGGCACTCTCCGGACTCACTGCAGTGCATCCCCAGTGGTGCCAGTGCACTCTTTCGAGTCACTGCAGTGCATCCCCAGTGCTGCCAGTGCACTCTCTGGACTCACTGCACTTCATCCCCAGTGGTGCCAGTGCACTCTCTGGACTCACTGCACTGCATCCCCAGTGGTGCCAGTGCACTCTCTGGACTCACTGCAGTGCATCCCCAGTGGTGCCAGTGCACTCTCTGGACTCACTGCACTGCATTAACAGTGGTGCCAGTGCACTCTCTGGACTCACTGCACTGCATCCCCAGTGGTGCCAGTGCACTCTCTGGACTCACTGTAGTGCATCCCCAGTGGTGCCAGTGCAATCTCTGGACTCCCTGCAGTGCATCCCCAGTAGTGCCAGTGCACTCTCTGGACTCACTGCACTGCATCCCCAGTGGTGCCAGTGCACTCTCTGGACTCACTGCACTGCATCCCCAGTGGTGCCAGTGCACTCTCTGGACTCACTGCACTGCATCAACAGTGGTGCCAGTGCACTCTCTGCACTCACTGCATTGCATCCCCAGTGCTGACAGTGCACTCTCTGGACTCACTGCACTGCATCACCAGTGGTGGCAGTGTACTCTCTGGACTCACTGCACTGCATCCCCAGTGGAGACAGTGCACTCTCTGTAGTCACTGCGCTGCATCCCCAGTGGTGCCAGTGCCCTCTGTGTACTCACTGCACTACATCCCCTGTGGGGCCAGTGCACTCTCTGGACTCACTGCAGTGCATCCCCAGTGGTGCGAGTGCACTCTCTGGACTCACCGGGGTGCATCCCCAGTGGTGCCAGTGCACTCTCTGGACTCACCGGGGTGCATCCCCAGTGGTGCCAGTGCACTCTCTGGACTCACTGCAGTGCATCCCCAGTGGTGCCAGTGCACTCTGTGGACTCACTGCAGTGCATCCCCAGTGGTGCCAGTGCACTCTCTGGACTCACTGCACTGCATCCCCAGTGGTGCCAGTGCACTCTCTGGACTCACTGCACTGCATCCCCAGTGGTGCCAGTGCACTCTCTGGACTCACTGCACTGCATCCCCAGTGGCGCCAGTGCACTCTCTGGACTCACTGCACTGCATCCCATTGGTGCTAGTGCACTCTCTGGACTCACTGCACTGCATCCCCTGTGGTGCCAGTGCACTCTCTGGACTCACTGCACTGCATCCCCAGTTGTGCCAGTGCACTCTCTGGACTCACTGCAGTGCATCCCCAGTGGTGCCAGTGCACTCTCTGGACTCACTGCAGTGCTTCCGCACTGGTGCCAGTGCACTCTCTGCACTCACTGCACTGCATCAACAGTGGTGCCTCTGCACTCTCTGGAGTTACTGCACTGCATCCGCAGTGGTGCCAGTGCACTCTCTGGACTCACTGTAGTGCATCCCCAGTGGTGCCAGTGCACTCTCTGGACTCACTGCACTGCATCCCCAGTGGTGCCAGTGCACTCTCTGGACTCACTGCAGTGCATCCCTTGTGGTGCCTTTGCACTCTCAGGACTCACTGCACTGCATCCCCAGTGGTGCCAGTGCACTCTCTGGACTCAGTGCACTGCATCCCCAGTGGTGCCAGTGCACTCTCTGAACTCAGTGCACTGCATCCCCAATGGTGCCACTGCACTCTCTGGACTCACTGCAGTGCATCCCCAGTGGTGCCAGTGCACTCTCTGGACTCACTGCACTGCATCCCCAGTGGTGCCAGTGCACTCTCTGAGCTCTTTGCGGTGCATCCCAAGTGGTGCCAGTGCACTCTCTGGACTCACTGCAGTGCATCCCCAGTGGTGCCAGTGCACTCTCTGGACTCACTGCACTGCATTAACAGTGGTGCCACTGCACTCTCTGGACTCACTGCACTGCATCACCATTGGTGCCAGGGCACTCTCCGGACTCACTGCAGTGCATCCGCAGTGGTGCCAGTGCACTCTTTCGAGTCACTGCACAGCATCCCCATTAGTGCCAGTGCATTCTCTGGACTCATTGCAGTGCATCCCCAGTGGTGCCAGTGCACTCTCTGGACTCACTGCACTGCATCCCCAGTGGTGCCAGTGTACTCTCTGGACTCACTGCACTGCATCCCCAGTGCTGACAGTGCACTCTCTGGACTCACTGCAGTGCATCCCCAGTGGTGCCAGTGCACTCTCTGGACTCACTGCACTGCATCCCCAGTGGTGCCAGTGTACTCTCTGGACTCACTGCAGTGCATCCCCTTTTGTGCCAGTGCACTCTCTGGACTCACTGCACTGCATCCCCAGTGGTGCCAGTGCACTCTCTGGACTCACTGCAGTGCATCCCCTTTTGTGCCAGTGCACTCTCTGGACTCATTGCAGTGCATCCCCAGTGGTGCCAGTGCACTCTCTGGACTCATTGCAGTGCATCCCCAGTGGTGCCAGTGCACTCTCTGGACTCACTGCACTGCATCCCCAGTGGTGCCAGTGCACTCTCTGGACTCACTGCAGTGCATCCCCTTTTGTGCCAGTGCACTCTCTGGACTCACTGCAGTGCATCCCCAGTGGTGCCAGTGCACTCTCTGGAGTCACTGCACTGCATCCCCAGTGGTGCCAGTGCACTCTCTGGACTCACTGCAGTGCATCCCCAGTGGTGCCAGTGCACTCTCTGGACTCACTGCAGTGCATCCCTAGTGGTGCCAGTGCACTCTCTGCACTCACTGCACTGCATCCCCAGTGGTGCCAGTGCACTCTCTGGACTCACTGCACCGCATCCCCAGTGGTGCCAGTGCACTCTCTGGACTCACTGCACTGCATCCCCAGTGGTGCCAGTGCACTCTCTGGAGTCGCAGCACTGCATCAACAGTGGTGCCTCTGCACTCTCTGGAGTCACTGCAGTGTATCCCCAGTGGTGCCAGTGCACTCTCTGGACTCACTGCACTGCATCCCCAGTGATGCCAGTGCACTCTCTGGACTCACTGAACTGCATCCCCAGTGGTGCCTGTGCACTCTCTGGACTCCGTGCACTGCATCCCCAGTCCTGACAGTGCACTCTCTGGATCACTGCACTGCATCACCATTGGTGCCAGGGCACTCTCCGGACTCACTGCAGTGCATCCCCAGTGGTGCCAGTGCACTCTTTCGAGTCACTGCACTGCATCCCCAGTGGTGCCAGTGCATTCTCTGGACTCACTGCAGTGCATCCCCAGTGTTGCCAGTGCACTCTCTGGACTCACTGCACTGCATCAACAGTGGTGCCAGTGCACTCTCTGCACTCACTGCATTGCATCCCCAGTGCTGACAGTGCACTCTCTGGACTCACTGCACTGCATCACCAGTGGTGGCAGTGTACTCTCTGGACTCACTGCACTGCATCCCCAGTGGAGACAGTGCACTCTCTGTAGTCACTGCGCTGCATCCCCAGTGGTGCCAGTGCCCTCTGTGTACTCACTGCACTACATCCCCTGTGGGGCCAGTGCACTCTCTGGACTCACTGCAGTGCAGCCCCAGTGGTGCGAGTGCACTCTCTGGACTCACCGGGGTGCATCCCCAGTGGTGCCAGTGCACTCTCTGGACTCACCGGGGTGCATCCCCAGTGGTGCCAGTGCACTCTCTGGACTCACTGCAGTGCATCCCCAGTGGTGCCAGTGCACTCTCTGGACTCACTGCAGTGCATCCCCAGTGTTGCCAGTGCACTCTCTGGAGTCACTGCACTGCATCCCCAGTGGTGCCAGTGCACTCTCTGGACTCACTGCACTGCATCCCCAGTGGTGCCAGTGCACTCTCTGGACTCACTGCAGTGCATCCCCAGTGGCGCCAGTGCACTCTCTGGACTCACTGCACTGCATCCCATTGGTGCTAGTGCACTCTCTGGACTCACTGCACTGCATCCCCTGTGGTGCCAGTGCACTCTCTGGACTCACTGCACTGCATCCCCAGTTGTGCCAGTGCACTCTCTGGACTCACTGCAGTGCATCCCCAGTGGTGCCAGTGCACTCTCTGGACTCACTGCAGTGCTTCCGCACTGGTGCCAGTGCACTCTCTGCACTCACTGCACTGCATCAACAGTGGTGCCTCTGCACTCTCTGGAGTCACTGCACTGCATCCGCAGTGGTGCCAGTGCACTCTCTGGACTCACTGTAGTGCATCCCCAGTGGTGCCAGTGCACTCTCTGGACTCACTGCACTGCATCCCCAGTGGTGCCAGTGCACTCTCTGGAATCACTGCAGTGCATCCCTTGTGGTGCCTTTGCACTCTCAGGACTCACTGCACTGCATCCCCAGTGGTGCCAGTGCACTCTCTGGACTCAGTGCACTGCATCCCCAGTGGTGCCAGTGCACTCTCTGAACTCAGTGCACTGCATCCCCAATGGTGCCACTGCACTCTCTGGACTCACTGCAGTGCATCCCCAGTGGTGCCAGTGCACTCTCTGGACTCACTGCACTGCATCCCCAGTGGTGCCAGTGCACTCTCTGAGCTCTTTGCAGTGCATCCCAAGTGGTGCCAGTGCACTCTCTGGACTCACTGCAGTGCATCCCCAGTGGTGCCAGTGCACTCTCTGGACTCACGGCAGTGCATCCCCAGTGGTGCCAGTGCACTCTCTGGACTCAATGCACTGCATCCCCAGTGGTGCCAGTGCACTCTCTGGACTCACTGCACTGCATCCCCAGTGGTGCCAGTGCACTGTCTGGACTCACTGCAGTGTATCGCCATTGGAGACGGTGCACTCTCTGAACTCACTAAACTGCATCCCCAGTGGTGCCAGAGAACTCTCTGGACTCACTGCAGTGCATCCCCAGTGGTGCCAGTGCACTGTCTGGACTCACTGCATCCCCAGTGGTGCCAGGGCACTCTCTGGACTCACAGCACTGCATCCCCATTGGTGCCAGTGCACTCTCTGGACTCACTGCATTGGATCCCCAGTGGTGTCAGTGTACTCTCTGGACTCAGTGCAGTGCATCCCCAGTGGTGCCAGTGCACTCTCTGGACTCACTGCAGTGCTTTCCCACTGGTGCCAGTGCACTCTCTGGACTCACTGCACTGCATCACCAGTGGTGCCAGTGCACTCTCTGGACTCACTGCACTGCATCACCAGTGGTGCCACTGCACTCTCTGGACTCACTGCACTGCATTCCCAGTGGTGCCAGTGCACTCTCTGGACTCACTGCACTGCATCCCCAGTGGTGCCAGTGCACTCTCTGGACCCACTGCAGTGCATCCCCAGTGGTGCCAGTGCACTCTCTGGACTCAGTGCACTGCATCCCCAATGGTGCCAGTGCACTCTCTGTAGTCACTGCACTGCGTCCCCAGTGGTGCCAGTGCACTCTCTGGACTCACTGCAGTGTATCCCCTGTGGTGCCGGTGCACTCTGTGGACTCACTACACTGCATCCCAGTGGTGCGAGTGCACTCTCTGGACTCACCGGGGTGCATCCCCAGTGGTGCCAGTGCACTCTCTGGACTCACCGGGGTGCATCCCCAGTGGTGCCAGTGCACTCTCTGGACTCACTGCAGTGCATCCCCAGTGGTGCCAGTGCACTCTCTGGACTCACTGCACTGCATCCCCAGTGGTGCCAGTGCACTCTCTGGACTCACTGCACTTCATCCCCAGTGGTGCCAGTGCACTCTCTGGACTCACTGCATTGCATCCCCAGTGGTGCCAGTGCACTCTCTGGACTCACTGCACTGCATCCCCAGTGGTGCCAGTGCACTCTCTGGAGTCGCAGCACTGCATCAACAGTGGTGCCTCTGCACTCTCTGGAGTCACTGCACTGCATCCCCAGTGCTGCCAGTGCACTCTCTGGACTCACTGCAGTGCATCCCCAGTGGTGCCAGTGCACTCTCTGGACTCACTGCAGTGCATCCCCAGTGGTGCCAGTGCACTCTCTGGACTCACTGCACTGCATCCCCAGTGGTGCCAGTGCACTCTCTGGACTCACTGCATTGCATTCCCAGTGGTGCCAGTGCACTCTCTGGACTCACTGCACTGCATCCCCAGTGGTGCCACTGCACTCTCTGGACTCACTGCACTGCATCACCATTGGTACCAGGGCACTCTCCGGACTCACTGCAGTGCATCCCCAGTGGTGCCAGTGCACTCTTTCGAGTCACTGCAGTGCATCCCCAGTGCTGCCAGTGCACTCTCTGGACTCACTGCACTTCATCCCCAGTGGTGCCAGTGCACTCTCTGGACTCACTGCACTGCATCCCCAGTGGTGCCAGTGCACTCTCTGGACTCACTGCAGTGCATCCCCAGTGGTGCCAGTGCACTCTCTGGACTCACTGCACTGCATTAACAGTGGTGCCACTGCACTCTCTGGACTCACTGCACTGCATCCCCAGTGGTGCCAGTGCACTCTCTGGACTCACTGTAGTGCATCCCCAGTGGTGCCAGTGCAATCTCTGGACTCCCTGCAGTGCATCCCCAGTAGTGCCAGTGCACTCTCTGGACTCACTGCACTGCATCCCCAGTGGTGCCAGTGCACTCTCTGGACTCACTGCACTGCATCCCCAGTGGTGCCAGTGCACTCTCTGGACTCACTGCACTGCATCAACAGTGGTGCCAGTGCACTCTCTGCACTCACTGCATTGCATCCCCAGTGCTGACAGTGCACTCTCTGGACTCACTGCACTGCATCACCAGTGGTGGCAGTGTACTCTCTGGACTCACTGCACTGCATCCCCAGTGGAGACAGTGCACTCTCTGTAGTCACTGCGCTGCATCCCCAGTGGTGCCAGTGCCCTCTGTGTACTCACTGCACTACATCCCCTGTGGGGCCAGTGCACTCTCTGGACTCACTGCAGTGCATCCCCAGTGGTGCGAGTGCACTCTCTGGACTCACCGGGGTGCATCCCCAGTGGTGCCAGTGCACTCTCTGGACTCACCGGGGTGCATCCCCAGTGGTGCCAGTGCACTCTCTGGACTCACTGCAGTGCATCCCCAGTGGTGCCAGTGCACTCTGTGGACTCACTGCAGTGCATCCCCAGTGGTGCCAGTGCACTCTCTGGACTCACTGCACTGCATCCCCAGTGGTGCCAGTGCACTCTCTGGACTCACTGCACTGCATCCCCAGTGGTGCCAGTGCACTCTCTGGACTCACTGCACTGCATCCCCAGTGGCGCCAGTGCACTCTCTGGACTCACTGCACTGCATCCCATTGGTGCTAGTGCACTCTCTGGACTCACTGCACTGCATCCCCTGTGGTGCCAGTGCACTCTCTGGACTCACTGCACTGCATCCCCAGTTGTGCCAGTGCACTCTCTGGACTCACTGCAGTGCATCCCCAGTGGTGCCAGTGCACTCTCTGGACTCACTGCAGTGCTTCCGCACTGGTGCCAGTGCACTCTCTGCACTCACTGCACTGCATCAACAGTGGTGCCTCTGCACTCTCTGGAGTTACTGCACTGCATCCGCAGTGGTGCCAGTGCACTCTCTGGACTCACTGTAGTGCATCCCCAGTGGTGCCAGTGCACTCTCTGGACTCACTGCACTGCATCCCCAGTGGTGCCAGTGCACTCTCTGGACTCACTGCACTGCATCCCTTGTGGTGCCTTTGCACTCTCAGGACTCACTGCACTGCATCCCCAGTGGTGCCAGTGCACTCTCTGGACTCAGTGCACTGCATCCCCAGTGGTGCCAGTGCACTCTCTGAACTCAGTGCACTGCATCCCCAATGGTGCCACTGCACTCTCTGGACTCACTGCAGTGCATCCCCAGTGGTGCCAGTGCACTCTCTGGACTCACTGCACTGCATACCCAGTGGTGCCAGTGCACTCTCTGAGCTCTTTGCGGTGCATCCCAAGTGGTGCCAGTGCACTCTCTGGACTCACTGCAGTGCATCCCCAGTGGTGCCAGTGCACGCTCTGGACTCACGGCAGTGCATCCCCAGTGGTGCCAGTGCACTCTCTGGACTCACTGCACTGCATCCCCAGTGGTGCCAGTGCACTCTCTGGACTCACTGCAGTGTATCGCCATTGGAGACGGTGCACTCTCTGGACTCACTAAACTGCATCCCCAGTGGTGCCAGAGAACTCTCTGGACTCACTGCAGTGCATCCCCAGTGGTGCCAGTGCACTGTCTGGACTCACTGCATCCCCAGTGGTGCCAGGGCACTCTCTGGACTCACAGCACTGCATCCCCATTGGTGCCAGTGCACTCTCTGGACTCACTGCATTGGATCCCCAGTGGTGTCAGTGCACTCTCTGGACTCAGTGCAGTGCATCCCCAGTGGTGCCAGTGCACTCTCTGGACTCACTGCAGTGCTTCCCCAGTGGTGCCAGTGCACTCTCTGGACTCACTGCACTGCATCCCCAGTGGTGCCAGTGCACTCTCTGGACTCACTGCATTGCATCCCCAGTGGTGCCAGTGCACTCTCTGGACTCACTGCACTGCATCCCCAGTGGTGCCAGTGCACTCTCTGGAGTCGCAGCACTGCATCAACAGTGGTGCCTCTGCACTCTCTGGAATCACTGCACTGCATCCCCAGTGCTGCCAGTGCACTCTCTGGACTCACTGCAGTGCATCCCCAGTGGTGCCAGTGCACTCTCTGGACTCACTGCAGTGCATCCCCAGTGGTGCCAGTGCACTCTCTGGACTCACTGCACTGCATCCCCAGTGGTGCCAGTGCACTCTCTGGACTCACTGCATTGCATTCCCAGTGGTGCCAGTGCACTCTCTGGACTCACTGCACTGCATCCCCAGTGGTGCCACTGCACTCTCTGGACTCACTGCACTGCATCACCATTGGTACCAGGGCACTCTCCGGACTCACTGCAGTGCATCCCCAGTGGTGCCAGTGCACTCTTTCGAGTCACTGCAGTGCATCCCCAGTGCTGCCAGTGCACTCTCTGGACTCACTGCACTTCATCCCCAGTGGTGCCAGTGCACTCTCTGGACTCACTGCACTGCATCCCCAGTGGTGCCAGTGCACTCTCTGGACTCACTGCAGTGCATCCCCAGTGGTGCCAGTGCACTCTCTGGACTCACTGCACTGCATTAACAGTGGTGCCACTGCACTCTCTGGACTCACTGCACTGCATCCCCAGTGGTGCCAGTGCACTCTCTGGACTCACTGTAGTGCATCCCCAGTGGTGCCAGTGCAATCTCTGGACTCCCTGCAGTGCATCCCCAGTAGTGCCAGTGCACTCTCTGGACTCACTGCACTGCATCCCCAGTGGTGCCAGTGCACTCTCTGGACTCACTGCACTGCATCCCCAGTGGTGCCAGTGCACTCTCTGGACTCACTGCACTGCATCAACAGTGGTGCCAGTGCACTCTCTGCACTCACTGCATTGCATCCCCAGTGCTGACAGTGCACTCTCTGGACTCACTGCACTGCATCACCAGTGGTGGCAGTGTACTCTCTGGACTCACTGCACTGCATCCCCAGTGGAGACAGTGCACTCTCTGTAGTCACTGCGCTGCATCCCCAGTGGTGCCAGTGCCCTCTGTGTACTCACTGCACTACATCCCCTGTGGGGCCAGTGCACTCTCTGGACTCACTGCAGTGCATCCCCAGTGGTGCGAGTGCACTCTCTGGACTCACCGGGGTGCATCCCCAGTGGTGCCAGTGCACTCTCTGGACTCACCGGGGTGCATCCCCAGTGGTGCCAGTGCACTCTCTGGACTCACTGCAGTGCATCCCCAGTGGTGCCAGTGCACTCTGTGGACTCACTGCAGTGCATCCCCAGTGTTGCCAGTGCACTCTCTGGAGTCACTGCACTGCATCCCCAGTGGTGCCAGTGCACTCTCTGGACTCACTGCACTGCATCCCCAGTGGTGCCAGTGCACTCTCTGGACTCACTGCACTGCATCCCCAGTGGCGCCAGTGCACTCTCTGGACTCACTGCACTGCATCCCATTGGTGCTAGTGCACTCTCTGGACTCACTGCACTGCATCCCCTGTGGTGCCAGTGCACTCTCTGGACTCACTGCACTGCATCCCCAGTTGTGCCAGTGCACTCTCTGGACTCACTGCAGTGCATCCCCAGTGGTGCCAGTGCACTCTCTGGACTCACTGCAGTGCTTCCGCACTGGTGCCAGTGCACTCTCTGCACTCACTGCACTGCATCAACAGTGGTGCCTCTGCACTCTCTGGAGTTACTGCACTGCATCCGCAGTGGTGCCAGTGCACTCTCTGGACTCACTGTAGTGCATCCCCAGTGGTGCCAGTGCACTCTCTGGACTCACTGCACTGCATCCCCAGTGGTGCCAGTGCACTCTCTGGACTCACTGCAGTGCATCCCTTGTGGTGCCTTTGCACTCTCAGGACTCACTGCACTGCATCCCCAGTGGTGCCAGTGCACTCTCTGGACTCAGTGCACTGCATCCCCAGTGGTGCCAGTGCACTCTCTGAACTCAGTGCACTGCATCCCCAATGGTGCCACTGCACTCTCTGGACTCACTGCAGTGCATCCCCAGTGGTGCCAGTGCACTCTCTGGACTCACTGCACTGCATACCCAGTGGTGCCAGTGCACTCTCTGAGCTCTTTGCGGTGCATCCCAAGTGGTGCCAGTGCACTCTCTGGACTCACTGCAGTGCATCCCCAGTGGTGCCAGTGCACGCTCTGGACTCACGGCAGTGCATCCCCAGTGGTGCCAGTGCACTCTCTGGACTCACTGCACTGCATCCCCAGTGGTGCCAGTGCACTCTCTGGACTCACTGCAGTGTATCGCCATTGGAGACGGTGCACTCTCTGGACTCACTAAACTGCATCCCCAGTGGTGCTAGAGAACTCTCTGGACTCACTGCAGTGCATCCCCAGTGGTGCCAGTGCACTGTCTGGACTCACTGCATCCCCAGTGGTGCCAGGGCACTCTCTGGACTCACAGCACTGCATCCCCATTGGTGCCAGTGCACTCTCTGGACTCACTGCATTGGATCCCCAGTGGTGTCAGTGCACTCTCTGGACTCAGTGCAGTGCATCCCCAGTGGTGCCAGTGCACTCTCTGGACTCACTGCAGTGCTTCCCCAGTGGTGCCAGTGCACTCTCTGGACTCACTGCACTGCATCCCCAGTGGTGCCAGTGCACTCTCTGGACTCACTGCAGTGCATCACCAGTGGTGCCACTGCACTCTCTGGACTCACTGCACTGCATTCCCAGTGGTGCCAGTGCACTCTCTGGACTCACTGCACTGCATCCCCAGTGGTGCCAGTGCACTCTCTGGACCCACTGCAGTGCATCCCCACTGGTGCCAGTGCACTCTCTGGACTCAGTGCACTGCATCCCAAATGGTGCCAGTGCACTCTGTGGACTCACTACACTGCATCCCAGTGGTGCCAGTGCACTCTCTGGACTCACTGCACTGCATCCCCAAGGTGCCAGTGCACTCTCTGGACTCAACTGCACTGCATCCCCAGTGCTGCCAGTGCACTCTCTGGACTCACTGCAGTGCATCCCCAGTGGTGCCAGTGCACTCTCTGGACTCACTGCAGTGCATCCCCAGTGGTGCCAGTGCACTCTCTGGACTCACTGCACTGCATCCCCAGTGGTGCCAGTGCACTCTCTGGACTCACTGCAGTTCATCCCCAGTGGTGCCAGTGCACTCTCTGGACTCACTGCATTGCATCCCCAGTGGTGCCAGTGCACTCTCTGGACTCACTGCACTGCATCCCCAGTGGTGCCAGTGCACTCTCTGGAGTCGCATCACTGCATCAACAGTGGTGCCTCTGCACTCTCTGGAGTCACTGCACTGCATCCACAGTGCTGCCAGTGCACTCTCTGGACTCACTGCAGTGCATCACCATTGGTGCCAGGGCACTCTCTGGACTCACTGCACTGCATCCCCAGTGGTGCCAGTGCACTCTCTGGACTCACTGCACTGCATCCCCAGTGGTGCCAGTGCACTCTCTGGACTCACTGCATTGCATTCCCAGTGGTGCCAGTGCACTCTCTGGACTCACTGCACTGCATCCCCAGTGGTGCCACTGCACTCTCTGGACTCACTGCACTGCATCACCATTGGTACCAGGGCACTCTCCGGACTCACTGCAGTGCATCCCCAGTGGTGCCAGTGCACTCTTTCGAGTCACTGCAGTGCATCCCCAGTGCTGCCAGTGCACTCTCTGGACTCACTGCACTTCATCCCCAGTGGTGCCAGTGCACTCTCTGGACTCACTGCACTGCATCCCCAGTGGTGCCAGTGCACTCTCTGGACTCACTGCAGTGCATCCCCAGTGGTGCCAGTGCACTCTCTGGACTCACTGCACTGCATTAACAGTGGTGCCACTGCACTCTCTGGACTCACTGCACTGCATCACCATTGGTGCCAGGGCACTCTCCGGACTCACTGCAGTGCATCCGCAGTGGTGCCAGTGCACTCTCTGGACTCACTGTAGTGCATCCCCAGTGGTGCCAGTGCAATCTCTGGACTCCCTGCAGTGCATCCCCAGTAGTGCCAGTGCACTCTCTGGACTCACTGCACTGCATCACCAGTGGTGCCAGTGCACTCTCTGGACTCACTGCACTGCATCCCCAGTGGTGCCAGTGCACTCTCTGGACTCACTGCACTGCATCAACAGTGGTGCCAGTGCACTCTCTGCACTCACTGCATTGCATCCCCAGTGCTGACAGTGCACTCTCTGGACTCACTGCACTGCATCACCAGTGGTGGCAGTGTACTCTCTGGACTCACTGCACTGCATCCCCAGTGGAGACAGTGCACTCTCTGTAGTCACTGCGGTGCATCCCCAGTGGTGCCAGTGCCCTCTGTGTACTCACTGCACTACATCCCCTGTGGGGCCAGTGCACTCTCTGGACTCACTGCAGTGCATCCCCAGTGGTGCCAGTGCACTCTCTGCACTCACCGGGGTGCATCCCCAGTGGTGCCAGTGCACTCTCTGGACTCACCGGGGTGCATCCCCAGTGTTGCCAGTGCACTCTCTGGACTCACTGCAGTGCTTCCCCACTGGTGCCAGTGCACTCTGTGGACTCACTGCAGTGCATCCCCAGTGCTGACAGTGCACTCTCTGGACTCACTGCAGTGCATCACCAGTGGTGCCAGTGCACTCTCTGGACTCACTGCACTGCATCCCCAGTGGTGCCAGTGCACTCTCTGGACTCACTGCAGTGCATCCCCAGTGGCGCCAGTGCACTCTCTGGACTCACTGCACTGCATCCCATTGGTGCTAGTGCACTCTCTGGACTCACTGCACTGCATCCCCTGTGGTGCCAGTGCACTCTCTGGACTCACTGCACTGCATCCCCAGTTGTGCCAGTGCACTCTCTGGACTCACTGCAGTGCATCCCCAGTGGTGCCAGTGCACTCTCTGGACTCACTGCACTGCATCACCAGTGGTGCCAGTGCACTCTCTGCACTCACTGCACTGCATCAACAGTGGTGCCTCTGCACTCTCTGGAGTCACTGCACTGCATCCCCAGTGGTGCCAGTGCACTCTCTGGACTCACTGTAGTGCATCCCCAGTGGTGCCAGTGCACTCTCTGGACTCACTGCACTGCATCCCCAGTGGTGCCAGTGAACTCTCTGGACTCACTGCAGTGTATCGCCTTTGGAGACGGTGCACTCTCTGGACTCACTAAACTGCATCCCCAGTGGTGCCAGAGAACTCTCTGGACTCACTGCAGTGCATCCCCAGTGGTGCCAGTGCACTGTCTGGACTCACTGCATCCCCAGTGGTGCCAGGGCACTCTCTGGACTCACAGCACTGCATCCCCAGTGGTGCCAGTGCACTCTCTGAACTCAGTGCACTGCATCCCCAATGGTGCCACTGCACTCTCTGGACTCACTGCAGTGCATCCCCAGTGGTGCCAGTGCACTCTCTGGACTCACTGCACTGCATCCCCAGTGGTGCCAGTGCACTCTCTGAGCTCTTTGCAGTGCATCCCAAGTGGTGCCAGTGCACTCTCTGGACTCACTGCAGTGCATCCCCAGTGGTGCCAGTGCACGCTCTGGACTCACGGCAGTGCATCCCCAGTGGTGCCAGTGCACTCTCTGGACTCACTGCACTGCATCGCCAGTGGTGCCAGTGCACTCTCTGGACTCACTGCACTGCATCCCCAGTGGTGCCAGTGCACTGTCTGGACTCACTGCAGTGTATCGCCTTTGGAGACGGTGCACTCTCTGGACTCACTAAACTGCATCCCCAGTGGTGCCAGAGAACTCTCTGGACTCACTGCAGTGCATCCCCAGTGGTGCCAGTGCACTGTCTGGACTCACTGCATCCCCAGTGGTGCCAGGGCACTCTCTGGACTCACAGCACTGCATCCCCATTGGTGCCAGTGCACTCTCTGGACTCACTGCAGTGCATCCCCAGTGGTGCCAGTGCACTCTCTGGACTCACTGCAGTGCATCCCCAGTGGTGCCAGTGCACTCTCTGGACTCACCGGGGTGCATCCCCAGTGGTGCCAGTGCACTCTCTGGACTCACTGCACTGCATCCCCTGTGGTGCCAGTACACTCTCTGGACTCACTGCAGTGCATCCCCAGTGGTGCCAGTGTACTCTCTGGACTCACTGCACTGCATCACCAGCGGTGCCAGTGCACTCTCTGGACTCACTGCAGTGCATCCCCAGTGGTGCCAGTGCACTTTCTGGAGTCACTGCAGTGCATCCCCTGTTGTGCCAGTGCACTCTCTGGACTCACCGGGGTGCATCCCCAGTGGTTCCAGTGCACTCTCTGGACTCACTGCAGTGCATCCCCAGTGGTTCCATTGCACTCTCTGGACTCACTGCATTGGATCCCCAGTGGTGTCAGTGCACTCTCTGGACTCACTGCACTGCATCCCCAGTGGTGCCAGTGCACTCTCTGGACTCACTGCAGTGCTTCCCCACTGGTGCCAGTGCACTCTCTGGACTCACTGCACTGCATCCCCAGTGGTGCCAGTGCACTCTCTGGACTCACTGCAGTGCATCACCAGTGGTGCCACTGCACTCTCTGGACTCACTGCACTGCATTCCCAGTGGTGCCAGTGCACTCTCTGGACTCACTGCACTGCATCCCCAGTGGTGCCAGTGCACTCTCTGGACCCACTGCAGTGCATCCCCACTGGTGCCAGTGCACTCTCTGGACTCAGTGCACTGCATCCCCAATGGTGCCAGTGCACTCTCTGTAGTCACTGCACTGCGTCCCCAGTGGTGCCAGTGCACTCTCTGGACTCACTGCAGTGTATCCCCTGTGGTGCCGGTGCACTCTGTGGACTCACTACACTGCATCCCAGTGGTGCCAGTGCACTCTCTGGACTCACTGCACTGCATCCCCAAGGTGCCAGTGCACTCTCTGGACTCAACTGCACTGCATCCCCAGTGCTGCCAGTGCACTCTCTGGACTCACTGCAGTGCATCCCCAGTGGTGCCAGTGCACTCTCTGGACTCACTGCAGTGCATCCCCAGTGGTGCCAGTGCACTCTCTGGACTCACTGCACTGCATCCCCAGTGGTGCCAGTGCACTCTCTGGACTCACTGCACTTCATCCCCACTGCTGACAGTGCACTCTCTGGACTCACTGCATTGCATCCCCAGTGGTGCCAGTGCACTCTCTGGACTCACTGCACTGCATCCCCAGTGGTGCCAGTGCACTCTCTGGAGTCGCAGCACTGCATCAACAGTGGTGCCTCTGCACTCTCTGGAGTCACTGCACTGCATCCCCAGTGCTGCCAGTGCACTCTCCGGACTCACTGCAGTGCATCCCCAGTGGTGCCAGTGCACTCTTTCGAGTCACTGCAGTGCATCCCCAGTGCTGCCACTGCACTCTCTGGACTCACTGCACTTCATCCCCAGTGGTGCCAGTGCACTCTCTGGACTCACTGCAGTGCATCCCCAGTGGTGCCAGTGCACTCTCTGCACTCACTGCACTGCATTAACAGTGGTGCCACTGCACTCTCTGGACTCACTGCACTGCATCACCATTGGTGCCAGGGCACTCTCCGGACTAACTGCAGTGCATCCCCAGTGGTGCCAGTGCACTCTTTCGAGTCACTGCACAGCATCCCCATTAGTGCCAGTGCATTCTCTGGACTCATTGCAGTGCATCCCCATTGGTGCCAGTGCACTCTCTGGACTCACTGCACTGCATCCCCAGTGGTGCCAGTGTACTCTCTGGACTCACTGCACTGCATCCCCAGTGCTGACAGTGCACTCTCTGGACTCACTGCAGTGCATCCCCAGTGGTGCCAGTGCATTCTCTGGACTCACTGCACTGCATCCCCAGTGGTGCCAGTGTACTCTCTGGACTCACTGCAGTGCATCCCCTTTTGTGCCAGTGCACTCTCTGGACTCACTGCACTGCATCCCCACTGGTGCCAGTGCACTCTCTGGACTCACTGCACTGCATCCCCTTTTGTGCCAGTGCACTCTCTGGACTCATTGCAGTGCATCCCCAGTGGTGCCAGTGCACTCTCTGGACTCATTGCAGTGCATCCCCAGTGGTGCCAGTGCACTCTCTGGACTCACTGCACTGCATCCCCAGTGGTGCCAGTGCACTCTCTGGACTCACTGCAGTGCATCCCCTTTTGTGCCAGTGCACTCTCTGGACTCACTGCACTGCATCCCCAGTGGTGCCAGTGCACTCTCTGGAGTCACTGCACTGCATCCCCAGTGGTGCCAGTGCACTCTCTGGACTCACTGCAGTGCATCCCCAGTGGTGCCAGTGCACTCTCTGGACTCACTGCAGTGCATCCCCAGTGCTGCCAGTGCACTCTCTGCACTCACTGCACTGCATCACCAGTGGTGCCAGTGCACTCTCTGGACTCACTTCAGTGCATCCCCAGTGGTGCCAGTGCACTCTCTGGACTCACTGCAGTGCATCCCTAGTGGTGCCAGTGCACTCTCTGGACTCACTGCACCGCATCCCCAGTGGTGCCAGTGCACTCTCTGGACTCACTTCAGTGCATCCCCAGTGGTGCCAGTGCACTCTCTGGAGTCGCAGCACTGCATCCCCAGTGGTGCCTCTACACTCTCTGGAGTCACTGCACTACATCCCCAGTGGTGCCTCTACACTCTCTGGAGTCACTGCACTACATCCCCAGTGGTGCCAGTGCACTCTCTGGACTCACTGCAGTGCATCCCCAGTGGTGCCAGTGCACTCTCTGGACTCACTGCAGTGCATCCCCAGTGGTGCCAGTGCACTCTCTGGACTCACTGCACTGCATCCTCAGTGGTGCCAGTGTACTCTCTGGACTCACTGCATTGCATCCCCAGTGGTGCCAGTGCACTCTCTGCACTCACTGCACTGCATCCCCAGTGGTGCCAGTGCACTCTCTGCACTCACTGCACTGCATCCCCAGTGTTCCCAGAGCACTCTCTGGACTCACTGCAGTGCATCCCCAGTGGTGCCAGTGCACTCTCAGGACTCACTGCAGTGCATCCCCAGTGGTGCCAGTGCACTCTCTGGACTCACTGCACTGCATCCCCAGTGGTGCCACTGCACTCTCTGGACTCACTGCACTGCATCCCCAGTGGTGCCAGTGCACTCTCTGGACTCACTGCACTTCATCCCCAGTGGTGCCAGTGCACTCTCTGGACTCACTGCAGTGCATCCCCAGTGATGCCAGTGCACTCTCTGGACTCACTGCTCTGCATCCCCAGTGGTGCCAGTGCACTCTCTGGACTCACTGCAGTGCATCCCCAGTGGTGCCAGTGCACTCTCTGGACTCAGTGCACTGCATCCCCAGTGGTGCCAGTGCACTCTCTGGACTCCGTGCACTCCATCCCCAGTGGTACCAGTGCACTCTCTGGACTCACCCGAGTTCATCCCCAGTGGTGCCAGTGCACTCTCTGGACTCACTGCACTGCATCCCCAGTGGTGCCAGTGCACTCTCTGGACTCACTGCACTGCATCCCCAGTGGTGCCAGTGCACTCTCTGGACTCACTGCGCTGCATCCTATTGGTGCCAGTGCACTCTCAGGACTCATTGCATTGCATCCCCAGTGGTGCCAGTGCACTCTCTGGACTCACTGCACTGCATCCCCAGTGGTGCCAGTGCACTCTCTGGAGTCGCAGCACTGCCTCAACAGTGGTACCTCTGCACTCTCTGGAGTCACTGCACTACATCCCCAGTGGTGCCAGTGCACTCTCTGGACTCACTGCACTGCATCCCCAGTGGTGCCAGTGCACTCTCTGGACTCACTGCAGTGCATCCCCAGTGGTGCCAGTGCACTCTCTGGACTCACTGCATTGCATCCCCAGTGGTGCCAGTGCACTCTCTGGACTCACTGCACTGCATCCCCAGTGGTGCCACTGCACTCTCTGGACTCACTGCACTGCATCCACAGTGGGGCCAGGGCACTCTCCGGACTCACTGCAGTGCATCCGCAGTGGTGCCAGTGCACTCTTTCGAGTCACTGCAGTGCATCCCCAGTAGTGCCAGTGCACTCTCTGGACTCACTGCAGTGCATCCCCTTTTGTGCCAGTGCACTCTCTGGACTCACTGCACTGCATCCCCAGTGGTGCCAGTGCACTCTCTGGAGTCACTGCACTGCATCCCCAGTGGTGCCAGTGCACTCTCTGGACTCACTGCAGTGCATCCCCAGTGGTGCCAGTGCACTCTCTGGACTCACTGCACTGCATCGCCAGTGGTGCCAGTGCACTCTCTGGACTCACTGCACTGCATCCCCAGTGGTGCCACTGCACTCTCTGGACTCACTGCACTGCATCACCATTGGTGCCAGGGCACTCTCTGGACTCACTGCAGTGCATCCCCAGTGGTTCCAGTGCATTCTCTGCACTCACTGCACTGCATCCCCAGTGGTGCCAGTGCACTCTCTGGACTCACTGCACTGCATCCCCATTAGTGCCAGTGCATTCTCTGGACTCATTGCAGTGCATCCCCAGTGGTGCCAGTGCACTCTCTGGACTCACTGCACTGCATCCCCAGTGGTGCCAGTGCACTCTCTGGACTCAGTGCACTGCATCCCCAGTGCTGACAGTGCACTCTCTGGACTCACTGCACTGCATCCCCAGTGCTGACAGTGCACTCTCTGGACTCACTGCAGTGCATCCCCAGTGGTGCCAGTGCACTCTCTGGACTCACTGCACTGCATCCCCAGTGGTGCCAGTGCACTCTCTGGAGTCACTGCACTGCATCCCCAGTGGTGCCAGTGCACTCTCTGGACTCACTGCAGTGCATCCCCAGTGGTGCCAGTGCACTCTCTGGACTCACTGCACTGCATCGCCAGTGGTGCCAGTGCACTCTCTCGACTCACTGCACTGCATCCCCAGTGGTGCCACTGCACTCTCTGGACTCACTGCACTGCATCACCATTGGTGCCAGGGCACTCTCTGGACTCACTGCAGTGCATCCCCAGTGGTTCCAGTGCATTCTCTGCACTCACTGCACTGCATCCCCAGTGGTGCCAGTGCACTCTCTGGACTCACTGCACTGCATCCCCATTAGTGCCAGTGCATTCTCTGGACTCATTGCAGTGCATCCCCAGTGGTGCCAGTGCACTCTCTGGACTCACTGCACTGCATCCCCAGTGGTGCCAGTGCACTCTCTGGACTCAGTGCACTGCATCCCCAGTGCTGACAGTGCACTCTCTGGACTCACTGCACTGCATCCCCAGTGCTGACAGTGCACTCTCTGGACTCACTGCAGTGCATCCCCAGTGGTGCCAGTGCACTCTCTGGACTCACTGCACTGCATCCCCAGTGGTACCAGTGCACTCTCTGGACTCACTGCACTGCATCCCTTATGGTGCCAGTGCACTCTCTGGACTCACTGCAGTGCATCCCCAGTGGTGCCAGTGCACTCTCTGCACTCACTGCACTGCATCCCCAGTGGTGCCAGTGCACTCTCTGCACTCACTGCACTGCATCCCCGGTGTTCCCAGAGCACTCTCTGGACTCACGGAGGTGCATCCCCAGTGGTGCCAGTGCACTCTCTGGACTCACCGCACTGCATCCCCAGTGGTGCCAGTGCACTCTCTGGACTCACTGCCGTGCAGCCCCTGAGGTGCCTGTGTACTCTCTGGTCTCACTGCACTGCATCCCCAGTGGTGACAGTGCACTCTCTGGAATCACTGCAGTGCATCACCAGTGGTGCCAGTGCACTCTCTGGACTCACTGCAGTGCATCCTCAGCGGTGCCAGTGCACTCTCTGGACTCACTTCAGTGCATCCCCAGTGGTGCCAGTGCACTCTCTGGAGTCGCTGCACTGCATCCCCAGTGGTGCCTCTGCACTCTCTGGAGTCACTGCACTACATCCCCAGTGGTGCCAGTGCACTCTCTGGACTCACTGCAGTGCATCCCCAGTGGTGCCAGTGCACTCTCTGGACTCACTGCAGTGCATCCCCAGTGGTGCCAGTGCACTCTCTGGACTCACTGCACTGCATCCCCAGTGGTGCCAGTGCACTCTCTGGACTCACTGCATTGCATCCCCAGTGGTGCCAGTGCACTCTCTGCACTCACTGCACTGCATCCCCAGTGGTGCCAGTGCACTCTCTGCACTCACTGCACTGCATCCCCAGTGCTCCCAGAGCACTCTCTGGACTCACTGCAGTGCATCCCCAGTGGTGCCAGTGCACTCTCAGGACTCACTGCAGTGCATCCCCAGTGCTGCCAGTGCACTCTCTGGACTCACTGCACTTCATCCCCAGTGGTGCCAGTGCACTCTCTGGACTCACTGCACTGCATCCCCAGTGGTGCCAGTGCACTCTCTGGACTCACTGCAGTGCATCCCCAGTGGTGCCAGTGCACTCTCTGGACTCACTGCACTGCATTAACAGTGGTGCCACTGCACTCTCTGGACTCACTGCACTGCATCCCCAGTGGTGCCAGTGCACTCTCTGGACTCACTGTAGTGCATCCCCAGTGGTGCCAGTGCAATCTCTGGACTCCCTGCAGTGCATCCCCAGTAGTGCCAGTGCACTCTCTGGACTCACTGCACTGCATCCCCAGTGGTGCCAGTGCACTCTCTGGACTCACTGCACTGCATCCCCAGTGGTGCCAGTGCACTCTCTGGACTCACTGCACTGCATCAACAGTGGTGCCAGTGCACTCTCTGCACTCACTGCATTGCATCCCCAGTGCTGACAGTGCACTCTCTGGACTCACTGCACTGCATCACCAGTGGTGGCAGTGTACTCTCTGGACTCACTGCACTGCATCCCCAGTGGAGACAGTGCACTCTCTGTAGTCACTGCGCTGCATCCCCAGTGGTGCCAGTGCCCTCTGTGTACTCACTGCACTACATCCCCTGTGGGGCCAGTGCACTCTCTGGACTCACTGCAGTGCATCCCCAGTGGTGCGAGTGCACTCTCTGGACTCACCGGGGTGCATCCCCAGTGGTGCCAGTGCACTCTCTGGACTCACCGGGGTGCATCCCCAGTGGTGCCAGTGCACTCTCTGGACTCACTGCAGTGCATCCCCAGTGGTGCCAGTGCACTCTGTGGACTCACTGCAGTGCATCCCCAGTGTTGCCAGTGCACTCTCTGGAGTCACTGCACTGCATCCCCAGTGGTGCCAGTGCACTCTCTGGACTCACTGCACTGCATCCCCAGTGGTGCCAGTGCACTCTCTGGACTCACTGCACTGCATCCCCAGTGGCGCCAGTGCACTCTCTGGACTCACTGCACTGCATCCCATTGGTGCTAGTGCACTCTCTGGACTCACTGCACTGCATCCCCTGTGGTGCCAGTGCACTCTCTGGACTCACTGCACTGCATCCCCAGTTGTGCCAGTGCACTCTCTGGACTCACTGCAGTGCATCCCCAGTGGTGCCAGTGCACTCTCTGGACTCACTGCAGTGCTTCCGCACTGGTGCCAGTGCACTCTCTGCACTCACTGCACTGCATCAACAGTGGTGCCTCTGCACTCTCTGGAGTTACTGCACTGCATCCGCAGTGGTGCCAGTGCACTCTCTGGACTCACTGTAGTGCATCCCCAGTGGTGCCAGTGCACTCTCTGGACTCACTGCACTGCATCCCCAGTGGTGCCAGTGCACTCTCTGGACTCACTGCACTGCATCCCTTGTGGTGCCTTTGCACTCTCAGGACTCACTGCACTGCATCCCCAGTGGTGCCAGTGCACTCTCTGGACTCAGTGCACTGCATCCCCAGTGGTGCCAGTGCACTCTCTGAACTCAGTGCACTGCATCCCCAATGGTGCCACTGCACTCTCTGGACTCACTGCAGTGCATCCCCAGTGGTGCCAGTGCACTCTCTGGACTCACTGCACTGCATACCCAGTGGTGCCAGTGCACTCTCTGAGCTCTTTGCGGTGCATCCCAAGTGGTGCCAGTGCACTCTCTGGACTCACTGCAGTGCATCCCCAGTGGTGCCAGTGCACGCTCTGGACTCACGGCAGTGCATCCCCAGTGGTGCCAGTGCACTCTCTGGACTCACTGCACTGCATCCCCAGTGGTGCCAGTGCACTCTCTGGACTCACTGCAGTGTATCGCCATTGGAGACGGTGCACTCTCTGGACTCACTAAACTGCATCCCCAGTGGTGCCAGAGAACTCTCTGGACTCACTGCAGTGCATCCCCAGTGGTGCCAGTGCACTGTCTGGACTCACTGCATCCCCAGTGGTGCCAGGGCACTCTCTGGACTCACAGCACTGCATCCCCATTGGTGCCAGTGCACTCTCTGGACTCACTGCATTGGATCCCCAGTGGTGTCAGTGCACTCTCTGGACTCAGTGCAGTGCATCCCCAGTGGTGCCAGTGCACTCTCTGGACTCACTGCAGTGCTTCCCCAGTGGTGCCAGTGCACTCTCTGGACTCACTGCACTGCATCCCCAGTGGTGCCAGTGCACTCTCTGGACTCACTGCATTGCATCCCCAGTGGTGCCAGTGCACTCTCTGGACTCACTGCACTGCATCCCCAGTGGTGCCAGTGCACTCTCTGGAGTCACAGCACTGCATCAACAGTGGTGCCTCTGCACTCTCTGGAATCACTGCACTGCATCCCCAGTGCTGCCAGTGCACTCTCTGGACTCACTGCAGTGCATCCCCAGTGGTGCCAGTGCACTCTCTGGACTCACTGCAGTGCATCCCCAGTGGTGCCAGTGCACTCTCTGGACTCACTGCACTGCATCCCCAGTGGTGCCAGTGCACTCTCTGGACTCACTGCATTGCATTCCCAGTGGTGCCAGTGCACTCTCTGGACTCACTGCACTGCATCCCCAGTGGTGCCACTGCACTCTCTGGACTCACTGCACTGCATCACCATTGGTACCAGGGCACTCTCCGGACTCACTGCAGTGCATCCCCAGTGGTGCCAGTGCACTCTTTCGAGTCACTGCAGTGCATCCCCAGTGCTGCCAGTGCACTCTCTGGACTCACTGCACTTCATCCCCAGTGGTGCCAGTGCACTCTCTGGACTCACTGCACTGCATCCCCAGTGGTGCCAGTGCACTCTCTGGACTCACTGCAGTGCATCCCCAGTGGTGCCAGTGCACTCTCTGGACTCACTGCACTGCATTAACAGTGGTGCCACTGCACTCTCTGGACTCACTGCACTGCATCCCCAGTGGTGCCAGTGCACTCTCTGGACTCACTGTAGTGCATCCCCAGTGGTGCCAGTGCAATCTCTGGACTCCCTGCAGTGCATCCCCAGTAGTGCCAGTGCACTCTCTGGACTCACTGCACTGCATCCCCAGTGGTGCCAGTGCACTCTCTGGACTCACTGCACTGCATCCCCAGTGGTGCCAGTGCACTCTCTGGACTCACTGCACTGCATCAACAGTGGTGCCAGTGCACTCTCTGCACTCACTGCATTGCATCCCCAGTGCTGACAGTGCACTCTCTGGACTCACTGCACTGCATCACCAGTGGTGGCAGTGTACTCTCTGGACTCACTGCACTGCATCCCCAGTGGAGACAGTGCACTCTCTGTAGTCACTGCGCTGCATCCCCAGTGGTGCCAGTGCCCTCTGTGTACTCACTGCACTACATCCCCTGTGGGGCCAGTGCACTCTCTGGACTCACTGCAGTGCATCCCCAGTGGTGCGAGTGCACTCTCTGGACTCACCGGGGTGCATCCCCAGTGGTGCCAGTGCACTCTCTGGACTCACCGGGGTGCATCCCCAGTGGTGCCAGTGCACTCTCTGGACTCACTGCAGTGCATCCCCAGTGGTGCCAGTGCACTCTGTGGACTCACTGCAGTGCATCCCCAGTGTTGCCAGTGCACTCTCTGGAGTCACTGCACTGCATCCCCAGTGGTGCCAGTGCACTCTCTGGACTCACTGCACTGCATCCCCAGTGGTGCCAGTGCACTCTCTGGACTCACTGCACTGCATCCCCAGTGGCGCCAGTGCACTCTCTGGACTCACTGCACTGCATCCCATTGGTGCTAGTGCACTCTCTGGACTCACTGCACTGCATCCCCTGTGGTGCCAGTGCACTCTCTGGACTCACTGCACTGCATCCCCAGTTGTGCCAGTGCACTCTCTGGACTCACTGCAGTGCATCCCCAGTGGTGCCAGTGCACTCTCTGGACTCACTGCAGTGCTTCCGCACTGGTGCCAGTGCACTCTCTGCACTCACTGCACTGCATCAACAGTGGTGCCTCTGCACTCTCTGGAGTTACTGCACTGCATCCGCAGTGGTGCCAGTGCACTCTCTGGACTCACTGTAGTGCATCCCCAGTGGTGCCAGTGCACTCTCTGGACTCACTGCACTGCATCCCCAGTTGTGCCAGTGCACTCTCTGGACTCACTGCAGTGCATCCCTTGTGGTGCCTTTGCACTCTCAGGACTCACTGCACTGCATCCCCAGTGGTGCCAGTGCACTCTCTGGACTCAGTGCACTGCATCCCCAGTGGTGCCAGTGCACTCTCTGAACTCAGTGCACTGCATCCCCAATGGTGCCACTGCACTCTCTGGACTCACTGCAGTGCATCCCCAGTGGTGCCAGTGCACTCTCTGGACTCACTGCACTGCATACCCAGTGGTGCCAGTGCACTCTCTGAGCTCTTTGCGGTGCATCCCAAGTGGTGCCAGTGCACTCTCTGGACTCACTGCAGTGCATCCCCAGTGGTGCCAGTGCACGCTCTGGACTCACGGCAGTGCATCCCCAGTGGTGCCAGTGCACTCTCTGGACTCACTGCACTGCATCCCCAGTGGTGCCAGTGCACTCTCTGGACTCACTGCAGTGTATCGCCATTGGAGACGGTGCACTCTCTGGACTCACTAAACTGCATCCCCAGTGGTGCCAGAGAACTCTCTGGACTCACTGCAGTGCATCCCCAGTGGTGCCAGTGCACTGTCTGGACTCACTGCATCCCCAGTGGTGCCAGGGCACTCTCTGGACTCACAGCACTGCATCCCCATTGGTGCCAGTGCACTCTCTGGACTCACTGCATTGGATCCCCAGTGGTGTCAGTGCACTCTCTGGACTCAGTGCAGTGCATCCCCAGTGGTGCCAGTGCACTCTCTGGACTCACTGCAGTGCTTCCCCAGTGGTGCCAGTGCACTCTCTGGACTCACTGCACTGCATCCCCAGTGGTGCCAGTGCACTCTCTGGACTCACTGCAGTGCATCACCAGTGGTGCCACTGCACTCTCTGGACTCACTGCACTGCATTCCCAGTGGTGCCAGTGCACTCTCTGGACTCACTGCACTGCATCCCCAGTGGTGCCAGTGCACTCTCTGGACCCACTGCAGTGCATCCCCACTGGTGCCAGTGCACTCTCTGGACTCAGTGCACTGCATCCCAAATGGTGCCAGTGCACTCTGTGGACTCACTACACTGCATCCCAGTGGTGCCAGTGCACTCTCTGGACTCACTGCACTGCATCCCCAAGGTGCCAGTGCACTCTCTGGACTCAACTGCACTGCATCCCCAGTGCTGCCAGTGCACTCTCTGGACTCACTGCAGTGCATCCCCAGTGGTGCCAGTGCACTCTCTGGACTCACTGCAGTGCATCCCCAGTGGTGCCAGTGCACTCTCTGGACTCACTGCACTGCATCCCCAGTGGTGCCAGTGCACTCTCTGGACTCACTGCACTTCATCCCCAGTGGTGCCAGTGCACTCTCTGGACTCACTGCATTGCATCCCCAGTGGTGCCAGTGCACTCTCTGGACTCACTGCACTGCATCCCCAGTGGTGCCAGTGCACTCTCTGGAGTCGCATCACTGCATCAACAGTGGTGCCTCTGCACTCTCTGGAGTCACTGCACTGCATCCACAGTGCTGCCAGTGCACTCTCTGGACTCACTGCAGTGCATCACCATTGGTGCCAGGGCACTCTCTGGACTCACTGCACTGCATCCCCAGTGGTGCCAGTGCACTCTCTGGACTCACTGCACTGCATCCCCAGTGGTGCCAGTGCACTCTCTGGACTCACTGCATTGCATTCCCAGTGGTGCCAGTGCACTCTCTGGACTCACTGCACTGCATCCCCAGTGGTGCCACTGCACTCTCTGGACTCACTGCACTGCATCACCATTGGTACCAGGGCACTCTCCGGACTCACTGCAGTGCATCCCCAGTGGTGCCAGTGCACTCTTTCGAGTCACTGCAGTGCATCCCCAGTGCTGCCAGTGCACTCTCTGGACTCACTGCACTTCATCCCCAGTGGTGCCAGTGCACTCTCTGGACTCACTGCACTGCATCCCCAGTGGTGCCAGTGCACTCTCTGGACTCACTGCAGTGCATCCCCAGTGGTGCCAGTGCACTCTCTGGACTCACTGCACTGCATTAACAGTGGTGCCACTGCACTCTCTGGACTCACTGCACTGCATCACCATTGGTGCCAGGGCACTCTCCGGACTCACTGCAGTGCATCCGCAGTGGTGCCAGTGCACTCTCTGGACTCACTGTAGTGCATCCCCAGTGGTGCCAGTGCAATCTCTGGACTCCCTGCAGTGCATCCCCAGTAGTGCCAGTGCACTCTCTGGACTCACTGCACTGCATCACCAGTGGTGCCAGTGCACTCTCTGGACTCACTGCACTGCATCCCCAGTGGTGCCAGTGCACTCTCTGGACTCACTGCACTGCATCAACAGTGGTGCCAGTGCACTCTCTGCACTCACTGCATTGCATCCCCAGTGCTGACAGTGCACTCTCTGGACTCACTGCACTGCATCACCAGTGGTGGCAGTGTACTCTCTGGACTCACTGCACTGCATCCCCAGTGGAGACAGTGCACTCTCTGTAGTCACTGCGGTGCATCCCCAGTGGTGCCAGTGCCCTCTGTGTACTCACTGCACTACATCCCCTGTGGGGCCAGTGCACTCTCTGGACTCACTGCAGTGCATCCCCAGTGGTGCCAGTGCACTCTCTGCACTCACCGGGGTGCATCCCCAGTGGTGCCAGTGCACTCTCTGGACTCACCGGGGTGCATCCCCAGTGTTGCCAGTGCACTCTCTGGACTCACTGCAGTGCTTCCCCACTGGTGCCAGTGCACTCTGTGGACTCACTGCAGTGCATCCCCAGTGCTGACAGTGCACTCTCTGGACTCACTGCAGTGCATCACCAGTGGTGCCAGTGCACTCTCTGGACTCACTGCACTGCATCCCCAGTGGTGCCAGTGCACTCTCTGGACTCACTGCAGTGCATCCCCAGTGGCGCCAGTGCACTCTCTGGACTCACTGCACTGCATCCCATTGGTGCTAGTGCACTCTCTGGACTCACTGCACTGCATCCCCTGTGGTGCCAGTGCACTCTCTGGACTCACTGCACTGCATCCCCAGTTGTGCCAGTGCACTCTCTGGACTCACTGCAGTGCATCCCCAGTGGTGCCAGTGCACTCTCTGGACTCACTGCACTGCATCACCAGTGGTGCCAGTGCACTCTCTGCACTCACTGCACTGCATCAACAGTGGTGCCTCTGCACTCTCTGGAGTCACTGCACTGCATCCGCAGTGGTGCCAGTGCACTCTCTGGACTCACTGTAGTGCATCCCCAGTGGTGCCAGTGCACTCTCTGGACTCACTGCACTGCATCCCCAGTGGTGCCAGTGAACTCTCTGGACTCACTGCAGTGTATCGCCTTTGGAGACGGTGCACTCTCTGGACTCACTAAACTGCATCCCCAGTGGTGCCAGAGAACTCTCTGGACTCACTGCAGTGCATCCCCAGTGGTGCCAGTGCACTGTCTGGACTCACTGCATCCCCAGTGGTGCCAGGGCACTCTCTGGACTCACAGCACTGCATCCCCAGTGGTGCCAGTGCACTCTCTGAACTCAGTGCACTGCATCCCCAATGGTGCCACTGCACTCTCTGGACTCACTGCAGTGCATCCCCAGTGGTGCCAGTGCACTCTCTGGACTCACTGCACTGCATCCCCAGTGGTGCCAGTGCACTCTCTGAGCTCTTTGCAGTGCATCCCAAGTGGTGCCAGTGCACTCTCTGGACTCACTGCAGTGCATCCCCAGTGGTGCCAGTGCACGCTCTGGACTCACGGCAGTGCATCCCCAGTGGTGCCAGTGCACTCTCTGGACTCACTGCACTGCATCGCCAGTGGTGCCAGTGCACTCTCTGGACTCACTGCACTGCATCCCCAGTGGTGCCAGTGCACTGTCTGGACTCACTGCAGTGTATCGCCTTTGGAGACGGTGCACTCTCTGGACTCACTAAACTGCATCCCCAGTGGTGCCAGAGAACTCTCTGGACTCACTGCAGTGCATCCCCAGTGGTGCCAGTGCACTGTCTGGACTCACTGCATCCCCAGTGGTGCCAGGGCACTCTCTGGACTCACAGCACTGCATCCCCATTGGTGCCAGTGCACTCTCTGGACTCACTGCAGTGCATCCCCAGTGGTGCCAGTGCACTCTCTGGACTCACTGCAGTGCATCCCCAGTGGTGCCAGTGCACTCTCTGGACTCACCGGGGTGCATCCCCAGTGGTGCCAGTGCACTCTCTGGACTCACTGCACTGCATCCCCTGTGGTGCCAGTACACTCTCTGGACTCACTGCAGTGCATCCCCAGTGGTGCCAGTGTACTCTCTGGACTCACTGCACTGCATCACCAGCGGTGCCAGTGCACTCTCTGGACTCACTGCAGTGCATCCCCAGTGGTGCCAGTGCACTTTCTGGAGTCACTGCAGTGCATCCCCTGTTGTGCCAGTGCACTCTCTGGACTCACCGGGGTGCATCCCCAGTGGTTCCAGTGCACTCTCTGGACTCACTGCAGTGCATCCCCAGTGGTTCCATTGCACTCTCTGGACTCACTGCATTGGATCCCCAGTGGTGTCAGTGCACTCTCTGGACTCACTGCACTGCATCCCCAGTGGTGCCAGTGCACTCTCTGGACTCACTGCAGTGCTTCCCCACTGGTGCCAGTGCACTCTCTGGACTCACTGCACTGCATCCCCAGTGGTGCCAGTGCACTCTCTGGACTCACTGCAGTGCATCACCAGTGGTGCCACTGCACTCTCTGGACTCACTGCACTGCATTCCCAGTGGTGCCAGTGCACTCTCTGGACTCACTGCACTGCATCCCCAGTGGTGCCAGTGCACTCTCTGGACCCACTGCAGTGCATCCCCACTGGTGCCAGTGCACTCTCTGGACTCAGTGCACTGCATCCCCAATGGTGCCAGTGCACTCTCTGTAGTCACTGCACTGCGTCCCCAGTGGTGCCAGTGCACTCTCTGGACTCACTGCAGTGTATCCCCTGTGGTGCCGGTGCACTCTGTGGACTCACTACACTGCATCCCAGTGGTGCCAGTGCACTCTCTGGACTCACTGCACTGCATCCCCAAGGTGCCAGTGCACTCTCTGGACTCAACTGCACTGCATCCCCAGTGCTGCCAGTGCACTCTCTGGACTCACTGCAGTGCATCCCCAGTGGTGCCAGTGCACTCTCTGGACTCACTGCAGTGCATCCCCAGTGGTGCCAGTGCACTCTCTGGACTCACTGCACTGCATCCCCAGTGGTGCCAGTGCACTCTCTGGACTCACTGCACTTCATCCCCACTGCTGACAGTGCACTCTCTGGACTCACTGCATTGCATCCCCAGTGGTGCCAGTGCACTCTCTGGACTCACTGCACTGCATCCCCAGTGGTGCCAGTGCACTCTCTGGAGTCGCAGCACTGCATCAACAGTGGTGCCTCTGCACTCTCTGGAGTCACTGCACTGCATCCCCAGTGCTGCCAGTGCACTCTCCGGACTCACTGCAGTGCATCCCCAGTGGTGCCAGTGCACTCTTTCGAGTCACTGCAGTGCATCCCCAGTGCTGCCAGTGCACTCTCTGGACTCACTGCACTTCATCCCCAGTGGTGCCAGTGCACTCTCTGGACTCACTGCAGTGCATCCCCAGTGGTGCCAGTGCACTCTCTGCACTCACTGCACTGCATTAACAGTGGTGCCACTGCACTCTCTGGACTCACTGCACTGCATCACCATTGGTGCCAGGGCACTCTCCGGACTAACTGCAGTGCATCCCCAGTGGTGCCAGTGCACTCTTTCGAGTCACTGCACAGCATCCCCATTAGTGCCAGTGCATTCTCTGGACTCATTGCAGTGCATCCCCATTGGTGCCAGTGCACTCTCTGGACTCACTGCACTGCATCCCCAGTGGTGCCAGTGTACTCTCTGGACTCACTGCACTGCATCCCCAGTGCTGACAGTGCACTCTCTGGACTCACTGCAGTGCATCCCCAGTGGTGCCAGTGCATTCTCTGGACTCACTGCACTGCATCCCCAGTGGTGCCAGTGTACTCTCTGGACTCACTGCAGTGCATCCCCTTTTGTGCCAGTGCACTCTCTGGACTCACTGCACTGCATCCCCACTGGTGCCAGTGCACTCTCTGGACTCACTGCACTGCATCCCCTTTTGTGCCAGTGCACTCTCTGGACTCATTGCAGTGCATCCCCAGTGGTGCCAGTGCACTCTCTGGACTCATTGCAGTGCATCCCCAGTGGTGCCAGTGCACTCTCTGGACTCACTGCACTGCATCCCCAGTGGTGCCAGTGCACTCTCTGGACTCACTGCAGTGCATCCCCTTTTGTGCCAGTGCACTCTCTGGACTCACTGCACTGCATCCCCAGTGGTGCCAGTGCACTCTCTGGAGTCACTGCACTGCATCCCCAGTGGTGCCAGTGCACTCTCTGGACTCACTGCAGTGCATCCCCAGTGGTGCCAGTGCACTCTCTGGACTCACTGCAGTGCATCCCCAGTGCTGCCAGTGCACTCTCTGCACTCACTGCACTGCATCACCAGTGGTGCCAGTGCACTCTCTGGACTCACTTCAGTGCATCCCCAGTGGTGCCAGTGCACTCTCTGGACTCACTGCAGTGCATCCCTAGTGGTGCCAGTGCACTCTCTGGACTCACTGCACCGCATCCCCAGTGGTGCCAGTGCACTCTCTGGACTCACTTCAGTGCATCCCCAGTGGTGCCAGTGCACTCTCTGGAGTCGCAGCACTGCATCCCCAGTGGTGCCTCTACACTCTCTGGAGTCACTGCACTACATCCCCAGTGGTGCCTCTACACTCTCTGGAGTCACTGCACTACATCCCCAGTGGTGCCAGTGCACTCTCTGGACTCACTGCAGTGCATCCCCAGTGGTGCCAGTGCACTCTCTGGACTCACTGCAGTGCATCCCCAGTGGTGCCAGTGCACTCTCTGGACTCACTGCACTGCATCCTCAGTGGTGCCAGTGTACTCTCTGGACTCACTGCATTGCATCCCCAGTGGTGCCAGTGCACTCTCTGCACTCACTGCACTGCATCCCCAGTGGTGCCAGTGCACTCTCTGCACTCACTGCACTGCATCCCCAGTGTTCCCAGAGCACTCTCTGGACTCACTGCAGTGCATCCCCAGTGGTGCCAGTGCACTCTCAGGACTCACTGCAGTGCATCCCCAGTGGTGCCAGTGCACTCTCTGGACTCACTGCACTGCATCCCCAGTGGTGCCACTGCACTCTCTGGACTCACTGCACTGCATCCCCAGTGGTGCCAGTGCACTCTCTGGACTCACTGCACTTCATCCCCAGTGGTGCCAGTGCACTCTCTGGACTCACTGCAGTGCATCCCCAGTGATGCCAGTGCACTCTCTGGACTCACTGCTCTGCATCCCCAGTGGTGCCAGTGCACTCTCTGGACTCACTGCAGTGCATCCCCAGTGGTGCCAGTGCACTCTCTGGACTCAGTGCACTGCATCCCCAGTGGTGCCAGTGCACTCTCTGGACTCCGTGCACTCCATCCCCAGTGGTACCAGTGCACTCTCTGGACTCACCCGAGTTCATCCCCAGTGGTGCCAGTGCACTCTCTGGACTCACTGCACTGCATCCCCAGTGGTGCCAGTGCACTCTCTGGACTCACTGCACTGCATCCCCAGTGGTGCCAGTGCACTCTCTGGACTCACTGCGCTGCATCCTATTGGTGCCAGTGCACTCTCTGCACTCATTGCATTGCATCCCCAGTGGTGCCAGTGCACTCTCTGGACTCACTGCACTGCATCCCCAGTGGTGCCAGTGCACTCTCTGGAGTCGCAGCACTGCCTCAACAGTGGTACCTCTGCACTCTCTGGAGTCACTGCACTACATCCCCAGTGGTGCCAGTGCACTCTCTGGACTCACTGCACTGCATCCCCAGTGGTGCCAGTGCACTCTCTGGACTCACTGCAGTGCATCCCCAGTGGTGCCAGTGCACTCTCTGGACTCACTGCATTGCATCCCCAGTGGTGCCAGTGCACTCTCTGGACTCACTGCACTGCATCCCCAGTGGTGCCACTGCACTCTCTGGACTCACTGCACTGCATCCACAGTGGGGCCAGGGCACTCTCCGGACTCACTGCAGTGCATCCGCAGTGGTGCCAGTGCACTCTTTCGAGTCACTGCAGTGCATCCCCAGTAGTGCCAGTGCACTCTCTGGACTCACTGCAGTGCATCCCCTTTTGTGCCAGTGCACTCTCTGGACTCACTGCACTGCATCCCCAGTGGTGCCAGTGCACTCTCTGGAGTCACTGCACTGCATCCCCAGTGGTGCCAGTGCACTCTCTGGACTCACTGCAGTGCATCCCCAGTGGTGCCAGTGCACTCTCTGGACTCACTGCACTGCATCGCCAGTGGTGCCAGTGCACTCTCTGGACTCACTGCACTGCATCCCCAGTGGTGCCACTGCACTCTCTGGACTCACTGCACTGCATCACCATTGGTGCCAGGGCACTCTCTGGACTCACTGCAGTGCATCCCCAGTGGTTCCAGTGCATTCTCTGCACTCACTGCACTGCATCCCCAGTGGTGCCAGTGCACTCTCTGGACTCACTGCACTGCATCCCCATTAGTGCCAGTGCATTCTCTGGACTCATTGCAGTGCATCCCCAGTGGTGCCAGTGCACTCTCTGGACTCACTGCACTGCATCCCCAGTGGTGCCAGTGCACTCTCTGGACTCAGTGCACTGCATCCCCAGTGCTGACAGTGCACTCTCTGGACTCACTGCACTGCATCCCCAGTGCTGACAGTGCACTCTCTGGACTCACTGCAGTGCATCCCCAGTGGTGCCAGTGCACTCTCTGGACTCACTGCACTGCATCCCCAGTGGTGCCAGTGCACTCTCTGGAGTCACTGCACTGCATCCCCAGTGGTGCCAGTGCACTCTCTGGACTCACTGCAGTGCATCCCCAGTGGTGCCAGTGCACTCTCTGGACTCACTGCACTGCATCGCCAGTGGTGCCAGTGCACTCTCTGGACTCACTGCACTGCATCCCCAGTGGTGCCACTGCACTCTCTGGACTCACTGCACTGCATCACCATTGGTGCCAGGGCACTCTCTGGACTCACTGCAGTGCATCCCCAGTGGTTCCAGTGCATTCTCTGCACTCACTGCACTGCATCCCCAGTGGTGCCAGTGCACTCTCTGGACTCACTGCACTGCATCCCCATTAGTGCCAGTGCATTCTCTGGACTCATTGCAGTGCATCCCCAGTGGTGCCAGTGCACTCTCTGGACTCACTGCACTGCATCCCCAGTGGTGCCAGTGCACTCTCTGGACTCAGTGCACTGCATCCCCAGTGCTGACAGTGCACTCTCTGGACTCACTGCACTGCATCCCCAGTGCTGACAGTGCACTCTCTGGACTCACTGCAGTGCATCCCCAGTGGTGCCAGTGCACTCTCTGGACTCACTGCACTGCATCCCCAGTGGTACCAGTGCACTCTCTGGACTCACTGCACTGCATCCCTTATGGTGCCAGTGCACTCTCTGGACTCACTGCAGTGCATCCCCAGTGGTGCCAGTGCACTCTCTGCACTCACTGCACTGCATCCCCAGTGGTGCCAGTGCACTCTCTGCACTCACTGCACTGCATCCCCGGTGTTCCCAGAGCACTCTCTGGACTCACGGAGGTGCATCCCCAGTGGTGCCAGTGCACTCTCTGGACTCACCGCACTGCATCCCCAGTGGTGCCAGTGCACTCTCTGGACTCACTGCCGTGCAGCCCCTGAGGTGCCTGTGTACTCTCTGGTCTCACTGCACTGCATCCCCAGTGGTGACAGTGCACTCTCTGGAATCACTGCAGTGCATCACCAGTGGTGCCAGTGCACTCTCTGGACTCACTGCAGTGCATCCTCAGCGGTGCCAGTGCACTCTCTGGACTCACTTCAGTGCATCCCCAGTGGTGCCAGTGCACTCTCTGGAGTCGCTGCACTGCATCCCCAGTGGTGCCTCTGCACTCTCTGGAGTCACTGCACTACATCCCCAGTGGTGCCAGTGCACTCTCTGGACTCACTGCAGTGCATCCCCAGTGGTGCCAGTGCACTCTCTGGACTCACTGCAGTGCATCCCCAGTGGTGCCAGTGCACTCTCTGGACTCACTGCACTGCATCCCCAGTGGTGCCAGTGCACTCTCTGGACTCACTGCATTGCATCCCCAGTGGTGCCAGTGCACTCTCTGCACTCACTGCACTGCATCCCCAGTGGTGCCAGTGCACTCTCTGCACTCACTGCACTGCATCCCCAGTGCTCCCAGAGCACTCTCTGGACTCACTGCAGTGCATCCCCAGTGGTGCCAGTGCACTCTCAGGACTCACTGCAGTGCATCCCCAGTGGTGCCAGTGCACTCTCTGGACTCACTGCACTGCATCCCCAGTGGTGCCACTGCACTCTCTGGACTCACTGCACTGCATCCCCAGTGGTGACAGTGCACTCTCTGGACTCACTGCACTGCATCCCCAGTGGTGCCAGTGCACTCTCTGGAGTCACTGCACTGCATCCCCAGTGATGCCAGTGCACTCTCTGGACTCACTGCACTGCATCCCCAGTGGTGCCAGTGCACTCTCTGGACTCACTGCAGTGCATCCCCAGTGGTGCCAGTGCACTCTCTGGACTCAGTGCACTGCATCCCCAGTGGTGCCAGTGCACTCTCTGGACTCCGTGCACTGCATCCCCAGTAGTACCAGTGCACTCTCTGGACTCACCCGAGTTCATCCCCAGTGGTGCCAGTGCACTCTCTGGACTCACTGCACTGCATCCCCAGTGGTGCCAGTGCACTCTCTGGACTCACTGCGCTGCATCCTATTGGTGCCAGTGCACTCTCAGGACTCATTGCATTGCATCCCCAGTGGTGCCAGTGCACTCTCTGGACTCACTGCACTGCATCCCCATTAGTGCCAGTGCATTCTCTGGACTCATTGCAGTGCATCCCCAGTGGTGCCAGTGCACTCTCTGGACTCACTGCACTGCATCCCCAGTGGTGCCAGTGCACTCTCTGGACTCAGTGCACTGCATCCCCAGTGGTGCCAGTGCACTCTCTGGACTCACTGCACTGCATCCCCAGTGCTGACTGTGCACTCTCTGGACTCACTGCAGTGCATCCCCAGTGGTGCCAGTGCACTCTCTGGACTCACTGCACTGCATCCCCAGTGGTACCAGTGCACTCTCTGGACTCACTGCACTGCATCCCTTATGGTGCCAGTGCACTCTCTGGACTCACTGCAGTGCATCCCCAGTGGTGCCAGTGCACTCTCTGCACTCACTGCAGTGCATCACCAGTGGTGCCAGTGCACTCTCTGGACTCACTGCAGTGCATCCCCAGTGGTGCCAGTGCAGTCTCTGGAGTCGCAGCACTGCATCCCCAGTGGTGCCTCTGCACTCTCTGGAGTCACTGCACTACATCCCCAGTGGTGCCAGTGCACTCTCTGGACTCACTGCAGTGCATCCCCAGTGGTGCCAGTGCACTCTCTGGACGCACTGCAGTGCATCCCCAGTGGTGCCAGTGCACTTTCTGGACTCACTGCACTGCATCCCCAGTGGTGCCAGTGCACTCTCTGGACTCTCTGCATTGCATCCCCAGTGGTGCCAGTGCACTCTCTGCACTCACTGCACTGCATCCCCAGTGGTGCCAGTGCACTCTCTGCACTCACTGCACTGCATCCCCAGTGCTCCCAGAGCACTCTCTGGACTCACTGCAGTGCATCCCCAGTGGTGCCAGTGCACTCTCAGGACTCACTGCAGTGCATCCCCAGTGGTGCCAGTGCACTCTCTGGACTCACTGCACTGCATCCCCAGTGGTGCCACTGCACTCTCTGGACTCACTGCACTGCATCCCCAGTGGTGCCAGTGCACTCTCTGGACTCACTGCACTGCATCCCCAGTGGTGCCAGTGCACTCTCTGGAGTCACTGCACTGCATCCCCAGTGATGCCAGTGCACTCTCTGGACTCACTGCACTGCATCCCCAGTGGTGCCAGTGCACTCTCTGGACTCAGTGCACTGCATCCCCAGTGGTGCCAGTGCACTCTCTGGACTCCGTGCACTGCATCCCCAGTGGTACCAGTGCACTCTCTGGACTCACCCGAGTTCATCCCCAGTGGTGCCAGTGCACTCTCTGGACTCACTGCACTGCATCCCCAGTGGTGCCAGTGCACTCTCTGGACTCACTGCGCTGCATCCTATTGGTGCCAGTGCACTCTCAGGACTCATTGCATTGCATCCCCAGTGGTGCCAGTGCACTCTCTGGACTCACTGCACTGCATCCCCATTAGTGCCAGTGCATTCTCTGGACTCATTGCAGTGCATCCCCATTGGTGCCAGTGCACTCTCTGGACTCACTGCACTGCATCCCCAGTGGTGCCAGTGCACTCTCTGGACTCAGTGCACTGCATCCCCAGTGCTGACAGTGCACTCTCTGGACTCACTGCACTGCATCCCCAGTGCTGACTGTGCACTCTCTGGACTCACTGCAGTGCATCCCCAGTGGTGCCAGTGCACTCTCTGGACTCACTGCACTGCATCCCCAGTGGTACCAGTGCACTCTCTGGACTCACTGCACTGCATCCCTTATGGTGCCAGTGCACTCTCTGGACTCACTGCAGTGCATCCCCAGTGGTGCCAGTGCACTCTCTGCACTCACTGCACTGCATCCCCAGTGGTGCCAGTGCACTCTCTGCACTCACTGCACTGCATCCCCGGTGTTCCCAGAGCACTCTCTGGACTCACGGACGTGCATCCCCAGTGGTGCCAGTGCACTCTCTGGACTCACCGCACTGCATCCCCAGTGGTGCCAGTGCACTCTCTGGACTCACTGCAGTGCAGCCCCTGAGGTGCCTGTGTACTCTCTGGTCTCACTGCACTGCATCCCCAGTGGTGACAGTGCACTCTCTGGAATCACTGCAGTGCATCACCAGTGGTGCCAGTGCACTCTCTGGACTCACTGCAGTGCATCCCCAGTGGTGCCAGTGCACTCTCTGGACTCACTTCAGTGCATCCCCAGTGGTGCCAGTGCACTCTCTGGAGTCCCAGCACTGCATCCCCAGTGGTGCCTCTGCACTCTCTGGAGTCACTGCACTACATCCCCAGTGGTGCCAGTGCACTCTCTGGACTCACTGCAGTGCATCCCCAGTGGTGCCAGTGCACTCTCTGGACTCACTGCAGTGCATCCCCAGTGGTGCCAGTGCACTCTCTGGACTCACTGCACTGCATCCCCAGTGGTGCCAGTGCACTCTCTGGACTCACTGCATTGCATCCCCAGTGGTGCCAGTGCACTCTCTGCACTCACTGCACTGCATCCCCAGTGGTGCCAGTGCACTCTCTGCACTCACTGCACTGCATCCCCAGTGCTCCCAGAGCACTCTCTGGACTCACTGCAGTGCATCCCCAGTGGTGCCAGTGCACTCTCTGTACTCACTGCAGTGCATCCCCAGTGGTGCCAGTGCACTCTCTGGACTCACTGCACTGCATCCCCAGTGGTGCCACTGCACTCTCTGGACTCACTGCACTGCATCCCCAGTGGTGCCAGTGCACTCTCTGGACTCACTGCACTGCATCCCCAGTGGTGCCAGTGCACTCTCTGGAGTCACTGCACTCCATCCCCAGTGATGCCAGTGCACTCTCTGGACTCACTGCACTGCATCCCCAGTGGTGCCAGTGCACTCTCTGGACTCACTGCAGTGCATCCCCAGTGGTGCCAGTGCACTCTCTGGACTCAGTGCACTGCATCCCCAGTGGTGCCAGTGCACTCTCTGGACTCCGTGCACTGCATCCCCAGTGGTACCAGTGCACTCTCTGGACTCACCCGAGTTCATTCCCAGTGGTGCCAGTGCACTCTCTGGACTCACTGCACTGCATCCCCAGTGGTGCCAGTGCACTCTCTGGACTCACTGCGCTGCATCCTATTGGTGCCAGTGCACTCTCAGGACTCATTGCATTGCATCCCCAGTGGTGCCAGTGCACTCTCTGGACTCACTGCACTGCATCCCCAGTGGTGCCAGTGCACTCTCTGGAGTCGCAGCACTGCCTCAACAGTGGTGCCTCTGCACTCTCTGGAGTCACTGCACTACATCCCCAGTGGTACCAGTGCACTCTCTGGACTCAATGCAGTGCATCCCCAGTGGTGCCAGTGCACTCTCTGGACTCACTGCAGTGCATCCCCAAGGTGCCAGTGCACTCTCTGGACTCACTGCATTGCATCCCCAGTGGTGCCAGTGCACTCTCTGGACTCACTGCACTGCATCCCCAGTGGTGCCACTGCACTCTCTGGACTCACTGCACTGCATCCACAGTGGGGCCAGGGCACTCTCCGGACTCACTGCAGTGCATCCGCAGTGGTGCCAGTGCACTCTTTCGAGTCACTGCAGTGCATCCCCAGTAGTGCCAGTGCACTCTCTGGACTCACTGCAGTGCATCCCCTTTTGTGCCAGTGCACTCTCTGGACTCACTGCACTGCATCCCCAGTGGTGCCAGTGCACTCTCTGGAGTCACTGCACTGCATCCCCAGTGGTGCCAGTGCACTCTCTGGACTCACTGCAGTGCATCCCCAGTGGTGCCAGTGCACTCTCTGGACTCACTGCACTGCATCGCCAGTGGTGCCAGTGCACTCTCTGGACTCACTGCACTGCATCCCCAGTGGTGCCACTGCACTCTCTGGACTCACTGCACTGCATCACCATTGGTGCCAGGGCACTCTCTGGACTCACTGCAGTGCATCCCCAGTGGTTCCAGTGCATTCTCTGGACTCACTGCACTGCATCCCCAGTGGTGCCACTGCACTCTCTGGACTCACTGCACTGCATCCCCATTAGTGCCAGTGCATTCTCTGGACTCATTGCAGTGCATCCCCAGTGGAGCCAGTGCACTCTCTGGACTCACTGCACTGCATCCCCAGTGGTGCCAGTGCACTCTCTGGACTCAGTGCACTGCATCCCCACTGCTGACAGTGCACTCTCTGGACTCACTGCAGTGCATCCCCAGTGGTGCCAGTGCACTCTCTGGACTCACTGCACTGCATCCCCAGTGGTGCCAGTGCACTCTCTGGACTCACTGCACTGCATCCCCAGTGGTACCAGTGCACTCTCTGGACTCACTGCACTGCATCCCTAATGGTGCCAGTGCACTCTCTGGACTCACTGCAGTGCGTCCCCAGTGGTGCCAGTGCACACTCTGCACTCACTGCACTGCATCCCCAGTGGTGCCAGTGCACTCTCTGCACTCACTGCACTGCATCCCCGGTGTTCCCAGAGCACTCTCTGGACTCACGGAGGTGCATCCCCAGTGGTGCCAGTGCACTCTCTGGACACACCGCACTGCATCCCCAGTGGTGCCAGTGCACTCTCTGGACTCACTGCAGTGCAGCCCCTGAGGTGCCTGCGTACTCTCTGGTCTCACTGCACTTCATCCCCAGTGGTGACAGTGCACTCTCTGGAATCACTGCAGTGCATCCCCTTTGGTGCCTGTGCACTCTCTTGAGTCACTGCACTGCATCCCCAGTGGAGCCAGTGCACTGTATGGACTAACTGCACTGCATCCCCAGTGGTGCCAGTGCACTCTCTGGACTCACTGCACTGCATCCCCACTGGTGCCAGTGCACTCTCTGGACTCACTGCAGTGCATCCCCAGTGCTGCCAGTGCACTCTCTGGACTCACTGCACTGCATACCCAGTGGTGCCAGTGCACTCTCTGGACTCACTGCACTGCATCGCCAGTGGTGCCAGTGCACTCTCTGGACTCACTGCACTGCATCCCCAGTGGTGCCACTGCACTCTCTGGACTCACTGCACTGCATCACCATTGGTGGCAGGGCACTCTCTGGACTCACTGCAGTGCATCCCCAGTGGTTCCAGTGCATTCTCTGCACTCACTGCACTGCATCCCCAGTGGTGCCACTGCACTCTCTGGACTCACTTCACTGCATCCCCATTAGTGCCAGTGCATTCTCTGGACTCATTGCAGTGCATCCCCAGTGGTGCCAGTGCACTCTCTGGACTCACTGCACTGCATCCCCAGTGGTGCCAGTGCACTCTCTGGACTCAGTGCACTGCATCCCCACTGCTGACAGTGCACTCTCTGGACTCACTGCACTGCATCCCCAGTGGTGCCAGTGCACTCTCTGGACTCACTGCACTGCATCCCCAGTGGTGCCAGTGCACTCTCTGGACTCACTGCACTGCATCCCCAGTGGTACCAGTGCACTCTCTGGACTCACTGCACTGCATCCCTAATGGTGCCAGTGCACTCTCTGGACTCACTGCAGTGCATCCCCAGTGGTGCCAGTGCACTCTCTGCACTCACTGCACTGCATCCCCAGTGGTGCCAGTGCACTCTCTGCACTCACTGCACTGCATCCCCGGTGTTCCCAGAGCACTCTCTGGACTCACGGAGGTGCATCCCCAGTGGTGCCAGTGCACTCTCTGGACTCACCGCACTGCATCCCCAGTGGTGACAGTGCACTCTCTGGAATCACTGCAGTGCATCCCCTGTGGTGCCATTGCACTCTCTGGACTCACTGCACTGCATCCCCAGTGGTGCCTGTGCACTCTCTTGAGTCACTGCACTGCATCCCCAGTGGAGCCAGTGCACTGTATGGACTAACTGCACTGCATCCCCTGTGGTGCCAGTGCACTCTCTGGACTCACCGGGGTGCATCCCCAGTGGTGCCAGTGCACTCTCTGGACTCACTGCACTGCATCCCATTGGTGCTAGTGCACTCTCTGGACTCACTGCACTGCATCCCCAGTGGTGCCAGTGCACTCTCTGGACTCACTGCACTGCATCCCCAGTGGCGCCAGTGCACTCTCTGGACTCACTGCAGTGCTTCCGCACTGGTGCCAGTGCACTCTCTGGACTCACTGCACTGCATCAACAGTGGTGCCTCTGCACTCTCTGGAGTCACTGCACTGCATCCCCAGTGGTGCCAGTGCACTCTCTGGACTCACTGTAGTGCATCCCCAGTGGTGCCAGTGCACTCTCTGGACTCACTGCACTGCATCCCCAGTGGTGCCAGTGCACTCTCTGGACTCACTGCAGTGCATCCCTTGTGGTGCCTTTGCACTCTCAGGACTCACTGCACTGCATCCCCAGTGGTGCCAGTGCACTCTCTGGAGTCACAGCACTGCATCCCCAGTGGTACCTCTGCACTCTCTGGAGTCACTGCACTGCATGCCCATTGGTGCCAGTGCACTCTCTGGACTCACTGCACTGCATCCCCAGTGGTGCCAGTGCACTCTCTGGACTCACAGCACTGCATCCCCAGTGGTGCCAGTGCACTCTCTGGACTCACTGCACTGCATCAACATTGGTGCCAGTGCACTCTCTGGACTCACTGCATTGCATCCCCAATGGTGCCAGTGTAGTCTCTGGACTCACAGCAGTGCATCCCCAGTGGTGCCAGTGCAACTACTGGACTCACTGCAGTGTAGCTCAGTGGTGCCAGAGCACTCTCTGGTCTCACTACACTGCATCCCCAGTGGTGCCAGTGCACTCTCTGGACTCACTGCACTGCATCCCCAGTGGTGCCAGTGCACTGTCTGGACTCACTACAGTGTATCGCCATTGGAGCCGGTGCACTCTCTGGACTCACTAAACTGCATCCCCAGTGGTGCCAGAAAACACTCTGGTCTCACTGCAGTGCATCCCCAGTGGTGCCAGTGCACTGTCTGGACTCACTGCATCCCCAGTGGTGCCAGGGCACTCTCTGGACTCACAGCACTGCATCCCCAGTGGTGCCAGTGCACTCTCTGGACTCACTGCACTAAAACCCCGGTGGTGCCAGTGCAGTCTCTGGACTCACGGCACTGCATCCCCAGTGGTGCCAGTGCACTCTCTGGACTCACTGCACTGCATCCCCAGTGGTGCCAGTGCACTTTCTGGAGTCACTGCAGTGCATCCCTTTTGTGCCAGTGCACTCTCTGCACTCACTGCACTGCATCCCCAAAAGTGCCAGTGCACCCTCTGGACTCACTGCACTGCATCACCAGTGGTTCCATTGCACTCTCTGGACTCACTGCAGTGCATCCCCAGTGGTGCCAGGGCACTCTCTGCAGACAATGCAGTGCATCCCCAAAGGTGCCAGTGCACTCTCTGGACTCACTGCACTGCATCCTCAGTGGTGCCAGTTGACTCTCTCGACTCACTGCACTGCTCCAGCCGCGGCATCCGCTCCAGCCGCCTCAGCCGCTCCAGCCGCGTTAACCCCTCCAGCCTCGGTAGCCGCTCCAGCCGCTCCAGCCGCGGCAGCCGCGGCAGCCGGTCCAGACGCGGCAGGCTCTCCATTCGCGGCATACGCGGCAGACGCTCCAGCCGCTCCAGCCGCGGCAGCCGCTCCAACCGCGGCAGGCGCTCCAGCCGCGCCATCCGCGGCAGCCGCTCCAGCCGCGGCAGCCGCTCCAACCGCGGTAGCCGCTCCAGCCTTGGCAGCCGCTCCACTCGGTAGCGGCTTTCGCGGCTGCCGCGACTGGAGCGGCTGCCGCGGCTGCCGCGGCTGGAGCGGCTCTCGCGGCTGTCGCGGCTGCGGCGGCAGGAGCGTCTATAGCGTCTGCCGCGGCTGGAGGGGCTACCGCGGCTGGAGCGGCTGAGGCGGCTGGAGCGGATGCCGCGGCTGGAGCAGTGCAGTGAGTCGAGAGAGTCAACTGGCACCACAGGGGATGCACTGCAACTACTCCAGAGAGTGCACTGGAACCACTGGGGATGCAGTTCAGTGAGTCCAGAGAGTGCACTGGCACCACCGGGGATTCAGATACATTCTCACTTCAGTGAGATCCCCAGTAGTGCCAGTGCACTCTCTGGCCTCACTGCACTGCATCCCCAATGGTGCCACTGCACTCTCTGGACTCACTGCACTGCATCCCCAGTGGTGCCAGTGCACTCTCTGGCCTCACTGAACTGCATCCCCAGTGGTGCCAGTGCACTCTCTGGAGTCACTGAAGTGCATCCCCAGTGGAGCCAGTGCTCTCTGTGGACTCACTGCACTGCATCCCCAGTGGTGCCAGTGCACTCTCTGGACTCACTGCACTGCATCCCCAGTGGTACCAGTGCACTCTCTGGACTCACTGCAGTGTATCCCCTGTGGAGCCAGTGCACTCTCTGGACTCACTGCAGTGCATCCCCAGTGGTGCCAGTGCACTCTCTGGCCTCACTGAACTGCATCCCCAGTGGTGCCAGTGCACTCTCTGGAGTCACTGAAGTGCATCCCCAGTGGAGCCAGTGCTCTCTGTGGACTCACTGCACTGCATCCCCAGTGGTGCCAGTGCACTCTCTGGACTCACTGCACTGCATCCCCAGTGGTGCCAGTGCAATCTCTGGACTCACTGCAGTGTATCCCCTGTGGAGCCAGTGCACTCTCTGGACTCACTGCAGTGCATCCCCTGTGGTGCCAGTGCACTCTCTGGACTCACTGTACTGCATCCCCAGTGGTGCCAGTTGACTCTCTGGGCTCACTGCACATCCGCTCCAGCCGCCTCAGCCGCTCCAGCCGCGGTATCCCCTCCAGCCGCGGCAGACGCTCTAGACGCTCCTGCCGCCGCTGCCGCTCCAGCCGCGGCAGCCGCTAAAGCCGCTACCGAGTGGAGCGGCTGCCACGGCTGGCGCGGCTGCCGCGGTTGGAGCGGCTGGAGCGGCTTCCGCGGCTGGAGCGGCTGCCGCGGCTGGAGCGCCTGCAGCGAATGGAGCGGCTGCCGCGGCTGGACCGGCTGCCGCGGCTGCCTCGGCTGGAGCGGCTACCGAGGCTGGAGGGGCTACCGCGGCTGGAGCGGCTCTCCCGGCTCGAGCAGTACAGTGAGTCCAGAGAGTGCACGGTCACCTTTGGGGATGCACTGCATTGTCTGCAGAGAGTGCCCTGGCACCACTGGGGATGCACTGCAGTGAGTCCAGAGAGTGCACTGGCACCACAGTTGATGCAGTGCAGTGAGTCCAGAGAGTGCACTGGCACCACTTCGGATGCACTGCAGTGAGTCCAGAGAGTGCACTGGCACCAGTGGGGATGCACTGCGGTGAGTAAAGAGAATGCACTGGAACCATTGGGGTTGCACTGCAGTGAGTCCAGAGAGTGCACTGGCACCACTGGGGATGCAGTGCAGTGAGTCCAGAGAGTGCACTGGCACCTTGGGGATGCAGTGCACGGAGTCCAGAGAGTACACTGGCACCACTGGGGATGCAGTGCAGTGAGTCCAGAGAGTGCACTGGCACCACTGGGGATGCAGTGCAGTGAGTCCAGAGAGTGCACTGGCACCTTGGGGATGCAGTGCACTGAGTCCAGAGAGTGCACTGGCACCACTGGGGATGCAGTGCAGTGAGTCCAGAGAGTGCACTGGCACCACTGGGGATGCAGTGCACTGAGTCCACAGAGTGCACTGGCACCACAGGGGATACACTGCAGTGAGTCCAGAGAGTGCACTGGCACCACTGGGGATGCACTGCCGTGAGTGCAGAGAGTGCACAGGCACCGCTGCGTTTGCACCCCGGTGTTTTCAGAGAGTGCAGTGGCACCACTGGTGATGCAGTGCAGTGAGTCCAGAGAGTGCACTGGCACCACTGGGGATGCAGTGCAGTGAGTCCAGAGAGTGCGCTGTCACCACTGAGGATGCAGTGCAGTGAGTCCAGAGAGTGCACTGGCACCACTGGGGATGCAGTGCAGTGAGTCCAGAGAGTGCACTGGCACCTTGGGGATGCAGTGCAGTGAGTCCAGAGAGTGCACTGGCACCACTGGGGATGCAGTGCAGTGAGTCCACAGAGTGCACTGGCTCCACTGGGGATGCACTGCAGTGAGTCCAGAGAGTGCACTGGCACCACTGGTAATGCAGTGCAGTGAGTCCAGAGAGTGCACTGGCACCACTGGGGTTGCAGTGCAGTGAGTCCAGAGAGTGCACTGGCACCACTGGGGATGCAGTGCAGTGAGTTAAGAGAGTACACTGGCACCAATGGGGATGCCCTGCAGTGAGTCCAGAGAGTGCACTGGCACCACTGGGGATGCAGTGCAATGAGTCCAGAGAGCCACTGGCACCACTGGGGATGCACTGCAGTGAGACCAGAGAGTGCACTGGCACCACTGGGGATGCAGTGCAGTGAGTCCTGAGAGTGCAATGGCACCACAGGGGATGCACTGCAGTGAGTCCAGAGAGTGCACTGGCAGCACTGGGGATGCAGTGCAGTGAGTCCAGAGAGTGCACTGGCCCCAACTGGAGCTGCACTGCTCTGAGTCCTGAGATTGCACTGGCACCACTGGGGATGCACTGCAGTGAGTCCAGAGATTTCACAGGCACCAATGGGGATGCAGTACAGTGAGTCCTGAGAGTACACTGGTACTACTGGGGATTCAGTTCAGTGAGTCCAGAGAGTGAACTGGCACCATTGGGGAAGTAGTGCAGTGAGTCCAGAGTGCACTGGCACCACTGGGGATGCACCCCGGCAAGTCCAGAGAGCGCACTGGCACCACTGGGGATGCAGTGCAGTGAGTCCAGAGAGTGCACTGGCACCACTGGCGATGCAGTGCAGTGAGACCAGAGAGTGCACTGGCACCACTGGGGATGCACTGCAGTGAGTCCAGAGATTGCACTGGCACCTTGGGGATGCAGTGCATTGAGTCCAGAGAGTGCACTGGCACTACTGGGGTTCCACTGCAGTGAGTCCAGAGAGTGCACTGGCACCACTGCGGATGCAATGCAGTGAGTCCATAGAGTGCACTGGCACCACTGGCGATGCACCCCGGCAAGTCCAGAGAGTGCACTGGCACCACTGTGGATGCACTGCAGTGAGTCCAGAGAGTGCACTGGCACCACTGGGGATGCAGTGCAGTGAGTCCAGAGAGTGCACTGGCACCACTGGGGATGCAATGCAGTGAGTCCAGAGAGTTCACTGGCACCACTGGGGATGCACTGCACTGAGTCCAGAGAGTGCACTGGCACCACTGGGGATGCACTGCAGTGAGTCCAGAGAGTGCATTGGCACCACTGGGGATGCACTGCAGTGACTCCAGAGAGTGCACTGGCACCACTGGGGATGCACTGCAGTGAGTCCAGATGTTAGCCTAGCAACCACATAATCACCAAGTGTTTATATGAAGGTGCTTTATTCAGCGCTGGAAGCCGGGGCAGGTGATCAAATCTGGCTTCAAGTCCCGTTACTTCCCAGCCGTTATTTATACATAAAATATTGCGTCAGGTATACATATTCTTTACAGGTTGCAACAGCAGCCTCGCTTTTCATTCTAATTAGCTCCCCTCCCCTTTGCACATGCGTGGCGCACTCTGGTGGTCGTCCAGATGAAGTAAGGAGTCTTCCTCTCCGCTAAACCTTTCACCTTTCTTACTCGACGCATGCTCCCTCCGCTTCTTGGTTCTGCTTCAACTCATTTCATTATTTCCAGGCCCTTATCTAAGGTCAGGTTGTACCTGTTCCCTCCCAAGGTTCCCCTTCAATGACTCTTTTGATTGTTCAATGTACTCCCTAAGTATCCAGTATACATAGATTAATTGATAATGTAAGTACATTTGGCAATGCTTAATTATACTGTAGGTCCCATTACCTAAGAGACATTAGTAAAATATCCATTCGATTCTCCCCAACACTAACACAGAGACTGCACTGGCACCACTGGGGATGCAGCGCAGTGACTCCTGAGAGTGCACTGGCACCACTGTTGATGCACTGCAGTGAGTCCAGAGAGTGCACTGGCACCACTGGGGATGCAGTGCAGTGAGTCCAGAGAGTGCACTGGCACCACTGGGGATGCACCTCCGTGAGTCCAGAGAGTGCTCTGGCACCACTGGAGATGCAATGCAGTGAGTCCAGAGAGTTCACTGGCACCGCTGGGGATGCACTGCACTGAGTCCAGAGAGTGCACTGGCACCACTGGGGATGCACTGCAGTGAGTCCAGAGAGTGCATTGGCACCACTGGGGATGCACTGCAGTGACTCCAGAGAGTGCACTGGCACCACTGGGGATGCACTGCAGTGAGTCCAGATGTTAGCCTAGCAACCACATAATCACCAAGTGATTATATGAAGGTGCTTTATTCAGCGCTGGAAGCCGGGGCAGGTGATCAAATCTGGCTTCAAGTCCCGTTACTTCCCAGCCGTTATTTATACGTACAATATTGCGTCAGGTATACATATTCATTACAGGTTGCAACAGCAGCCTCGCTTTTCATTCTAATTAGCTCCCCTCCCCTTTGCACATGCGTGGCGCACTCTGGTGGTCGTCCAGGTGGTCGTCCAGATGAAGTAAGGAGTCTTCCTCTCCGCTAAACCTTTCACCTTTCTTACTCGATGCATGCTCCCTCCGCTTCTTGGTTCTGCTTCAACTCATTTCATTATTTCCAGGCCCTTATCTAAGGTCAGGTTGTACCTGTTCCCTCCCAAGGTTCCCCTTCAATGACTCTTTTGATTGTTCAATGTACTCCCTAAGTATCCAGTATACATAGATTAATTGATAATGTAAGTACATTTGGCAATGCTTAATTATACTGTAGGTCCCATTACCCAAGAGACATTAGTAAAATATCCATTCGATTCTCCCCAACACTAACACAGAGACTGCACTGGCACCACTGCGGATGCAGCGCAGTGACTCCTGAGAGTGCACTGGCACCACAGTTGATGCAGTGCAGTGAGTCCTGAGAGTGCACTGGCACCACTGGGGATGCAGTGCAGTGAGTCCAGAGAGTGCATTGGCACCACTGGGGATGCACTGCAATGAGTCCAGAGAGTGCACTGGCACCAATGGCAACGCAGTGCAGTGAGTCCAGAGAGTGCCTTGGCACCACAGGGGATGCAGTGCAGTGAGTCCAGAGAGTGCACTAGCACCACTGGGGATGCACTGCAGTGAGTCCAGAGAGTGCACTGGCACCACTGGGGATGCAGTGCAGTGAGTCCAGAGAGTTCACTGGCACCACTGGGGATGTAGTGCAGTGAGTCCAGAGAGTGCACTTGCACCAATGGGGATGCAGTGCAGTGAATCCAGAGAGTGCACTGGCACCATTGGGGATGTACTGCAGTGAGTCCAGAGACTTCACAGGCACCACTGGGGATGCACTGCAGTGAGTCCAGAGAGTGCCCTGGCACCACTGGGAATGCAGTGAGTCCAGAGAGTGCACTGGCACCACTGGGGATGCACTGCAGTGAGACCAGAGAGTGCACTGGCACCACTGGGGATGCAGTGCAGTGAGTCCTGAGAGTGCAATGGCACCACAGGGGATGCACTGCAGTGAGTCCAGAGAGTGCACTGGCAGCACTGGGGATGCAGTGCAGTGAGTCCAGAGAGTGCACTGGCACCACTGGGGATGCAGTGCAGTGAGTGCAGAGAGTGCACTGGCCCCAACTGGAGCTGCACTGCTCTGAGTCCTGAGATTGCACTGGCACCACTGGGGATGCACTGCAGTGAGTCCAGAGATTTCACAGGCACCAATGGGGATGCAGTACAGTGAGTCCTGAGAGTACACTGGTACTACTGGGGATTCAGTTCAGTGAGTCCAGAGAGTGAACTGGCACCATTGGGGAAGTAGTGCAGTGAGTCCAGAGTGCACTGGCACCACTGGGGATGCACCCCGGCAAGTCCAGAGAGTGCACTGGCACCACTGGGGATGCAGTGCAGTGAGTCCAGAGAGTGCTCTGGCACCACTGGCGATGCAGTGCAGTGAGACCAGAGAGTGCACTGGCACCACTGGGGATGCACTGCAGCGAGTCCAGAGAGTGCATTGGCACCACTGGGGATGCACTGCAGTGACTCCAGAGAGTGCACTGGCACCACTGGGGATGCACTGCAGTGAGTCCAGATGTTAGCCTAGCAACCACATAATCACCAAGTGATTATATGAAGGTGCTTTATTCAGCGCTGGAAGCCGGGGCAGGTGATCAAATCTGGCTTCAAGTCCCGTTACTTCCCAGCCGTTATTTATACATAAAATATTGCGTCAGGTATACATATTCTTTACAGGTTGCAACAGCAGCCTCGCTTTTCATTCTGATTAGCTCCCCTCCCCTTTGCACATGCGTGGCGCACTCTGGTGGTCGTCCAGATGAAGTAAGGAGTCTTCCTCTCCGCTAAACCTTTCACCTTTCTTAATCGACGCATGCTCCCTCCGCTTCTTGGTTCTGCTTCAACTCATTTCATTATTTCCAGGCCCTTATCTAAGGTCAGGTTGTACCTGTTCCCTCCCAAGGTTCCCCTTCAATGACTCTTTTGATTGTTCAATGTACTCCCTAAGTATCCAGTATACATAGATTAATTGATAATGTAAGTACATTTGGCAATGCTTAATTATACTGTAGGTCCCATTACCTAAGAGACATTAGTAAAATATCCATTCGATTCTCCCCAACACTAACACAGAGACTGCACTGGCACCACTGGGGATGCAGCGCAGTGACTCCTGAGAGTGCACTGGCACCACTGTTGATGCACTGCAGTGAGTCCAGAGAGTGCACTGGCACCACTGGGGATGCAGTGCAATGAGTCCAGAGAGTGCACTGGCACCAATGGCAACGCAGTGCAGTGAGTCCAGAGAGTGCCTTGGCACCACAGGGGATGCAGTGCAGTGACTCCAGAGAGTGTACTAGCACCACTGGGGATGCACTGCAGTGAGTCCAGAGAGTGCACTGGCACCACTGGGGATGCAGTGCAGTGAGTCCAGAGAGTGCACTGGCACCACTGGGGATGCACCTCCGTGAGTCCAGAGAGTGCACTGGCACCACTGGGGATGCAATGCAGTGAGTCCAGAGAGTTCACTGGCACCGCTGGGGATGCACTGCACTGAGTCCAGAGAGTGCACTGGCACCACTGGGGATGCACTGCAGTGAGTCCAGAGAGTGCATTGGCACCACTGGGGATGCACTGCAGTGACTCCAGAGAGTGCACTGGCACCACTGGGGATGCACTGCAGTGAGTCCAGATGTTAGCCTAGCAACCACATAATCACCAAGTGATTATATGAAGGTGCTTTATTCAGCGCTGGAAGCCGGGGCAGGTGATCAAATCTGGCTTCAAGTCCCGTTACTTCCCAGCCGTTATTTATACGTACAATATTGCGTCAGGTATACATATTCATTACAGGTTGCAACAGCAGCCTCGCTTTTCATTCTAATTAGCTCCCCTCCCCTTTGCACATGCGTGGCGCACTCTGGTGGTCGTCCAGGTGGTCGTCCAGATGAAGTAAGGAGTCTTCCTCTCCGCTAAACCTTTCACCTTTCTTACTCGATGCATGCTCCCTCCGCTTCTTGGTTCTGCTTCAACTCATTTCATTATTTCCAGGCCCTTATCTAAGGTCAGGTTGTACCTGTTCCCTCCCAAGGTTCCCCTTCAATGACTCTTTTGATTGTTCAATGTACTCCCTAAGTATCCAGTATACATAGATTAATTGATAATGTAAGTACATTTGGCAATGCTTAATTATACTGTAGGTCCCATTACCTAAGAGACATTAGTAAAATATCCATTCGATTCTCCCCAACACTAACACAGAGACTGCACTGGCACCACTGGGGATGCAGCGCAGTGACTCCTGAGAGTGCACTGGCACCACAGTTGATGCAGTGCAGTGAGTCCAGAGAGTGCACTGGCACCACTGGGGATGCAGTGCAGTGAGTCCAGAGAGTGCATTGGCACCACTGGGGATGCACTGCAATGAGTCCAGAGAGTGCACTGGCACCAATGGCAACGCAGTGCAGTGAGTCCAGAGAGTGCCTTGGCACCACAGGGGATGCAGTGCAGTGAGTCCAGAGAGTGCACTAGCACCACTGGGGATGCACTGCAGTGAGTCCAGAGAGTGCACTGGCACCACTGGGGATGCAGTGCAGTGAGTCCAGAGAGTTCACTGGCACCACTGGGGATGTAGTGCAGTGAGTCCAGAGAGTGCACTTGCACCAATGGGGATGCAGTGCAGTGAATCCAGAGAGTGCACTGGCACCATTGGGGATGTACTGCAGTGAGTACAGAGACTTCACAGGCACCACTGGGGATGCACTGCAGTGAGTCCAGAGAGTGCCCTGGCACCACTGGGAATGCAGTGAGTCCAGAGAGTGCACTGTCAGCACTGGGGATGCAGTGAAGTGAGTCCAGAGAGTGCACTGGCACCACTGGGGATGCAGTACAGTGATTCCAGAGAGTGCACTGGCACCACTGGGGATGCAGTGCAGTGAGTCCAGAGAGTGCACTGGCACCACTGGGGGTGTACTGCCGTGAGTCCAGAGACTGCACTGGCACCACTGGGGATGCACTGCCGTGAGTCCAGAGATTGCACTGGCACCACTGGGGATGCAGTGCAGTGAGTCCAGAGAGTGCACTGGCACCACTGGGGATGCAGTGCAGTGAGTCCAAAGAGTGCACTGGCACCACTGGGGATGCAGTGCAGTGAGTAAAGAGAGTTCACTGGCACCACTGGGGATGTGTGCAGTGAGTCCAGAGAGTGCACTGGCACCACTGGGGATGGACTGCAGTGAGTCCAACGAGTGCACTGGCACCACTGGGGATGCAGTGCAGTGAGTCCAGAGAGTGCACTGGCACCACTGGGGATGCACTGCACTGAGTCCAGATGTTAGCCTAGCAACCACATAATCACCAAGTGATTATATGAAGGTGCTTTATTCAGCGCTGGAAGCCGGGGCAGGTGATCAAATCTGGCTTCAAGTCCCGTTACTTCCCAGCCGTTATTTATACATAAAATATTGCGTCAGGTATACATATTCTTTACAGGTTGCAACAGCAGCCTCGCTTTTCATTCTAATTAGCTCCCCTCCCCTTTGCACATGCGTGGCGCACTCTGGTGGTCGTCCAGATGAAGTAAGGAGTCTTCCTCTCCGCTAAACCTTTCACCTTTCTTACTCGACGCATGCTCCCTCCGCTTCTTGGTTCTGCTTCAACTCATTTCATTATTTCCAGGCCCTTATCTAAGGTCAGGTTGTTCCTGTTCCCTCCCAAGGTTCCCCTTCAATGACTCTTTTGATTGTTCAATGTACTCCCTAAGTATCCAGTATACATAGATTAATTGATAATGTAAGTACATTTGGCAATGCTTAATTATACTGTAGGTCCCATTACCTAAGAGACATTAGTAAAATATCCATTCGATTCTCCCCAACACTAACACAGAGACTGCACTGGCACCACTGGGGATGCAGTGCAGTGAGTCCAGAGAGTGCACTGGTACCACTGGGGATGCAATGCAGAGAGTCCAGAGAGTGCACTGGCACCACTGGGGATGCAGTGCAGTGAGACCAGAGGTTGCAGTGGCACCACTGGGGATGCAGTGCAGTGAGTCCAGAGAGTGCACTGGCACCACTGGGGATGCAGTGCAGTGAGTCCAGAGAGTGCACTGGCACCACTGGGGATGCAGTGCAGTGAGTCCAGAGAGTGCACTGGCACCACTGGGGATGCACTGCAGTGAGTCCAGAGAGTGCACTGGCACCACTGGCGATGCACCCCGGCAAGTCCAGAGAGTGCACTGGCACCACTGTGGATGCACTGCAGTGAGTCCAGAGAGTGCACTGGCACCACTGGGGATGCACTGCAGTGAGTCCAGAGAGTGCACTGGCACCACTGGGGATGCAATGCAGTGAGTCCAGAGAGTTCACTGGCACCGCTGGGGATGCACTGCACTGAGTCCAGAGAGTGCACTGGCACCACTGGGGATGCACTGCAGTGAGTCCAGAGAGTGCATTGGCACCACTGGGGATGCACTGCAGTGACTCCAGAGAGTGCACTGGCACCACTGGGGATGCACTGCAGTGAGTCCAGATGTTAGCCTAGCAACCACATAATCACCAAGTGATTATATGAAGGTGCTTTATTCAGCGCTGGAAGCCGGGGCAGGTGATCACATCTGGCTTCAAGTCCCGTTACTTCCCAGCCGTTATTTATACATACAATATTGCGTCAGGTATACATATTCTTTACAGGTTGCAACAGCAGCCTCGCTTTTCATTCTAATTAGCTCCCCTCCCCTTTGCACATGCGTGGCGCACTCTGGTGGTCGTCCAGGTGGTCGTCCAGATGAAGTAAGGAGTCTTCCTCTCCGCTAAACCTTTCACCTTTCTTACTCGATGCATGCTCCCTCCGCTTCTTGGTTCTGCTTCAACTCATTTCATTATTTCCAGGCCCTTATCTAAGGTCAGGTTGTACCTGTTCCCTCCCAAGGTTCCCCTTCAATGACTCTTTTGATTGTTCAATGTACTCCCTAAGTATCCAGTATACATAGATTAATTGATAATGTAAGTACATTTGGCAATGCTTAATTATACTGTAGGTCCCATTACCTAAGAGACATTAGTAAAATATCCATTCGATTCTCCCCAACACTAACACAGAGACTGCACTGGCACCACTGGGGATGCAGCGCAGTGACTCCTGAGAGTGCACTGGCACCACTGTTGATGCAGTGCAGTGAGTCCAGAGAGTGCACTGGCACCACTGGGGATGCAGTGCAATGAGTCCAGAGAGTGCACTGGCACCAATGGCAACGCAGTGCAGTGAGTCCAGAGAGTGCCTTGGCACCACAGGGGATGCAGTGCAGTGAGTCCAGAGAGTGTACTAGCACCACTGGGGATGCACTGCAGTGAGTCCAGAGAGTGCACTGGCACCACTGGGGATGCAGTGCAGTGAGTCCAGAGAGTGCACTGGCACCACTGGGGATGCAATGCAGTGAGTCCAGAGAGTTCACTGGCACCGCTGGGGATGCACTGCACTGAGTCCAGAGAGTGCACTGGCACCACTGGGGATGCACTGCAGTGAGTCCAGAGAGTGCATTGGCACCACTGGGGATGCACTGCAGTGACTCCAGAGAGTGCACTGGCACCACTGGGGATGCACTGCAGTGAGTCCAGATGTTAGCCTAGCAACCACATAATCACCAAGTGATTATATGAAGGTGCTTTATTCAGCGCTGGAAGCCGGGGCAGGTGATCAAATCTGGCTTCAAGTCCCGTTACTTCCCAGCCGTTATTTATACGTACAATATTGCGTCAGGTATACATATTCATTACAGGTTGCAACAGCAGCCTCGCTTTTCATTCTAATTAGCTCCCCTCCCCTTTGCACATGCGTGGCGCACTCTGGTGGTCGTCCAGGTGGTCGTCCAGATGAAGTAAGGAGTCTTCCTCTCCGCTAAACCTTTCACCTTTCTTACTCGATGCATGCTCCCTCCGCTTCTTGGTTCTGCTTCAACTCATTTCATTATTTCCAGGCCCTTATCTAAGGTCAGGTTGTACCTGTTCCCTCCCAAGGTTCCCCTTCAATGACTCTTTTGATTGTTCAATGTACTCCCTAAGTATCCAGTATACATAGATTAATTGATAATGTAAGTACATTTGGCAATGCTTAATTCTACTGTAGGTCCCATTACCTAAGAGACATTAGTAAAATATCCATTCAATTCTCCCCAACACTAACACAGAGACTGCACTGGCACCACTGGGGATGCAGCGCAGTGACTCCTGAGAGTGCACTGGCACCACAGTTGATGCAGTGCAGTGAGTCCAGAGAGTGCACTGGCACCATTGGGGATGCAGTGCAGTGAGTCCAGAGAGTGCATTGGCACCACTGGGGATGCACTGCAAGGAGTCCAGAGAGTGCACTGGCACCAATGGCAACGCAGTGCAGTGAGTCCAGAGAGTGCCTTGGCACCACAGGGGATGCAGTGCAGTGAGTCCAGAGAGTGCACTAGCACCACTGGGGATGCACTGCAGTGAGTCCAGAGAGTGCACTGGCACCACTGGGGATGCAGTGCAGTGAGTCCAGAGAGTTCACTGGCACCACTGGGGATGTAGTGCAGTGAGTCCAGAGAGTGCACTTGCACCAATGGGGATGCAGTGCAGTGAATCCAGAGAGTACAGTGGCACCACTGGGGATGCAGTGCAGTGAGTCCAAAGAGTGCACTGGCACCATTGGGGATGTACTGCAGTGAGTCCAGAGACTTCACAGGCACCACTGGGGATGCACTGCAGTGAGTCCAGAGAGTGCCCTGGCACCACTGGGAATGCAGTGAGTCCAGACAGTGCAATGGCACCACTGGGGATGCAGTGCAGTGAGTCCAGAGAGTGCACTGGCACCACTGGGGATGCACCCCGGCAAGTCCAGAGAGTGCACTGGCACCACTAGGGATGCAGTGCAGTGAGTCCAGAGAGTGCACTGGCACCACTGGGGGTGTACTGCCGTGAGTACAGAGAGTGCACTGGCACCACTGGGGATGCACTGCCGTGAGTCCAGTGATTGCACTGGCACCACTGGGGATGCAGTGCAGTGAGTCCAGAGAGTGCACTGGCACCACTGGGGATGCAGTGCAGTGAGTCCAAAGAGTGCACTGGCACCACTGGGGATGCAGTGCAGTGAATAAAGAGAGTGCACTGGCACCACTGGGGATGTGTGCAGTGAGTCCAGAGAGTGCACTGGCACCACTGGGGATGGACTGCAGTGAGTCCAACGAGTGCACTGGCACCACTGGGGATGCACTGCAGTGAGTCCAGATGTTAGCCTAGCAACCACATAATCACCAAGTGATTATATGAAGGTGCTTTATTCAGCGCTGGAAGCCGGGGCAGGTGATCAAATCTGGCTTCAAGTCCCGTTACTTCCCAGCCGTTATTTATACATAAAATATTGCGTCAGGTATACATATTCTTTACAGGTTGCAACAGCAGCCTCGCTTTTCATTCTAATTAGCTCCCCTCCCCTTTGCACATGCGTGGCGCACTCTGGTGGTCGTCCAGGTGGTCGTCCAGATGAAGTAAGGAGTCTTCCTCTCCGCTAAACCTTTCACCTTTCTTACTCGATGCATGCTCCCTCCGCTTCTTGGTTCTGCTTCAACTCATTTCATTATTTCCAGGCCCTTATCTAAGGTCAGGTTGTACCTGTTCCCTCCCAAGGTTCCCCTTCAATGACTCTTTTGATTGTTCAATGTACTCCCTAAGTATCCAGTATACATAGATTAATTGATAATGTAAGTACATTTGGCAATGCTTAATTATACTGTAGGTCCCATTACCTAAGAGACATTAGTAAAATATCCATTCGATTCTCCCCAACACTAACACAGAGACTGCACTGGCACCACTGGGGATGCAGCGCAGTGACTCCTGAGAGTGCACTGGCACCACTGTTGATGCAGTGCAGTGAGTCCAGAGAGTGCACTGGCACCACTGGGGATGCAGTGCAATGAGTCCAGAGAGTGCACTGGCACCAATGGCAACGCAGTGCAGTGAGTCCAGAGAGTGCCTTGGCACCACAGGGGATGCAGTGCAGTGAGTCCAGAGAGTGTACTAGCACCACTGGGGATGCACTGCCGTGAGTCCAGAGAGTGCACTGGCACCACTGGGGATGCAGTGCAGTGAGTCCAGAGAGTGCACTGGCACCACTGGGGATGCAGTGCAGTGAGTCCAGAGAGTGCACTGGCACCACTGGGGATGCAATGCAGTGAGTCCAGAGAGTTCACTGGCACCGCTGGGGATGCACTGCACTGAGTCCAGAGAGTGCACTGGCACCACTGGGGATGCACTGCAGTGAGTCCAGAGAGTGCATTGGCACCACTGGGGATGCACTGCAGTGACTCCAGAGAGTGCACTGGCACCACTGGGGATGCACTGCAGTGAGTCCAGATGTTAGCCTAGCAACCACATAATCACCAAGTGATTATATGAAGGTGCTTTATTCAGCGCTGGAAGCCGGGGCAGGTGATCAAATCTGGCTTCAAGTCCCGTTACTTCGCAGCCGTTATTTATACGTACAATATTGCGTCAGGTATACATATTCATTACAGGTTGCAACAGCAGCCTCGCTTTTCATTCTAATTAGCTCCCCTCCCCTTTGCACATGCGTGGCGCACTCTGGTGGTCGTCCAGGTGGTCGTCCAGATGAAGTAAGGAGTCTTCCTCTCCGCTAAACCTTTCACCTTTCTTACTCGATGCATGCTCCCTCCGCTTCTTGGTTCTGCTTCAACTCATTTCATTATTTCCAGGCCCTTATCTAAGGTCAGGTTGTACCTGTTCCCTCCCAAGGTTCCCCTTCAATGACTCTTTTGATTGTTCAATGTACTCCCTAAGTATCCAGTATACATAGATTAATTGATAATGTAAGTACATTTGGCAATGCTTAATTATACTGTAGGTCCCATTACCTAAGAGACATTAGTAAAATATCCATTCGATTCTCCCCAACACTAACACAGAGACTGCACTGGCACCACTGGGGATGCAGCGCAGTGACTCCTGAGAGTGCACTGGCACCACAGTTGATGCAGTGCAGTGAGTCCAGAGAGTGCACTGGCACCACTGGGGATGCAGTGCAGTGAGTCCAGAGAGTGCATTGGCACCACTGGGGATGCACTGCAATGAGTCCAGAGAGTGCACTGGCACCAATGGCAACGCAGTGCAGTGAGTCCAGAGAGTGCCTTGGCACCACAGGGGATGCAGTGCAGTGAGTCCAGAGAGTGCACTAGCACCACTGGGGATGCACTGCAGTGAGTCCAGAGAGTGCACTGGCACCACTGGGGATGCAGTGCAGTGAGTCCAGAGAGTTCACTGGCACCACTGGGGATGTAGTGCAGTGAGTCCAGAGAGTGCACTGGCACCAAAGGGGATGCAGTGCAGTGAATACAGAGAGTACAGTGGCACCACTGGGGATGCAGTGCAGTGAGTCCAAAGAGTGCACTGGCACCATTGGGGATGTACTGCAGTGAGTCCAGAGACTTCACAGGCACCACTGGGGATGCACTGCAGTGAGTCCAGAGAGTGCCCTGGCACCACTGGGAATGCAGTGAGTCCAGAGAGTGCAATGGCACCACTGGGGATGCAGTGCAGTGAGTCCAGAGAGTGCACTGGCACCACTGGGGATGCACCCCGGCAAGTCCAGAGAGTGCACTGGCACCACTGGGGATGCAGTGCAGTGAGTCCAGAGAGTGCACTGGCACCACTGGGGGTGTACTGCCGTGAGTCCAGAGAGTGCACTGGCACCACTGGGGATGCACTGCCGTGAGTCCAGAGAGTGCACTGGCACCACTGGGGATGCACTGCAGTGAGTCCAGAGAGTGCACTGGCACCACTGGGGATGCAGTGCAGTGAGTCCAAAGAGTGCACTGGCACCACTGGGGATGCAGTGCAGTGAGTAAAGAGAGTGCACTGGCACCACTGGGGATGTGTGCAGTGAGTCCAGAGAGTGCACTGGCACCACTGGGGATGGACTGCAGTGAGTCCAACGAGTGCACTGGCACCACTGGGGATGCAGTGCAGTGAGTCCAGAGAGTGCACTGGCACCACTGGGGATGCACTGCACTGAGTCCAGATGTTAGCCTAGCAACCACATAATCACCAAGTGATTATATGAAGGTGCTTTATTCAGCGCTGGAAGCCGGGGCAGGTGATCAAATCTGGCTTCAAGTCCCGTTACTTCCCAGCCGTTATTTATACATAAAATATTGCGTCAGGTATACATATTCTTTACAGGTTGCAACAGCAGCCTTGCTTTACATTCTAATTAGCTCCCCTCCCCTTTGCACATGCGTGGCGCACTCTGGTGGTCGTCCAGATGAAGTAAGGAGTCTTCCTCTCCGCTAAACCTTTCACCTTTCTTACTCGACGCATGCTCCCTCCGCTTCTTGGTTCTGCTTCAACTCATTTCATTATTTCCAGGCCCTTATCTAAGGTCAGGTTGTACCTGTTCCCTCCCAAGGTTCCCCTTCAATGACTCTTTTGATTGTTCAATGTACTCCCTAAGTATCCAGTATACATAGATTAATTGATAATGTAAGTACATTTGGCAATGCTTAATTATACTGTAGGTCCCATTACCTAAGAGACATTAGTAAAATATCCATTCGATTCTCCCCAACACTAACACAGAGACTGCACTGGCACCACTGGGGATGCAGTGCAGTGAGTCCAGAGAGTGCACTGGTACCACTGGGGATGCACTGCAGTGAGTCCAGAGAGTGCACTGGCACCACTGGGGATGCAGTGCAGTGAGACCAGAGGTTGCAGTGGCACCACTGGGGATGCAGTGCAGTGAGTCCAGAGAGTGCACTGGCACCACTGGGGATGCAGTGCAGTGAGTCCAGAGAGTGCACTGGCACCACTGGGGATGCAGTGCAGTGAGTCCAGAGAGTGCACTGGCACCACTGGGGATGCACTGCAGTGAGTCCAGAGAGTGCACTGGCACCACTGGCGATGCACCCCGGCAAGTCCAGAGAGTGCACTGGCACCACTGTGGATGCACTGCAGTGAGTCCAGAGAGTGCACTGGCACCACTGGGGATGCACTGCAGTGAGTCCAGAGAGTGCACTGGCACCACTGGGGATGCAATGCAGTGAGTCCAGAGAGTTCACTGGCACCATTGGGGATGCACTGCACTGAGTCCAGAGAGTGCACTGGCACCACTGGGGATGCACTGCAGTGAGTCCAGAGAGTGCATTGGCACCACTGGGGATGCACTGCAGTGACTCCAGAGAGTGCACTGGCACCACTGGGGATGCACTGCAGTGAGTCCAGATGTTAGCCTAGCAACCACATAATCACCAAGTGATTATATGAAGGTGCTTTATTCAGCGCTGGAAGCCGGGGCAGGTGATCAAATCTGGCTTCAAGTCCCGTTACTTCCCAGCCGTTATTTATACATACAATATTGCGTCAGGTATACATATTCTTTACAGGTTGCAACAGCAGCCTCGTTTTCATTCTAATTAGCTCCCCTCCCCTTTGCACATGCGTGGCGCACTCTGGTGGTCGTCCAGATGAATTAAGGAGTCTTACTCTCCGCTAAACCTTTCACCTTTCTTACTCGACGCATGCTCCGTCCGCTTCTTGGTTCTGCTTCAACTCATTTCATCATTTCCAGGCCCTTATCCAAGGTCAGGTTGTACCTGTTCCCTCCCAAGGTTCCCCTTCAATGACTCTTTTGATTGTTCAATGTACTCCCTAAGTATCCAGTATACATAGATTAATTGATAATGTAAGTACATTTGGCAATGCTTAATTATACTGTAGGTCCCATTACCTAAGAGACATTAGTAAAATATCCATTCGATTCTCCCCAACACTAACACAGAGACTGCACTGGCACCACTGGGGATGCAGTGCAGTGAGTCCAGAGAGTGCACTGGTACCACTGGGGATGCACTGCAGTGAGTCCAGAGAGTGCACTGGCACCACTGGGGATGCAGTGCAGTGAGACCAGAGGTTGCAGTGGCACCACTGGGGATGCAGTGCAGTGAGTCCAGAGAGTGCACTGGCACCACTGGGGATGCAGTGCAGTGAGTCCAGAGAGTGCACTGGCACCACTGGGGATGCAGTGCAGTGAGTCCAGAGAGTGCACTGGCACCACTGGGGATGCACTGCAGTGAGTCCAGAGAGTGCACTGGCACCACTGGCGATGCACCCCGGCAAGTCCAGAGAGTGCACTGGCACCACTGTGGATGCACTGCAGTGAGTCCAGAGAGTGCACTGGCACCACTGGGGATGCACTGCAGTGAGTCCAGAGAGTGCACTGGCACCACTGGGGATGCAATGCAGTGAGTCCAGAGAGTTCACTGGCACCGCTGGGGATGCACTGCACTGAGTCCAGAGAGTGCACTGGCACCACTGGGGATGCACTGCAGTGAGTCCAGAGAGTGCATTGGCACCACTGGGGATGCACTGCAGTGACTCCAGAGAGTGCACTGGCACCACTGGGGATGCACTGCAGTGAGTCCAGATGTTAGCCTAGCAACCACATAATCACCAAGTGATTATATGAAGGTGCTTTATTCAGCGCTGGAAGCCGGGGCAGGTGATCAAATCTGGCTTCAAGTCCCGTTACTTCCCAGCCGTTATTTATACATACAATATTGCGTCAGGTATACATATTCTTTACAGGTTGCAACAGCAGCCTCGCTTTTCATTCTAATTAGCTCCCCTCCCCTTTGCACATGCGTGGCGCACTCTGGTGGTCGTCCAGATGAAGTAAGGAGTCTTCCTCTCCGCTAAACCTTTCACCTTTCTTACTCGGTGCATGCTCCCTCCGCTTCTTGGTTCTGCTTCAACTCATTTCATCATTTCCAGGCCCTTATCCAAGGTCAGGTTGTACCTGTTCCCTCCCAAGGTTCCCCTTCAATGACTCTTTTGATTGTTCAATGTACTCCCTAAGTATCCAGTATACATAGATTAATTGATAATGTAAGTACATTTGGCAATGCTTAATTATACTGTAGGTCCCATTACCTAAGAGACATTAGTAAAATATCCATTCGATTCTCCCCAACACTAACACAGAGACTGCACTGGCACCACTGGGGATGCAGCGCAGTGACTCCTGAGAGTGCACTGGCACCACTGTTGATGCACTGCAGTGAGTCCAGAGAGTGCACTGGCACCACTGGGGATGCAGTGCAATGAGTCCAGAGAGTGCACTGGCACCAATGGCAACGCAGTGCAGTGAGTCCAGAGAGTGCCTTGGCACCACAGGGGATGCAGTGCAGTGAGTCCAGAGAGTGCACTAGCACCACTGGGGATGCACTGCAGTGAGTCCAGAGAGTGCACTGGCACCACTGGGGATGCAGTGCAGTGAGTCCAGAGAGTTCACTGGCACCACTGGGGATGTAGTGCAGTGAGTCCAGAGAGTGCACTGGCACCAATGGGGATGCAGTGCAGTGAGTCCAGAGAGTACACTGGCACCACTGGGGATGCAGTGCAGTGAGTCCAAAGAGTGCACTGGCACCATTGGGGATGCACTGCAGTGAGTCCAGAGACTTCACAGGCACCACTGGGGATGCACTGCAGTGAGTCCAGAGAGTGCCCTGGCACCACTGGGAATGCAGTGAGTCCAGACAGTGCACTGGCACCACTGGGGATGCAGTGCAGTGAGTCCAGAGAGTGCACTGGCACCACTGGCGATGCACCCCGGCAAGTCCAGGGAGTGCACTGGCACCACTGTGGATGCACTGCAGTGAGTCCAGAGAGTGCACTGGCACCACTGCGGATGCAATGCAGTGAGTCCAGAGAGTTCACTGGCACCGCTGGGGATGCACTGCACTGAGTCCAGAGAGTGCACTGGCACCACTGGGGATGCACTGCAGTGAGTCCAGAGAGTGCATTGGCACCACTGGGGATGCACTGCAGTGACTCCAGAGAGTGCACTGGCACCACTGGGGATACACTGCAGTGAGTCCAGATGTTAGCCTAGCAACCACATAATCACCAAGTGATTATATGAAGGTTCTTTATTCAGCGCTGGAAGCCGGGGCAGGTGATCAAATCTGGCTTCAAGTCCCGTTACTTCCCAGCCGTTATTTATACATAAAATATTGCGTCAGGTATACATATTCATTACAGGTTGCAACAGCAGCCTCGCTTTACATTCTAATTAGCTCCCCTCCCCTTTGCACATGCGTGGCGCACTCTGGTGGTCGTCCAGGTGGTCGTCCAGATGAAGTAAGGAGTCTTCCTCTCCGCTAAACCTTTCACCTTTCTTACTCGATGCATGCTCCCTCCGCTTCTTGGTTCTGCTTCAACTCATTTCATTATTTCCAGGCCCTTATCTAAGGTCAGGTTGTACCTGTTCCCTCCCAAGGTTCCCCTTCAATGACTCTTTTGATTGTTCAATGTACTCCCTAAGTATCCAGTATACATAGATTAATTGATAATGTAAGTACATTTGGCAATGCTTAATTATACTGTAGGTCCCATTACCTAAGAGGCATTAGTAAAATATCCATTCGATTCTCCCCAACACTAACACAGAGACTGCACTGGCACCACTGGGGATGCAGCGCAGTGACTCCTGAGAGTGCACTGGCACCACTGTTGATGCAGTGCAGTGAGTCCAGAGAGTGCACTGGCACCACTGGGGATGCAGTGCCGTGAGTCCAGAGAGTGCATTGGCACCACTGGGGATGCACTGCAATGAGTCCAGAGAGTGCACTGGCACCAATGGCAACGCAGTGCAGTGAGTCCAGAGAGTGCCTTGGCACCACAGGGGATGCAGTGCAGTGAGTCCAGAGAGTGCACTAGCACCACTGGGGATGCACTGCAGTGAGTCCAGAGAGTGCACTGTCAGCACTGGGGATGCAGTGCAGTGAGTCCAGAGAGTTCACTGGCACCACCGGGGATGTAGTGCAGTGAGTCCAGAGAGTGCACTGGCACCAATGGGGATGCAGTGCAGTGAATCCAGAGAGTACAGTGGCACCACTGGGGATGCAGTGCAGTGAGTCCAAAGAGTGCACTGGCACCATTGGGGATGCACTGCAGTGAGTCCAGAGACTTCACAGGCACCACTGGGGATGCACTGCAGTGAGTCCAGAGAGTGCCCTGGCACCACTGGGAATGCAGTGAGTCCAGACAGTGCACTGGCACCACTGGGGATGCAGTGCAGTGAGTCCAGAGAGTGCACTGGCACCACTGGGGATGCAGTGCAGTGAGTCCAGAGAGTGCACTGGCACCACTGGGGATGCAGTGCAGTGAGTCCAGAGAGTGCACTGGCACCACTGGGGATGCACTGCCGTGAGTCCAGAGAGTGCACTGGCACCACTGGGGATGCACTGCCGTGAGTCCAGAGATTGCACTGGCACCACTGGGGATGCAGTGCAGTGAGTCCAGAGAGTGCACTGGCACCACTGGGGATGCAGTGCAGTGAGTAAAGAGAGTGCACTGGCACCACTGGGGATGCACTGCAGTGAGTCCAGAGAGTGCACTGGCACCACTGGGGATGGACTGCAGTGAGTCCAACGAGTGCACTGGCACCACTGGGGATGCAGTGCAGTGAGTCCAGAGAGTGCACTGGCACCAGTGGGGATGCACTAGAGTGAGTAAAGAGAATGCACTGGCACCACTGGGGGTGCAGTGCAGTGAGTCCAGAGAGTGCACTGGCACCACTGGGGATGCAGTGCAGTGAGTCCAGAGAGTGCACTGGCACCACTGGGGATGCAGTGCAGTGAGTCCAGAGAGTGCACTGGCACCACTGGGGATGCACTGCAGTGAGTCCAGAGAGTGCACTGGCACCACTGGGATGCAGTGCAGTGAGTCCAGAGAGTGCACTGGCACCACTGGGATGCAGTGCACTGAGTCCACAGAGTGCACTGGCACCACAGGGGATACACTGCAGTGAGTCCAGAGAGTGCACTGGCACCACTGGGGATGCACTGCCGTGAGCGCAGAGAGTGCACTGGCACCGCTGCGGTTGCACCCCGGTGTTTTCAGAGAGCGCAGTGGCACCACTGGGGATGCAGTGCACTGAGTCCAGAGAGGGCACTGTCAGCAATGGGGATGCAGTGCAGTGAGTCCAGAGAGTGCACTGGCACCACTGGGGATGCAGTGCAGTGAGTCCAGAGAGGGCACTGGCACCACTGGGGATGCAGTGCAGTGAGTCCAGAGAGTGCACTGGCACCACTGGGGATGCAGTGCAGTGAGTCCTGAGAGTGCAATGGCACCACAGGGGATGCACTGCAGTGAGTCCAGAGAGTGCACTGGCACCACTGGGGATGCAATGCAGTGAGTCCAGAGAGTGCACTGGCACCACTGGGGATGCAGTGCAGTGAGTCCAGAGAGTGCACTGGCACCACTGCGGATGCACTGCAGTGAGTCCGGAGAGTGCACTGGCACCACTGGGGATGCAGTGAAGTGATTCCAGAGAGTGCACAGGCACCACTGGGGAGGCAGTACAGTGAGTCCAGAGAGTGCACTGGCACCGCTGGGGATTCAGTTCCTTGAGTCTAGAGAGTGAACTGGCACCACTGGGGATGTAGAGCAGTGAGTCCAGAGAGTGCACTGGCACCTCTGGGGATGCACCCCGGTGACTCCAGAGAGTGCACTGGCACCACTGGGGATGCACCCCGGCAAGTCCAGAGAGTGCACTGTCACCAACGGGGATGCAGTGCAGTGAGTCCAGAGAGTGCACTGGCACCACTGGGGATGCAGTGCAGTGAGTCCAGAGAGTGCACTGGCACCACTGGGGATGCAGTGCAGTGAGTCCAGAGAGTGCACTGGTACCACTGGGGATGCACTGCAGTGAGTCCAGAGAGTGCACTGGCACCACTGGGGATGAAGTGCAATGAGTCCAGAGAGTGCACTGGCACCACTGGGGATGCAGTGCAGTGAGACCACAGATTGCAGTGGCACCACTGGGAATGGAGTGCAGCGAGTCCAAAGAGGGCACTGGTACGATTGGGGATGCAGTGCAGTGAGTCCAGAGAGTGCACTGGCACCACTGGGGATGCAATGCAGTGAGTCCTGAGAGTGCACTGGCACCAATAGGATGCAGCGCAGTGAGTCCAGAGAGTGCACTGGCACCACTGGGGATGCAGTGCAGTGAGTCCAGAGAGTGCACTGGCACCACTGGGGATGAACTCGGATGAGTAGAGAGAGTGCACTGGTACCACTGGGGATGCACTCGGGTGAGTCCAGAGAGTGCACTGGCACCCTTGGGGATGCAGTGCAGTGAGTCCAGAGAGTGCACTGGCACCACTGGTGATGCAACCCCGTGAGAGAGTGCACTGGCACCACTGGGGATGCACCCCGGCAAGTCCAGAGGGTGCACTCTCTGGACTCACTGACGTGCATCCCCAGTGCACTGGCACCACTGGGGATGCACCCCGGCAAGTCCAGAGAGTGCACTCTCTGGACTCACTGCACTGCATCCCCAGTGGTGCCAGTGCACTCACTGGACTCACTGCAGTGCATCCCCAGTGGTGCCAGTGCACTCTCTGGACTCACTGTACTGCATTACCAGTGGTGCCAGTGCACTCTCTGGACTCACTGCACTGCATCCCCAGTGGTGCCAGTGCACTCTCTGGACTCACTGCACTGCATCCCAGTGGTGCCAGTGCACTCTCTGGACTCACTGCACTGCATCCCCAGTGGTGCCAGTGCACTCTCTGGACTCACTGTACTGCATCCCCAGTGGTGCCAGTGCACTCTCTGGACTCACTGCAGTGCATCCCCAGTGGTGCCAGTGCACTCTCTGGACTCACTGCACTGCATCCCCAGTGGTGCCAGTGCACTCTCTGGACTCAGTGCAGTGCATCCCCAGTGGTGCCAGTGCACTCTCTGGACCCACTAGAGTGCATCCCCACTGGTGCCAGTGCACTCTCTGGACTCACTGCAGTGCATACCCAGTGGTGCCAGTGCACTCTCTGGAGTCACTGCACTGCATCCCCAGAAGTGCCAGTGCACTCTCTGGAGTCACTGCACTACATCCCCAGTGGTGCCAGTGCACTCTCTGGACTCACTGCACTGCATCAACAGTGGTGCCAGTGTACCCTCTGGACTCACTGCACTGCATCCCCAAGGTGCCAGTGCACTCTCTGGACTCACTGCACTGCATCCCCTGTGGTGCCAGTGCACTCTCTGGACTCACTGCAGTGCATCCCCAGTGGTGCCAGTGCACTCTCTGGACTCACTGCACTGCATCCCCAGTGGTGCCAGTGCACTCTCTGGAATCACTGCAGTGCATCCCCTGTGGTGCCAGTGCACTCTCTGTACTCACTGCACTGCATCACCTGTGGTGCCAGTGCACTCTCTGGACTCATTGCACTGCATCCCCAGTGGTGCCAGTGCACTCTCTGAACTCACCGCACTGCATCCCCAGTGGTGTCAGTGCACTCTCTGGACTCACTGCACTGCATCCCCAGTGGTGCCAGTGCACTCTCTGCACTCACTGCACTGCATCCCCAGTGGTGCCAGTGCACTCTCTGGACTCACTGCACTGCATCCCCAGTGGTGCCAGTGCACTCTCTGGACTCACTGCAGTGCATCCCCAGTGGTACCAGTGCACTCTCTGGACTCACTGCACTGCATCCCCAGTAGTGCCAGTGCACTCTCTGGACTCACTGCACTGCATCCCCTGTGGTCCCAGTGCACTCTCTGGACTCACTGCACTGCATCCCCAGTGGTGCCAGTGCACTCTCTGCACTCACTGCAGTGCATCCCCAGTGGTGCCAGTGCAATCTCTGGGCTCACCGGGGTGCACCCCAGTGGGGCCAGTGCACTCTCTGGACTCACTGCACTGCATCCCCAGTGGTGACAGTGCACTCTCTGGACTCACTGCACTGCATCCCCAGTGGTGCAAGTGCACTCTCTACACTCACTGCACTGCATCTCCAGTGGTGCCAGTGCACTCTCTGGACTCACTGCACTGCATCCCCAGTGGTGCCAGTGCACTCTCTGGACTCACTGCAGTGCATCCGCAGTGCTGCCAGTGCACTCTCTGGACTCACTGCAGTGCATCCCCAGTAGTGCCAGTGCACTCTCTGGACTCACTGCGCTGCATCCCCAGTGGTGCCAGTGCACTCTCTGGACTCACTGCACTGCATCCCCAGTGGTGCCAGTGCACTCTCTGCACTCACTGCACTGCATACCCAGTGGTGCCAGTGCACTCTCTGGACTCACTGCACTGCATCCCCAGTGGTGCCAGTGCACTCTCTGGACTCACTGCACTCCATCCCCACTGGTGCCAGTCCACTCTCTGGACTCACTGCACTGCATCCCCAGTGGTGCCAGTGGACTCTCTGCACTCATGCACTGCATACCCAGTGGTGCCAGTGCACTCTCTGGACTCACTGCACTGCATGAACAGTGGTGCCAGTGCACTCTCTGGAGTCACTGCACTGCATCCCCAGTGGTGCCACTGTAGTCTCTGGACTCACTGTAGTGCATCCCCTGTGGTACCAGTGCAATCTCAGGACTCACTGCAGTGCAGCTCCAGTTGGTGCCAGTGCAGTCTCTGGACTCACTGCACTGCATCCGAGTGGTGCCAGTGCACTCTCTGGACTCACTGCAGTGCATCCCCAGTGGTGCCAGTGCACTCTCTGGAGTCACTGCAGTGTATCCCCAGTGGTGCCAGTGCACTCTCTGGACTCACTGAACTGCATCCCCAGTGTTTCCAGAGCACTCTCTGGACTCACTGCAGTGCATCCCCAGTGCTGCCAGTGCACTCTCTGGACTCACTGCACTGCATCCCCAGTGGTGCCAGTGCACTCTCTGGACTCACTGCACTGCATCCCCAGTGGTGCCAGTGCACTCTTTCGAGTCACTGCAGTGCATCCCCAGTGGTGCCAGTGCAATCTCTGGGCTCACCGGGGTGAATCCCCAGTGGTGCCAGTGCACTCTCTGGACTCACTGCACTGCATCCCCAGTGGTGCAAGTGCACTCTCTGGACCCAGTGCACTGCATCCCCAGTGGTGCTAGGGCACTCTCTGCACTCACTGCACTGCATCCCCAGAGGTGCCAGTGCACTCTCTGGACTCACTGCACTGCAACCCCAGTGGTGCCAGTGCACTCTCTGGACTCACTGCAGTGCACCCCCACTGGTGCCAGTGCACTCTCTGGACTCAACTGCACTGCATCCCCAGTGCTGCCAGTGCAATCTCTGGGCTCACCGGGGTGCATCCCCAGTGGTGCCAGTGCACTCTCTGGACTCACTGCACTGCATCCCCAGTGGTGCCAGTGCACTCTCTGGACTCACTGCACTTCATCCCCAGTGGTGCCAGTGCACTCTCTGGACTCACTGCATTGCATCCCCAGTGGTGCCAGTGCACTCTCTGGACTCACTGCACTGCATCCCCAGTGGTGTCACTGCACTCTCTGGACTCACTGCACTGCATCACCATTGGTGCCAGGGCACTCTCCGGACTCACTGCAGTGCATCTGCAGTGGTGCCAGTGCACTCTTTCGAGTCACTGCAGTGCATCCCCAGTGGTGCCAGTGCACTCTCTGGACTCACTGCACTGCATCCCCAGTGGTGCCTGTGCACTCTCTGGAATCACTGCACTGCATCCCCAGTGGTGCCAGTGCACTCTCCGGACTCACTGCAGTGCATCCGCAGTGGTGCCAGTGCACTCTCTGGACTCACTGCACTGCATCCCCAGTGGTGCCAGTGCACTCTCTGGACTCACTGCAGTGCATCACCAGTGGTGCCAGTGCACTCTCTGCACTCACTGCACTGCATCCCCAGTGGTGCCAGTGCACTCTCTGGACTCACTGCACTCCATCCCCACTGGTGCCAGTCCACTCTCTGGACTCACTGCACTGCATCCCCAGTGGTGCCAGTGGACTCTCTGCACTCATGCACTGCATACCCAGTGGTGCCAGTGCACTCTCTGTACTCACTGCACTGCATGAACAGTGGTGCCAGTGCACTCTCTGGAGTCACTGCACTGCATCCCCAGTGGTGCCAGTGTAGTCTCTGGACTCACTGTAGTGCATCCCCTGTGGTACCAGTGCAATCTCAGGACTCACTGCAGTGCAGCTCCAGTTGGTGCCAGTGCAGTCTCTGGACTCACTGCAGTGCATCCCCACTGGTGCCAGTGCACTCTCTGGAGGCACTGCACTGCATCCCCAGTGGTGCCAGTGCACTCTCTGGAGTCACTGCACTGCATCCCCAGAAGTGCCAGTGCACTCTCTGGAGTCACTGCACTACATCCCCAGTGGTGCCAGTGCACTCTCTGGACTCACTGCACTGCATCCCCAAGGTGCCAGTGCACTCTCTGGACTCACTGCACTGCATCCCCTGTGGTGCCAGTGCACTCTCTGGACTCACTGCAGTGCATCCCCAGTGGTGCCAGTGCACTCTCTGAACTCACCGCACTGCATCCCCAGTGGTGTCAGTGCACTCTCTGGACTCACTGCACTGCATCCCCAGTGGTGCCAGTGCACTCTCTGGAGTCACTGCACTGCATCCTCAGTGGTGCCAGTGCACTCTCTGGACTCACTGCAGTGCAACCCCAGTGGTGCCAGTGTACTCTCTGGAGTCACTGCACTGCATCCTCAGTGGTGCCAGTGCACTCTCTGGACTCACTGCACTGCATCCCCAGTGGTGCCAGGGCACTCTCTGGACTCACTGCACTGCATCCCCTGTGGTCCCAGTGCACTCTCTGGACTCACTGCACTGCATCCCCAGTGGTGCCAGTGCACTCTCTGCACTCACTGCAGTGCATCCCCAGTGGTGCCAGTGCAATCTCTGGGCTCACCGGGGTGCATCCCCAGTGGTGCCAGTGCACTCTCTGGACTCACTGCACTGCATCCCCAGTGGTGCCAGTGCACTCTCTGGACTCACTGCAGTGCATCCCCAGTGGTGCCAGTGCACTCTCTGGACTCACTGCACTGCATCCCCTGTGGTCCCAGTGCACTCTCTGGACTCACTGCACTGCATCCCCAGTGGTGCCAGTGCACTCTCTGCACTCACTGCAGTGCATCCCCAGTGGTGCCAGTGTAGTCTCTGGACTCACTGTAGTGCATCCCCTGTGGTACCAGTGCAATCTCAGGACTCACTGCAGTGCAGCTCCAGTTGGTGCCAGTGCAGTCTCTGGACTCACTGCACTGCATCCCCAGTGGTGCCAGTGCACTCTCTGGACTCACTGCAGTGCATCCCCAGTGGTGCCAGTGCACTCTCTGGAGTCACTGCAGTGTATCCCCAGTGGTGCCAGTGCACTCTCTGGACTCACTGAACTGCATCCCCAGTGATTCCAGAGCACTCTCTGGACTCACTGCAGTGCATCCCCAGTGCTGCCAGTGCCCTCTCTGGACTCACTGCACTGCATCGCCAGTGGTGCCAGTGCACTCTCTGGACTCACTGCACTGCATCGCCAGTGGTGCCAGTGCACTCTCTGGACTCACTGCACTGCATCCCCAGTGGTGCCAGTGCCCTCTCTGGACTCACTGCACTGCATCCCCACTGGTGCCAGTGCACTCTCTGGACTCACTGCACTGCATCCCCAGTGGTGCCAGTGCACTCTCTGGACTCACTGCACTCCATCCCCACTGGTGCCAGTCCACTCTCTGGACTCACTGCACTGCATCCCCAGTGGTGCCAGTGGACTCTCTGCACTCATGCACTGCATACCCAGTGGTGCCAGTGCACTCTCTGGACTCACTGCACTGCATGAACAGTGGTGCCAGTGCACTCTCTGGAGTCACTGCACTGCATCCCCAGTGGTGCCACTGTAGTCTCTGGACTCACTGTAGTGCATCCCCTGTGGTACCAGTGCAATCTCAGGACTCACTGCAGTGCAGCTCCAGTTGGTGCCAGTGCAGTCTCTGGACTCACTGCACTGCATCCCCAGTGGTGCCAGTGCACTCTCTGGACTCACTGCAGTGCATCCCCAGTGGTGCCAGTGCACTCTCTGGAGTCACTGCAGTGTATCCCCAGTGGTGCCAGTGCACTCTCTGGACTCACTGAACTGCATCCCCAGTGTTTCCAGAGCACTCTCTGGACTCACTGCAGTGCATCCCCAGTGCTGCCAGTGCACTCTCTGGACTCACTGCACTGCATCCCCAGTGGTGCCAGTGCACTCTCTGGACTCACTGCACTGCATCCCCAGTGGTGCCAGTGCACTCTTTCGAGTCACTGCAGTGCATCCCCAGTGGTGCCAGTGCAATCTCTGGGCTCACCGGGGTGAATCCCCAGTGGTGCCAGTGCACTCTCTGGACTCACTGCACTGCATCCCCAGTGGTGCAAGTGCACTCTCTGGACCCAGTGCACTGCATCCCCAGTGGTGCTAGGGCACTCTCTGCACTCACTGCACTGCATCCCCAGTGGTGCCAGTGCACTCTCTGGACTCACTGCACTGCAACCCCAGTGGTGCCAGTGCACTCTCTGGACTCACTGCAGTGCACCCCCACTGGTGCCAGTGCACTCTCTGGACTCAACTGCACTGCATCCCCAGTGCTGCCAGTGCAATCTCTGGGCTCACCGGGGTGCATCCCCAGTGGTGCCAGTGCACTCTCTGGACTCACTGCACTGCATCCCCAGTGGTGCCAGTGCACTCTCTGGACTCACTGCACTTCATCCCCAGTGGTGCCAGTGCACTCTCTGGACTCACTGCATTGCATCCCCAGTGGTGCCAGTGCACTCTCTGGACTCACTGCACTGCATCCCCAGTGGTGTCACTGCACTCTCTGGACTCACTGCACTGCATCACCATTGGTGCCAGGGCACTCTCCGGACTCACTGCAGTGCATCTGCAGTGGTGCCAGTGCACTCTTTCGAGTCACTGCAGTGCATCCCCAGTGGTGCCAGTGCACTCTCTGGACTCACTGCACTGCATCCCCAGTGGTGCCTGTGCACTCTCTGGAATCACTGCACTGCATCCCCAGTGGTGCCAGTGCACTCTCCGGACTCACTGCAGTGCATCCGCAGTGGTGCCAGTGCACTCTCTGGACTCACTGCACTGCATCCCCAGTGGTGCCAGTGCACTCTCTGGACTCACTGCAGTTCATCACCAGTGGTGCCAGTGCACTCTCTGCACTCACTGCACTGCATCCCCAGTGGTGCCAGTGCACTCTCTGGACTCACTGCACTCCATCCCCACTGGTGCCAGTCCACTCTCTGGACTCACTGCACTGCATCCCCAGTGGTGCCAGTGGACTCTCTGCACTCATGCACTGCATACCCAGTGGTGCCAGTGCACTCTCTGTACTCACTGCACTGCATGAACACTGGTGCCAGTGCACTCTGTGGAGTCACTGCACTGCATCCCCAGTGGTGCCAGTGTAGTCTCTGGACTCACTGTAGTGCATCCCCTGTGGTACCAGTGCAATCTCAGGACTCACTGCAGTGCAGCTCCAGTTGGTGCCAGTGCAGTCTCTGGACTCACTGCAGTGCATCCCCACTGGTGCCAGTGCACTCTCTGGAGGCACTGCACTGCATCCCCAGTGGTGCCAGTGCACTCTCTGGAGTCACTGCACTGCATCCCCAGAAGTGCCAGTGCACTCTCTGGAGTCACTGCACTACATCCCCAGTGGTGCCAGTGCACTCTCTGGACTCACTGCACTGCATCCCCAAGGTGCCAGTGCACTCTCTGGACTCACTGCACTGCATCCCCTGTGGTGCCAGTGCACTCTCTGGACTCACTGCAGTGCATCCCCAGTGGTGCCAGTGCACTCTCTGAACTCACCGCACTGCATCCCCAGTGGTGTCAGTGCACTCTCTGGACTCACTGCACTGCATCCCCAGTGGTGCCAGTGCACTCTCTGGAGTCACTGCACTGCATCCTCAGTGGTGCCAGTGCACTCTCTGGACTCACTGCAGTGCAACCCCAGTGGTGCCAGTGTACTCTCTGGAGTCACTGCACTGCATCCTCAGTGGTGCCAGTGCACTCTCTGGACTCACTGCACTGCATCCCCAGTGGTGCCAGGGCACTCTCTGGACTCACTGCACTGCATCCCCTGTGGTCCCAGTGCACTCTCTGGACTCACTGCACTGCATCCCCAGTGGTGCCAGTGCACTCTCTGCACTCACTGCAGTGCATCCCCAGTGGTGCCAGTGCAATCTCTGGGCTCACCGGGGTGCATCCCCAGTGGTGCCAGTGCACTCTCTGGACTCACTGCACTGCATCCACAGTGGTGCCAGTGCACTCTCTGGACTCACTGCAGTGCATCCCCAGTGGTGCCAGTGCACTCTCTGGACTCACTGCACTGCATCCCCTGTGGTCCCAGTGCACTCTCTGGACTCACTGCACTGCATCCCCAGTGGTGCCAGTGCACTCTCTGCACTCACTGCAGTGCATCCCCAGTGGTGCCAGTGTAGTCTCTGGACTCACTGTAGTGCATCCCCTGTGGTACCAGTGCAATCTCAGGACTCACTGCAGTGCAGCTCCAGTTGGTGCCAGTGCAGTCTCTGGACTCACTGCACTGCATCCCCAGTGGTGCCAGTGCACTCTCTGGACTCACTGCAGTGCATCCCCAGTGGTGCCAGTGCACTCTCTGGACTCACTGCAGTGTATCCCCAGTGGTGCCAGTGCACTCTCTGGACTCACTGAACTGCATCCCCAGTGATTCCAGAGCACTCTCTGGACTCACTGCAGTGCATCCCCAGTGCTGCCAGTGCCCTCTCTGGACTCACTGCACTGCATCGCCAGTGGTGCCAGTGCACTCTCTGGACTCACTGCATTGCATCCCCAGTGGTGCCAGTGCACTCTCTGGACTCACTGCACTGCATCCCCAGTGGTGCCAGTGCACTCTCCGGAATCACTGCAGTGCATCCCCAGTGGTGCCAGTGCACTCTCTGGACTCACTGAACTGCATCCCCAGTGATTCCAGAGCACTCTCTGGACTCACTGAACTGCATCCCCAGTGATTCCAGAGCACTCTCTGGACTCACTGCACTGCATCCCCAGTGGTGCCAGTGCCCTCTCTGGACTCACTGCATTGCATCCCCAGTGGTGCCAGTGCACTCTCTGGACTCACTGCACTGCATCCCCAGTGGTGCCAGTGCACTCTCTGGACTCACTGCAGTGTATCCCCAGTGGTGCCAGTGCACTCTCTGGACTCACTGAACTGCATCCCCAGTGATTCCAGAGCACTCTCTGGACTCACTGCAGTGCATCCCCAGTGCTGCCAGTGCCCTCTCTGGACTCACTGCACTGCATCCCCAGTGGTGCCAGTGCACTCTCCGGAATCACTGCAGTGCATCCCCAGTGGTGCCAGTGCACTCTCTGGACTCACTGAACTGCATCCCCAGTGATTCCAGAGCACTCTCTGGACTCACTGAACTGCATCCCCAGTGATTCCAGAGCACTCTCTGGACTCACTGCACTGCATCCCCAGTGGTGCCAGTGCACTCTCTGGACTCACTGCATTGCATCCCCAGTGGTGCCAGTGCACTCTCTGGACTCACTGCACTGCATCCCCAGTGGTGCCAGTGCACTCTCTGGACTCACTGCAGTGTATCCCCAGTGGTGCCAGTGCACTCTCTGGACTCACTGAACTGCATCCCCAGTGATTCCAGAGCACTCTCTGGACTCACTGCAGTGCATCCCCAGTGCTGCCAGTGCCCTCTCTGGACTCACTGCACTGCATCCCCAGTGGTGCCAGTGCCCTCTCTGGACTCACTGCATTGCATCCCCAGTGGTGCCAGTGCACTCTCTGGACTCACTGCACTGCATCCCCAGTGGTGCCAGTGCACTCTCCGGAATCACTGCAGTGCATCCCCAGTGGTGCCAGTGCACTCTCTGGACTCACTGCACTGCATCCCCAGTGGTGCCAGTGCACTCTCTGGACTCACTGCATTGCATCCCCAGTGGTGCCAGTGCACTCTCTGGACTCACTGCACTGCATCCCCAGTGGTGCCAGGGCACTCTCTGGACACACTGCAGTGCATCCCCAGTGGTGCCAGTGCACTCTCTGGACTCACTGCACTGCATCCCCAGTGGTGCCAGTGCACTCTCTGCACTCACTGCAGTGCATCCCCAGTGGTGCCAGTGCAATCTCTGGGCTCACCGGGGTGCATCCCCAGTGGTGCCAGTGCACTCTCTGGACTCACTGCACTGCATCCCCAGTGGTGCCAGTGTACTCTCTGGACTCACTGCACTGCATTCCCAGTGGTGCCAGGGCACTCTCTGGACTCACTGCAGTGCATCCCCAATGGTGCCAGTGCACTCTCTGGACTCACCGCATTGCATCCCCAGTGCTGCCAGTGCACTCTCTGGACTCACTGCAGTGCATCCCCAGTGGTGCCAGTGCACTCTCTGGAGTCACTTCACTGCATCCTCAGTGGTGCCAGTGCACTCTCTGGACTCACTGCACTGCATCCCCAGTGGTGCCAGGGCACTCTCTGGACTCACTGCACTGCATCCCCTGTGGTCCCAGTGCACTCTCTGGACTCACTGTACTGCATCCCCAGTGGTGCCAGTGCACTCTCTGCACTCACTGCACTGCATCCCCAGTGGTGCCAGTGCAATCTCTGGGCTCACCGGGGTGCATCCCCAGTGGTGCCAGTGCACTCTCTGGACTCACTGCACTGCATCCCCAGTGGTGACAGTGCACTCTCTGGACTCACTGCACTGCATCACCAGTGGTGCCAGTGCACTCTCTGCACTCACTGCACTGCATCCCCAGTGGTGCCAGTGCACTCTCTGGACTCACTGCACTGCATCCCCAGTGGTGCCAGTGCACTCTCTGGACTCACTGCAGTGCATCCGCAGTGCTGCCAGTGCACTCTCTGGACTCACTGCAGTGCATCCCCAGTAGTGCCAGTGCACTCTCTGGACTCACTGCGGTGCATCCCCAGTGGTGCCAGTGCACTCTCTGGACTCACTGCACTGCATCCCCAGTGGTGCCAGTGCACTCTCTGCACTCACTGCACTGCATCCCCAGTGGTGCCAGTGCACTCTCCGGACTCACTGCAGTGCATCCGCAGTGGTGCCAGTGCACTCTCTGGACTCACTGCACTGCATCCCCAGTGGTGCCAGTGCACTCTCTGGACTCACTGCACTGCATCCCCAGTGGTGCCAGAGCAATCTCTGGGCTCACCGGGGTGAATCCCCAGTGGTGCCAGTGCACTCTCTGGACTCACTGCACTGCATCCCCAGTGGTGCAAGTGCACTCTCTGGACCCAGTGCACTGCATCCCCAGTGGTGCTAGGGCACTCTCTGCACTCACTGCACTGCATCCCCAGTGGTGCCAGTGCACTCTCTGGACTCACTGCACTGCAACACCAGTGGTGCCAGTGCACTCTCTGGACTCACTGCAGTGCACCCCCACTGGTGCCAGTGCACTCTCTGGACTCAACTGCACTGCATCCCCAGTGCTGCCAGTGCAATCTCTGGGCTCACCGGGGTGCATCCCCAGTGGTGCCAGTGCACTCTCTGGACTCACTGCACTGCATCCCCAGTGGTGCCAGTGTACTCTCTGGACTCACTGCACTTCATCCCCAGTGGTGCCAGTGCACTCTCTGGACTCACTGCATTGCATCCCCAGTGGTGCCAGTGCACTCTCTGGACTCACTGCACTGCATCCCCAGTGGTGTCACTGCACTCTCTGGACTCACTGCACTGCATCACCATTGGTGCCAGGGCACTCTCCGGACTCACTGCAGTGCATCTGCAGTGGTGCCAGTGCACTCTTTCGAGTCACTGCAGTGCATCCCCAGTGGTGCCAGTGCACTCTCTGGACTCACTGCACTGCATCCCCAGTGGTGCCTGTGCACTCTCTGGACTCACTGCAGTGCACCCCCACTGGTGCCAGTGCACTCTCTGGACTCAACTGCACTGCATCCCCAGTGCTGCCAGTGCAATCTCTGGGCTCACCGGGGTGCATCCCCAGTGGTGCCAGTGCACTCTCTGGACTCACTGCACTGCATCCCCAGTGGTGCCAGTGTACTCTCTGGACTCACTGCACTTCATCCCCAGTGGTGCCAGTGCACTCTCTGGACTCACTGCATTGCATCCCCAGTGGTGCCAGTGCACTCTCTGGACTCACTGCACTGCATCCCCAGTGGTGTCACTGCACTCTCTGGACTCACTGCACTGCATCACCATTGGTGCCAGGGCACTCTCCGGACTCACTGCAGTGCATCTGCAGTGGTGCCAGTGCACTCTTTCAAGTCACTGCAGTGCATCCCCAGTGGTGCCAGTGCACTCTCTGGACTCACTGCACTGCATCCCCAGTGGTGCCTGTGCACTCTCTGGAATCACTGCACTGCATCCCCAGTGGTGCCAGTGCACTCTCCGGACTCACTGCAGTGCATCCGCAGTGGTGCCAGTGCACTCTCTGGACTCACTGCACTGCATCCCCAGTGGTGCCAGTGCACTCTCTGGACTCACTGCAGTGCATCACCAGTGGTGCCAGTGCACTCTCTGCACTCACTGCAGTGCATCCCCAGTGGTGCCAGTGCACTCTCTGGACTCACTGCACTCCATCCCCACTGGTGCCAGTCCACTCTCTGGACTCACTGCACTGCATCCCCAGTGGTGCCAGTGGACTCTCTGCACTCATGCACTGCATACCCAGTGGTGCCAGTGCACTCTCTGGACTCACTGCACTGCATGAACAGTGGTGCCAGTGCACTCTCTGGAGTCACTGCACTGCATCCCCAGTGGTGCCAGTGTAGTCTCTGGACTCACTGTAGTGCATCCCCTGTGGTACCAGTGCAATCTCAGGACTCACTGCAGTGCAGCTCCAGTTGGTGCCAGTGCAGTCTCTGGACTCACTGCACTGCATCCCCAGTGGTGCCAGTGCACTCTCTGGACTCACTGCACTGCATCCCCAGTGGTGCCAGTGCACTCTCTGGAGTCACTGCAGTGTATCCCCAGTGGTGCCAGTGCACTCTCTGGACTCACTGAACTGCATCCCCAGTGTTTCCAGAGCACTCTCTGGACTCACTGCAGTGCATCCCCAGTGCTGCCAGTGCACTCTCTGGACTCACTGCACTGCATCCCCAGTGGTGCCAGTGCACTCTCTGGACTCACTGCACTGCATCCCCAGTGGTGCCAGTGCACTCCCTGGACTCACTGCAGTGCATCCCCAGTGGTGCCAGTGCACTCTCTGGACTCACTGTACTGCATCACCAGTGGTGCCAGTGCACTCTCTGGACTCACTGCACTGCATCCCCAGTGGTGCCAGTGCACTCTCTGGACTCACTGCACTGCATCCCAGTGGTGCCAGTGCACTCTCTGGACTCACTGCACTGCATCCCCAGTGGTGCCAGTGCACTCTCTGGACTCACTGTACTGCATCCCCAGTGGTGCCAGTGCACTCTCTGGACTCACTGCACTGCATCGCCAGTGGTGCCAGTGCACTCTCTGGACTCACTGCACTGCATCCCCAGTGGTGCCAGTGCACTCTCTGGACTCAGTGCAGTGCATACCCAGTGGTGCCAGTGCACTCTCTGGACCCACTGCAGTGCATCCCCACTGGTGCCAGTGAACTCTCTGGAGGCACTGCACTGCATCCCCAGTGGTGCCAGTGCACTCTCTGGAGTCACTGCACTGCATCCCCAGAAGTGCCAGTGCACTCTCTGGAGTCACTGCACTACATCCCCAGTGGTGCCAGTGCACTCTCTGGACTCACTGCACTGCATCCCCAAGGTGCCAGTGCACTCTCTGGACTCACTGCACTGCATCCCCTGTGGTGCCAGTGCACTCTCTGGACTCACTGCAGTGCATCCCCAGTGGTGCCAGTGCACTCTCTGAACTCACCGCACTGCATCCCCAGTGGTGTCAGTGCACTCTCTGGACTCACTGCACTGCATCCCCAGTGGTGCCAGTGCACTCTCTGGAGTCACTGCACTGCATCCTCAGTGGTGCCAGTGCACTCTCTGGACTCACTGCAGTGCAACCCCAGTGGTGCCAGTGTACTCTCTGGAGTCACTGCACTGCATCCTCAGTGGTGCCAGTGCACTCTCTGGACTCACTGCACTGCATCCCCAGTGGTGCCAGGGCACTCTCTGGACTCACTGCACTGCATCCCCTGTGGTCCCAGTGCACTCTCTGGACTCACTGCACTGCATCCCCAGTGGTGCCAGTGCACTCTCTGCACTCACTGCAGTGCATCCCCAGTGGTGCCAGTGCAATCTCTGGGCTCACCGGGGTGCATCCCCAGTGGTGCCAGTGCACTCTCTGGACTCACTGCACTGCATCCACAGTGGTGCCAGTGCACTCTCTGGACTCACTGCACTGCATCCCCAGTGGTGCCAGGGCACTCTCTGGACTCACTGCACTGCATACCCTGTGGTCCCAGTGCACTCTCTGGACTCACTGCACTGCATCCCCAGTGGTGCCAGTGCACTCTCTGCACTCACTGCAGTGCATCCCCAGTGGTGCCAGTGTAGTCTCTGTACTCACTGTAGTGCATCCCCTGTGGTACCAGTGCAATCTCAGGACTCACTGCAGTGCAGCTCCAGTTGGTGCCAGTGCACTCTCTGGACTCACTGCACTGCATCCCCAGTGGTGCCAGTGCACTCTCTGGACTCACTGCAGTGCATCCCCAGTGGTGCCAGTGCACTCTCTGGAGTCACTGCAGTGTATCCCCAGTGGTGCCAGTGCACTCTCTGGACTCACTGAACTGCATCCCCAGTGATTCCAGAGCACTCTCTGGACTCACTGCAGTGCATCCCCAGTGCTGCCAGTGCACTCTCTGGACTCACTGCACTGCATCGCCAGTGGTGCCAGTGCACTCTCTGGACTCACTGCACTGCATCGCCAGTGGTGCCAGTGCACTCTCTGGACTCACTGCACTGCATCCCCAGTGGTGCCAGTGCCCTCTCTGGACTCACTGCACTGCATCCCCAGTGGTGCCAGTGCACTCTCTGGACTCACTGCACTGCATCCCCAGTGGTGCCAGTGCACTCTCCGGAATCACTGCAGTGCATCCCCAGTGGTGCCAGTGCACTCTCTGGACTCACTGCACTGCATCCCCAGTGGTGCCAGTGCACTCTCTGGACTCACTGCATTGCATCCCCAGTGGTGCCAGTGCACTCTCTGGACTCACTGCACTGCATCCCCAGTGGTGCCAGTGCACTCTCTGGACACACTGCAGTGCATCCCCAGTGGTGCCAGTGCACTCTCTGGACTCACTGCACTGCATCCCCAGTGGTGCCAGTGCACTCTCTGCACTCACTGCAGTGCATCCCCAGTGGTGCCAGTGCAATCTCTGGGCTCACCGGGGTGCATCCCCAGTGGTGCCAGTGCACTCTCTGGACTCACTGCACTGCATCCCCAGTGGTGCCAGTGCACTCTCTGGACTCACTGCACTGCATCCCCAGTGGTGCCAGGGCACTCTCTGGACTCACTGCACTGCATCCCCAGTGGTGCCAGTGCACTCTCTGGACTCACTGCACTGCAACCCCAGTGGTGCCAGTGCACTCTCTGGACTCACTGCAGTGCACCCCCACTGGTGCCAGTGCACTCTCTGGACTCACTGCAGTGCATCCCCACTGGTGCCAGTGCACTCTCTGGACTCACCGCATTGCATCCCCAGTGCTGCCAGTGCACTCTCTGGACTCACTGCACTGCATCCCCAGTGGTGCCAGTGCACTCTCTGGAGTCACTGCACTGCATCCTCAGTGGTGCCAGTGCACTCTCTGGACTCACTGCACTGCATCCCCAGTGGTGCCAGGGCACTCTCTGGACTCACTGCACTGCATCCCCTGTGGTCCCAGTGCACTCTCTGGACTCACTGTACTGCATCCCCAGTGGTGCCAGTGCACTCTCTGCACTCACTGCACTGCATCCCCAGTGGTGCCAGTGCAATCTCTGGGCTCACCGGGGTGCATCCCCAGTGGTGCCAGTGCACTCTCTGGACTCACTGCACTGCATCCCCAGTGGTGACAGTGCACTCTCTGGACTCACTGCACTGCATCACCAGTGGTGCCAGTGCACTCTCTGCACTCACTGCACTGCATCCCCAGTGGTGCCAGTGCACTCTCTGGACTCACTGCACTGCATCCCCAGTGGTGCCAGTGCACTCTCTGGACTCACTGCAGTGCATCCGCAGTGCTGCCAGTGCACTCTCTGGACTCACTGCAGTGCATCCCCAGTAGTGCCAGTGCACTCTCTGGACTCACTGCGCTGCATCCCCAGTGGTGCCAGTGCACTCTCTGGACTCACTGCACTGCATCCCCAGTGGTGCCAGTGCACTCTCTGGACTCACTGCACTGCATCCCCAGTGGTGCCAGTGCACTCTCCGGACTCACTGCAGTGCATCCGCAGTGGTGCCAGTGCACTCTCTGGACTCACTGCACTGCATCCCCAGTGGTGCCAGTGCACTCTCTGGACTCACTGCAGTGCATCCCCAGTGGTGCCAGTGCACTCTCTGGACTCACTGCACTGCATCCCCAGTGGTGCCAGTGCACTCTCTGGACTCACTGCACTCCATCCCCACTGGTGCCAGTCCACTCTCTGGACTCACTGCACTGCATCCCCAGTGGTGCCAGTGGACTCTCTGCACTCATGCACTGCTTACCCAGTGGTGCCAGTGCACTCTCTGGACTCACTGCACTGCATGAACAGTGGTGCCAGTGCACTCTCTGGAGTCACTGCACTGCATCCCCAGTGGTGCCAGTGTAGTCTCTGGACTCACTGTAGTGCATCCCCAGTGGTGCCAGTGCAATCTCAGGACTCACTGCAGTGCAGCTCCAGTTGGTGCCAGTGCAGTCTCTGGACTCACTGCACTGCATCCCCAGTGGTGCCAGTGCACTCTCTGGACTCAGTGCAGTGCATCCCCAGTGGTGCCAGTGCACTCTCTGGAGTCACTGCAGTGTATCCCCAGTGGTGCCAGTGCACTCTCTGGACTCACTGAACTGCATCCCCAGTGTTTCCAGAGCACTCTCTGGACTCACTGCACTGCATCCCCAGTGCTGCCAGTGCACTCTCTGGACTCACTGCACTGCATCCCCAGTGGTGCCAGTGCACTCTCTGGACTCACTGCACTGCATCACCAGTGGTGCCAGTGCACTCTCTGGACTCACTGCACTGCATCCCCAGTGGTGCCAGTGCACTCTCTGGACTCACTGCATTGCATCCCCAGTGGTGCCAGTGCACTCTCTGGACTCACTGCACTGCATCCCCAGTCGTGCCACTGCACTCTCTGGACTCACTGCACTGCATCACCATTGGTGCGAGGGCACTCTCCGGACTCACTGCAGTGCATCCGCAGTGGTGCCAGTGCACTCTTTCGAGTCACTGCAGTGCATCCCCAGTGGTGCCAGTGCACTCTCTGGACTCACTGCAGTGCATCCCCAGTGGTGCCAGAGCACTCTCTGGACTCACTGCAGTGCATCCCCAGTGGTGCCAGTGCACTCTCTGGACTCACAGCACTGCATCCCCAGTGGTGCCAGTGCACTCTCTGGAGTCACAGCACTGCATCAACAGTGGTGCCTCTGCACTCTCTGGAGTCACTGCACTGCATCCCCAGTGGTGCCAGTGCACTCTCTGGACTCACTGCAGTGCATCCCCAGTGGTGCCAGTGCACTCTCTGCACTCACTGCAGTGCATCCCAAGTGGTGCCAGTGCACTCTCTGGACTCACTGCACTGCATCCCCAGTGGTGCCAGTGCACTCTCCGGAATCACTGCAGTGCATCCCCAGTGGTGCCAGTGCACTCTCTGGACTCACTGCACTGCATCCACAGTGGTGCCAGTGCACTCTCTGGACTCACTGCATTGCATCCCCAGTGGTGCCAGTGCACTCTCTGGACTCACTGCACTGCATCCCCAGTGGTGCCAGTGCACTCTCTGGACTCACTGCAGTGCATCCCCAGTGGTGCCAGTGCACTCTCTGCCCTCACTGCAGTGCATCCCCAGTGGTGCCAGTGCACTCTCTGCACCCACTGCAGTGCATTCCCCAGTGGTGCCAGTGCAATCTCTGGGCTCACCGGGGTGCATCCCCAGTGGTGCCAGTGCACTCTCAGGAGTCACTGCACTGCATCCTCAGTGGTGCCAGTGCACTCTCTGGACTCACTGCACTGCATCCCCAGTGGTGCCAGGGCACTCTCTGGACTCACTGCACTGCATCCCCTGTGGTCCCAGTGCACTGTCTGGACTCACTGCACTGCATCCCCAGTGGTGCCTGTGAAGTCTCTGCACTCACTGCAGTGCATCCCCAGTGGTGCCAGTGCAATCTCTGGGCTCACCGGGGTGCATCCCCAGTGGTGCCAGTGCACTCTCTGGACGCACTGCACTGCATCCCCAGTGGTGACAGTGCACTCTCTGGACTCACTGCGCTGCATCCCCAGTGGTGCCAGTGCACTCTCTGGACTCACTGCACTGCATCCCCAGTGGTGCCAGTGCACTCTCTGCACTCACTGCACTGCATCCCCAGTGGTGCCAGGGCACTCTCCGGACTCACTGCAGTACATCCGCAGTGGTGCCAGTGCACTCTCTGGACTCACTGCACTGCATCCCCAGTGGTGCCAGTGCACTCTCTGGACTCACTGCAGTGCATCCCCAGTGGTGCCAGTGCACTCTCTGGACTCACTGCACTGCATCCCCAGTAGTGCCAGTGCACTCTCTGGACTCACTGCACTCCATCCCCACTGGTGCCAGTGCACTCTCTGGACTCACTGCACTGCATCCCCAGTGGTGCCAGTGGACTCTCTGCACTCATGCACTGCATACCCAGTGGTGCCAGTGCACTCTCTGGACTCACTGCACTGCATGAACAGTGGTGCCAGTGCACTCTCTGGAGTCACTGCACTGCATCCCCAGTGGTGCCAGTGTAGTCTCTGGACTCACTGTAGTGCATCCCCTGTGGTACCAGTGCAATCTCAGGTCTCACTGCAGTGCAGCTCCAATTGGTGCCAGTGCAGTCTCTGGACTCACTGCACTGCATCCCCAGTGGTGCCAGTGCACTCTCTGGACTCAACTGCACTGCATCCCCAGTGGTGCCAGTGCACTCTCTGGAGTCACTGCAGTGTATCCCCAGTGGTGCCAGTGCACTCTCTGGACTCACTGAACTGCATCCCCAGTGCTTCCAGAGCACTCTCTGGACTCACTGCAGTGCATCCCCAGTGCTGCCAGTGCACTCTCTGGACTCACTGCAGTGCATCCCCAGTGGTGCCAGTGCACTCTCTGGACTCACTGCAGTGCATCCGCAGTGGTGCCAGTGCACTCTTTCGAGTCACTGCAGTGCATCCCCAGTGGTGCCAGTGCAATCTCTGGGCTCACAGGGGTGAATCCCCAGTGGTGCCAGTGCACTCTCTGGACTCACTGCACTGCATCCCCAGTGGTGCAAGTGCACTCTCTGGACTCAGTGCACTGCATCCCCAGTGGTGCTAGGGCACTCTCTGCATTCACTGCACTGCATCCCCAGTGGTGCCAGTGCACTCTCTGGACTCACTGCACTGCAACCCCAGTGGTGCCAGTGCACTCTCTGGACTCACTGCAGTGCACCCCCACTGGTGCCAGTGCACTCTCTGGACTCACTGCAGTGCATCCCCAATGGTGCCAGTGCACTCTCTGGACTCACTGCACTGCATCCCGAAGGTGCCAGTGCACTCTCTGGACTCAACTGCACTGCATCCCCAGTGCTGCCAGTGCACTCTCTGGACTCACTGCAGTGCATCCCCAGTGGTGCCAGTGCACTCTCTGGACTCACTGCACTGCATCCCCAGTGGTGCCAGTGCACTCTCTGGACTCACTGCACTTCATCCCCAGTGGTGCCAGTGCACTCTCTGGACTCACTGCATTGCATCCCCAGTGGTGCCAGTGCACTCTCTGGACTCACTGCACTGCATCCCCAGTGGTGTCACTGCACTCTCTGGACTCACTGCACTGCATCACCATTGGTGCCAGGGCACTCTCCGGAATCACTGCAGTGCATCTGCAGTGGTGCCAGTGCACTCTTTCGAGTCACTGCAGTGCATCCCCAGTGGTGCCAGTGCACTCTCTGGACTCACTGCACTGCATCCCCAGTGGTGCCTGTGCACTCTCTGGAATCACTGCACTGCATCCCCAGTGGTGCCAGTGCACTCTCCGGACTCACTGCAGTGCATCCGCAGTGGTGCCAGTGCACTCTCTGGACTCACTGCACTGCATCCCCAGTGGTGCCAGTGCACTCTCTGGACTCACTGCAGTGCATCCCCAGTGGTGCCAGTGCACTCTCTGGACTCACTGCACTGCATCCCCAGTGGTGCCAGTGCACTCTCTGGACTCACTGCACTCCATCCCCACTGGTGCCAGTCCACTCTCTGGACTCACTGCACTGCATCCCCAGTGGTGCCAGTGGACTCTCTGCACTCATGCACTGCATACCCAGTGGTGCCAGTGCACTCTCTGGACTCACTGCACTGCATGAACAGTGGTGCCAGTGCACTCTCTGGAGTCACTGCACTGCATCCCCAGTGGTGCCAGTGTAGTCTCTGGACTCACTGTAGTGCATCCCCTGTGGTACCAGTGCAATCTCAGGACTCACTGCAGTGCAGCTCCAGTTGGTGCCAGTGCAGTCTCTGGACTCACTGCACTGCATCCCCAGTGGTGCCAGTGCACTCTCTGGACTCACTGCAGTGCATCCCCAGTGGTGCCAGTGCACTCTCTGGAGTCACTGCAGTGTATCCCCAGTGGTGCCAGTGCACTCTCTGGACTCACTGAACTGCATCCCCAGTGTTTCCAGAGCACTCTCTGGACTCACTGCAGTGCATCCCCAGTGCTGCCAGTGCACTCTCTGGACTCACTGCACTGCATCCCCAGTGGTGCCAGTGCACTCTCTGGACTCACTGCACTGCATCCCCAGTGGTGCCAGTGCTCTCACTGGACTCACTGCAGTGCATCCCCAGTGGTGCCAGTGCACTCTCTGGACTCACTGTACTGCATCACCAGTGGTGCCAGTGCACTCTCTGGACTCACTGCACTGCATCCCCAGTGGTGCCAGTGCACTCTCTGGACTCACTGCACTGCATACCAGTGGTGCCAGTGCACTCTCTGGACTCACTGCACTGCATCCCCAGTGGTGCCAGTGCACTCTCTGGACTCACTGTACTGCATCCCCAGTGGTGCCAGTGCACTCTCTGGACTCACTGCACTGCATCGCCAGTGGTGCCAGTGCACTCTCTGGAGTCACTGCACTGCATCCCCAGTGGTGCCAGTGCACTCTCTGGACTCAGTGCAGTGCATCCCCAGTGGTGCCAGTGCACTCTCTGGACCCACTGCAGTGCATCCCCACTGGTGCCAGTGCACTCTCTGGAGGCACTGCACTGCATCCCCAGTGGTGCCAGTGCACTCTCTGGAGTCACTGCACTGCATCCCCAGAAGTGCCAGTGCACTCTCTGGAGTCACTGCACTACATCCCCAGTGGTGCCAGTGCACTCTCTGGACTCACTGCACTGCATCCCCAAGGTGCCAGTGCACTCTCTGGACTCACTGCACTGCATCCCCTGTGGTGCCAGTGCACTCTCTGGACTCACTGCAGTGCATCCCCAGTGGTGCCAGTGCACTCTCTGGAATCACTGCAGTGCATACCCTGTGGTGCCAGTGCACTCTCTGTACTCACTGAACTGCATCACCTGTGGTGCCAGTGCACTCTCTGGACTCATTGCACTGCATCCCCAGTGGTGCCAGTGCACTCTCTGAACTCACCGCACTGCATCCCCAGTGGTGTCAGTGCACTCTCTGGACTCACTGCACTGCATCCCCAGTGGTGCCAGTGCACTCTCTGGACTCACCGCATTGCATCCCCAGTGGTGCCAGTGCACTCTCTGGACTCACTGCACTGCATCCCCAGTGGTGCCAGTGCACTCTCTGGACTCACTGCACTGCATCCTCAGTGGTGCCAGTGCACTCTCTGGACTCACTGCAGTGCATCCCCAGTGGTGCCAGTGTACTCTCCGGAGTCACTGCACTGCATCCTCAGTGGTGCCAGTGCACTCTCTGGACTCACTGCACTGCATCCCCAGTGGTGCCAGGGCACTCTCTGGACTCACTGCACTGCATCCCCTGTGGTCCCAGTGCACTCTCTGCACTCACTGCAGTGCATCCCCAGTGGTGCCAGTGCAATCTCTGGGCTCACCGGGGTGCATCCCCAGTGGTGCCAGTGCACTCTCTGGACTCACTGCACTGCATCCACAGTGGTGACAGTGCACTCTCTGGACTCACTGCACTGCATCCCCAGTGGTGCAAGTGCACTCTCTGCACTCACTGCACTGCATCCCCAGTGGTGCCAGTGCACTCTCTGGACTCACTGCACTGCATCCCCAGTGGTGCCAGTGCACTCTCTGGACTCACTGCAGTGCATCCGCAGTGCTGCCAGTGCACTCTCTGGACTCACTGCAGTGCATCCCCAGTAGTGCCAGTGCACTCTCTGGACTCACTGTACTGCATCCCCAGTGGTGCCAGTGCACTCTCTGGACTCACTGCACTGCATCCCCAGTGGTGCCAGTGCACTCTCTGCACTCACTGCACTGCATCCCCAGTGGTGCCAGGGCACTCTCCGGACTCACTGCAGTGCATCCGCAGTGGTGCCAGTGCACTCTCTGGACTCACTGCACTGCATCCCCAGTGGTGCCAGTGCACTCTCTGGACTCACTGCAGTGCATCCCCAGTGCTGCCAGTGCACTCTCTGGACTCACTGCACTGCATCCCCAGTGGTGCCAGTGCACTCTCTGGACTCACTGCACTCCATCCCCACTGGTGCCAGTCCACTTTCTGGACTCACTGCACTGCATCCCCAGTGGTGCCAGTGGACTCTCTGCACTCATGCACTGCATACCCAGAGGTGCCAGTGCACTCTCTGGACTCACTGCACTGCATGAACAGTGGTGCCAGTGCACTCTCTGGAGTCACTGCACTGCATCCCCAGTGGTGCCAGTGTAGTCTCTGGACTCACTGTAGTGCATCCCCTGTGGTACCAGTGCAATCTCAGGACTCACTGCAGTGCAGCTCCAGTTGGTGCCAGTGCAGTCTCTGGACTCACTGCACTGCATCCCCAGTGGTGCCAGTGCACTCTCTGGACTCACTGCACTGCATCGGCAGTGGTGCCAGTGCACTCTCTGGACTCACTGCACTGCATCACCAGTGGTGCCAGTGCACTCTCTGGACTCACTGCAGTGCATCCCCAGTGGTGCCAGTGCCCTCTCTGGACTCACTGCATTGCATCCCCAGTGGTGCCAGTGCACTCTCTGGACTCACTGCACTGCATCCCCAGTGGTGCCAGTGCACTCTCCGGAATCACTGCAGTGCATCCCCAGTGGTGCCAGTGCACTCTCTGGACTCACTGCACTGCATCCCCAGTGGTGCCAGTGCACTCTCTGGACTCACTGCACTGCATCCCCAGTGGTGCCAGTGCACTCTCTGGACTCACTGCACTGCATCCCCAGTGGTGCCAGTGCACTCTCTGCACTCACTGCAGTGCATCCCCAGTGGTGCCAGTGCAATCTCTGGGCTCACCGGGGTGCATCCCCAGTGGTGCCAGTGCACTCTCTGGACTCACTGCACTGCATCCCCAGTGGTGCCAGTGCACTCTCTGGACTCACTGCACTGCATCCCCAGTGGTGCCAGGGCACTCTCTGGACTCACTGCACTGCATCCCCAGTGGTGCCAGTGCACTCTCTGGACTCACTGCACTGCAACCCCAGTGGTGCCAGTGCACTCTCTGGACTCACTGCAGTGCACCCCCACTGGTGCCAGTGCACTCTCTGGACTCACTGCATTGCATCCCCAGTGGTGCCAGTGCACTCTCTGGACTCACTGCACTGCATCCCCAGTGGTGCCAGTGCACTCTCTGGACTCACTGCAGTGCATCCCCAGTGGTGCCAGTGCACTCTCTGGACTCACTGCACTGCATCCCCAGTGGTGCCAGTGCACTCTCTGCACTCACTGCAGTGCATCCCCAGTGGTGCCAGTGCAATCTCTGGGCTCACCGGGGTGCATCCCCAGTGGTGCCAGTGCACTCTCTGGACTCACTGCACTGCATCCCCAGTGGTGCCAGTGCACTCTCTGGACTCACTGCACTGCATCCCCAGTGGTGCCAGGGCACTCTCTGGACTCACTGCACTGCATCCCCAGTGGTGCCAGTGCACTCTCTGGACTCACTGCACTGCAACCCCAGTGGTGCCAGTGCACTCTCTGGACTCACTGCAGTGCACCCCCACTGGTGCCAGTGCACTCTCTGGACTCACTGCAGTGCATCCCCAATGGTGCCAGTGCACTCTCTGGGCTCACCGCATTGCATCCCCAGTGCTGCCAGTGCACTCTCTGGACTCACTGCACTGCATCCCCAGTGGTGCCAGTGCACTCTCTGGAGTCACTGCACTGCATCCTCAGTGGTGCCAGTGCACTCTCTGGACTCACTGCACTGTATCCCCAGTGGTGCCAGGGCACTCTCTGGACTCACTGCACTGCATCCCCTGTGGTCCCAGTGCACTCTCTGGACTCACTGCACTGCATCCCCAGTGGTGCCAGTGCACTCTCTGCACTCACTGCAGTGCATCCCCAGTGGTGCCAGTGCAATCTCTGGGCTCACTGGGGTGCATCCCCAGTGGTGCCAGTGCACTCTCTGGACTCACTGCACTGCATCCCCAGTGGTGACAGTGCACTCTCTGGACTCACTGCACTGCATCCCCAGTGGTGCCAGTGCACTCTGTGGACTCACTACACTGCATCCCCAGTGGTGCCAGTGCACTCTCTGGACTCACTGCAGTGCATCCCCAGTGCTGCCAGTGCACTCTCTGGACTCACTGCAGTGCATCCCCAGTAGTGCCAGTGCACTCTCTGGACTCACTGCGCTGCATCCCCAGTGGTGCCAGTGCACTCTCTGGACTCACTGCACTGCATCCCCAGTGGTGCCAGTGCACTCTCTGCACTCACTGCACTGCATCCCCAGTGGTGCCAGTGCACTCTCCGGACTCACTGCAGTGCATCCGCAGTGGTGCCAGTGCACTCTCTGGACTCACTGCACTGCATCCCCAGTGGTGCCAGTGCAGTCTCTGGACTCACTGCAGTGCATCCCCAGTGGTGCCAGTGCATCTCTGGACTCACTGCACTGCATCCCCAGTGGTGCCAGTGCACTCTCTGGACTCACTGCACTCCATCCCCACTGGTGCCAGTCCACTCTCTGGACTCACTGCACTGCATCCCCAGTGGTGCCAGTGGACTCTCTGCACTCATGCACTGCATACCCAGTGGTGCCAGTGCACTCTCTGGACTCACTGCACTGCATGAACAGTGGTGCCAGTGCACTCTCTGGAGTCACTGCACTGCATCCCCAGTGGTGCCAGTGTAGTCTCTGGACTCACTGTAGTGCATCCCCAGTGGTGCCAGTGCAATCTCAGGACTCACTGCAGTGCAGCTCCAGTTGGTGCCAGTGCAGTCTCTGGACTCACTGCACTGCATCCCCAGTGCTGCCAGTGCACTCTCTGGACTCAGTGCAGTGCATCCCCAGTGGTGCCAGTGCACTCTCTGGAGTCACTGCAGTGTATCCCCAGTGGTGCCAGTGCACTCTCTGGACTCACTGAACTGCATCCCCAGTGTTTCCAGAGCACTCTCTGGACTCACTGCACTGCATCCCCAGTGCTGCCAGTGCACTCTCTGGACTCACTGCACTGCATCCCCAGTGGTGCCAGTGCACTCTCTGGACTCACTGCACTGCATCACCAGTGGTGCCAGTGCACTCTCTGGACTCACTGCACTGCATCCCCAGTGGTGCCAGTGCACTCTCTGGACTCACTGCATTGCATCCCCAGTGGTGCCAGTGCACTCTCTGGACTCACTGCACTGCATCCCCAGTCGTGCCACTGCACTCTCTGGACTCACTGCACTGCATCACCATTGGTGCCAGGGCACTCTCCGGACTCACTGCAGTGCATCCGCAGTGGTGCCAGTGCACTCTTTCGAGTCACTGCAGTGCATCCCCAGTGGTGCCAGTGCACTCTCTGGACTCACTGCAGTGCATCCCCAGTGGTGCCAGTGCACTCTCTGGACTCACAGCACTGCATCCCCAGTGGTGCCAGTGCACTCTCTGGAGTCACAGCACTGCATCAACAGTGGTGCCTCTGCACTCTCTGGAGTCACTGCACTGCATCCCCAGTGGTGCCAGTGCACTCTCTGGACTCACTGCAGTGCATCCCCAGTGGTGCCAGTGCACTCTCTGCACTCACTGCAGTGCATCCCCAGTGGTGCCAGTGCACTCTCTGGACTCACTGCACTGCATCCCCAGTGGTGCCAGTGCACTCTCTGGACTCACTGCACTCCATCCCCACTGGTGCCAGTCCACTCTCTGGACTCACTGCACTGCATCCCCAGTGGTGCCAGTGGACTCTCTGCACTCATGCACTGCATACCCAGTGGTGCCAGTGCACTCTCTGGACTCACTGCACTGCATGAACAGTGGTGCCAGTGCACTCTCTGGAGTCACTGCACTGCATCCCCAGTGGTGCCAGTGTAGTCTCTGGACTCACTGTAGTGCATCCCCAGTGGTGCCAGTGCAATCTCAGGACTCACTGCAGTGCAGCTCCAGTTGGTGCCAGTGCAGTCTCTGGACTCACTGCACTGCATCCCCAGTGGTGCCAGTGCACTCTCTGGACTCAGTGCAGTGCATCCCCAGTGGTGCCAGTGCACTCTCTGGAGTCACTGCAGTGTATCCCCAGTGGTGCCAGTGCACTCTCTGGACTCACTGAACTGCATCCCCAGTGTTTCCAGAGCACTCTCTGGACTCACTGCAGTGCATCCCCAGTGGTGCCAGTGCACTCTCTGGACTCACTGCACTGCATCCCCAGTGGTGCCAGTGCACTCTCTGGACTCACTGCACTGCATCACCAGTGGTGCCAGTGCACTCTCTGGACTCACTGCACTGCATCCCGAGTGGTGCCAGTGCACTCTCTGGACTCACTGCATTGCATCCCCAGTGGTGCCAGTGCACTCTCTGGACTCACTGCACTGCATCCCCAGTCGTGCCACTGCACTCTCTGGACTCACTGCACTGCATCACCATTGGTGCCAGGGCACTCTCCGGACTCACTGCAGTGCATCCCCAGTGGTGCCAGTGCACTCTTTCGAGTCACTGCAGTGCATCCCCAGTGGTGCCAGTGCACTCTCTGGACTCACTGCAGTGCATCCCCAGTGGTGCCAGTGCACTCTCTGGACTCACTGCACTGCATCCCCAGTGGTGCCAGTGCACTCTCTGGAGTCACAGCACTGCATCAACAGTGGTGCCTCTGCACTCTCTGGAGTCACTGCACTGCATCCCCAGTGGTGCCAGTGCACTCTCTGGACTCACTGCAGTGCATCCCCAGTGGTGCCAGTGCACTCTCTGCACTCACTGCAGTGCATCCCAAGTGGTGCCAGTGCACTCTCTGGACTCACTGCACTGCATCCCCAGTGGTGCCAGTGCACTCTCCGGAATCACTGCAGTGCATCCCCAGTGGTGCCAGTGCACTCTCTGGACTCACTGCACTGCATCCACAGTGGTGCCAGTGCACTCTCTGGACTCACTGCATTGCATCCCCAGTGGTGCCAGTGCACTCTCTGGACTCACTGCACTGCATCCCCAGTGGTGCCAGTGCACTCTCTGGACTCACTGCAGTGCATCCCCAGTGGTGCCAGTGCACTCTCTGCCCTCACTGCAGTGCATCCCCAGTGGTGCCAGTGCACTCTCTGCACCCACTGCAGTGCATTCCCAGTGGTGCCAGTGCAATCTCTGGGCTCACCGGGGTGCATCCCCAGTGGTGCCAGTGCACTCTCTGGACTCACTGCACTGCATCCCCAGTGGTGCTAGGGCACTCTCTGCACTCACTGCACTGCATCCCCAGTGGTGCTAGGGGACTCTCTGCACTCAGTGCACTGCATCCCCAGTGGTGCCAGTGCACTCTCTGGACTCACTGCACTGCAACCCCAGTGGTGCCAGTGCACTCTCTGGACTCACTGCAGTGCACCCCCACTGGTGCCAGTGCACTCTCTGGACTCACTGCAGTGCATCCCCAATGGTGCCAGTGCACTCTCTGGACTCACTGCACTGCATCCCGAAGGTGCCAGTGCACTCTCTGGACTCAACTGCACTGCATCCCCAGTGCTGCCAGTGCACTCTCTGGACTCACTGCAGTGCATCCCCAGTGGTGCCAGTGCACTCTCTGGACTCACTGCACTGCATCCCCAGTGGTGCCAGTGCACTCTCTGGACTCACTGCACTTCATCCCCAGTGGTGCCAGTGCACTCTCTGGACTCACTGCATTGCATCCCCAGTGGTGCCAGTGCACTCTCTGGACTCACTGCACTGCATCCCCAGTGGTGTCACTGCACTCTCTGGACTCACTGCACTGCATCACCATTGGTGCCAGGGCACTCTCCGGACTCACTGCAGTGCATATGCAGTGGTGCCAGTGCACTCTTTCGAGTCACTGCAGTGCATCCCCAGTGGTGCCAGTGCACTCTCTGGACTCACTGCACTGCATCCCCAGTGGTGCCAGTGCACTCTCTGGAATCACTGCAGTGCATCCCCAGTGGTGCCAGTGCACTCTCTGGACTCACTGCACTGCATCCCCAGTGGTGACAGTGCACTCTCTGGACTCACTGCACTGCATCCCCAGTGGTGCCACTGCACTCTCTGGACTCACTGCACTGCATCCCCAGTGGTGCCAGTGCACTCTCCGGACTCACTGTAGTGCATCCGCAGTGGTGCCAGTGCACTCTTTTGAGTCACTGCAGTGCATCCCCAGTGGTGCCAGTGCACTCTCTGGACTCACTGCAGTGCATCCCCAGTGGTGCCAGTGCACTCTCTGGACTCACTGCACTGCATCCCCAGTGGTGCCAGTGCACTCTCTGGACTCACTGCACTGCATCTCCAGTGGTGCCAGTGCACTCTCTGGACTCACTGCACTGCATCCCCGTGGTGCCAGTGCACTCTCCGGAATCACTGCACTGCATCCCCAGTGGTGCCAGTGCACTCTCTGGACTCACTGCACTGCATCCCCAGTGGTGCCAGTGCACTCTCTGGACTCACTGCACTGCATCCCCAGTGGTGCTAGGGCACTCTCTGCACTCACTGCACTGCATCCCCAGTGGTGCCAGTGCACTCTCTGGACTCACTGCACTGCAACACCAGTGGTGCCAGTGCACTCTCTGGACTCACTGCAGTGCACCCCCACTGGTGCCAGTGCACTCTCTGGACTCACTGCAGTGCATCCCCAATGGTGCCAGTGCACTCTCTGGACTCACTGCACTGCATCCCGAAGGTGCCAGTGCACTCTCTGGACTCAACTGCACTGCATCCCCAGTTCTGCCAGTGCACTCTCTGGACTCACTGCAGTGCATCCCCAGTGGTGCCAGTGCACTCTCTGGACTCACTGCACTGCATCCCCAGTGGTGCCAGTGCACTCTCTGGACTCACTGCATTGCATCCCCAGTGGTGCCAGTGCACTCTCTGGACTCACTGCACTGCATCCCCAGTGGTGTCACTGCACTCTCTGGACTCACTGCACTGCATCACCATTGGTGCCAGGGCACTCTCCGGACTCACTGCAGTGCATCTGCAGTGGTGCCAGTGCACTCTTTCGAGTCACTGCAGTGCATCCCCAGTGGTGCCAGTGCACTCTCTGGACTCACTGCACTGCATCCCCAGTGGTGCCAGTGCACTCTCTGGAATCACTGCAGTGCATCCCCAGTGGTGCCAGTGCACTCTCTGGAGTCACTGCAGTGCATCCCCAGTGGTGCCAGTGCACTCTCTGGACTCACTGCAGTGCATCCCCAGTGGTGCCACTGCACTCTCTGGACTCACTGCACTGCATCACCATTGGTGCCAGTGCACTCTCCGGACTCACTGCAGTGCATCCGCAGTGGTGCCAGTGCACTCTTTTGAGTCACTGCAGTGCATCCCCAGTGGTGCCAGTGCACTCTCTGGACTCACTGCAGTGCATCCCCAGTGGTGCCAGTGCACTCTCTGCACTCACTGCACTGCATCACCCAGTGGTGCCAGTGCACTCTCTGGACTCACTGCAGTGCATCCCCAGTGGTGCCAGTGCACTCTCTGGACTCACTGCACTGCATCCCCAGTGGTGCCAGTGCACTCTCTGGAGTCGCAGCACTGCATCAACAGTGGTGCCTCTGCACTCTCTGGAGTCACTGCACTGCATCCCCAGTGGTGCCAGTGCACTCTCTGGACTCACTGCAGTGCATCCCCAGTGGTGGCAGTGCACTCTCTGGACTCACTGCACTGCATCCCCAGTGGTGCCAGGTCACTCTCTGGACTCACTGCACTTCATCCCCAGTGGTGCCAGTGCCCTCTCTGGACTCACTGGATTGCATCCCCAGTGGTGCCAGTGCACTCTCTGGACTCACTGCACTGCATCCCCAGTGGTGCCAGTGCACTCTCCGGAATCACTGCAGTGCATCCCCAGTGGTGCCAGTGCACTCTCTGGACTCACTGCACTGCATCCCCAGTGGTGCCAGTGCACTCTCTGGACTCACTGCATTGCATCCCCAGTGGTGCCAGTGCACTCTCTGGACTCACTGCACTGCATCCCCAGTGGTGCCAGTGCACTCTCTGGACTCACTGCAGTGCATCCCCAGTGGTGCCAGTGCACTCTCTGGACTCACTGCACTGCATCCCCAGTGGTGCCAGTGCACTCTCTGCACTCACTGCAGTGCATCCCCAGTGGTGCCAGTGCAATCTCTGGGCTCACCGGGGTGCATCCCCAGTGGTGCCAGTGCACTCTCTGGACTCACTGCACTGCATCCCCAGTGGTGCCAGTGCACTCTCTGGACTCACTGCACTGCATCCCCAGTGGTGCCAGGGCACTCTCTGGACTCACTGCACTGCATCCCCAGTGGTGCCAGTGCACTCTCTGGACTCACTGCACTGCAACCCCAGTGGTGCCAGTGCACTCTCTGGACTCACTGCAGTGCACCCCCACTGGTGCCAGTGCACTCTCTGGACTCACTGCAGTGCATCCCCAATGGTGCCAGTGCACTCTCTGGACTCACCGCATTGCATCCCCAGTGGTGCCAGTGCACTCTCTGGACTCACTGCACTGCATCCCCAGTGGTGCCAGTGCACTCTCTGGAGTCACTGCACTGCATCCTCAGTGGTGCCAGTGCACTCTCTGGACTCACTGCACTGCATCCCCAGTGGTGCCAGTGCACTCTCTGGACTCACTGCACTGCATCCCCTGTGGTCCCAGTGCACTCTCTGGACTCACTGCACTGCATCCCCAGTGGTGCCAGTGCACTCTCTGGACTCACTGCACTGCATCCCCAGTGGTGCCAGTGCAATCTCTGGGCTCACCGGGGTGCATCCCCAGTGGTGCCAGTGCACTCTCTGGACTCACTGCAGTGCACCCCCACTGGTGCCAGTGCACTCTCTGGACTCACTGCAGTGCATCCCCAATGGTGCCAGTGCACTCTCTGGACTCACCGCATTGCATCCCCAGTGGTGCCAGTGCACTCTCTGGACTCACTGCACTGCATCCCCAGTGGTGCCAGTGCACTCTCTGGAGTCACTGCACTGCATCCTCAGTGGTGCCAGTGCACTCTCTGGACTCACTGCACTGCATCCCCAGTGGTGCCAGGGCACTCTCTGGACTCACTGCACTGCATCCCCTGTGGTCCCAGTGCACTCTCTGGACTCACTGCACTGCATCCCCAGTGGTGCCAGTGCACTCTCTGCACTCACTGCAGTGCATCCCCAGTGGTGCCAGTGCAATCTCTGGGCTCACCGGGGTGCATCCCCAGTGGTGCCAGTGCACTCTCTGGACTCACTGCACTGCATCCCCAGTGGTGACAGTGCACTCTCTGGACTCACTGCAGTGCATCCGCAGTGCTGCCAGTGCACTCTCTGGACTCACTGCAGTGCATCCCCAGTAGTGCCAGTGCACTCTCTGGACTCACTGCGCTGCATCCCCAGTGGTGCCAGTGCACTCTCTGGACTCACTGCACTGCATCCCCAGTGGTGCCAGTGCACTCTCTGCACTCACTGCACTGCATCCCCAGTGGTGCCAGGGCACTCTCCGGACTCACTGCAGTGCATCCGCAGTGGTGCCAGTGCACTCTCTGGACTCACTGCACTGCATCCCCAGTGGTGCCAGTGCACTCTCTGGACTCACTGCAGTGCATCCCCAGTGCTGCCAGTGCACTCTCTGGACTCACTGCACTGCATCCCCAGTGGTGCCAGTGCACTCTCTGGACTCACTGCACTGCATCCCCAGTGGTGCCAGTGCACTCTCTGGACTCACTGCACTGCATCCCCAGTGGTGCCAGTGGACTCTCTGCACTCATGCACTGCATACCCAGTGGTGCCAGTGCACTCTCTGGACTCACTGCACTGCATGAACAGTGGTGCCAGTGCACTCTCTGGAGTCACTGCACTGCATCCCCAGTGGTGCCAGTGCAGTCTCTGGACTCACTGTAGTGCATCCCCAGTGGTGCCAGTGCAATCTCAGGACTCACTGCAGTGCAGCTCCAGTTGGTGCCAGTGCAGTCTCTGGACTCACTGCACTGCATCCCCAGTGGTGCCAGTGCACTCTCTGGACTCAGTGCAGTGCATCCCCAGTGGTGCCAGTGCACTCTCTGGAGTCACTGCAGTGTATCCCCAGTGGTGCCAGTGCACTCTCTGGACTCACTGAACTGCATCCCCAGTGTTTCCAGAGCACTCTCTGGACTCACTGCAGTGCATCCCCAGTGCTGCCAGTGCACTCTCTGGACTCACTGCACTGCATCCCCAGTGGTGCCAGTGCACTCTCTGGACTCACTGCACTGCATCACCAGTGGTGCCAGTGCACTCTCTGGACTCACTGCAGTGCATCCCCAGTGGTGCCAGTGCACTCTCTGGACTCACTGCAGTGCATCCCCAGTGGTGCCAGTGCACTCTCTGGACTCACTGCACTGCATCCCCAGTCGTGCCACTGCACTCTCTGGACTCACTGCACTGCATCACCATTGGTGCCAGGGCACTCTCCGGACTCACTGCAGTGCATCCGCAGTGGTGCCAGTGCACTCTTTCGAGTCACTGCAGTGCATCCCCAGTGGTGCCAGTGCACTCTCTGGACTCACTGCAGTGCATCCCCAGTGGTGCCAGTGCACTCTCTGGACTCACTGCAGTGCATCCCCAGTGGTGCCAGTGCACTCTCTGGACTCACAGCACTGCATCCCCAGTGGTGCCAGTGCACTCTCTGGACTCACTGCACTGCATCCCCAGTGGTGCCAGTGCACTCTCTGGACTCACTGCACTGCATCCCCAGTGGTGCCAGTGCACTCTCTGCACTCACTGCAGTGCATCCCAAGTGGTGCCAGTGCACTCTCTGGACTCACTGCACTGCATCCCCAGTGGTGCCAGTGCACTCTCTGGAATCACTGCAGTGCATCCCCAGTGGTGCCAGTGCACTCTCTGGACTCACTGCACTGCATCCACAGTGGTGCCAGTGCACTCTCTGGACTCACTGCATTGCATCCCCAGTGGTGCCAGTGCACTCTCTGGACTCACTGCACTGCATCCCCAGTGGTGCCAGTGCACTCTCTGGACTCACTGCAGTGCATCCCCAGTGGTGCCAGTGCACTCTCTGCACTCACTGCAGTGCATTCCCAGTGGTGCCAGTGCAATCTCTGGGCTCACCGGGGTGCATCCCCAGTGGTGCCAGTGCACTCTCTGGACTCACTGCACTGCATCACCAGTGGTGCCAGTGCACTCTCTGGACTCACTGCACTGCATATCCAGTGGTGATAGGGCACTCTCTGCACTCACTGCACTGCATCCCCAGTGGTGCCAGTGCACTCTCTGGACTCACTGCACTGCAACCCCAGTGGTGCCAGTGCACTCTCTGGACTCACTGCAGTGCACCCCACTGGTGCCAGTGCACTCTCTGGACTCACTGCAGTGCATCCCCAATGGTGCCAGTGCACTCTCTGGACTCACTGCACTGCATCCCGAAGGTGCCAGTGCACTCTCTGGACTCAACTGCACTGCATCCCCAGTGCTGCCAGTGCACTCTCTGGACTCACTGCACTGCATCCCCAGTGGTGCCAGTGCACTCTCTGGACTCACTGCACTGCATCCCCAGTGGTGCCAGTGCACTCTCTGGACTCACTGCACTTCATCCCCAGTGGTGCCAGTGCACTCTCTGGACTCACTGCATTGCATCCCCAGTGGTGCCAGTGCACTCTCTGGACTCACTGCACTGCATCCCCAGTGGTGCCACTGCACTCTCTGGACTCACTGCACTGCATCACCATTGGTGCCAGGGCACTCTCCGGACTCACTGCAGTGCATATGCAGTGGTGCCAGTGCACTCTTTCGAGTCACTGCAGTGCATCCCCAGTGGTGCCAGTGCACTCTCTGGACTCACTGCACTGCATCCCCAGTGGTGCCAGTGCACTCTCTGGAATCACTGCAGTGCATCCCCAGTGGTGCCAGTGCACTCTCTGGACTCACTGCACTGCATCCCCAGTGGTGCCAGTGCACTCTCTGGACTCACTGCACTGCATCCCCATTGGTGCCAGTGCACTCTCTGGACTCACTGCAGTGCATCCGCAGTGGTGCCAGTGCACTCTTTGGAGTCACTGCAGTGCATCCCCAGTGGTGCCAGTGCACTCTCTGGACTCACTGCAGTGCATCCCCAGTGGTGCCAGTGCACTCTCTGCACTCACTGCACTGCATCCCCAGTGGTGCCAGTGCACTCTCTGGACTCACTGCAGTGCATCCCCAGTGGTGCCAGTGCACTCTCTGGACTCACTGCAGTGCATCCCCAGTGGTGCCAGTGCACTCTCTGGACTCACTGCACTGCATCCCCAGTGGTGCCAGTGCACTCTCCGGAATCACTGCACTGCATCCCCAGTGGTGCCAGTGCACTCTCTGGACTCACTGCACTGCATCCACAGTGGTGCCAGTGCACTCTCTGGACTCACTGCATTGCATCCCCAGTGGTGCCAGTGCACTCTCTGGACTCACTGCACTGCATCCCCAGTGGTGCCAGTGCACTCTCTGCCCTCACTGCAGTGCATCCCCAGTGGTGCCAGTGCACTCTCTGCACTCACTGCAGTGCATCCCCAGTGGTGCCAGTGCAATCTCTGGGCTCACCGGGGTGCATCCCCAGTGGTGCCAGTGCACTCTCTGGACTCACTGCACTGCATCCCCAGTGGTGCCAGTGCACTCTCTGGACTCACTGCACTGCATCCCCAGTGGTGCTAGGGCACTCTCTGCACTCACTGCACTGCATCCCCAGTGGTGCCAGTGCACTCTCTGGACTCACTGCACTGCAACCCCAGTGGTGCCAGTGCACTCTCTGGACTCACTGCAGTGCACCCCCACTGGTGCCAGTGCACTCTCTGGACTCACTGCAGTGCATCCCCAATGGTGCCAGTGCACTCTCTGGACTCACTGCACTGCATCCCGAAGGTGCCAGTGCACTCTCTGGACTCAACTGCACTGCATCCCCAGTTCTGCCAGTGCACTCTCTGGACTCACTGCAGTGCATCCCCAGTGGTGCCAGTGCACTCTCTGGACTCACTGCACTGCATCCCCAGTGGTGCCAGTGCACTCTCTGGACTCACTGCACTGCATCCCCAGTGGTGCCAGTGCACTCTCTGGACTCACTGCATTGCATCCCCAGTGGTGCCAGTGCACTCTCTGGACTCACTGCACTGCATCCCCAGTGGTGTCACTGCACTCTCTGGACTCACTGCACTGCATCACCATTGGTGCCAGGGCACTCTCCGGACTCACTGCAGTGCATCTGCAGTGGTGCCAGTGCACTCTTTCGAGTCACTGCAGTGCATCCCCAGTGGTGCCAGTGCACTCTCTGGACTCACTGCACTGCATCCCCAGTGGTGCCAGTGCACTCTCTGGAATCACTGCAGTGCATCCCCAGTGGTGCCAGTGCACTCTCTGGACTCACTGCACTGCATCCCCAGTGGTGCCAGTGCACTCTCTGGACTCACTGCACTGCATCCCCAGTGGTGCCACTGCACTCTCTGGACTCACTGCACTGCATCACCATTGGTGCCAGTGCACTCTCCGGACTCACTGCAGTGCATCCGCAGTGGTGCCAGTGCACTCTTTTGAGTCACTGCAGTGCATCCCCAGTGGTGCCAGTGCACTCTCTGGACTCACTGCAGTGCATCCCCAGTGGTGCCAGTGCACTCTCTGCACTCACTGCACTGCATCCCCAGTGGTGCCAGTGCACTCTCTGGACTCACTGCAGTGCATCCCCAGTGGTGCCAGTGCACTCTCTGGACTCACTGCACTGCATCCCCAGTGGTGCCAGTGCACTCTCTGGAGTCGCAGCACTGCATCAACAGTGGTGCCTCTGCACTCTCTGGAGTCACTGCACTGCATCCCCAGTGCTGCCAGTGCACTCTCTGGACTCACTGCAGTGCATCCCCAGTGGTGCCAGTGCACTCTCTGGACTCACTGCAGTGCATCCCCAGTGGTGCCAGTGCACTCTCTGGACTCACTGCACTGCATCCCCAGTGGTGCCAGTGTCACTCTCTGGACTCACTGCACTTCATCCCCAGTGGTGCCAGTGCCCTCTCTGGACTCACTGCATTGCATCCCCAGTGGTGCCAGTGCACTCTCTGGACTCACTGCACTGCATCCCCAGTGGTGCCAGTGCACTCTCTGGAATCACTGCAGTGCATCCCCAGTGGTGCCAGTGCACTCTCTGGACTCACTGCAGTGCATCCCCAGTGGTGCCAGTGCACTCTCTGGACTCACTGCACTGCATCCCCAGTGGTGCCAGTGCACTCTCTGGACTCACTGCACTGCATCCCCAGTGGTGCCAGTGCACTCTCTGGACTCACTGCACTGCATCCCCAGTGGTGCCAGTGCAATCTCTGGACTCACTGGGGTGCATCCCCAGTGGTGCCAGTGCACTCTCTGGACTCACTGCAGTGCACCCCCAGTGGTGCCAGTGCACTCTCTGGACTCACTGCAGTGCATCCCCAATGGTGCCAGTGCACTCTCTGGACTCACCGCATTGCATCCCCAGTGGTGCCAGTGCACTCTCTGGACTCACTGCACTGCATCCCCAGTGGTGCCAGTGCACTCTCTGGACTCACTGCACTGCATCCTCAGTGGTGCCAGTGCACTCTCTGGACTCACTGCACTGCATCCCCAGTGGTGCCAGGGCACTCTCTGGACTCACTGCACTGCATCCCCTGTGGTCCCAGTGCACTCTCTGGACTCACTGCACTGCATCCCCAGTGGTGCCAGTGCACTCTCTGGACTCACTGCAGTGCATCCCCAGTGGTGCCAGTGCACTCTCTGGGCTCACTGGGGTGCATCCCCAGTGGTGCCAGTGCACTCTCTGGACTCACTGCACTGCATCCCCAGTGGTGACAGTGCACTCTCTGGACTCACTGCAGTGCATCCCCAGTGCTGCCAGTGCACTCTCTGGACTCACTGCAGTGCATCCCCAGTAGTGCCAGTGCACTCTCTGGACTCACTGCGCTGCATCCCCAGTGGTGCCAGTGCACTCTCTGGACTCACTGCACTGCATCCCCAGTGGTGCCAGTGCACTCTCTGCACTCACTGCACTGCATCCCCAGTGGTGCCAGTGCACTCTCCGGACTCACTGCAGTGCATCCGCAGTGGTGCCAGTGCACTCTCTGGACTCACTGCACTGCATCCCCAGTGGTGCCAGTGCACTCTCTGGACTCACTGCAGTGCATCCCCAGTGGTGCCAGTGCACTCTCTGGACTCACTGCACTGCATCCCCAGTGGTGCCAGTGCACTCTCTGGACTCACTGCACTGCATCCCCAGTGGTGCCAGTGCACTCTCTGGACTCACTGCACTGCATCCCCAGTGGTGCCAGTGGACTCTCTGCACTCATGCACTGCATACCCAGTGGTGCCAGTGCACTCTCTGGACTCACTGCACTGCATGAACAGTGGTGCCAGTGCACTCTCTGGAGTCACTGCACTGCATCCCCAGTGGTGCCAGTGTAGTCTCTGGACTCACTGTAGTGCATCCCCAGTGGTGCCAGTGCAATCTCAGGACTCACTGCAGTGCAGCTCCAGTTGGTGCCAGTGCAGTCTCTGGACTCACTGCACTGCATCCCCAGTGGTGCCAGTGCACTCTCTGGACTCAGTGCAGTGCATCCCCAGTGGTGCCAGTGCACTCTCTGGAGTCACTGCAGTGTATCCCCAGTGGTGCCAGTGCACTCTCTGGACTCACTGAACTGCATCCCCAGTGTTTCCAGAGCACTCTCTGGACTCACTGCAGTGCATCCCCAGTGCTGCCAGTGCACTCTCTGGACTCACTGCACTGCATCCCCAGTGGTGCCAGTGCACTCTCTGGACTCACTGCACTGCATCACCAGTGGTGCCAGTGCACTCTCTGGACTCACTGCAGTGCATCCCCAGTGGTGCCAGTGCACTCTCTGGACTCACTGCACTGCATCCCCAGTGGTGCCAGTGCACTCTCTGGACTCACTGCACTGCATCCCCAGTCGTGCCACTGCACTCTCTGGACTCACTGCACTGCATCACCATTGGTGCCAGGGCACTCTCCGGACTCACTGCAGTGCATCCGCAGTGGTGCCAGTGCACTCTTTCGAGTCACTGCAGTGCATCCCCAGTGGTGCCAGTGCACTCTCTGGACTCACTGCAGTGCATCCCCAGTGGTGCCAGTGCACTCTCTGGACTCACTGCAGTGCATCCCCAGTGGTGCCAGTGCACTCTCTGGACTCACAGCACTGCATCCCCAGTGGTGCCAGTGCACTCTCTGGAGTCACTGCACTGCATCCCCAGTGGTGCCAGTGCACTCTCTGGAGTCACTGCACTGCATCCCCAGTGGTGCCAGTGCACTCTCTGGACTCACTGCAGTGCATCCCCAGTGGTGCCAGTGCACTCTCTGCACTCACTGCAGTGCATCCCCAGTGGTGCCAGTGCACTCTCTGGACTCACTGCACTGCATCCCCAGTGGTGCCAGTGCACTCTCTGGACTCACTGCAGTGCATCCCCAGTGGTGCCAGTGCACTCTCTGGACTCACTGCACTGCATCCACAGTGGTGCCAGTGCACTCTCTGGACTCACTGCATTGCATCCCCAGTGGTGCCAGTGCACTCTCTGGACTCACTGCACTGCATCCCCAGTGGTGCCAGTGCACTCTCTGGACTCACTGCAGTGCATCCCCAGTGGTGCCAGTGCACTCTCTGCACTCACTGCAGTGCATCCCCAGTGGTGCCAGTGCAATCTCTGGGCTCACTGGGGTGCATCCCCAGTGGTGCCAGTGCACTCTCTGGACTCACTGCACTGCATCCCCAGTGGTGCCAGTGCACTCTCTGGACTCACTGCACTGCATCCCCAGTGGTGCCAGTGCACTCTCTGGACTCACTGCAGTGCATCCCCAGTGGTGCCAGTGCACTCTCTGGACTCACTGCATTGCATCCCCAGTGGTGCCAGTGCACTCTCTGGACTCACTGCACTGCATCCCCAGTGGTGCCAGTGCACTCTCTGGACTCACTGCACTGCATCCCCAGTGGTGCCAGTGCACTCTCTGGACTCACTGCACTGCATCCCCAGTGGTGCCAGTGCACTCTCTGGACTCACTGCAGTGCATCCCCAGTGGTGCCAGTGCACTCTCTGGACTCACTGGGGTGCATCCCCAGTGGTGCCAGTGCACTCTCTGGACTCACTGCACTGCATCCCCAGTGGTGCCAGTGCACTCTCTGGACTCACTGCACTGCATCCCCAGTGGTGCCAGTGCACTCTCTGGACTCACTGCACTGCATCCCCAGTGGTGCCAGTGCACTCTCTGGACTCACTGCACTGCATCCCCAGTGGTGCCAGTGCACTCTCTGGACTCACTGCAGTGCACCCCCACTGGTGCCAGTGCACTCTCTGGACTCACTGCAGTGCATCCCCAGTGGTGCCAGTGCACTCTCTGGACTCACTGCATTGCATCCCCAGTGGTGCCAGTGCACTCTCTGGACTCACTGCACTGCATCCCCAGTGGTGCCAGTGCACTCTCTGGACTCACTGCACTGCATCCTCAGTGGTGCCAGTGCACTCTCTGGACTCACTGCACTGCATCCCCAGTGGTGCCAGTGCACTCTCTGGACTCACTGCACTGCATCCCCAGTGGTGCCAGTGCACTCTCTGGACTCACTGCACTGCATCCCCAGTGGTGCCAGTGCACTCTCTGGACTCACTGCACTGCATCCCCAGTGGTGCCAGTGCAATCTCTGGGCTCACTGGGGTGCATCCCCAGTGGTGCCAGTGCACTCTCTGGACTCACTGCAGTGCATCCCCAGTGGTGCCAGTGCACTCTCTGGACTCACTGCAGTGCATCCCCAATGGTGCCAGTGCACTCTCTGGACTCACTGCATTGCATCCCCAGTGGTGCCAGTGCACTCTCTGGACTCACTGCACTGCATCCCCAGTGGTGCCAGTGCACTCTCTGGAGTCACTGCACTGCATCCTCAGTGGTGCCAGTGCACTCTCTGGACTCACTGCACTGCATCCCCAGTGGTGCCAGTGCACTCTCTGGACTCACTGCACTGCATCCCCTGTGGTGCCAGTGCACTCTCTGGACTCACTGCACTGCATCCCCAGTGGTGCCAGTGCACTCTCTGGACTCACTGCAGTGCATCCCCAGTGGTGCCAGTGCACTCTCTGGACTCACTGGGGTGCATCCCCAGTGGTGCCAGTGCACTCTCTGGACTCACTGCACTGCATCCCCAGTGGTGCCAGTGCACTCTCTGGACTCACTGCAGTGCATCCCCAGTGGTGCCAGTGCACTCTCTGGACTCACTGCAGTGCATCCCCAGTGGTGCCAGTGCACTCTCTGGACTCACTGCGCTGCATCCCCAGTGGTGCCAGTGCACTCTCTGGACTCACTGCACTGCATCCCCAGTGGTGCCAGTGCACTCTCTGGACTCACTGCACTGCATCCCCAGTGGTGCCAGTGCACTCTCTGGACTCACTGCAGTGCATCCCAGTGGTGCCAGTGCACTCTCTGGACTCACTGCACTGCATCCCCAGTGGTGCCAGTGCACTCTCTGGACTCACTGCAGTGCATCCCCAGTGCTGCCAGTGCACTCTCTGGACTCACTGCACTGCATCCCCAGTGGTGCCAGTGCACTCTCTGGACTCACTGCACTGCATCCCCAGTGGTGCCAGTGCACTCTCTGGACTCACTGCACTGCATCCCCAGTGGTGCCAGTGCACTCTCTGGACTCACTGCACTGCATCCCCAGTGGTGCCAGTGCACTCTCTGGACTCACTGCACTGCATGAACAGTGGTGCCAGTGCACTCTCTGGAGTCACTGCACTGCATCCCCAGTGGTGCCAGTGTAGTCTCTGGACTCACTGCAGTGCATCCCCAGTGGTGCCAGTGCACTCTCTGGACTCACTGCAGTGCATCCCCAGTGGTGCCAGTGCAGTCTCTGGACTCACTGCACTGCATCCCCAGTGGTGCCAGTGCACTCTCTGGACTCAGTGCAGTGCATCCCCAGTGGTGCCAGTGCACTCTCTGGAGTCACTGCAGTGTATCCCCAGTGGTGCCAGTGCACTCTCTGGACTCACTGAACTGCATCCCCAGTGTTTCCAGAGCACTCTCTGGACTCACTGCAGTGCATCCCCAGTGCTGCCAGTGCACTCTCTGGACTCACTGCACTGCATCCCCAGTGGTGCCAGTGCACTCTCTGGACTCACTGCACTGCATCACCAGTGGTGCCAGTGCACTCTCTGGACTCACTGCAGTGCATCCCCAGTGGTGCCAGTGCACTCTCTGGACTCACTGCACTGCATCCCCAGTGGTGCCAGTGCACTCTCTGGACTCACTGCACTGCATCCCCAGTCGTGCCACTGCACTCTCTGGACTCACTGCACTGCATCACCATTGGTGCCAGGGCACTCTCCGGACTCACTGCAGTGCATCCGCAGTGGTGCCAGTGCACTCTTTCGAGTCACTGCAGTGCATCCCCAGTGGTGCCAGTGCACTCTCTGGACTCACTGCAGTGCATCCCCAGTGGTGCCAGTGCACTCTCTGGACTCACTGCAGTGCATCCCCAGTGGTGCCAGTGCACTCTCTGGACTCACAGCACTGCATCCCCAGTGGTGCCAGTGCACTCTCTGGAGTCACAGCACTGCATCAACAGTGGTGCCTCTGCACTCTCTGGAGTCACTGCACTGCATCCCCAGTGGTGCCAGTGCACTCTCTGGACTCACTGCAGTGCATCCCCAGTGGTGCCAGTGCACTCTCTGGACTCACTGCAGTGCATCCCCAAGTGGTGCCAGTGCACTCTCTGGACTCACTGCACTGCATCCCCAGTGGTGCCAGTGCACTCTCCGGAATCACTGCAGTGCATCCCCAGTGGTGCCAGTGCACTCTCTGGACTCACTGCACTGCATCCACAGTGGTGCCAGTGCACTCTCTGGACTCACTGCATTGCATCCCCAGTGGTGCCAGTGCACTCTCTGGACTCACTGCACTGCATCCCCAGTGGTGCCAGTGCACTCTCTGGACTCACTGCAGTGCATCCCCAGTGGTGCCAGTGCACTCTCTGCACTCACTGCAGTGCATCCCCAGTGGTGCCAGTGCAATCTCTGGGCTCACCGGGGTGCATCCCCAGTGGTGCCAGTGCACTCTCTGGACTCACTGCACTGCATCCCAGTGGTGCCAGTGCACTCTCTGGACTCACTGCACTGCATCCCCAGTGGTGATAGGGCACTCTCTGCACTCACTGCACTGCATCCCCAGTGGTGCCAGTGCACTCTCTGGACTCACTGCACTGCAACCCCAGTGGTGCCAGTGCACTCTCTGGACTCACTGCAGTGCATCCCCACTGGTGCCAGTGCACTCTCTGGACTCACTGCAGTGCATCCCCAGTGGTGCCAGTGCACTCTCTGGACTCACTGCACTGCATCCCCAGTGGTGCCAGTGCACTCTCTGGACTCACTGCACTGCATCCCCAGTGGTGCCAGTGCACTCTCTGGACTCACTGCACTGCATCCCCAGTGGTGCCAGTGCACTCTCTGGACTCACTGCACTGCCCCAGTGGTGCCAGTGCACTCTCTGGACTCCTGCAGTGTGGTGCCAGTGCACTCTCTGGACTCACTGCATTGCATCCCCAGTGGTGCCAGTGCACTCTCTGGACTCACTGCACTGCATCCCCAGTGGTGCCAGTGCACTCTCTGGACTCACTGCACTGCATCCCCAGTGGTGCCAGTGCACTCTCTGGACTCACTGCACTGCATCCCCAGTGGTGCCAGTGCACTCTCTGGACTCACTGCATTGCATCCCCAGTGGTGCCAGTGCACTCTCTGGACTCACTGCACTGCATCCCCAGTGGTGTCACTGCAGTGCACTCTCTGGCAGTCTCACTCACTGCAGTGCATATGCAGTGGTGCCAGTGCACTCTTTCGAGTCACTGCAGTGCATCCCCAGTGGTGCCAGTGCACTCTCTGGACTCACTGCACTGCATCCCCAGTGGTGCCAGTGCACTCTCTGGACTCACTGCAGTGCATCCCCAGTGGTGCCAGTGCACTCTCTGCACTCACTGCACTGCATCCCAGTGGTGCCAGTGCACTCTCTGGACTCACTGCAGTGCATCCCCAGTGGTGCCAGTGCACTCTCTGGACTCACTGCACTGCATCCCCAGTGGTGCCAGTGCACTCTCTGGACTCACTGCACTGCATCCCCAGTGGTGCCAGTGCACTCTCTGGACTCACTGCACTGCATCCCCAGTGGTGCCAGTGCACTCTCTGGACTCACTGCACTGCATCCCCAGTGGTGCCAGTGCACTCTCTGGACTCACTGCACTGCATCCCCAGTGGTGCCAGTGCACTCTCTGGACTCACTGCAGTGCATCCCCAGTGGTGCCAGTGCACTCTCTGCACTCACTGCAGTGCATCCCCAGTGGTGCCAGTGCAATCTCTGGGCTCACTGGGGTGCATCCCCAGTGGTGCCAGTGCACTCTCTGGACTCACTGCACTGCATCCCCAGTGGTGCCAGTGCACTCTCTGGACTCACTGCACTGCATCCCCAGTGGTGCTAGGGCACTCTCTGCACTCACTGCACTGCATCCCCAGTGGTGCCAGTGCACTCTCTGGACTCACTGCACTGCAACCCCAGTGGTGCCAGTGCACTCTCTGGACTCACTGCAGTGCACCCCCACTGGTGCCAGTGCACTCTCTGGACTCACTGCAGTGCATCCCCAGTGGTGCCAGTGCACTCTCTGGACTCACTGCACTGCATCCCGAAGGTGCCAGTGCACTCTCTGGACTCACTGCACTGCATCCCCAGTGCTGCCAGTGCACTCTCTGGACTCACTGCAGTGCATCCCCAGTGGTGCCAGTGCACTCTCTGGACTCACTGCACTGCATCCCCAGTGGTGCCAGTGCACTCTCTGGACTCACTGCACTGCATCCCCAGTGGTGCCAGTGCACTCTCTGGACTCACTGCATTGCATCCCCAGTGGTGCCAGTGCACTCTCTGGACTCACTGCACTGCATCCCCAGTGGTGTCACTGCACTCTCTGGACTCACTGCACTGCATCACCATTGGTGCCAGGGCACTCTCCGGACTCACTGCAGTGCATCTGCAGTGGTGCCAGTGCACTCTTTCGAGTCACTGCAGTGCATCCCCAGTGGTGCCAGTGCACTCTCTGGACTCACTGCACTGCATCCCCAGTGGTGCCAGTGCACTCTCTGGAATCACTGCAGTGCATCCCCAGTGGTGCCAGTGCACTCTCTGGACTCACTGCACTGCATCCCCAGTGGTGCCAGTGCACTCTCTGGACTCACTGCACTGCATCCCCAGTGGTGCCACTGCACTCTCTGGACTCACTGCACTGCATCACCATTGGTGCCAGTGCACTCTCTGGACTCACTGCAGTGCATCCGCAGTGGTGCCAGTGCACTCTTTGAGTCACTGCAGTGCATCCCCAGTGGTGCCAGTGCACTCTCTGGACTCACTGCAGTGCATCCCCAGTGGTGCCAGTGCACTCTCTGCACTCACTGCACTGCATCCCCAGTGGTGCCAGTGCACTCTCTGGACTCACTGCAGTGCATCCCCAGTGGTGCCAGTGCACTCTCTGGACTCACTGCACTGCATCCCCAGTGGTGCCAGTGCACTCTCTGGAGTCACTGCACTGCATCCCCAGTGGTGCCAGTGCACTCTCTGGACTCACTGCACTGCATCCCCAGTGGTGCCAGTGCACTCTCTGGACTCACTGCAGTGCATCCCCAGTGGTGCCAGTGCACTCTCTGGACTCACTGCAGTGCATCCCCAGTGGTGCCAGTGCACTCTCTGGACTCACTGCACTGCATCCCCAGTGGTGCCAGTGCACTCTCTGGACTCACTGCACTGCATCCCCAGTGGTGCCAGTGCACTCTCTGGACTCACTGCACTGCATCCCCAGTGGTGCCAGTGCACTCTCTGGACTCACTGCACTGCATCCCCAGTGGTGCCAGTGCACTCTCTGGACTCACTGCAGTGCATCCCCAGTGGTGCCAGTGCACTCTCTGGACTCACTGCACTGCATCCCCAGTGGTGCCAGTGCACTCTCTGGACTCACTGCACTGCATCCCCAGTGGTGCCAGTGCACTCTCTGGACTCACTGCACTGCATCCCCAGTGGTGCCAGTGCACTCTCTGGACTCACTGCAGTGCATCCCCAGTGGTGCCAGTGCACTCTCTGGACTCACTGCACTGCATCCCCAGTGGTGCCAGTGCACTCTCTGGACTCACTGCAGTGCATCCCCAGTGGTGCCAGTGCACTCTCTGGACTCACTGGGGTGCATCCCCAGTGGTGCCAGTGCACTCTCTGGACTCACTGCACTGCATCCCCAGTGGTGCCAGTGCACTCTCTGGACTCACTGCACTGCATCCCCAGTGGTGCCAGTGCACTCTCTGGACTCACTGCAGTGCATCCCCAGTGGTGCCAGTGCACTCTCTGGACTCACTGCACTGCATCCCCAGTGGTGCCAGTGCACTCTCTGGACTCACTGCAGTGCATCCCCAGTGGTGCCAGTGCACTCTCTGGACTCACTGCAGTGCATCCCCAGTGGTGCCAGTGCACTCTCTGGACTCACTGCATTGCATCCCCAGTGGTGCCAGTGCACTCTCTGGACTCACTGCACTGCATCCCCAGTGGTGCCAGTGCACTCTCTGGACTCACTGCACTGCATCCCCAGTGGTGCCAGTGCACTCTCTGGACTCACTGCAGTGCATCCCCAGTGGTGCCAGTGCACTCTCTGGACTCACTGCAGTGCATCCCCAGTGGTGCCAGTGCACTCTCTGGACTCACTGCACTGCATCCCCAGTGGTGCCAGTGCACTCTCTGGACTCACTGCACTGCATCCCCAGTGGTGCCAGTGCACTCTCTGGACTCACTGCACTGCATCCCCAGTGGTGCCAGTGCACTCTCCGGACTCACTGCAGTGCATCCGCAGTGGTGCCAGTGCACTCTCTGGACTCACTGCACTGCATCCCCAGTGGTGCCAGTGCACTCTCTGGACTCACTGCAGTGCATCCCCAGTGGTGCCAGTGCACTCTCTGGACTCACTGCACTGCATCCCCAGTGGTGCCAGTGCACTCTCTGGACTCACTGCACTGCATCCCCAGTGGTGCCAGTGCACTCTCTGGACTCACTGCACTGCATCCCCAGTGGTGCCAGTGCACTCTCTGGACTCACTGCACTGCATCCCCAGTGGTGCCAGTGCACTCTCTGGACTCACTGCACTGCATCCCCAGTGGTGCCAGTGCACTCTCTGGAGTCACTGCACTGCATCCCCAGTGGTGCCAGTGTAGTCTCTGGACTCACTGCAGTGCATCCCCAGTGGTGCCAGTGCAATCTCTGGACTCACTGCAGTGCATCTCCAGTGGTGCCAGTGCACTCTCTGGACTCACTGCACTGCATCCCCAGTGGTGCCAGTGCACTCTCTGGACTCACTGCAGTGCATCCCCAGTGGTGCCAGTGCACTCTCTGGAGTCACTGCAGTGCATCCCCAGTGGTGCCAGTGCACTCTCTGGACTCACTGCACTGCATCCCCAGTGGTGCCAGTGCACTCTCTGGACTCACTGCAGTGCATCCCCAGTGGTGCCAGTGCACTCTCTGGACTCACTGCACTGCATCCCCAGTGGTGCCAGTGCACTCTCTGGACTCACTGCACTGCATCCCCAGTGGTGCCAGTGCACTCTCTGGACTCACTGCACTGCATCCCCAGTGGTGCCAGTGCACTCTCTGGACTCACTGCATTGCATCCCCAGTGGTGCCAGTGCACTCTCTGGACTCACTGCACTGCATCCCCAGTGGTGCCACTGCACTCTCTGGACTCACTGCACTGCATCCCATTGGTGCCAGGGCACTCTCCGGACTCACTGCAGTGCATCCGCAGTGGTGCCAGTGCACTCTCTTCGAGTCACTGCAGTGCATCCCCAGTGGTGCCAGTGCACTCTCTGGACTCACTGCAGTGCATCCCCAGTGGTGCCAGTGCACTCTCTGGACTCACTGCAGTGCATCCCCAGTGGTGCCAGTGCACTCTCTGGACTCACTGCACTGCATCCCCAGTGGTGCCAGTGCACTCTCTGGACTCACTGCACTGCATCCCCAGTGGTGCCAGTGCACTCTCTGGACTCACTGCAGTGCATCCCCAGTGGTGCCAGTGCACTCTCTGGACTCACTGCACTGCATCCCCAGTGGTGCCAGTGCACTCTCTGGACTCACTGCAGTGCATCCCCAGTGGTGCCAGTGCACTCTCTGGACTCACTGCACTGCATCCCCAGTGGTGCCAGTGCACTCTCTGGACTCACTGCACTGCATCCCCAGTGGTGCCAGTGCACTCTCTGGACTCACTGCACTGCATCCCCAGTGGTGCCAGTGCACTCTCTGGACTCACTGCAGTGCATCCCCAGTGGTGCCAGTGCACTCTCTGGACTCACTGCAGTGCATCCCCAGTGGTGCCAGTGCACTCTCTGGACTCACTGCAGTGCATCCCCAGTGGTGCCAGTGCAATCTCTGGACTCACTGGGGTGCATCCCCAGTGGTGCCAGTGCACTCTCTGGACTCACTGCACTGCATCCCCAGTGGTGCCAGTGCACTCTCTGGACTCACTGCACTGCATCCCCAGTGGTGCCAGGGCACTCTCTGGACTCACTGCACTGCATCCCCAGTGGTGCCAGTGCACTCTCTGGACTCACTGCACTGCATCCCCAGTGGTGCCAGTGCACTCTCTGGACTCACTGCAGTGCATCCCCACTGGTGCCAGTGCACTCTCTGGACTCACTGCACTGCATCCCCAGTGGTGCCAGTGCACTCTCTGGACTCACTGCACTGCATCCCCAGTGGTGCCAGTGCACTCTCTGGACTCACTGCACTGCATCCCCAGTGCTGCCAGTGCACTCTCTGGACTCACTGCAGTGCATCCCCAGTGGTGCCAGTGCACTCTCTGGACTCACTGCACTGCATCCCCAGTGGTGCCAGTGCACTCTCTGGACTCACTGCACTGCATCCCCAGTGGTGCCAGTGCACTCTCTGGACTCACTGCACTGCATCCCCAGTGGTGCCAGTGCACTCTCTGGACTCACTGCACTGCATCCCCAGTGGTGCCAGTGCACTCTCTGGACTCACTGCACTGCATCCCAGTGGTGCCAGTGCACTCTCTGGACTCACTGCAGTGCATCCCCAGTGGTGCCAGTGCACTCTCTGAGACTCACTGCAGTGCATCCCCAGTGGTGCCAGTGCACTCTCTGGACTCACTGCACTGCATCCCCAGTGGTGCCAGTGCACTCTCTGGACTCACTGCAGTGCATCCCCAGTGGTGCCAGTGCACTCTCTGGACTCACTGCACTGCATCCCCAGTGGTGCCAGTGCACTCTCTGGACTCACTGCACTGCATCCCCAGTGGTGCCACTGCACTCTCTGGACTCACTGCACTGCATCCCCAGTGGTGCCAGTGCACTCTCTGGACTCACTGCAGTGCATCCCCAGTGGTGCCAGTGCACTCTCTGGACTCACTGCAGTGCATCCCCAGTGGTGCCAGTGCACTCTCTGGACTCACTGCAGTGCATCCCCAGTGGTGCCAGTGCACTCTCTGCACTCACTGCACTGCATCCCCAGTGGTGCCAGTGCACTCTCTGGACTCACTGCAGTGCATCCCCAGTGGTGCCAGTGCACTCTCTGGACTCACTGCACTGCATCCCCAGTGGTGCCAGTGCACTCTCTGGACTCACTGCAGTGCATCCCCAGTGGTGCCAGTGCACTCTCTGGACTCACTGCACTGCATCCCCAGTGGTGCCAGTGCACTCTCTGGACTCACTGCAGTGCATCCCCAGTGGTGCCAGTGCACTCTCTGGACTCACTGCACTGCATCCCCAGTGGTGCCAGTGCACTCTCTGGACTCACTGCAGTGCATCCCCAGTGGTGCCAGTGCACTCTCTGGACTCACTGCACTGCATCCCCAGTGGTGCCAGTGCACTCTCTGGACTCACTGGGGTGCATCCCCAGTGGTGCCAGTGCACTCTCTGGACTCACTGCACTGCATCCCCAGTGGTGCCAGTGCACTCTCTGGACTCACTGCACTGCATCCCCAGTGGTGCCAGTGCACTCTCTGGACTCACTGCACTGCATCCCCAGTGGTGCCAGTGCACTCTCTGGACTCACTGCACTGCATCCCCAGTGGTGCCAGTGCACTCTCTGGACTCACTGCAGTGCATCCCCAGTGGTGCCAGTGCACTCTCTGGACTCACTGCAGTGCATCCCCAGTGGTGCCAGTGCACTCTCTGGACTCACTGCACTGCATCCCCAGTGGTGCCAGTGCACTCTCTGGACTCACTGCACTGCATCCCCAGTGGTGCCAGTGCACTCTCTGGACTCACTGCAGTGCATCCCCAGTGGTGCCAGTGCACTCTCTGGACTCACTGCACTGCATCCCCAGTGGTGCCAGTGCACTCTCTGGACTCACTGCACTGCATCCCCAGTGGTGCCAGTGCACTCTCTGGACTCACTGCACTGCATCCCCAGTGGTGCCACTGCACTCTCTGGACTCACTGCACTGCATCACCATTGGTGCCAGTGCACTCTCCGGACTCACTGCAGTGCATCCGCAGTGGTGCCAGTGCACTCTTTTGAGTCACTGCAGTGCATCCCCAGTGGTGCCAGTGCACTCTCTGGACTCACTGCACTGCATCCCCAGTGGTGCCAGTGCACTCTCTGCACTCACTGCACTGCATCACCAGTGGTGCCAGTGCACTCTCTGGACTCACTGCAGTGCATCCCCAGTGGTGCCAGTGCACTCTCTGGACTCACTGCACTGCATCCCCAGTGGTGCCAGTGCACTCTCTGGACTCACTGCACTGCATCCCCAGTGGTGCCTCTGCACTCTCTGGAGTCACTGCACTGCATCCCCAGTGCTGCCAGTGCACTCTCTGGACTCACTGCACTGCATCCCCAGTGGTGCCAGTGCACTCTCTGGACTCACTGCAGTGCATCCCCAGTGGTGCCAGTGCACTCTCTGGACTCACTGCACTGCATCCCCAGTGGTGCCAGTGCACTCTCTGGACTCACTGCACTGCATCCCCAGTGGTGCCAGTGCACTCTCTGGACTCACTGCAGTGCATCCCCAGTGGTGCCAGTGCACTCTCTGGACTCACTGCACTGCATCCCCAGTGGTGCCAGTGCACTCTCTGGACTCACTGCACTGCATCCCCAGTGGTGCCAGTGCACTCTCTGGACTCACTGCACTGCATCCCCAGTGGTGCCAGTGCACTCTCTGGACTCACTGCACTGCATCCCCAGTGGTGCCAGTGCACTCTCTGGACTCACTGCACTGCATCCCCAGTGGTGCCAGTGCACTCTCTGCACTCACTGCACTGCATCCCCGGTGTTCCCAGTGCACTCTCTGGACTCACTGCAGGTGCATCCCCAGTGGTGCCAGTGCACTCTCTGGACTCACTGCACTGCATCCCCAGTGGTGCCAGTGCACTCTCTGGACTCACTGCAGTGCATCCCCAGTGGTGCCAGTGCACTCTCTGGACTCACTGCACTGCATCCCCAGTGGTGCCAGTGCACTCTCTGGACTCACTGCAGTGCATCCCCTGTGGTGCCAGTGCACTCTCTGGACTCACTGCACTGCATCCCCAGTGGTGCCAGTGCACTCTCTTGACTCACTGCACTGCATCCCCAGTGGTGCCAGTGCACTCTCTGGACTCACTGCACTGCATCCCCAGTGGTGCCAGTGCACTCTCTGGACTCACTGCACTGCATCCCCAGTGGTGCCAGTGCACTCTCTGGACTCACTGCACTGCATCCCCAGTGGTGCCAGTGCACTCTCTGGACTCACTGCACTGCATCCCCAGTGGTGCCAGTGCACTCTCTGGACTCACTGCAGTGCATCCCCAGTGGTGCCAGTGCACTCTCTGGAGTCACTGCACTGCATCCCCAGTGGTGCCAGTGCACTCTCTGGACTCACTGCAGTGCATCCCCAGTGGTGCCAGTGCACTCTCTGGACTCACTGCAGTGCATCCCCAGTGGTGCCAGTGCACTCTCTGGACTCACTGCACTGCATCCCCAGTGGTGCCAGTGCACTCTCTGGACTCACTGCACTGCATCCCCAGTGGTGCCAGTGCACTCTCTGGACTCACTGCACTGCATCCCCAGTGGTGCCAGTGCACTCTCTGGACTCACTGCACTGCATCCCCAGTGGTGCCAGTGCACTCTCTGGACTCACTGCACTGCATCCCCAGTGGTGCCAGTGCACTCTCTGGACTCACTGCAGTGCATCCCCAGTGGTGCCAGTGCACTCTCTGGACTCACTGCAGTGCATCCCCAGTGGTGCCAGTGCACTCTCTGGACTCACTGCACTGCATCCCCAGTGGTGCCAGTGCACTCTCTGGACTCACTGCAGTGCATCCCCAGTGGTGCCAGTGCACTCTCTGGACTCACTGCACTGCATCCCCAGTGGTGCCAGTGCACTCTCTGGACTCACTGCACTGCATCCCCAGTGGTGCCAGTGCACTCTCTGGACTCACTGCACTGCATCCCCAGTGGTGCCAGTGCACTCTCTGGACTCACTGCAGTGCATCCCCAGTGGTGCCAGTGCACTCTCTGGACTCACTGCAGTGCATCCCCAGTGGTGCCAGTGCACTCTCTGGACTCACTGCAGTGCATCCCCAGTGGTGCCAGTGCACTCTCTGGACTCACTGCACTGCATCCCCAGTGGTGCCAGTGCACTCTCTGGACTCACTGCAGTGCATCCCCAGTGGTGCCAGTGCACTCTCTGGACTCACTGCACTGCATCCCCAGTGGTGCCAGTGCACTCTCTGGACTCACTGCAGTGCATCCCCAGTGGTGCCAGTGCACTCTCTGGACTCACTGCACTGCATCCCCAGTGGTGCCAGTGCACTCTCTGGACTCACTGCACTGCATCCCCAGTGGTGCCAGTGCACTCTCTGGACTCACTGCACTGCATCCCCAGTGGTGCCAGTGCACTCTCTGGACTCACTGCAGTGCATCCCCAGTGGTGCCAGTGCACTCTCTGGACTCACTGCACTGCATCCCCAGTGGTGCCAGTGCACTCTCTGGACTCACTGGGGTGCATCCCCAGTGGTGCCAGTGCACTCTCTGGACTCACTGCACTGCATCCCCAGTGGTGCCAGTGCACTCTCTGGACTCACTGCACTGCATCCCCAGTGGTGCCAGTGCACTCTCTGGACTCACTGCACTGCATCCCCAGTGGTGCCAGTGCACTCTCTGGACTCACTGCACTGCCCCAGTGGTGCCAGTGCACTCTCTGGACTCACTGCAGTGCATCCCCAGTGGTGCCAGTGCACTCTCTGGACTCACTGCAGTGCATCCCCAGTGGTGCCAGTGCACTCTCTGGACTCACTGCACTGCATCCCCAGTGGTGCCAGTGCACTCTCTGGACTCACTGCACTGCATCCCCAGTGCTGCCAGTGCACTCTCTGGACTCACTGCAGTGCATCCCCAGTGGTGCCAGTGCACTCTCTGGACTCACTGCACTGCATCCCCAGTGGTGCCAGTGCACTCTCTGGACTCACTGCACTGCATCCCCAGTGGTGCCAGTGCACTCTCTGGACTCACTGCACTGCATCCCCAGTGGTGCCAGTGCACTCTCTGGACTCACTGCACTGCATCCCCAGTGGTGCCAGTGCACTCTCTGGACTCACTGCAGTGCATCCGCAGTGGTGCCAGTGCACTCTCTGGAGTCACTGCAGTGCATCCCCAGTGGTGCCAGTGCACTCTCTGGACTCACTGCACTGCATCCCCAGTGGTGCCAGTGCACTCTCTGCACTCACTGCACTGCATCCCAGTGGTGCCAGTGCACTCTCTGGACTCACTGCAGTGCATCCCCAGTGGTGCCAGTGCACTCTCTGGACTCACTGCACTGCATCCCCAGTGGTGCCAGTGCACTCTCTGGACTCACTGCACTGCATCAACAGTGGTGCCAGTGCACTCTCTGGACTCACTGCACTGCATCCCCAGTGGTGCCAGTGCACTCTCTGGACTCACTGCAGTGCATCCCCAGTGGTGCCAGTGCACTCTCTGGACTCACTGCAGTGCATCCCCAGTGGTGCCAGTGCACTCTCTGGACTCACTGCACTGCATCCCCAGTGGTGCCAGTGCACTCTCTGGACTCACTGCACTGCATCCCCAGTGGTGCCAGTGCACTCTCTGGACTCACTGCAGTGCATCCCCAGTGGTGCCAGTGCACTCTCTGGACTCACTGCACTGCATCCCCAGTGGTGCCAGTGCACTCTCTGGACTCACTGCACTGCATCCCCAGTGGTGCCAGTGCACTCTCTGGACTCACTGCACTGCATCCCCAGTGGTGCCAGTGCACTCTCTGGACTCACTGCACTGCATCCCCAGTGGTGCCAGTGCACTCTCTGGACTCACTGCAGTGCATCCCCAGTGGTGCCAGTGCACTCTCTGGACTCACTGCACTGCATCCCCAGTGGTGCCAGTGCACTCTCTGGACTCACTGCACTGCATCCCCAGTGGTGCCAGTGCACTCTCTGGACTCACTGCACTGCATCCCCAGTGGTGCCAGTGCACTCTCTGGACTCACTGCACTGCATCCCCAGTGGTGCCAGTGCACTCTCTGGACTCACTGCAGTGCATCCCCAGTGGTGCCAGTGCACTCTCTGGACTCACTGCACTGCATCCCCAGTGGTGCCAGTGCACTCTCTGGACTCACTGCACTGCATCCCCAGTGGTGCCAGTGCACTCTCTGGACTCACTGCAGTGCATCCCCAGTGGTGCCAGTGCACTCTCTGGACTCACTGCACTGCATCCCCAGTGGTGCCAGTGCACTCTCTGGACTCACTGCAGTGCATCCCCAGTGGTGCCAGTGCACTCTCTGGACTCACTGCACTGCATCCCCAGTGGTGCCAGTGCACTCTCTGGACTCACTGCAGTGCATCCCCAGTGGTGCCAGTGCACTCTCTGGACTCACTGCACTGCATCCCCAGTGGTGCCAGTGCACTCTCTTGAGTCACTGCACTGCATCCCCAGTGGTGCCAGTGCACTCTCTGGACTCACTGCACTGCATCCCCAGTGGTGCCAGTGCACTCTCTGGACTCACTGCACTGCATCCCCAGTGGTGCCAGTGCACTCTCTGGACTCACTGCACTGCATCCCCAGTGGTGCCAGTGCACTCTCTGGACTCACTGCACTGCATCCACCATGTGGTGCCAGTGCACTCTCTGGACTCACTGCAGTGCATCCCCAGTGGTGCCAGTGCACTCTCTGGACTCACTGCACTGCATCCCCAGTGGTGCCAGTGCACTCTCTGGACTCACTGCACTGCATCCCCAGTGGTGCCAGTGCACTCTCTGGACTCACTGCACTGCATCCCCAGTGGTGCCAGTGCACTCTCTGGACTCACTGCAGTGCATCCCCAGTGGTGCCAGTGCACTCTCTGGACTCACTGCACTGCATCCCATTGGTGCCAGTGCACTCTCTGGACTCACTGCACTGCATCCCCAGTGGTGCCAGTGCACTCTCTGGACTCACTGCACTGCATCCCCGGTGGTCCCAGTGCACTCTCTGGACTCACTGCAGGTGCATCCCCAGTGGTGCCAGTGCACTCTCTGGAGTCACTGCACTGCATCCCCAGTGGTGCCAGTGCACTCTCTGGACTCACTGTAGTGCATCCCCAGTGGTGCCAGTGCACTCTCTGGACTCACTGCACTGCATCCCCAGGGGTGCCAGTGCACTCTCTGGACTCACTGCAGTGCATCCCTTGTGGTGCCTTTGCACACTCAGGACTCACTGCACTGCATCCCCAGTGGTGCCAGTGCACTCTCTGGACTCAGCTGCACTGCATCCCCAGTGGTGCCAGTGCACTCTCTGAACTCAGTGCACTGCATCCCCAATGGTGCCACTGCACTCTCTGGACTCACTGCAGTGCATCCCCAGTGGTGCCAGTGCACTCTCTGGACTCACTGCACTGCATCCCCAGTGGTGCCAGTGCACTCTCTGAGCACTTTGCAGTGCATCCCCAGTGGTGCCAGTGCACTCTCTGGACTCACTGCACTGCATCCCCAGTGGTGCCAGTGCACTCTCTGGACTCACTGCAGTGCATCCCCAGTGGTGCCAGTGCACTCTCTGGACTCACTGCACTGCATCCCCAGTGGTGCCAGTGTAGTCTCTGGACTCACAGCAGTGCATCCCCAGTGGTGCCAGTGCAACTACTGGACTCACTGCAGTGTAGCTCAGTGGTGCCAGAGCACTCTCTGGACTCACTGCACTGCATCCCCAGTGGTGCCAGTGTACTCTCTGGACTCAGTGCACTGCATCCCCAGTGGTGCCAGTGCACTGTCTGGACTCACTGCAGTGTATCGCCATTGGAGCCGGTGCACTCTCTGGACTCACTAAACTGCATCCCCAGTGGTGCCAGAGAACTCTCTGGTCTCACTGCAGTGCATCCCCAGTGGTGCCAGTGCACTGTCTGGACTCACTGCATCCCCAGTGGTGCCAGGGCACTCTCTGGACTCACAGCACTGCATCCCCATTGGTGCCAGGGCACTCTCTGGACTCACTGCACTAAAACCAAAGTGGTGCCAGTGCACTCTCTGGACTCACTGCACTGCATCCCCAGTGGTGCCAGTGCACTCTCTGGACTCACTGCACTGCATCCCCAGTGGTGCCAGTGCACTCTCTGGACTCACTGCAGTGCATCCCCAGTGGTGCCAGTGCACTCTCTGGACTCACTGCAGTGCATCCCCAGTGGTGCCAGTGCACTCTCTGGACTCACTGCAGTGCATCCCCAGTGGTGCCAGTGCACTCTCTGGACTCACTGCACTGCATCCCCAGTGGTTCCATTGCACTCTCTGGACTCACTGCATTGCATCCCCAGTGGTGCCAGTGCACTCTCTGGACTCAGTGCAGTGCATCCCCAGTGGTGCCAGTGCACTCTCTGGACTCACTGCACTGCATCCCCAGTGGTGCCAGTGCACTCTCTGGACTCACTGCAGTGCATCCCCAGTGGTGCCAGTGCACTCTCTGGACTCACTGCACTGCATCCCCAGTGGTGCCAGTGCACTCTCTGGACTCACTGCACTGCATCCCCAGTGGTGCCAGTGCACTCTCTGGACTCACTGCACTGCATCCCCAGTGGTGCCAGTGCACTCTCTGGACTCACTGCACTGCATCCCCAGTGGTGCCAGTGCACTCTCTGGACTCACTGCACTGCATCCCCAGTGGTGCCAGTGCACTCTCTGGACTCACTCACTGCAGTGCATCCCCAGTGGTGCCAGTGCACTCTCTGGACTCACTGCACTGCATCCCCAGTGGTGCCAGTGCACTCTCTGGACTCACTGCACTGCATCCCCAGTGGTGCCAGTGCACTCTCTGGACTCACTGCAGTGCATCCCCAGTGGTGCCAGTGCACTCTCTGGACTCACTGCACTGCATCCCCAGTGGTGCCAGTGCACTCTCTGGACTCACTGCACTGCATCCCCAGTGGTGCCAGTGCACTCTCTGGACTCACTGCACTGCATCCCCAGTGGTGCCAGTGCACTCTCTGGACTCACTGCACTGCATCCCCAGTGGTGCCAGTGCACTCTCTGGACTCACTGCACTGCATCCCCAGTGGTGCCAGTGCACTCTCTGGACTCACTGCACTGCATCCCCAGTGGTGCCAGTGCACTCTCGGGACTCACTGCACTGCATCCCCAGTGGTGCCAGTGCACTCTCTGGACTCACTGCACTGCATCCCCAGTGGTGCCAGTGCACTCTCTGGACTCACTGCATTGCATCCCCAGTGGTGCCAGTGCACTCTCTGGACTCACTGCACTGCATCCCCAGTGGTGCCAGTGCACTCTCTGGACTCACTGCACTGCATCCCCAGTGGTGCCAGTGCACTCTCTGGACTCACTGCAGTGCATCCGCAGTGGTGCCAGTGCACTCTTTCGAGTCACTGCAGTGCATCCCCAGTGGTGCCAGTGCACTCTCTGGACTCACTGCACTGCATCCCCAGTGGTGCCAGTGCACTCTCTGCACTCACTGCACTGCATCCCCAGTGGTGCCAGTGCACTCTCTGGACTCACTGCAGTGCATCCCCAGTGGTGCCAGTGCACTCTCTGGACTCACTGCAGTGCATCCCCAGTGGTGCCAGTGCACTCTCTGGACTCACTGCACTGCATCCCCAGTGGTGCCACTGCACTCTCTGGACTCACTGCACTGCATCCCCAGTGGTGCCAGTGCACTCTCTGGACTCACTGCAGTGCATCCCCAGTGGTGCCAGTGCACTCTCTGGAGTCACTGCACTGCATCCCCAGTGGTGCCAGTGCACTCTCTGGACTCACTGCAGTGCATCCCCAGTGGTGCCAGTGCACTCTCTGGACTCACTGCACTGCATCCCCAGTGGTGCCAGTGCACTCTCTGGACTCACTGCACTGCATCCCCAGTGGTGCCAGTGCACTCTCTGGACTCACTGCACTGCATCCCCAATGGTGCCAGTGCACTCTCTGGACTCACTGCAGTGCATCCCCAGTGGTGCCAGTGCACTCTCTGGACTCACTGCACTGCATCCCCAGTGGTGCCAGTGCACTCTCTGGACTCACTGCACTGCATCCCCGGTGGTGCCAGAGCACTCTCTGGACTCACTGCAGGTGCATCCCCAGTGGTGCCAGTGCACTCTCTGGACTCACTGCACTGCATCCCCAGTGGTGCCAGTGCACTCTCTGGACTCACTGCAGTGCATCCCCAGTGGTGCCAGTGTACTCTCTGGACTCACTGCACTGCATCCCCAGTGGTGCCAGTGCACTCTCTGGAATCACTGCAGTGCATCCCCTGTGGTGCCATTGCACTCTCTGGACTCACTGCACTGCATCCCCAGTGGTGCCTGTGCACTCTCTTGAGTCACTGCACTGCATCCCCAGTGGAGCCAGTGCACTCTATGGACTAACTGCACTGCATCCCCAGTGGTGCCAGTGCACTCTCTGGACTCACTGCACTGCATCCCCAGTGGTGCCAGTGCACTCTCTGGACTCACTGCACTGCATCCCCAGTGGTGCCAGTGCACTCTCTGGATCACTGCACTGCATCACCATTGGTGCCAGGGCACTCTCCGGACTCACTGCAGTGCATCCCCAGTGGTGCCAGTGCACTCTTTCGACTCACTGCAGTGCATCCCCAGTGGTGCCAGTGCACTCTCTGGACTCACTGCAGTGCATCCCCAGTGGTGCCAGTGCACTCTCTGGACTCACTGCAGTGCATCCCCAGTGGTGCCAGTGCACTCTCTGGACTCACTGCACTGCATCCCCAGTGGTGCCAGTGCACTCTCTGGACTCACTGCACTGCATCCCCAGTGGTGCCAGTGCACTCTCTGGACTCACTGCAGTGCATCCCCAGTGGTGCCAGTGCACTCTCTGGACTCACTGCACTGCATCACCAGTGGTGCCAGTGCACTCTCTGGACTCACTGCAGTGCATCCCCAGTGGTGCCAGTGCACTCTCTGGACTCACTGCACTGCATCCCCAGTGGTGCCAGTGCACTCTCTGGAGTCGCAGCACTGCATCAACAGTGGTGCCTCTGCACTCTCTGGAGTCACTGCACTGCATCCCCAGTGCTGCCAGTGCACTCTCTGGACTCACTGCAGTGCATCCCCAGTGGTGCCAGTGCACTCTCTGGACTCACTGCAGTGCATCCCCAGTGGTGCCAGTGCACTCTCTGGACTCACTGCACTGCATCCCCAGTGGTGCCAGTGCACTCTCTGGACTCACTGCATTGCATCCCCAGTGGTGCCAGTGCACTCTCTGGACTCACTGCACTGCATCCCCAGTGGTGCCACTGCACTCTCTGGACTCACTGCACTGCATCACCATTGGTGCCAGGGCACTCTCTGGACTCACTGCAGTGCATCCCCAGTGGTGCCAGTGCACTCTTTCGAGTCACTGCAGTGCATCCCCAGTGGTGCCAGTGCACTCTCTGGACTCACTGCACTGCATCCCCAGTGGTGCCAGTGCACTCTCTGGACTCACTGCACTGCATCCCCAGTGGTGCCAGTGCACTCTCTGGACTCACTGCACTGCATCCCCAGTGTGCCAGTGCACTCTCTGGACTCACTGCAGTGCATCCCCAGTGGTGCCAGTGCACTCTCTGGACTCACTGCACTGCATCCCCAGTGGTGCCACTGCACTCTCTGGACTCACTGCACTGCATCACCATTGGTGCCAGGGCACTCTCCGGACTCACTGCAGTGCATCCGCAGTGGTGCCAGTGCACTCTTTCGAGTCACTGCACTGCATCCCCATTAGTGCCAGTGCATTCTCTGGACTCATTGCAGTGCATCCCCAGTGGTGCCAGTGCACTCTCTGGACTCACTGCAGTGCATCCCCAGTGGTGCCAGTGCACTCTCTGGACTCACTGCAGTGCATCCCCAGTGGTGCCAGTGCACTCTCTGGACTCACTGCACTGCATCCCCAGTGGTGCCAGTGCACTCTCTGGACTCACTGCACTGCATCCCCAGTGGTGCCAGTGCACTCTCTGGACTCACTGCAGTGCATCCCCTTTGGTGCCAGTGCACTCTCTGGACTCACTGCACTGCATCCCCAGTGGTGCCAGTGCACTCTCTGGACTCACTGCAGTGCATCCCCTTTGGTGCCAGTGCACTCTCTGGACTCACTGCAGTGCATCCCCAGTGGTGCCAGTGCACTCTCTGGACTCACTGCAGTGCATCCCCAGTGGTGCCAGTGCACTCTCTGGACTCACTGCATTGCATCCCCAGTGGTGCCAGTGCACTCTCTGGACTCACTGCACTGCATCCCCAGTGGTGCCAGTGCACTCTCTGGACTCACTGCAGTGCATCCGCAGTGGTGCCAGTGCACTCTTTGGAGTCACTGCAGTGCATCCCCAAGGTGCCAGTGCACTCTCTGGACTCACTGCACTGCATCCCCAGTGGTGCCAGTGCACTCTCTGCACTCACTGCACTGCATCCCCAGTGGTGCCAGTGCACTCTCTGGACTCACTGCAGTGCATCCCCAGTGGTGCCAGTGCACTCTCTGGACTCACTGCACTGCATCCCCAGTGGTGCCAGTGCACTCTCTGGACTCACTGCACTGCATCCCCAGTGGTGCCAGTGCACTCTCTGGACTCACTGCAGTGCATCCCCAGTGGTGCCAGTGCACTCTCTGGACTCACTGCACTGCATCCCCAGTGGTGCCAGTGCACTCTCTGGACTCACTGCACTGCATCCCCAGTGGTGCCAGTGCACTCTCTGGACTCACTGCACTGCATCCCCAGTGGTGCCAGTGCACTCTCTGGACTCACTGCATTGCATCCCCAGTGGTGCCAGTGCACTCTCTGGACTCACTGCACTGCATCCCCAGTGGTGCCAGTGCACTCTCTGGACTCACTGCACTGCATCCCCAGTGGTGCCAGTGCACTCTCTGGACTCACTGCACTGCATCCCCAGTGGTGCCAGTGCACTCTCTGGACTCACTGCAGTGCATCCCCAGTGGTGCCAGTGCACTCTCTGGACTCACTGCACTGCATCCCCAGTGGTGCCAGTGCACTCTCTGGACTCACTGCACTGCATCCCCAGTGGTGCCAGTGCACTCTCTGGACTCACTGCACTGCATCCCCAGTGGTGCCAGTGCACTCTCTGGACTCACTGCACTGCATCCCCAGTGGTGCCAGTGCACTCTCTGGACTCACTGCACTGCATCCCCAGTGGTGCCAGTGCACTCTCTGGACTCACTGCAGGTGCATCCCCAGTGGTGCCAGTGCACTCTCTGGACTCACTGCACTGCATCCCCAGTGGTGCCAGTGCACTCTCTGGACTCACTGCAGTGCATCCCCAGTGGTGCCAGTGCACTCTCTGGACTCACTGCACTGCATCCCCAGTGGTGCCAGTGCACTCTCTGGACTCACTGCAGTGCATCCCCAGTGGTGCCAGTGCACTCTCTGGACTCACTGCACTGCATCCCCAGTGGTGCCAGTGCACTCTCTGGACTCACTGCACTGCATCCCCAGTGGTGCCAGTGCACTCTCTGGACTCACTGCACTGCATCCCCAGTGGTGCCAGTGCACTCTCTGGACTCACTGCACTGCATCCCCAGTGGTGCCAGTGCACTCTCTGGACTCACTGCACTGCATCCCCAGTGGTGCCAGTGCACTCTCTGGACTCACTGCACTGCATCCCATTGGTGCCAGTGCACTCTCTGGACTCACTGCAGTGCATCCCCAGTGGTGCCAGTGCACTCTCTTCGAGTCACTGCACTGCATCCCCAGTGGTGCCAGTGCACTCTCTGGACTCACTGCAGTGCATCCCCAGTGGTGCCAGTGCACTCTCTGGACTCACTGCAGTGCATCCCCAGTGGTGCCAGTGCACTCTCTGGACTCACTGCACTGCATCCCCAGTGGTGCCAGTGCACTCTCTGGACTCACTGCACTGCATCCCCAGTGGTGCCAGTGCACTCTCTGGACTCACTGCAGTGCATCCCCAGTGGTGCCAGTGCACTCTCTGGACTCACTGCACTGCATCCCCAGTGGTGCCAGTGCACTCTCTGGACTCACTGCACTGCATCCCCAGTGGTGCCAGTGCACTCTCTGGACTCACTGCACTGCATCCCCAGTGGTGCCAGTGCACTCTCTGGACTCACTGCACTGCATCCCCAGTGGTGCCAGTGCACTCTCTGGACTCACTGCAGTGCATCCCCAGTGGTGCCAGTGCACTCTCTGGACTCACTGCACTGCATCCCCAGTGGTGCCAGTGCACTCTCTGGACTCACTGCACTGCATCCCCAGTGGTGCCAGTGCACTCTCTGGACTCACTGCAGTGCATCCCCAGTGGTGCCAGTGCACTCTCTGGACTCACTGCACTGCATCCCCAGTGGTGCCAGTGCACTCTCTGGACTCACTGCAGTGCATCCCCAGTGGTGCCAGTGCACTCTCTGGACTCACTGCACTGCATCCCCAGTGGTGCCAGTGCACTCTCTGGACTCACTGCAGTGCATCCCCAGTGGTGCCAGTGCACTCTCTGGACTCACTGCACTGCATCCCCAGTGGTGCCAGTGCACTCTCTGGACTCACTGCACTGCATCCCCAGTGGTGCCAGTGCACTCTCTGGACTCACTGCACTTGCATCCCCAGTGGTGCCAGTGCACTCTCTGGACTCACTGCACTGCATCCCCAGTGGTGCCAGTGCACTCTCTGGACTCACTGCACTGCATCCCCAGTGGTGCCAGTGCACTCTCTGGACTCACTGCACTGCATCCCCAGTGGTGCCAGTGCACTCTCTGGACTCACTGCAGTGCATCCCAGTGGTGCCAGTGCACTCTCTGGACTCACTGCAGTGCATCCCCAGTGGTGCCAGTGCACTCTCTGGACTCACTGCACTGCATCCCCAGTGGTGCCAGTGCACTCTCTGGACTCACTGCACTGCATCCCCAGTGGTGCCAGTGCACTCTCTGGACTCACTGCAGTGCATCCCCAGTGGTGCCAGTGCACTCTCTGGACTCACTGCAGTGCATCCCCAGTGGTGCCAGTGCACTCTCTGGACTCACTGCACTGCATCCCCAGTGGTGCCAGTGCACTCTCTGGACTCACTGCACTGCATCCCCAGTGGTGCCAGTGCACTCTCTGGACTCACTGCAGTGCATCCCAGTGGTGCCAGTGCACTCTCTGGACTCACTGCACTGCATCCCCAGTGGTGCCAGTGCACTCTCTGGACTCACTGCAGTGCATCCCCAGTGGTGCCAGTGCACTCTCTGGACTCACTGCACTGCATCCCCAGTGGTGCCAGTGCACTCTCTGGACTCACTGCACTGCATCCCCAGTGGTGCCAGTGCACTCTCTGGACTCACTGCACTGCATCCCAGTGGTGCCAGTGCACTCTCTGGACTCACTGCAGTGCATCCCCAGTGGTGCCAGTGCACTCTCTGGACTCACTGCACTGCATCCCCAGTGGTGCCAGTGCACTCTCTGGACTCACTGCACTGCATCCCCAGTGGTGCCAGAGCACTCTCTGGACTCACTGCAGTGCATCCCCAGTGGTGCCAGTGCACTCTCTGGACTCACTGCACTGCATCCCCAGTGGTGCCAGTGCACTCTCTGGACTCACTGCAGTGCATCCCCAGTGGTGCCAGTGCACTCTCTGGACTCACTGCACTGCATCCCCAGTGGTGCCAGTGCACTCTCTGGACTCACTGCAGTGCATCCCCAGTGGTGCCAGTGCACTCTCTGGACTCACTGCACTGCATCCCCAGTGGTGCCAGTGCACTCTCTTGACTCACTGCACTGCATCCCCAGTGGTGCCAGTGCACTCTCTGGACTCACTGCACTGCATCCCCAGTGGTGCCAGTGCACTCTCTGGACTCACTGCACTGCATCCCCAGTGGTGCCAGTGCACTCTCTGGACTCACTGCACTGCATCCCCATTGGTGCCAGTGCACTCTCTGGACTCACTGCAGTGCATCCGCAGTGGTGCCAGTGCACTCTTTCGAGTCACTGCAGTGCATCCCCAGTGGTGCCAGTGCACTCTCTGGACTCACTGCACTGCATCCCCAGTGGTGCCAGTGCACTCTCTGGACTCACTGCACTGCATCCCCAGTGGTGCCAGTGCACTCTCTGGACTCACTGCACTGCATCCCCAGTGGTGCCAGTGCACTCTCTGGACTCACTGCACTGCATCCCCAGTGGTGCCAGTGCACTCTCTGCACTCACTGCACTGCATCCCCAGTGGTGCCAGTGCACTCTTTGGACTCACTGCAGTGCATCCCCAAGGTGCCAGTGCACTCTCTGGACTCACTGCACTGCATCCCCAGTGGTGCCAGTGCACTCTCTGCACTCACTGCACTGCATCCCAGTGGTGCCAGTGCACTCTCTGACTCACTGCACTGCATCCCCAGTGGTGCCAGTGCACTCTCTGGACTCACTGCAGTGCATCCCCAGTGGTGCCAGTGCACTCTCTGGACTCACTGCACTGCATCCCCAGTGGTGCCAGTGCACTCTCTGGACTCACTGCACTGCATCCCCAGTGGTGCCAGTGCACTCTCTGGACTCACTGCACTGCATCCCCAGTGGTGCCAGTGCACTCTCTGGACTCACTGCACTGCATCCCCAGTGGTGCCAGTGCACTCTCTGGACTCACTGCACTGCATCCCCAGTGGTGCCAGTGCACTCTCTGGACTCACTGCATTGCATCCCCAGTGGTGCCAGTGCACTCTCTGGACTCACTGCACTGCATCCCCAGTGGTGCCAGTGCACTCTCTGGACTCACTGCACTGCATCCCCAGTGGTGCCAGTGCACTCTCTGGACTCACTGCACTGCATCCCCAGTGGTGCCAGTGCACTCTCTGGACTCACTGCAGTGCATCCCCAGTGGTGCCAGTGCACTCTCTGGACTCACTGCACTGCATCCCCAGTGGTGCCAGTGCACTCTCTGGACTCACTGCACTGCATCCCCAGTGGTGCCAGTGCACTCTCTGGACTCACTGCACTGCATCCCCAGTGGTGCCAGTGCACTCTCTGGACTCACTGCACTGCATCCCCAGTGGTGCCAGTGCACTCTCTGGACTCACTGCACTGCATCCCCAGTGGTGCCAGTGCACTCTCTGGACTCACTGCAGGTGCATCCCCAGTGGTGCCAGTGCACTCTCTGGACTCACTGCACTGCATCCCCAGTGGTGCCAGTGCACTCTCTGGACTCACTGCAGTGCATCCCCAGTGGTGCCAGTGCACTCTCTGGACTCACTGCACTGCATCCCCAGTGGTGCCAGTGCACTCTCTGGACTCACTGCAGTGCATCCCCAGTGGTGCCAGTGCACTCTCTGGACTCACTGCACTGCATCCCCAGTGGTGCCAGTGCACTCTCTGGACTCACTGCACTGCATCCCCAGTGGTGCCAGTGCACTCTCTGGACTCACTGCACTGCATCCCCAGTGGTGCCAGTGCACTCTCTGGACTCACTGCACTGCATCCCCAGTGGTGCCAGTGCACTCTCTGGACTCACTGCACTGCATCCCCAGTGGTTCCAGTGCACTCTCTGGACTCACTGCACTGCATCCCCAGTGGTGCCAGTGCACTCTCTGGACTCACTGCAGTGCATCCCCAGTGGTGCCAGTGCACTCTCTGGACTCACTGCACTGCATCCCCAGTGGTGCCAGTGCACTCTCTGGACTCACTGCAGTGCATCCCCAGTGGTGCCAGTGCACTCTCTGGAGTCACTGCAGTGCATCCCCAGTGGTGCCAGTGCACTCTCTGGACTCACTGCACTGCATCCCCAGTGGTGCCAGTGCACTCTCTGGACTCACTGCACTGCATCCCCAGTGGTGCCAGTGCACTCTCTGGACTCACTGCAGTGCATCCCCAGTGGTGCCAGTGCACTCTCTGGACTCACTGCAGTGCATCCCCAGTGGTGCCAGTGCACTCTCTGGACTCACTGCATTGCATCCCCAGTGGTGCCAGTGCACTCTCTGGACTCACTGCACTGCATCCCCAGTGGTGCCAGTGCACTCTCTGGACTCACTGCAGTGCATCCGCAGTGGTGCCAGTGCACTCTTTGGACTCACTGCAGTGCATCCCCAGTGGTGCCAGTGCACTCTCTGGACTCACTGCACTGCATCCCCAGTGGTGCCAGTGCACTCTCTGGACTCACTGCACTGCATCCCCAGTGGTGCCAGTGCACTCTCTGGACTCACTGCAGTGCATCCCCAGTGGTGCCAGTGCACTCTCTGGACTCACTGCACTGCATCCCCAGTGGTGCCAGTGCACTCTCTGGACTCACTGCAGTGCATCCCCAGTGGTGCCAGTGCACTCTCTGGACTCACTGCAGTGCATCCCCAGTGGTGCCAGTGCACTCTCTGGACTCACTGCAGTGCATCCCCAGTGGTGCCAGTGCACTCTCTGGACTCACTGCACTGCATCCCCAGTGGTGCCAGTGCACTCTCTGGACTCACTGCACTGCATCCCCAGTGGTGCCAGTGCACTCTCTGGACTCACTGCACTGCATCCCCAGTGGTGCCAGTGCACTCTCTGGACTCACTGCACTGCATCCCCAGTGGTGCCAGTGCACTCTCTGGACTCACTGCACTGCATCCCCAGTGGTGCCAGTGCACTCTCTGGACTCACTGCACTGCATCCCCAGTGGTGCCAGTGCACTCTCTGGACTCACTGCAGTGCATCCCCAGTGGTGCCAGTGCACTCTCTGGACTCACTGCAGTGCATCCCCAGTGGTGCCAGTGCACTCTCTGGACTCACTGCACTGCATCCCCAGTGGTGCCAGTGCACTCTCTGGACTCACTGCACTGCATCCCCAGTGGTGCCAGTGCACTCTCTGGACTCACTGCAGTGCATCCCCAGTGGTGCCAGTGCACTCTCTGGACTCACTGCAGTGCATCCCCAGTGGTGCCAGTGCACTCTCTGGACTCACTGCACTGCATCCCCAGTGGTGCCAGTGCACTCTCTGGACTCACTGCACTGCATCACCAGTTGGTGCCAGTGCACTCTCTGGACTCACTGCAGTGCATCCCCAGTGGTGCCAGTGCACTCTCTCGAGTCACTGCACTGCATCCCCAGTGGTGCCAGTGCACTCTCTGGACTCACTGCAGTGCATCCCCAGTGGTGCCAGTGCACTCTCTGGACTCACTGCACTGCATCCCCAGTGGTGCCAGTGCACTCTCTGGACTCACTGCACTGCATCCCCAGTGGTGCCAGTGCACTCTCCGGACTCACTGCACTGCATCCCCAGTGGTGCCAGTGCACTCTCTGGACTCACTGCAGTGCATCCCCAGTGGTGCCAGTGCACTCTCTGGACTCACTGCACTGCATCCCCAGTGGTGCCAGTGCACTCTCTGGACTCACTGCACTGCATCCCCAGTGGTGCCAGTGCACTCTCTGGACTCACTGCAGTGCATCCCCAGTGGTGCCAGTGCACTCTCTGGACTCACTGCACTGCATCCCCAGTGGTGCCAGTGCACTCTCTGGACTCACTGCAGTGCATCCCCAGTGGTGCCAGTGCACTCTCTGGACTCACTGCACTGCATCCCCAGTGGTGCCAGTGCACTCTCTGGACTCACTGCAGTGCATCCCCAGTGGTGCCAGTGCACTCTCTGGACTCACTGCACTGCATCCCCAGTGGTGCCAGTGCACTCTCTGGACTCACTGCACTGCATCCCCAGTGGTGCCAGTGCACTCTCTGGACTCACTGCATTGCATCCCCAGTGGTGCCAGTGCACTCTCTGGACTCACTGCACTGCATCCCCAGTGGTGCCACTGCACTCTCTGGACTCACTGCACTGCATCCCCATTGGTGCCAGGGCACTCTCTGGACTCACTGCAGTGCATCCGCAGTGGTGCCAGTGCACTCTTTCGAGTCACTGCAGTGCATCCCCAGTGGTGCCAGTGCACTCTCTGGACTCACTGCACTGCATCCCCAGTGGTGCCAGTGCACTCTCTGGACTCACTGCACTGCATCCCCAGTGGTGCCAGTGCACTCTCTGGACTCACTGCACTGCATCCCCAGTGGTGCCAGTGCACTCTCTGGACTCACTGCAGTGCATCCCCAGTGGTGCCAGTGCACTCTCTGGACTCACTGCACTGCATCCCCAGTGGTGCCAGTGCACTCTCTGGACTCACTGCACTGCATCCCCAGTGGTGCCAGTGCACTCTCTGGACTCACTGCAGTGCATCCCCAGTGGTGCCAGTGCACTCTCTGGACTCACTGCACTGCATCCCCAGTGGTGCCAGTGCATTCTCTGGACTCATTGACTGCATCCCCAGTGGTGCCAGTGCACTCTCTGGACTCACTGCACTGCATCCCCAGTGGTGCCAGTGCACTCTCTGGACTCACTGCACTGCATCCCCAGTGGTGCCAGTGCACTCTCTGGACTCACTGCACTGCATCCCCAGTGGTGCCAGTGCACTCTCTGGACTCACTGCACTGCATCCCCAGTGTGCCAGTGCACTCTCTGCACTCACTGCACTGCATCCCCAGTGGTGCCAGTGCACTCTCTGGACTCACTGCAGGTGCATCCCCAGTGGTGCCAGTGCACTCTCTGGACTCACTGCACTGCATCCCCAGTGGTGCCAGTGCACTCTCTGGACTCACTGCAGTGCATCCCCTTGGTGCCAGTGCACTCTCTGGACTCACTGCACTGCATCCCCAGTGGTGCCAGTGCACTCTCTGGAATCACTGCAGTGCATCCCCTGTGGTGCCAGTGCACTCTCTGGACTCACTGCACTGCATCCCCAGTGGTGCCAGTGCACTCTCTTGACTCACTGCACTGCATCCCCAGTGGTGCCAGTGCACTCTCTGGACTCACTGCACTGCATCCCCAGTGGTGCCAGTGCACTCTCTGGACTCACTGCACTGCATCCCCAGTGGTGCCAGTGCACTCTCTGGACTCACTGCACTGCATCCCCAGTGGTTCCAGTGCACTCTCTGGATCACTGCACTGCATCACAATTGGTGCCAGGGCACTCTCCGGACTCACTGCAGTGCATCCCCAGTGGTGCCAGTGCACTCTTTCGAGTCACTGCACTGCATCCCCAGTGGTGCCAGTGCATTCTCTGGACCCACTGCAGTGCATCCCCATTGGTGCCAGTGCACTCTCTGGAGTCACTGCAGTGCATCCCCAGTGGTGCCAGTGCACTCTCTGGACTCACTGCACTGCATCCCCAGTGCTGACAGTGCACTCTCTGGACTCACTGCAGTGCATCCCCAGTGGTGCCAGTGCAGTCTCTGGAGTCACTGCAGTGCATCCCCAGTGGTGCCAGTGCACTCTCTGGACTCACTGCACTGCATCCCCAGTGGTGCCAGTGCACTCTCTGGACTCACTGCACTGCATCCCCAGTGCTGACAGTGCACTCTCTGGACTCACTGCACTGCATCCCCAGTGCTGCCAGTGCACTCTCTGGACTCACTGCAGTGCATCCCCTTTTGTGTCAGTGCACTCTCTGGACTCACTGCAGTGCATCCCCAGTGGTGCCAGTGCACGCTCTGCGCTCACTGCACTGCATCACCAGTGGTGCCAGTGCACTCTCTGGACTCACTGCAGTGCATCCCCAGTGGTGCCAGTGCACTCTCTGGACTCACTGCACTGCATCCCCAGTGGTGCCAGTGCACTCTCTGGAGTCGCAGCACTGCATCAACAGTGGTGCCTCTGCACTCTCTGGAGTCACTGCACTGCATCCCCAGTGCTGCCAGTGCACTCTCTGGACTCACTGCAGTGCATCCCCAGTGGTGCCAGTGCACTCTCTGGACTCACTGCAGTGCATCCCCAGTGGTGCCAGTGCACTCTCTGGACTCACTGCACTTCATCCCCAGTGGTGCCAGTGCACTCTCTGGACTCACTGCATTGCATCCCCAGTGGTGCCAGTGCACTCTCTGGACTCACTGCACTGCATCCCCAGTGGTGCCACTGCACTCTCTGGACTCACTGCACTGCATCATCATTGGTGCCAGGGCACTCTCCGGACTCACTGCAGTGCATCCCCAGTGGTGCCAGTGCACTCTTTCGAGTCACTGCAGTGCATCCCCAGTGGTGCCAGTGCACTCTCTGGACTCACTGCACTTCATCCCCAGTGGAGCCAGTGCACTCTCTGGACTCACTGCACTGCATCCCCAGTGGTGCCAGTGCACTCTCTGCACTCACTGCACTGCATTCCCAGTGTTCCCAGAGCACTCTCTGGACTCACTGCAGTGCATACCCAGTGGTGCCAGTGCACTCTCTGGACTCACTGCACTGCATCCCCAGTGGTGCCACTGCACTCTCTGGACTCACTGCACTGCATCACCATTGGTGCCAGGGCACTCTCCGGACTCACTGCAGTGCATTCGCAGTGGTGCCAGTGCACTCTTTCGAGTCACTGCACTGCATCCCCAGTGGTGCCAGTGTACTCTCTGGACTCACTGCAGTGCATCCCCTTTTGTGCCAGTGCACTCTCTGGACTCACTGCACTGCATCCCCAGTGGTGCCAGTGCACTCTCTGGACTCACTGCAGTGCATCCCCTTTTGTGCCAGTGCACTCTCTGGACTCATTGCAGTGCATCCCCAGTGGTGCCAGTGCACTCTCTGGACTCATTGCAGTGCATCCCCAGTGGTGCCAGTGCACTCTCTGGACTCACTGCACTGCATCCCCTGCAGTGCATGGACTCCTGCAGTGCATCCCCTTTTGTGCCAGTGCACTCTCTGGACTCACTGCACTGCATCCCCAGTGGTGCCAGTGCACTCTCTGGAGTCACTGCACTGCATCCCCAGTGGTGCCAGTGCACTCTCTGGACTCACTGCATTGCATCCCCAGTGGTGCCAGTGCACTCTCTGGACTCACTGCAGTGCATCCCCAGTGGTGCCAGTGCACTCTCTGCACTCACTGCACTGCATCCCCAGTGGTGCCAGTGCACTCTCTGGACTCACTGCACTGCATCCCCAGTGGTGCCAGTGCACTCTCTGGAGTCGCAGCACTGCATCAACAGTGGTGCCTCTGCACTCTCTGGACTCACTGCACTGCATCACCATTGGTGCCAGGGCACTCTCCGGACTCACTGCAGTGCATCTGCAGTGGTGCCAGTGCACTCTTTCGAGTCACTGCAGTGCATCCCCAGTGGTGCCAGTGCACTCTCTGGACTCACTGCACTGCATCCCCAGTGGTGCCAGTGCACTCTCTGGACTCACTGCACTGCATCCCCAGTGGTGCCAGTGCACTCTCTGGACTCACTGCACTGCATCCCCATGTTCCCAGAGCACTCTCTGGACTCACTGCAGTGCATCCCCAGTGGTGCCAGTGCACTCTCTGGAGTCACTGCAGTGCATCCCCAGTGGTGCCAGTGCACTCTCTGGACTCACTGCAGTGCATCCCCAGTGGTGCCACTGCACTCTCTGGACTCACTGCACTGCATCACCGTTCGTGCCAGGGCACTCTCTGGACTCACTGCAGTGCATCCCCAGTGGTGCCAGTGCACTCTCTGGACTCACTGCACTGCATCCCCAGTGGTGCCACTGCACTCTCTGGACTCACTGCACTGCATCCCCATTAGTGCCAGTGCATTCTCTGGACTCATTGCAGTGCATCCCCAGTGGTGCCAGTGCACTCTCTGGACTCATTGCACTGCATCCCCAGTGGTGCCAGTGCACTCTCTGGACTCACTGCACTGCATCCCCAGTGCTGACAGTGCACTCTCTGGACTCACTGCACTGCATCCCCAGTGGTGACAGTGCACTCTCTGGACTCACTGCAGTGCATCCCCAGTGGTGCCAGTGCACTCTCTGGACTGCATCCCCAGTGGTGCCAGTGCACTCTCTGGACTCACTGCACTGCATCCCCAGTGGTGCCAGTGCACTCTCTGGACTCACTGCACTGCATCCCTAATGGTGCCAGTGTACTCTCTGGACTCACTGCAGTGCATCCCCAGTGGTGCCATTGCACTCTCCGGACTCACTGCAGTGCATCCCCAGTGGTGCCAGTGCACTCTTTCGAGTCACTGCACTGCATCCCCAGTGGTGCCAGTGCATTCTCTGGACTCACTGCAGTGCATCCCCATTGGTGCCAGTGCACTCTCTGGACTCACTGCACTGCATCCCCAGTGGTGGCAGTGTACTCTCTGGACTCACTGCACTGCATCCCCAGTGGAGACAGTGCACTCTCTGTAGTCACTGCGCTGCATCCCCAGTGGTTCCAGGGCACTCTCTCGACTCACTGCACTGCAACTCCAGTGGTGCCAGTGCACTCTCTGGACTCACTGCACTGCATCCCCAGTGGTGCCAGTGCACTCTCTGGAGTCACTGCGCTGCATCCCCAGTGGTGCCAGAGCCCTCTGTGGACTCACTGCACTACATCCCCTGTGGGGCCAGTGCACTCTCTGGACTCACTGCAGTGCATCCCCAGTGGTGCGAGTGCACTCTCTGGACTCACCGGGGTGCATCCCCAGTGGTGCCAGTGCACTCTCTGGACTCACTGCAGTGCATCCCCAGTGGTGCCAGTGCACTCTGTGGACTCACTGCAGTGCATCCCCAGTGCTGCCAGTGCACTCTCTGGAGTCACTGCACTGCATCCCCATTAGTGCCAGTGCATTCTCTGGACTCACTGCAGTGCATCCCCAGTGGTGCCAGTGCACTCTCTGGACTCACTGCACTGCATCCCCAGTGGTTCCATTGCACTCTCTGGACTCACTGCACTGCATCCCCAGTGGTGCCAGTGCAGTCTCTGGAGTCACTGCAGTGCATCCCCAGTGGTGCCAGTGCACTCTCTGGACTCACTGCACTGCATCCCCAGTGCTGACAGTGCACTCTCTGGACTCACTGCACTGCATCCCCAGTGGTGCCAGTGCACTCTCTGGACTCACTGCAGTGCATCCCCAGTGGTGCCAGTGCACTCTCTGGACTCACTGCAGTGCATCCCCAGTGGTGCCAGTGCACTCTCTGGACTCACTGCACTGCATCACCAGTGGTGCCAGTGCATCTCTGGACTCACTGCAGTGCATCCCCAGTGGTGCCAGTGCACTCTCTGGACTCACTGCACTGCATCCCCAGTGGTGCCAGTGCACTCTCTGGAGTCGCAGCACTGCATCAACAGTGGTGCCTCTGCACTCTCTGGAATCACTGCACTGCATCCCTAGTGCTGCCAGTGCACTCTCTGGACTCACTGCAGTGCATCCCCAGTGGTGCCAGTGCACTCTCTGGACTCACTGCAGTGCATCCCCAGTGGTGCCAGTGCACTCTCTGGACTCACTGCACTTCATCCCCAGTGGTGCCAGTGCACTCTCTGGACTCACTGCATTGCATCCCCAGTGGTGCCAGTGCACTCTCTGGACTCACTGCACTGCATCCCCAGTGGTGCCACTGCACTCTCTGGACTCACTGCACTGCATCACCATTGGTGCCAGGGCACTCTCCGGACTCACTGCAGTGCATCCCCAGTGGTGCCAGTGCACTCTTTCGAGTCACTGCAGTGCATCCCCAGTGGTGCCAGTGCACTCTCTGGACTCACTGCACTTCATCCCCAGTGGAGCCAGTGCACTCTCTGGACTCACTGCACTGCATCCCCAGTGGTGCCAGTGCACTCTCTGCACTCACTGCACTGCATTCCCAGTGTTCCCAGAGCACTCTCTGGACTCACTGCAGTGCATCCCCAGTGGTGCCAGTGCACTCTCTGGACTCACTGCACTGCATCCCCAGTGGTGCCACTGCACTCTCTGGACTCACTGCACTGCATCACCATTGGTGCCAGGGCACTCTCTGGACTCACTGCAGTGCATCCGCAGTGGTGCCAGTGCACTCTTTCGAGTCACTGCACGGCATCCCCATTAGTGCCAGTGCATTCTCTGGACTCATTGCAGTACATCCCCAGTGGTGCCAGTGCACTCTCTGGACTCACTGCACTGCATCCCCAGTGGTGCCAGTGTACTCTCTGGACTCACTGCACTGCATCCCCAGTGCTGACAGTGCACTCTCTGGACTCACTGCAATGCATCCCCAGTGGTGCCAGTGCATTCTCTGGACTCACTGCACTGCATCCCCAGTGGTGCCAGTGTACTCTCTGGACTCACTGCAGTGCATCCCCTTTTGTGCCAGTGCACTCTCTGGACTCACTGCACTGCATCCCCAGTGGTGCCAGTGCACTCTCTGGACTCACTGCAGTGCATCCCCAGTGGTGCCAGTGCACTCTCTGGACTCATTGCAGTGCATCCCCAGTGGTGCCAGTGCACTCTCTGGACTCACTGCACTGCATCCCCAGTGGTGCCAGTGCACTCTCTGGACTCACTGCAGTGCATCCCCTTTTGTGCCAGTGCACTCTCTGGACTCACTGCACTGCATCCCCAGTGGTGCCAGTGCACTCTCTGGACTCACTGCATTGCATCCCCAGTGGTGCCAGTGCACTCTCTGGACTCACTGCAGTGCATCCCCAGTGGTGCCAGTGCACTCTCTGCACTCACTGCACTGCATCCCCAGTGGTGCCAGTGCACTCTCTGGACTCACTGCACTGCATCCCCAGTGGTGCCAGTGCACTCTCTGGAGTCGCAGCACTGCATCAACAGTGGTGCCTCTGCACTCTCTGGACTCACTGCACTGCATCACCATTGGTGCCAGGGCACTCTCCGGACTCACTGCAGTGCATCTGCAGTGTTGCCAGTGCACTCTTTCGAGTCACTGCAGTGCATCCCCAGTGGTGCCAGTGCACTCTCTGTACTCACTGCACTTCATCCCCAGTGGTGCCAGTGCACTCTCTGGACTCACTGCACTGCATCCCCAGTGGTGCCAGTGCACTCTCTGCACTCACTGCACTGCATCCCCATGTTCCCAGAGCACTCTCTGGACTCACTGCAGTGCATCCCCAGTGGTGCCAGTGCACTCTCTGGAGTCACTGCAGTGCATCCCCAGTGGTGCCAGTGCACTCTCTGGACTCACTGCACTGCATCCCCAGTGGTGCCAGTGCACTCTCTGGACTCACTGCACTGCATCACCGTTGGTGCCAGGGCACTCTCTGGACTCACTGCAGTGCATCCCCAGTGGTGCCAGTGCACTCTCTGGACTCACTGCACTGCATCCCCAGTGGTGCCAGTGCACTCTCTGGAGTCGCAGCACTGCATCAACAGTGGTGCCTCTGCACTCTCTGGAGTCACTGCACTGCATCCCTAGTGCTGCCAGTGCACTCTCTGGACTCACTGCAGTGCATCCCCAGTGGTGCCAGTGCACTCTCTGGACTCACTGCACTTCATCCCCAGTGGTGCCAGTGCACTCTCTGGACTCACTGCATTGCATCCCCAGTGGTGCCAGTGCACTCTCTGGACTCACTGCACTGCATCCCCAGTGGTGCCACTGCACTCTCTGGACTCACTGCACTGCATCACCATTGGTGCCAGGGCACTCTCCGGACTCACTGCAGTGCATCCCCAGTGGTGCCAGTGCACTCTTTCGAGTCACTGCAGTGCATCCCCAGTGGTGCCAGTGCACTCTCTGGACTCACTGCACTTCATCCCCAGTGGAGCCAGTGCACTCTCTGGACTCACTGCAGTGCATCCCCTTTTGTGCCAGTGCACTCTCTGGACTCACTGCACTGCATCCCCAGTGGTGCCAGTGCACTCTCTGGACTCACTGCATTGCATCCCCAGTGGTGCCAGTGCACTCTCTGGACTCACTGCAGTGCATCCCCAGTGGTGCCAGTGCACTCTCTGCACTCACTGCACTGCATCCCCAGTGGTGCCAGTGCACTCTCTGGACTCACTGCACTGCATCCCCAGTGGTGCCAGTGCACTCTCTGGACTCACTGCACTGCATCCCCAGTGCTGACAGTGCACTCTCTGGACTCACTGCACTGCATCCCCAGTGCTGCCAGTGCACTCTCTGGACTCACTGCAGTGCATCCCCAGTGGTGCCAGTGCACTCTCTGGACTCACTGCTTTGCATCCCCAGTGGTGCCAGTGCACTCTCTGGACTCACTGCCGTGCATCCCCAGTGGTGCCAGTGCACTCTCTGGACTCACTGCACTGCATCCCCAGTGGTGCCAGTGCACTCTCTGGACTCACTGCACTGCATCCCCAGTGGTGCCAGTGCACTCTCTGGAGTCGCAGCACTGCATCAACAGTGGTGCCTCTGCACTCTCTGGACTCACTGCACTGCATCACCATTGGTGCCAGGGCACTCTCCGGACTCACTGCACTGCATCCCCAGTGGTGCCAGTGCACTCTTTCGAGTCACTGCAGTGCATCCCCAGTGGTGCCAGTGCACTCTGTGTACTCACTGCACTTCATCCCCAGTGGTGCCAGTGCACTCTCTGGACTCACTGCTCTGCATCCCCAGTGGTGCCAGTGCACTCTCTGCACTCACTGCACTGCATCCCCATGTACCCAGAGCACTCTCTGGACTCACTGCAGTGCATCCCCAGTGGTGCCAGTGCACTCTCTGGACTCACTGCAGTGCATCCCCAGTGGTGCCAGTGCACTCTCTGGACTCACTGCACTGCATCCCCAGTGGTGCCAGTGCACTCTCTGGACTCACTGCACTGCATCCCCAGTGGTGCCACTGCACTCTCTGGACTCACTGCAGTGCATCCCCAGTGCTGCAAGTGCACTCTCTGGAGTCACTGCACTGCATCCCCATTAGTGCCAGTGCATTCTCTGGACTCATTGCAGTGCATCCCCAGTGGTGCCAGTGCACTCTCTGGACTCACTGCACTGCATCCCCAGTGCTGACAGTGCACTCTCTGGACTCACTGCAATGCATCCCCAGTGGTGCCAGTGCATTCTATGGACTCACTGCACTGCATCCCCAGTGGTGCCAGTGTACTCTCTGGACTCACTGCAGTGCATCCGCTTTTGTGCCAGTGCACTCTCTGGACTCACTGCACTGCATCCCCAGTGGTGCCAGTGCACTCTCTGGACTCACTGCACTGCATCCCCAGTGGTGCCAGTGCACTCTCTGGACTCATTGCAGTGCATCCCCAGTGGTGCCAGTGCACTCTCTGGACTCACTGCACTGCATCCCCAGTGGTGCCAGTGCACTCTCTGGACTCACTGCACTGCATCCCCAGTGGTGCCAGTGCACTCTCTGGACTCACTGCACTGCATCCCCAGTGGTGCCAGTGCACTCTCTGGACTCACTGCACTGCATCCCCAGTGGTGCCAGTGCACTCTCTGCACTCACTGTACTGCATCAACAGTGGAGCCTCTGAACTCTCTGGACTCACTGCACTGCATCCCCAGTGGTGCCAGTGCACTCTCTGGACTCACTGTAGTGCATCCCCAGTGGTGCCAGTGCACTCTCTGGACTCACTGCACTGCATCCCCAGTGGTGCCAGTGCACTCTCTGGTCTCACTGCAGTGCATCCCCAGTGGTGCCAGTGCACTCTCTGGACTCACTGCACTGCATCCCATTGGTGCTAGTGCACTCTCTGGACTCACTGCACTGCATCCCCAGTGGTGCCAGTGCACTCTCTGCACTCACTGCACTGCATCCCCGGTGTTCCCAGAGCACTCTCTGGACTCACCGAGGTGCATCCCCAGTGGTGCCTCTGCACTCTCTGGAGTCACTGCACTGCATCCCCAGTGGTGCCAGTGCACTCTCTGGACTCACTGTAGTGCATACCCAGTGGTGCCAGTGCACTTTCTGGACTCACTGCACTGCATCCCCAGGGGTGCCAGTGCACTCTCTGGACTCACTGCAGTGCATCCCTTGTGGTGCCTTTGCACACTCAGGACTCACTGCACTGCATCCCCAGTGGTGCCAGTGCACTCTCTGGACTCACTGCACTGCATCCCCAGTGGTGCCAGTGCACTCTCTGCACTCACTGCACTGCATCCCCGGTGTTCCCAGAGCACTCTCTGGACTCACCGAGGTGCATCCCCAGTGGTGCCTCTGCACTCTCTGGAGTCACTGCACTGCATCCCCAGTGGTGCCAGTGCACTCTCTGGACTCACTGTAGTGCATCCCCAGTGGTGCCAGTGCACTCTCTGGACTCACTGCACTGCATCCCCAGTGGTGCCAGTACACTCTCTGGTCTCACTGCAGTGCATCCCCAGTGGTGCCAGTGCACTCTCTGGACTCACTGCACTGCATCCCATTGGTGCTAGTGCACTCTCTGGACTCACTGCACTGCATCCCCAGTGGTGCCAGTGCACTCTCTGCACTCACTGCACTGCATCCCCGGTGTTCCCAGAGCACTCTCTGGACTCACCGAGGTGCATCCCCAGTGGTGCCTCTGCACTCTCTGGAGTCACTGCACTGCATCCCCAGTGGTGCCAGTGCACTCTCTGGACTCACTGTAGTGCATCCCCAGTGGTGCCAGTGCACTTTCTGGACTCACTGCACTGCATCCCCAGGGGTGCCAGTGCACTCTCTGGACTCACTGCAGTGCATCCCTTGTGGTGCCTTTGCACACTCAGGACTCACTGCACTGCATCCCCAGTGGTGCCAGTGCACTCTCTGGACTCACTGCACTGCATCCCCAGTGGTGCCAGTGCACTCTCTGAGCACTTTGCAGTGCATCCCCAGTGGTGCCAGTGCACTCTCTGGACTCACTGCACTGCATCCCCAGTGGTGCCAGTGCACTCTCTGGACTCACGGCAGTGCATCCCCAGTGGTGCCAGTGCACTCTCTGGACTCACTGCACTGCATCCCCAGTGGTGCCTGTGTAGTCTCTGGACTCACAGCAGTGCATCCCCAGTGGTGCCAGTGCAACTACTGGACTCACTGCAGTGTAGCTCAGTGGTGCCAGAGCACTCTCTGGACTCACTGCACTGCATCCCCAGTGGTGCCAGTGCACTGTCTGGACTCACTGCAGTGTATCGCCATTGGAGCCGGTGCACTCTCTGGACTCTCTAAACTGCATCCCCAGTGGTGCCAGAGAACTCTCTGGTCTCACTGCAGTGCATCCCCAGTGGTGCCAGTGCACTGTCTGGACTCACTGCATCCCCAGTGGTGCCAGGGCACTCTCTGGACTCACAGCACTGCATCCCCATTGGTGCCAGGGCACTCTCTGGACTCACTGCACTAAAACCAAAGTGGTGCCAGTGCAGTCTCTGGACTCACTGCACTGCATCCCCAGTGGTGCCAGTGCACTCTCTGGACTCACTGCACTGCATCCCCTGTGGTGCCAGTACACTCTCTGGACTCACTGCACTGCATCACCAGCGGATCCAGTGCACTCTCTGGACTCACTGAAGTGCATCCCCAGTGGTGCCAGTGCACTTTCTGGAGTCACTGCAGTGCATCCCCTGTTGTGCCAGTGCACTCTCTGCACTCACTACAGTGCATCCCCAGAAGTGCCAGTGCACTCTCTGGACTCACTGCACTGCATCCCCAGTGGTTCCATTGCACTCTCTGGACTCACTGCATTGGATCCCCAGTGGTGTCAGTGCACTCTCTGGACTCAGTGCAGTGCATCCCCAGTGGTGCCAGTGCACTCTCTGGACTCACTGCAGTGCTTCCCCACTGGTGCCAGTGCACTCTCTGGACTCACTGCACTGCATCCCCAAGGTGCCAGTGCACTCTCTGGACTCAACTGCACTGCATCCCCAGTGCTGCCAGTGCACTCTCTGGACTCACTGCAGTGCATCCCCAGTGGTGCCAGTGCACTCTCTGGACTCACTGCACTGCATCCCCAGTGGTGCCAGTGCACTCTTTCGAGTCACTGCACGGCATCCCCAGTGGTGCCAGTGTACTCTCTGGACTCACTGCAGTGCATCCCCTTTTGTGCCAGTGCACTCTCTGGACTCACTGCACTGCATCCCCAGTGGTGCCAGTGCACTCTCTGGACTCACTGCAGTGCATCCCCTTTTGTGCCAGTGCACTCTCTGGACTCATTGCAGTGCATCCCCAGTGGTGCCAGTGCACTCTCTGGACTCATTGCAGTGCATCCCCAGTGGTGCCAGTGCACTCTCTGGACTCACTGCAGTGCATCCCCAGTGGTGCCAGTGCACTCTCTGGACTCACTGCACTGCATCCCCAGTGGTGCCAGTGCACTCTCTGGAGTCGCAGCACTGCATCAACAGTGGTGCCTCTGCACTCTCTGGACTCACTGCACTGCATCACCATTGGTGCCAGTGCACTCGCTGGACTCACTGCAGTGCATCCCCAGTGGTGCCAGTGCACTCTCTGCACTCACTGCACTGCATCCCCAGTGGTGCCAGTGCACTCTCTGGACTCACTGCACTGCATCCCCAGTGGTGCCAGTGCACTCTCTGGAGTCGCAGCACTGCATCAACAGTGGTGCCTCTGCACTCTCTGGACTCACTGCACTGCATCACCATTGGTGCCAGGGCACTCTCCGGACTCACTGCAGTGCATCTGCAGTGGTGCCAGTGCACTCTTTCGAGTCACTGCAGTGCATCCCCAGTGGTGCCAGTGCACTCTCTGGACTCACTGCACTGCATCCCCAGTGGTGCCAGTGCACTCTCTGGACTCACTGCAGTGCATCCCCAGTGGTGCCAGTGCACTCTCTGGACTCACTGCACTGCATCCCCATGTTCCCAGAGCACTCTCTGGACTCACTGCAGTGCATCCCCAGTGGTGCCAGTGCACTCTCTGGAGTCACTGCAGTGCATCCCCAGTGGTGCCAGTGCACTCTCTGGACTCACTGCAGTGCATCCCCAGTGGTGCCACTGCACTCTCTGGACTCACTGCACTGCATCACCGTTCGTGCCAGGGCATTCTCTGGACTCACTGCAGTGCATCCCCAGTGGTGCCAGTGCACTCTCTGGACTCACTGCACTGCATCCCCAGTGGTGCCACTGCACTCTCTGGACTCACTGCACTGCATCCCCATTAGTGCCAGTGCATTCTCTGGACTCATTGCAGTGCATCCCCAGTGGTGCCAGTGCACTCTCTGGACTCATTGCACTGCATCCCCAGTGGTGCCAGTGCACTCTCTGGACTCACTGCACTGCATCCCCAGTGCTGACAGTGCACTCTCTGGACTCACTGCACTGCATCCCCAGTGCTGACAGTGCACTCTCTGGACTCACTGCAGTGCATCCCCAGTGGTGCCAGTGCACTCTCTGGACTGCATCCCCAGTGGTGCCAGTGCACTCTCTGGACTCACTGCACTGCATCCCCAGTGGTGCCAGTGCACTCTCTGGAGTCACTGCGCTGCATCCCCAGTGGTGCCAGAGCCCTCTGTGGACTCAGTGCACTACATCCCCTGTGGGGCCAGTGCACTCTCTGGACTCACTGCAGTGCATCCCCAGTGGTGCGAGTGCACTCTCTGGACTCACCGGGGTGCATCCCCAGTGGTGCCAGTGCACTCTCTGGACTCACTGCAGTGCATCCCCAGTGGTGCCAGTGCACTCTGTGGACTCACTGCAGTGCATCCCCAGTGCTGACAGTGCACTCTCTGGAGTCACTGCACTGCATCCCCATTAGTGCCAGTGCATTCTCTGGACTCATTGCAGTGCATCCCCAGTGGTGCCAGTGCACTCTCTGGACTCACTGCACTGCATCCCCAGTGGTTCCATTGCACTCTCTGGACTCACTGCACTGCATCCCCAGTGGTGCCAGTGCAGTCTCTGGAGTCACTGCAGTGCATCCCCAGTGGTGCAAGTGCACTCTCTGGACTCACTGCACTGCATCCCCCGTGCTGACAGTGCACTCTCTGGACTCACTGCACTGCATCCCCAGTGGTGCCAGTGCACTCTCTGGACTCACTGCACTTCATCCCCAGTGGTGCCAGTGCACTCTCTGGACTCACTGCATTGCATCCCCAGTGGTGCCAGTGCACTCTCTGGACTCACTGCACTGCATCCCCAGTGGTGCCACTGCACTCTCTGGACTCACTGCACTGCATCACCATTGGTGCCAGGGCACTCTCCGGACTCACTGCAGTGCATCCCCAGTGGTGCCAGTGCACTCTTTCGAGTCACTGAAGTGCATCCCCAGTGGTGCCAGTGCACTCTCTGGACTCACTGCACTTCATCCCCAGTGGAGCCAGTGCACTCTCTGGACTCACTGCACTGCATCCCCAGTGGTGCCAGTGAACTCTCTGCACTCACTGCACTGCATTCCCAGTGTTCCCAGAGCACTCTCTGGACTCACTGCAGTGCATCCCCAGTGGTGCCAGTGCACTCTCTGGACTCACTGCACTGCATCCCCAGTGGTGCCACTGCACTCTCTGGACTCACTGCACTGCATCACCATTGGTGCCAGGGCACTCTCTGGACTCACTGCAGTGTATCCGCAGTGGTGCCTGTGCACTCTTTCGAGTCACTGCACGGCATCCCCATTAGTGCCAGTACATTCTCTGGACTCATTGCAGTACATCCCCAGTGGTGCCAGTGCACTCTCTGGACTCACTGCACTGCATCCCCAGTGGTGCCAGTGTACTCTCTGGACTCACTGCACTGCATCACCAGTGCTGACATTGCACTCTCTGGACTGACTGCAATGCATCCCCAGTGGTGCCAGTGCATTCTCTGGACTCACTGCACTGCATCCCCAGTGGTGCCAGTGTACTCTCTGGACTCACTGCAGTGCATCCCCTTTTGTGCCAGTGCACTCTCTGGACTCACTGCACTGCATCCCCAGTGGTGCCAGTGCACTCTCTGGACTCACTGCAGTGCATCCCCAGTGGTGCCAGTGCACTCTCTGGACTCATTGCAGTGCATCCCCAGTGGTGCCAGTGCACTCTCTGGACTCACTGCACTGCATCCCCAGTGGTGCCAGTGCACTCTCTGGACTCACTGCAGTGCATCCCCTTTTGTGCCAGTGCACTCTCTGGACTCACTGCACTGCATCCCCAGTGGTGCCAGTGCACTCTCTGGACTCACTGCATTGCATCCCCAGTGGTGCCAGTGCACTCTCTGGACTCACTGCAGTGCATCCCCAGTGGTGCCAGTGCACTCTCTGCACTCACTGCACTGCATCCCCAGTGGTGCCAGTGCACTCTCTGGACTCACTGCACTGCATCCCCAGTGGTGCCAGTGCACTCTCTGGAGTCGCAGCACTGCATCAACAGTGGTGCCTCTGCACTCTCTGGACTCACTGCACTGCATCACCATTGGTGCCAGGGCACTCTCCGGACTCACTGCAGTGCATCTGCAGTGTTGCCAGTGCACTCTTTCGAGTCACCGCAGTGCATCCCCAGTGGTGCCAGTGCACTCTCTGTACTCACTGCACTTCATCCCCAGTGGTGCCAGTGCACTCTCTGGACTCACTGCACTGCATCCCCAGTGGTGCCAGTGCACTCTCTGCACTCACTGCACTGCATCCCCATGTTCCCAGAGCACTCTCTGGACTCACTGCAGTGCATCCACAGTGGTGCCAGTGCACTCTCTGGAGTCACTGCAGTGCATCCCCAGTGGTGCCAGTGCACTCTCTGGACTCACTGCACTGCATCCCCAGTGGTGCCAGTGCACTCTCTGGACTCACTGCACTGCATCACCGTTGGTGCCAGGGCACTCTCTGGACTCACTGCACTGCATCCCCAGTGGTGCCAGTGCACTCTCTGGACTCACTGCACTGCATCCCCAGTGGTGCCAGTGCACTCTCTGGAGTCGCAGCACTGCATCAACAGTGGTGCCTCTGCACTCTCTGGAGTCACTGCACTGCATCCCTAGTGCTGCCAGTGCACTCTCTGGACTCACTGCAGTGCATCCCCAGTGGTGCCAGTGCACTCTCTGGACTCACTGCACTTCATCCCCAGTGGTGCCAGTGCACTCTCTGGACTCACTGCATTGCATCCCCAGTGGTGCCAGTGCACTCTCTGGACTCACTGCACTGCATCCCCAGTGGTGCCACTGCACTCTCTGGACTCACTGCACTGCATCACCATTGGTGCCAGGGCACTCTCCGGACTCACTGCAGTGCATCCCCAGTGGTGCCAGTGCACTCTTTCGAGTCACTGCAGTGCATCCCCAGTGGTGCCAGTGCACTCTCTGGACTCACTGCACTTCATCCCCAGTGGAGCCAGTGCACTCTCTGGACTCACTGCAGTGCATCCCCTTTTGTGCCAGTGCACTCTCTGGACTCACTGCACTGCATCCCCAGTGGTGCCAGTGCACTCTCTGGACTCACTGCATTGCATCCCCAGTGGTGCCAGTGCACTCTCTGGACTCACTGCAGTGCATCCCCAGTGGTGCCAGTGCACTCTCTGCACTCACTGCACTGCATCCCCAGTGGTGCCAGTGCACTCTCTGGACTCACTGCACTGCATCCCCAGTGGTGCCAGTGCACTCTCTGGACTCACTGCAGTGCATCCCCAGTGGTGCCAGTGCACTCTCTGGAGTCACTGCACTGCATCCCCAGTGCTGCCAGTGCACTCTCTGGACTCACTGCAGTGCATCCCCAGTGGTGCCAGTGCACTCTCTGGACTCACTGCTTTGCATCCCCAGTGGTGCCAGTGCACTCTCTGGACTCACTGCCGTGCATCCCCAGTGGTGCCAGTGCACTCTCTGGACTCACTGCACTGCATCCCCAGTGGTGCCAGTGCACTCTCTGGACTCACTGCACTGCATCCCCAGTGGTGCCAGTGCACTCTCTGGAGTCGCAGCACTGCATCAACAGTGGTGCCTCTGCACTCTCTGGACTCACTGCACTGCATCACCATTGGTGCCAGGGCACTCTCCGGACTCACTGCACTGCATCCCCAGTGGTGCCAGTGCACTCTTTCGAGTCACTGCAGTGCATCCCCAGTGGTGCCAGTGCACTCTGTGTACTCACTGCACTTCATCCCCAGTGGTGCCAGTGCACTCTCTGGACTCACTGCTCTGCATCCCCAGTGGTGCCAGTGCACTCTCTGCACTCACTGCACTGCATCCCCATGTACCCAGAGCACTCTCTGGACTCACTGCAGTGCATCCCCAGTGGTGCCAGTGCACTCTCTGGAGTCACTGCAGTGCATCCCCAGTGGTGCCAGTGCACTCTCTGGACTCACTGCACTGCATCCCCAGTGGTGCCAGTGCACTCTCTGGACTCACTGCACTGCATCCCCAGTGGTGCCACTGCACTCTCTGGACTCACTGCAGTGCATCCCCAGTGCTGCAAGTGCACTCTCTGGAGTCACTGCACTGCATCCCCATTAGTGCCAGTGCATTCTCTGGACTCATTGCAGTGCATCCCCAGTGGTGCCAGTGCACTCTCTGGACTCACTGCACTGCATCCCCAGTGCTGACAGTGCACTCTCTGGACTCACTGCAATGCATCCCCAGTGGTGCCAGTGCATTCTATGGACTCACTGCACTGCATCCCCAGTGGTGCCAGTGTACTCTCTGGACTCACTGCAGTGCATCCGCTTTTGTGCCAGTGCACTCTCTGGACTCACTGCACTGCATCCCCAGTGGTGCCAGTGCACTCTCTGGACTCACTGCACTGCATCCCCAGTGGTGCCAGTGCACTCTCTGGACTCATTGCAGTGCATCCCCAGTGGTGCCAGTGCACTCTCTGGACTCACTGCACTGCATCCCCAGTGGTGCCAGTGCACTCTCTGGACTCACTGCACTGCATCCCCAGTGGTGCCAGTGCACTCTCTGGACTCACTGCACTGCATCCCCAGTGGTGCCAGTGCACTCTCTGGACTCACTGCACTGCATCCCCTCTGGTGCCAGTGCACTCTCTGCACTCACTGTACTGCATCAACAGTGGAGCCTCTGAACTCTCTGGACTCACTGCACTGCATCCCCAGTGGTGCCAGTGCACTCTCTGGACTCACTGTAGTGCATCCCCAGTGGTGCCAGTGCACTCTCTGGACTCACTGCACTGCATCCCCAGTGGTGCCAGTGCACTCTCTGGTCTCACTGCAGTGCATCCCCAGTGGTGCCAGTGCACTCTCTGGACTCACTGCACTGCATCCCATTGGTGCTAGTGCACTCTCTGGACTCACTGCACTGCATCCCCAGTGGTGCCAGTGCACTCTCTGCACTCACTGCACTGCATCCCCGGTGTTCCCAGAGCACTCTCTGGACTCACCGAGGTGCATCCCCAGTGGTGCCTCTGCACTCTCTGGAGTCACAGCACTGCATCCCCAGTGGTGCCAGTGCACTCTCTGGACTCACTGCAGTGCATCCCCAGTGGTGCCAGTGCACTTTCTGGACTCACTGCACTGCATCCCCAGGGGTGCCAGTGCACTCTCTGGACTCACTGCAGTGCATCCCTTGTGGTGCCTTTGCACACTCAGGACTCACTGCACTGCATCCCCAGTGGTGCCAGTGCACTCTCTGGACTCACTGCACTGCATCCCCAGTGGTGCCAGTGCACTCTCTGAGCACTTTGCAGTGCATCCCCAGTGGTGCCAGTGCACTCTCTGGACTCACTGCACTGCATCCCCAGTGGTGCCAGTGCACTCTCTGGACTCACGGCAGTGCATCCCCAGTGGTGCCAGTGCACTCTTTGGACTCACTGCACTGCATCCCCAGTGGTGCCAGTGTAGTCTCTGGACTCACAGCAGTGCATCCCCAGTGGTGCCAGTGCAACTACTGGACTCACTGCAGTGTAGCTCAGTGGTGCCAGAGCACTCTCTGGACTCACTGCACTGCATCCCCAGTGGTGCCAGTGCACTGTCTGGACTCACTGCAGTGTATCGCCATTGGAGCCGGTGCACTCTCTGGACTCTCTAAACTGCATCCCCAGTGGTGCCAGAGAACTCTCTGGTCTCACTGCAGTGCATCCCCAGTGGTGCCAGTGCACTGTCTGGACTCACTGCATCCCCAGTGGTGCCAGGGCACTCTCTGGACTCACAGCACTGCATCCCCATTGGTGCCAGGGCACTCTCTGGACTCACTGCACTAAAACCAAAGTGGTGCCAGTGCAGTCTCTGGACTCACTGCACTGCATCCCCAGTGGTGCCAGTGCACTCTCTGGACTCACTGCACTGCATCCCCTGTGGTGCCAGTACACTCTCTGGACTCACTGCACTGCATCACCAGCGGATCCAGTGCACTCTCTGGACTCACTGAAGTGCATCCCCAGTGGTGCCAGTGCACTTTCTGGAGTCACTGCAGTGCATCCCCTGTTGTGCCAGTGCACTCTCTGCACTCACTACAGTGCATCCCCAGAAGTGCCAGTGCACTCTCTGGACTCACTGCACTGCATCCCCAGTGGTTCCATTGCACTCTCTGGACTCACTGCATTGGATCCCCAGTGGTGTCAGTGCACTCTCTGGACTCAGTGCAGTGCATCCCCAGTGGTGCCAGTGCACTCTCTGGACTCACTGCAGTGCTTCCCCACTGGTGCCAGTGCACTCTCTGGACTCACTGCACTGCATCCCCAGTGGTGCCAGTGCACTCTCTGGACTCACTGCACTGCATCCCCAGTGGTGCCAGTGCACTCTCTGTAGTCACTGCACTGCGTCCCCAGTGGTGCCAGTGCACTCTCTGGACTCACTGCAGTGTATCCCCTGTGGTGCCAGTGCACTCTGTGGACTCACTGCACTGCATCCCAGTGGTGCCAGTGCACTCTCTGGACTCACTGCACTGCATCCCCAGTGTTCCCAGAGCACTCTCTGGACTCACTGCAGTGCATCCCCAGTGGTGCCAGTGCACTCTCTGGACTCACTGCAGTGCATCCCCAGTGGTGCCAGTGCACTCTCTGGACTCACTGCACTGCATCCCCAGTGGTGCCAGTGCACCCTCTGGACTCACTGCACTGCATCCCCAGTGGTGCCAGTGCACTCTCCGGACTCACTGCACTGCATCCCTAATGGTGCCAGTGCACTCTCCGGACTCACTGCAGTGCATCCCCAGTGGTGCCAGTGCATTCTCTGCACTCACTGCACTGCATCCCCAGTGGTGCCAGTGCACTCTCTGCACTCACTGCACTGCATCCCCGGTGTTCCCAGAGCACTCTCTGGACTCACCGAGGTGCATCCCCAGTGGTGCCAGTGCACTCTCTGGACTCACTGCACTGCATCCCCAGTGGTGCCAGTGCACTCTCTGGACTCACTGCAGTGCAGCCCCTGAGGTGCCAGTGTACTCTCTGGACTCACTGCACTGCATCCCCAATGGTGACAGTGCACTCTCTGGAATCACTGCAGTGCATCCCCTGTGGTGCCATTGCACTCTCTGGCCTCACTGCACTGCATCCCCAGTGGTGCCTGTGCACTCTCTTGAGTCACTGCACTGCATCCCAGTGGAGCCAGTGCACTCTATGGACTAACTGCACTGCATCCCCAGTGGTGCCAGTGCACTCTCTGGACTCCCTGCACTGCATCCCCAGTGGTGCCAGTGCACTCTCTGGACTCACTGCACTGCATCCCCAGTGGTTCCAGTGCACTCTCTGGATCACTGCACTGCATCACAATTGGTGCCAGGGCACTCTCCGGACTCACTGCAGTGCATCCCCAGTGGTGCAAGTGCACTCTTTCGAGTCACTGCACTGCATCCCCAGTGGTGCCAGTGCATTCTCTGGACCCACTGCAGTGCATCCCCATTGGTGCCAGTGCACTCTCTGGAGTCACTGCAGTGCATCCCCAGTAGTGCCAGTGCAGTCTCTGGACTCACTGCACTGCATCCCCAGTGCTGACAGTGCACTCTCTGGACTCACTGCAGTGCATCCCCAGTGGTGCCAGTGCAGTCTCTGGAGTCACTGCAGTGCATCCCCAGTGGTGCCAGAGCACTCTCCTGACTCACTGCACTGCATCCCCAGTGGTGCCAGTGCACTCTCTGGACTCACTGCACTGCATCCCCAGTGCTGACAGTGCACTCTCTGGACTCACTGCAGTGCATCCCCTTTTGTGTCAGTGCACTCTCTGGACTCACTGCAGTGCATCCCCAGTGGTGCCAGTGCACGCTCTGCGCTCACTACACTGCATCACCAGTGGTGCCAGTGCACTCTCTGGACTCACTGCAGTGCATCCCCAGTGGTGCCAGTGCACTCTCTGGACTCACTGCACTGCATCCCCAGTGGTGCCAGTGCACTCTCTGGAGTCGCAGCACTGCATCAACAGTGGTGCCTCTGCACTCTCTGGAGTCACTGCACTGCATCCCCAGTGCTGCCAGTGCACTCTCTGGACTCACTGCATTGCATCCCCAGTGGTGCCAGTGCACTCTCTGGACTCACTGCAGTGCATCCCCAGTGGTGCCAGTGCACTCTCTGGACTCACTGCACTTCGTCCCCAGTGGTGCCAGTGCACTCTCTGGACTCACTGCATTGCATCCCCAGTGGTGCCAGTGCACTCTCTGGACTCACTGCACTGCATCCCCAGTGGTGCCACTGCACTCTCTGGACTCACTGCACTGCATCACCATTGGTGCCAGGGCACTCTCCGGACTCACTGCAGTGCATCCCCAGTGGTGCCAGTGCACTCTTTCGAGTCACTGCAGTGCATCCCCAGTGGTGCCAGTGCACTCTCTGGACTCACTGCACTTCATCCCCAGTGGAGCCAGTGCACTCTCTGGACTCACTGCACTGCATCCCCAGTGGTGCCAGTGCACTCTCTGCACAAACTGCACTGCATTCCCAGTGTTCCCAGAGCACTCTCTGGACTCACTGCACTGCATCCCCAGTGGTGCCAGTGCACTCTCTGGACTCACTGCACTGCATCCCCAGTGGTGCCAGTGCACTCTCTGGACTCATTGCAGTGCATCCCCAGTGGTGCCAGTGCACTCTCTGGACTCACTGCAGTGCATCCCCAGTGGTGCCAGTGCACTCTCTGGACTCACTGCACTGCATCCCCAGTGGTGCCAGTGCACTCTCTGGACTCACTGCAGTGCATCCGCAGTGGTGCCAGTGCACTCTCTGGACTCACTGCATTGCATCCCCAGTGGTGCCAGTGCACTCTCTGGACTCACTGCACTGCATCCCCAGTGGTGTCACTGCACTCTCTGGACTCACTGCACTGCATCGCCATTGGTGCCAGGGCACTCTCCGGACTCACTGCAGTGCATCCGCAGTGGTGCCAGTGCACTCTTTCGAGTCACTGCAGTGCATTCCCAGGGGTGCCAGTGCACTCTCCAGACTCACTGCACTGCATCCCCAGTGGTGCCAGTGCACTCTCTGGAATCACTGCAGTGCATCCCCAGTGGTGCCAGTGCACTCTATGGACTCACTGCATTGCATCCCCAGTGGTGCCAGTGCACTCTCTGGACTCACTGCACTGCATCCCCAGTGGTGCCAGTGCACTCTCTGCACTCACTGCAGTGCATCCGCAGTGGAGCCAGTGCACTCTTTTGAGTCACTGCAGTGCATCCCCAAGGTGCCAGTGCACTCTCTGGACTCACTGCACTGCATCCCCAGTGGTGCCAGTGCACTCTCTGCACTCACTGCACTGCATCACCAGTGGTGCCAGTGCACTCTCTGGACTCACTGCAGTGCATCCCCAGTGGTGCCACTGCACTCTCTGGACTCACTGCACTGCATCCCCAGTGGTGCCAGTGCACTCTCTGGACTCACTGCAGTGCATCCCCAGTGGTGCCTCTGCACTCTCTGGAGTCACTGCACTGCATCCCCAGTGCTGCCAGTGCACTCTCTGGACTCACTGCAGTGCATCCCCAGTGGTGCCAGTGCACTCTCTGGACTCACTGCACTGCATCCCCAGTGGTGCCAGTGCAGTCTCGGGACTCACTGCACTGCATCCCCAGTGGTGCCAGTGCACTCTCTGGACTCACTGCACTTCATCCCCAGTGGTGCCAGTGCACTCTCTGGACTCACTGCATTGCATCCCCAGTGGTGCCAGTGCACTCTCTGGACTCACTGCACTGCATCCCCAGTGGTGCCACTGCACTCTCTGGACTCACTGCACTGCATCACCATTGGTGCCAGGGCACTCTCCGGACTCACTGCAGTGCATCCGCAGTGGTGCCAGTGCACTCTTTCGAGTCACTGCAGTGCATCCCCAGTGGTGCCAGTGCACTCTCTGGACTCACTGCACTGCATCCCCAGTGGTGCCAGTGCACTCTCTGCACTCACTGCACTGCATCCCCAGTGTTCCCAGAGCACTCTCTGGACTCACTGCAGTGCATCCCCAGTGGTGCCAGTGCACTCTCTGAACTCACTGCAGTGCATCCCCAGTGGTGCCAGTGCACTCTCTGGACTCACTGCACTGCATCCCTGGTGGTGCCAGTGCACTCTCTGGACTCACTGCACTGCATCCCCAGTGGTGCCAGTGCACTCTCCGGACTCACTGCACTGCATCCCTAATGGTGCCAGTGCACTCTCCGGGCTCACTGCAGTGCATCCCCAGTGGTGCCAATGCATTCTCTGCACTCAATGCACTGCATCCCCAGTGGTGCCAGTGCACTCTCTGCACTCACTGCACTGCATCCCCGGTGTTCCCAGAGCACTCTCTGGACTCACCGAGGTGCATCCCCAGTGGTGCCAGTGCACTCTCTGGACTCACCGCACTGCATCCCCAGTGGTGCCAGTGCACTCTCTGGACTCACTGCAGTGCAGCCCCTGAGGTGCCAGTGTACTCTCTGGACTCACTGCACTGCATCCCCAATGGTGACAGTGCACTCTCTGGAATCACTGCAGTGCATCCCCTGTGGTGCCATTGCACTCTCTGGCCTCACTGCACTGCATCCCCAGTGGTGCCTGTGCACTCTCTTGAGTCACTGCACTGCATCCCAGTGGAGCCAGTGCACTCTATGGACTAACTGCACTGCATCCCCAGTGGTGCCAGTGCACTCTCTGGACTCACTGCACTGCATCCCCAGTGGTGCCAGTGCACTCTCTGGACTCACTGCACTGCATCCCCAGTGGTTCCAGTGCACTCTCTGGATCACTGCACTGCATCACAATTGGTGCCAGGGCACTCTCCGGACTCACTGCAGTGCATCCCCAGTGGTGCAAGTGCACTCTTTCGAGTCACTGCACTGCATCCCCAGTGGTGCCAGTGCATTCTCTGGACCCACTGCACTGCATCCCCATTGGTGCCAGTGCACTCTCTGGAGTCACTGCAGTGCATCCCCAGTAGTGCCAGTGCAGTCTCTGGACTCACTGCACTGCATCCCCAGTGCTGACAGTGCACTCTCTGGACTCACTGCAGTGCATCCCCAGTGGTGCCAGTGCAGTCTCTGGAGTCACTGCAGTGCATCCCCAGTGGTGCCAGAGCACTCTCCTGACTCACTGCACTGCATCCCCAGTGGTGCCAGTGCACTCTCTGGACTCACTGCACTGCATCCCCAGTGCTGACAGTGCACTCTCTGGACTCACTGCACTGCATCCCCAGTGCTGCCAGTGCACTCTCTGGACTCACTGCAGTGCATCCCCTTTTGTGTCAGTGCACTCTCTGGACTCACTGCAGTGCATCCCCAGTGGTGCCAGTGCACGCTCTGCGCTCACTGCACTGCATCCCCAGTGGTGCCAGTGCACTCTCTGGACTCACTGCAGTGCATCCCCAGTGGTGCCAGTGCACTCTCTGGACTCACTGCACTGCATCCCCAGTGGTGCCAGTGCACTCTCTGGAGTCGCAGCACTGCATAAACAGTGGTGCCTCTGCACTCTCTGGAGTCACTGCACTGCATCCCCAGTGCTGCCAGTGCACTCTCTGGACTCACTGCATTGCATCCCCAGTGGTGCCAGTGCACTCTCTGGACTCACTGCAGTGCATCCCCAGTGGTGCCAGTGCACTCTCTGGACTCACTGCACTTCGTCCCCAGTGGTGCCAGTGCACTCTCTGGACTCACTGCATTGCATCCCCAGTGGTGCCAGTGCACTCTCTGGACTCACTGCACTGCATCCCCAGTGGTGCCACTGCACTCTCTGGACTCACTGCACTGCATCACCATTGGTGCCAGGGCACTCTCCGGACTCACTGCAGTGCATCCCCAGTGGTGCCAGTGCACTCTTTCGAGTCACTGCAGTGCATCCCCAGTGGTGCCAGTGCACTCTCTGGACTCACTGCACTTCATCCCCAGTGGAGCCAGTGCACTCTCTGGACTCACTGCACTGCATCCCCAGTGGTGCCAGTGCACTCTCTGCACAAACTGCACTGCATTCCCAGTGTTCCCAGAGCACTCTCTGGACTCACTGCACTGCATCCCCAGTGGTGCCAGTGCACTCTCTGGACTCACTGCACTGCATCCCCAGTGGTGCCACTGCACTCTCTGGACTCACTGCACTGCATCACCATTGGTGCCAGGGCACTCTCCGGACTCACTGCAGTGCATCCGCAGTGGTGCCAGTGCACTCTTTCGAGTCACTGCACTGCATCCCCATTAGTGCCAGTGCATTCTCTGGACTCATTGCAGTACATCCCCAGTGGTGCCAGTGCACTCTCTGGACTCACTGCAGTGCATCCCCTTTTGTGCCAGTGCACTCTCTGGACTCATTGCAGTGCATCCCCAGTGGTGCCAGTGTACTCTTTCGAGTCACTGCACTGCATCCCCAGTGGTGCCACTGCACTCTCTGGACTCACTGCACTGCATCCCCAGTGGTGCCAGTGCACTCTCTGGACTCATTGCAGTGCATCCCCAGTGGTGCCAGTGCACTCTCTGGACTCACTGCACTGCATCCCCAGTGTTGCCAGTGCACTCTCTGGACTCACTGCAGTGCGTCCCCTTTTGTGCCAGTGCACTCTCTGGACTCACTGCACTGCATCCCCAGTGGTGCCAGTGCACTCTCTGGACTCACTGCACTGCATCCCCAGTGGTGCCAGTGCACTCTCTGGACTCACTGCAATGCATCCCCAGTGGTGCCAGTGCATTCTCTGGACTCACTGCACTGCATCCCCAGTGGTGCCAGTGTACTCTCTGGACTCACTGCAGTGCATCCCCTTTTGTGCCAGTGCACTCTCTGCACTCACTGCACTGCATCCCCAGTGGTGCCAGGGCACTCTCCGGATTCACTGCAGTGCATCTGCAGTGGTGCCAGTGCACTCTTTCGAGTCACTGCAGTGCATCCCCAGTGGTGCCAGTGCACTCTGTGTACTCACTGCACTTCATCCCCAGTGGTGCCAGTGCACTCTCTGGACTCACTGCAGTGCATCCCCTTTTGTGCCAGTGCACTCTCTGGACTCACTGCACTGCATCCCCAGTGGTGCCAGTGCACTCTCTGGACTCACTGCATTGCATCCCCAGTGGTGCCAGTGCACTCTCTGGACTCACTGCAGTGCATCCCCAGTGGTGCCAGTGCACTCTCTGCACTCACTGCACTGCATCCCCAGTGGTGCCAGTGCACTCTCTGGACTCACTGCACTGCATCCCCAGTGGTGCCAGTGCACTCTCTGGACTCACTGCAGTGCATCCCCAGTGGTGCCAGTGCACTCTCTGGAGTCACTGCACTGCATCCCCAGTGCTGCCAGTGCACTCTCTGGACTCACTGCTTTGCATCCCCAGTGGTGCCAGTGCACTCTCTGGACTCACTGCCGTGCATCCCCAGTGGTGCCAGTGCACTCTCTGCACTCACTGCACTGCATCCCCAGTGGTGCCAGTGCACTCTCTGGACTCACTGCACTGCATCCCCAGTGGTGCCAGTGCACTCTCTGGAGTCGCAGCACTGCATCAACAGTGGTGCCTCTGCACTCTCTGGACTCACTGCACTGCATCACCATTGGTGCCAGGGCACTCTCCGGACTCACTGCACTGCATCCCCAGTGGTGCCAGTGCACTCTTTCGAGTCACTGCAGTGCATCCCCAGTGGTGCCAGTGCACTCTGTGTACTCACTGCACTTCATCCCCAGTGGTGCCAGTGCACTCTCTGGACTCACTGCTCTGCATCCCCAGTGGTGCCAGTGCACTCTCTGCACTCACTGCACTGCATCCCCATGTACCCAGAGCACTCTCTGGACTCACTGCAGTGCATCCCCAGTGGTGCCAGTGCACTCTCTGGAGTCACTGCAGTGCATCCCCAGTGGTGCCAGTGCACTCTCTGGACTCACTGCACTGCATCCCCAGTGGTGCCAGTGCACTCTCTGGACTCACTGCACTGCATCCCCAGTGGTGCCACTGCACTCTCTGGACTCACTGCAGTGCATCGCCAGTGCTGCAAGTGCACTCTCTGGAGTCACTGCACTGCATCCCCATTAGTGCCAGTGCATTCTCTGGACTCATTGCAGTGCATCCCCAGTGGTGCCAGTGCACTCTCTGGACTCACTGCACTGCATCCCCAGTGCTGACAGTGCACTCTCTGGACTCACTGCAATGCATCCCCAGTGGTGCCAGTGCATTCTATGGACTCACTGCACTGCATCCCCAGTGGTGCCAGTGTACTCTCTGGACTCACTGCAGTGCATCCCCTTTTGTGCCAGTGCACTCTCTGGACTCACTGCACTGCATCCCCAGTGGTGCCAGTGCACTCTCTGGACTCACTGCACTGCATCCCCAGTGGTGCCAGTGCACTCTCTGGACTCATTGCAGTGCATCCCCAGTGGTGCCAGTGCACTCTCTGGACTCACTGCACTGCATCCCCAGTGGTGCCAGTGCACTCTCTGGACTCACTGCACTGCATCCCCAGTGGTGCCAGTGCACTCTCTGGACTCACTGCACTGCATCCCCAGTGGTGCCAGTGCACTCTCTGGACTCACTGCACTGCATCCCCAGTGGTGCCAGTGCACTCTCTGCACTCACTGTACTGCATCAACAGTGGAGCCTCTGAACTCTCTGGACTCACTGCACTGCATCCCCAGTGGTGCCAGTGCACTCTCTGGACTCACTGTAGTGCATCCCCAGTGGTGCCAGTGCACTCTCTGGACTCACTGCACTGCATCCCCAGTGGTGCCAGTGCACTCTCTGGTCTCACTGCAGTGCATCCCCAGTGGTGCCAGTGCACTCTCTGGACTCACTGCACTGCATCCCATTGGTGCTAGTGCACTCTCTGGACTCACTGCACTGCATCCCCAGTGGTGCCAGTGCACTCTCTGCACTCACTGCACTGCATCCCCGGTGTTCCCAGAGCACTCTCTGGACTCACCGAGGTGCATCCCCAGTGGTGCCTCTGCACTCTCTGGAGTCACTGCACTGCATCCCCAGTGGTGCCAGTGCACTCTCTGGACTCACTGTAGTGCATCCCCAGTGGTGCCAGTGCACTCTCTGGACTCACTGCACTGCATCCCCAGGGGTGCCAGTGCACTCTCTGGACTCACTGCAGTGCATCCCTTGTGGTGCCTTTGCACACTCAGGACTCACTGCACTGCATCCCCAGTGGTGCCAGTGCACTCTCTGAGCACTTTGCAGTACATCCCCAGTGGTGCCAGTGCACTCTCTGGACTCACTGCACTGCATCCCCAGTGGTGCCAGTGCACTCTCTGGACTCACGGCAGTGCATCCCCAGTGGTGCCAGTGCACTCTCTGGACTCACTGCACTGCATCCCCAGTGGTGCCAGTGTAGTCTCTGGACTCACCGCAGTGCATCCCCAGTGGTGCCAGTGCAACTACTGGACTCACTGCAGTGTAGCTCAGTGGTGTCAGAGCACTCTCTGGACTCACTGCACTGCATCCCCAGTGGTGTCAGTGCACTGTCTGGACTCACTGCAGTGTATCGCCATTGGAGCCGGTGCACTCTCTGGACTCACTAAACTGCATCCCCAGTGGTGCCAGAGAACTCTCTGGTCTCACTGCAGTGCATCCCCTGTGGTGCCAGTGCACTGTCTGGACTCACTGCATCCCCAGTGGTGCCAGGGCACTCTCTGGACTCACAGCACTGCATCCCCATTGGTGCCAGGGCACTCTCTGGACTCACTGCACTAAAACCAAAGTGGTGCCAGTGCAGTCTCTGGACTCACTGCACTGCATCCCCAGTGGTGCCAGTGCACTCTCTGGACTCACTGCACTGCATCCCCTGTGGTGCCAGTACACTCTCTGGACTCACTGCACTGCATCACCAGCGGATCCAGTGCACTCTCTGGACTCACTGAAGTGCATCCCCAGTGGTGCCAGTGCACTTTCTGGAGTCACTGCAGTGCATCCCCTGTTGTGCCAGTGCACTCTCTGCACTCACTACAGTGCATCCCCAGAAGTGCCAGTGCACTCTCTGGACTCACTGCACTGCATCCCCAGTGGTTCCATTGCACTCTCTGGACTCACTGCATTGGATCCCCAGTGGTGTCAGTGCACTCTCTGGACTCAGTGCAGTGCATCCCCAGTGGTGCCAGTGCACTCTCTGGACTCACTGCAGTGCTTCCCCACTGGTGCCAGTGCACTCTCTGGACTCACTGCACTGCATCCCCAGTGGTGCCAGTGCACTCTCTGGACTCACTGCACTGCATCCCCAGTGGTACCAGTGCACTCTCTGTAGTCACTGCACTGCGTCCCCAGTGGTGCCAGTGCACTCTCTGGACTCACTGCAGTGTATCCCCTGTGGTGCCAGTGCACTCTGTGGACTCACTGCACTGCATCCCAGTGGTGCCAGTGCACTCTCTGGACTCACTGCACTGCATCCCCAAGGTGCCAGTGCACTCTCTGGACTCAACTGCACTGCATCCCCAGTGCTGCCAGTGCACTCTCTGGACTCACTGCAGTGCATCCCCAGTGGTGCCAGTGCACTCTCTGGACTCACTGCAGTGCATCCCCAGTGGTGCCTGTGCACTCTCTTGAGTCACTGCACTGCATCCCCAGTGGAGCCAGTGCACTCTATGGACTAACTGCACTGCATCCCCAGTGGTGCCAGTGCACTCTCTGGACTCACTGCACTGCATCCCCAGTGGTGCCAGTGCACTCTCTGGACTCACTGCACTGCATCCCCAGTGGTTCCAGTGCACTCTCTGGATCACTGCACTGCATCACAAGTGGTGCCAGGGCACTCTCTGGACTCACTGCAGTGCATCCCCAGTGGTGCCAGTGCACTCTTTCGAGTCACTGCACTGCATCCCCAGTGGTGCCAGTGCATTCTCTGGACTCACTGCAGTGCATCCCCATTGGTGCCAGTGCACTCTCTGGAGTCACTGCAGTGCATCCCCAGTGGTGCCAGTGCACTCTCTGGACTCACTGCACTGCATCCCCAGTGGTGCCAGTGCACTCTCTGGACTCACTGCAGTGCATCCCCAGTGGTGCCAGTGCACTCTCTGGAGTCACTGCAGTGCATCCCCAGTGGTGCCAGTGCACTCTCTGCACTCACTGCACTGCATCCCCAGTGGTGCCAGTGCACTCTCTGGACTCACTGCAGTGCATCCCCAGTGGTGCCAGTGCACTCTCTGGACTCACTGCACTGCATCCCCAGTGGTGCCAGTGCACTCTCTGGACTCACTGCAGTGCATCCGCAGTGGTGCCAGTGCACTCTCTGGACTCACTGCATTGCATCCCCAGTGGTGCCAGTGCACTCTCTGGACTCACTGCACTGCATCCCCAGTGGTGTCACTGCACTCTCTGGACTCACTGCACTGCATCGCCATTGGTGCCAGGGCACTCTCCGGACTCACTGCAGTGCATCCGCAGTGGTGCCAGTGCACTCTTTCGAGTCACTGCAGTGCATCCCCAGGGGTGCCAGTGCACTCTCCAGACTCACTGCACTGCATCCCCAGTGGTGCCAGTGCACTCTCTGGAATCACTGCAGTGCATCCCCAGTGGTGCCAGTGCACTCTATGGACTCACTGCATTGCATCCCCAGTGGTGCCAGTGCACTCTCTGGACTCACTGCACTGCATCCCCAGTGGTGCCAGTGCACTCTCTGCACTCACTGCAGTGCATCCGCAGTGGAGCCAGTGCACTCTTTTGAGTCACTGCAGTGCATCCCCAAGGTGCCAGTGCACTCTCTGGACTCACTGCACTGCATCCCCAGTGGTGCCAGTGCACTCTCTGCACTCACTGCACTGCATCACCAGTGGTGCCAGTGCACTCTCTGGACTCACTGCAGTGCATCCCCAGTGGTGCCAGTGCACTCTCTGGACTCACTGCACTGCATCCCCAGTGGTGCCAGTGCACTCTCTGGACTCACTGCAGTGCATCCCCAGTGGTGCCTCTGCACTCTCTGGAGTCACTGCACTGCATCCCCAGTGCTGCCAGTGCACTCTCTGGACTCACTGCAGTGCATCCCCAGTGGTGCCAGTGCACTCTCTGGACTCACTGCACTGCATCCCCAGTGGTGCCAGTGCAGTCTCGGGACTCACTGCACTGCATCCCCAGTGGTGCCAGTGCACTCTCTGGACTCACTGCACTTCATCCCCAGTGGTGCCAGTGCACTCTCTGGACTCACTGCACTGCATCCCCAGTGGTGCCAGTGCACTCTCTGGACTCACTGCACTGCATCCCCAGTGGTGCCAGTGCACTCTCTGGACTCACTGCAGTGCATCCGCAGTGGTGCCAGTGCACTCTTTCGAGTCACTGCAGTGCATCCCCAGTGGTGCCAGTGCACTCTCTGGACTCACTGCACTGCATCCCCAGTGGTGCCAGTGCACTCTCTGCACTCACTGCACTGCATCCCCAGTGTTCCCAGAGCACTCTCTGGACTCACTGCAGTGCATCCCCAGTGGTGCCAGTGCACTCTCTGGACTCACTGCAGTGCATCCCCAGTGGTGCCAGTGCACTCTCTGGACTCACTGCACTGCATCCCTGGTGGTGCCAGTGCACTCTCTGGACTCACTGCACTGCATCCCCAGTGGTGCCAGTGCACTCTCCGGACTCACTGCACTGCATCCCTAATGGTGCCAGTGCACTCTCCGGACTCACTGCAGTGCATCCCCAGTGGTGCCAGTGCATTCTCTGCACTCACTGCACTGCATCCCCAGTGGTGCCAGTGCACTCTCTGCACTCACTGCACTGCATCCCCGGTGTTCCCAGAGCACTCTCTGGACTCACCGAGGTGCATCCCCAGTGGTGCCAGTGCGCTCTCTGGACTCACCGCACTGCATCCCCAGTGGTGCCAGTGCACTCTCTGGACTCACTGCAGTGCAGCCCCTGAGGTGCCAGTGTACTCTCTGGACTCACTGCACTGCATCCCCAATGGTGACAGTGCACTCTCTGGAATCACTGCAGTGCATCCCCTGTGGTGCCATTGCACTCTCTGGCCTCACTGCACTGCATCCCCAGTGGTGCCTGTGCACTCTCTTGAGTCACTGCACTGCATCCCAGTGGAGCCAGTGCACTCTATGGACTAACTGCACTGCATCCCCAGTGGTGCCAGTGCACTCTCTGGACTCACTGCACTGCATCCCCAGTGGTGCCAGTGCACTCTCTGGACTCATTGCACTGCATCCCCAGTGGTTCCAGTGCACTCTCTGGATCACTGCACTGCATCACAATTGGTGCCAGGGCACTCTCCGGACTCACTGCAGTGCATCCCCAGTGGTGCAAGTGCACTCTTTCGAGTCACTGCACTGCATCCCCAGTGGTGCCAGTGCATTCTCTGGACCCACTGCAGTGCATCCCCATTGGTGCCAGTGCACTCTCTGGAGTCACTGCAGTGCATCCCCAGTAGTGCCAGTGCAGTCTCTGGACTCACTGCACTGCATCCCCAGTGCTGACAGTGCACTCTCTGGACTCACTGCAGTGCATCCCCAGTGGTGCCAGTGCAGTCTCTGGAGTCACTGCAGTGCATCCCCAGTGGTGCCAGAGCACTCTCCTGACTCACTGCACTGCATCCCCAGTGGTGCCAGTGCACTCTCTGGACTCACTGCACTGCATCCCCAGTGCTGACAGTGCACTCTCTGGACTCACTGCACTGCATCCCCAGTGCTGCCAGTGCACTCTCTGGACTCACTGCAGTGCATCCCCTTTTGTGTCAGTGCACTCTCTGGACTCACTGCAGTGCATCCCCAGTGGTGCCAGTGCACGCTCTGCGCTCACTGCACTGCATCACCAGTGGTGCCAGTGCACTCTCTGGACTCACTGCAGTGCATCCCCAGTGGTGCCAGTGCACTCTCTGGACTCACTGCACTGCATCCCCAGTGGTGCCAGTGCACTCTCTGGAGTCGCAGCACTGCATCAACAGTGGTGCCTCTGCACTCTCTGGAGTCACTGCACTGCATCCCCAGTGCTGCCAGTGCACTCTCTGGACTCACTGCATTGCATCCCCAGTGGTGCCAGTGCACTCTCTGGACTCACTGCAGTGCATCCCCAGTGGTGCCAGTGCACTCTCTGGACTCACTGCACTTCGTCCCCAGTGGTGCCAGTGCACTCTCTGGACTCACTGCATTGCATCCCCAGTGGTGCCAGTGCACTCTCTGGACTCACTGCACTGCATCCCCAGTGGTGCCACTGCACTCTCTGGACTCACTGCACTGCATCACCATTGGTGCCAGGGCACTCTCCGGACTCACTGCAGTGCATCCCCAGTGGTGCCAGTGCACTCTTTCGAGTCACTGCAGTGCATCCCCAGTGGTGCCAGTGCACTCTCTGGACTCACTGCACTTCATCCCCAGTGGAGCCAGTGCACTCTCTGGACTCACTGCACTGCATCCCCAGTGGTGCCAGTGCACTCTCTGCACAAACTGCACTGCATTCCCAGTGTTCCCAGAGCACTCTCTGGACTCACTGCACTGCATCCCCAGTGGTGCCAGTGCACTCTCTGGACTCACTGCACTGCATCCCCAGTGGTGCCACTGCACTCTCTGGACTCACTGCACTGCATCACCATTGGTGCCAGGGCACTCTCCGGACTCACTGCAGTGCATCCGCAGTGGTGCCAGTGCACTCTTTCGAGTCACTGCACTGCATCCCCATTAGTGCCAGTGCATTCTCTGGACTCATTGCAGTACATCCCCAGTGGTGCCAGTGCACTCTCTGGACTCACTGCAGTGCATCCCCTTTTGTGCCAGTGCACTCTCTGGACTCATTGCAGTGCATCCCCAGTGGTGCCAGTGTACTCTTTCGAGTCACTGCACTGCATCCCCAGTGGTGCCACTGCACTCTCTGGACTCACTGCACTGCATCCCCAGTGGTGCCAGTGCACTCTCTGGACTCATTGCAGTGCATCCCCAGTGGTGCCAGTGCACTCTCTGGACTCACTGCACTGCATCCCCAGTGTTGCCAGTGCACTCTCTGGACTCACTGCAGTGCGTCCCCTTTTGTGCCAGTGCACTCTCTGGACTCACTGCACTGCATCCCCAGTGGTGCCAGTGCACTCTCTGGAGTCACTGCACTGCATCCCCAGTGGTGCCAGTGCACTCTCTGGACTCACTGCATTGCATCCCCAGTGGTGCCAGTGCACTCTCTGGACTCACTGCAGTGCATCCCCAGTGGTGCCAGTGCACTCTCTGCACTCACTGCACTGCATCCCCAGTGGTGCCAGTGCACTCTCTGGACTCACTGCACTGCATCCCCAGTGGTGCCAGTGCACTCTCTGGAGTCGCAGCACTGCATCAACAGTGGTGCCTCTGCACTCTCTGGACTCACTGCACTGCATCACCATTGGTGCCAGGGCACTCTCCGGACTCACTGCAGTGCATCTGCAGTGGTGCCAGTGCACTCTTTCGAGTCACTGCAGTGCATCCCCAGTGGTGCCAGTGCACTCTCTGTACTCACTGCACTTCATCCCCAGTGGTGCCAGTGCACTATCTGGACTCACTGCACTGCATCCCCAGTGGTGCCAGTGCACTCTCTGGACTCACTGCACTGCATCCCATGTTCCCAGAGCACTCTCTGGACTCACTGCACTGCATCCCCAGTGGTGCCAGTGCACTCTCTGCACTCACTGCACTGCATCCCCATGTTCCCAGAGCACTCTCTGGACTCACTGCAGTGCATCCCCAGTGGTGCCACTGCACTCTCTGGACTCACTGCACTGCATCACCATTCGTGCCAGGGCACTCTCTGGACTCACTGCAGTGCATCCCCAGTGGTGCCAGTGCACTCTCTGGACTCACTGCACTGCATCCCCAGTGGTGCCACTGCACTCTCTGGACTCACTGCACTGCATCCCCATTAGTGCCAGTGCATTCTCTGGATTCATTGCAGTGCATCCCCAGTGGTGCCAGTGCACTCTCTGGACTCACTGCACTGCATCCCCAGTGCTGACAGTGCACTCTCTGGACTCATTGCACTGCATCCCCAGTGCTGACAGTGCACTCTCTGGACTCACTGCAGTGCATCCCCAGTGGTGCCAGTGCACTCTCTGGACTGCATCCCCAGTGGTGCCAGTGCACTCTCTGGACTCACTGCACTGCATCCCCAGTGGTGCCAGTGCACTCTCTGGACTCACTGCACTGCATCCCTAATGGTGCCAGTGTACTCTCTGGACTCACTGCAGTGCATCCCCAGTGGTGCCATTGCACTCTCCGGACTCACTGCAGTGCATCCCCAGTGGTGCCAGTGCACTCTTTCGAGTCACTGCACTGCATCCCCAGTGGTGCCAGTGCATTCTCTGGACTCACTGCAGTGCATCCCCATTGGTGCCAGTGCACTCTCTGGACTCACTGCACTGCATCCCCAGTGGTGGCAGTGTACTCTCTGGACTCACTGCACTGCATCCCCAGTGGAGACAGTGCACTCTCTGTAGTCACTGCGCTGCATCCCCAGTGGTTCCAGGGTACTCTCTCGACTCACTGCACTGCAACTCCAGTGGTGCCAGTGCACTCTCTGGACTCACTGCACTGCATCCCCAGTGGTGCCAGTGCACTCTCTGGAGTCACTGCGCTGCATCCCCAGTAGTGCCAGAGCCCTCTGTGGACTCACTGCACTACATCCCCTGTGGGGCCAGTGCACTCTCTGGACTCACTGCAGTGCATCCCCAGTGGTGCGAGTGCACTCTCTGGACTCACCGGGGTGCATCCCCAGTGGTGCCAGTGCACTCTCTGGACTCACTGCAGTGCATCCCCAGTGGTGCCAGTGCACTCTGTGGACTCACTGCAGTGCATCCCCAGTGCTGACAGTGCACTCTCTGGACTCACTGCACTGCATCCCCAGTGGTTCCATTGCACTCTCTGGACTCACTGCACTGCATCCCCAGTGGTGCCAGTGCACTCTCTGGAGTCACTGCATTGCATCCCCAGTGGTGCCAGTGCACTCTCTGGACTCACTGCACTGCATCCCCAGTGCTGACAGTGCACTCTCTGGACTCACTGCACTGCATCCCCAGTGGTGCCAGTGCACTCTCTGGACTCACTGCACTGCATCCCCTTTTGTGTCAGTGCACTCTCTGGACTCACTGCAGTGCATCCCCAGTGGTGCCAGTGCACTCTCTGCACTCACTGCACTGCATCACCAGTGGTGCCAGTGCATCTCTGGACTCACTGCAGTGCATCCCCTTTTGTGCCAGTGCACTCTCTGGACTCACTGCACTGCATCCCCAGTGGTGCCAGTGCACTCTCTGGACTCACTGCTTTGCATCCCCAGTGGTGCCAGTGCACTCTCTGGACTCACTGCCGTGCATCCCCAGTGGTGCCAGTGCACTCTCTGCACTCACTGCACTGCATCCCCAGTGGTGCCAGTGCACTCTCTGGACTCACTGCACTGCATCCCCAGTGGTGCCAGTGCACTCTCTGGAGTCGCAGCACTGCATCAACAGTGGTGCCAGTGCACTCTCTGGACTCACTGCACTGCATCACCATTGGTGCCAGGGCACTCTCCGGACTCACTGCAGTGCATCTGCAGTGGTGCCAGTGCACTCTTTCGAGTCACTGCAGTGCATCCCCAGTGGTGCCAGTGCACTCTGTGTACTCACTGCACTTCATCCCCAGTGGTGCCAGTGCACTCTCTGGACTCACTGCTCTGCATCCCCAGTGGTGCCAGTGCACTCTCTGCACTCACTGCACTGCATCCCCATGTACCCAGAGCACTCTCTGGACTCACTGCAGTGCATCCCCAGTGGTGCCAGTGCACTCTCTGGAGTCACTGCAGTGCATCCCCAGTGGTGCCAGTGCACTCTCTGGACTCACTGCACTGCATCCCCAGTGGTGCCAGTGCACTCTCTGGACTCACTGCACTGCATCCCCAGTGGTGCCACTGCACTCTCTGGACTCACTGCAGTGCATCCCCAGTGCTGCCAGTGCACTCTCTGGAGTCACTGCACTGCATCCCCATTAGTGCCAGTGCATTCTCTGGACTCATTGCAGTGCATCCCCAGTGGTGCCAGTGCACTCTCTGGACTCACTGCACTGCATCCCCAGTGCTGACAGTGCACTCTCTGGACTCACTGCAATGCATCCCCAGTGGTGCCAGTGCATTCTCTGGACTCACTGCACTGCATCCCCAGTGGTACCAGTGTACTCTCTGGACTCACTGCAGTGCATCCCCTTTTGTGCCAGTGCACTCTCTGGACTCACTGCACTGCATCCCCAGTGGTGCCAGTGCACTCTCTGGACTCACTGCACTGCATCCCCAGTGGTGCCAGTGCACTCTCTGGACTCACTGCAGTGCATCCCCAGTGGTGCCAGTGCACTCTCTGGACTCACTGCACTGCATCCCCAGTGGAGCCAGTGCACTCTCTGGACTCACTGCACTGCATCCCCAGTGGTGCCAGTGCACTCTCTGGACTCACTGCACTGCATCCCCAGTGGTGCCAGTGCACTCTCTGGACTCACTGCATTGCATCCCCAGTGGTGCCAGTGCACTCTCTGGACTCACTGCACTGCATCCCCAGTGGTGCCGGTGCACTCTCTGCACTCACTGCACTGCATCCCCAGTGGTGCCAGTGCACTCTCTGGACTCACTGCACTGCATCCCCAGTGGTGCCAGTGCACTCTCTGGAGTCGCAGCACTGCATCAACAGTGGTGCCTCTGCACTCTCTGGACTCACTGCAGTGCATCCCCAGTGGTGCCAGTGCACTCTCTGGACTCACTGCACTGCATCCCCAGTGGTGCCAGTGCACTCTCTGGACTCACTGCTTTGCATCCCCAGTGGTGCCAGTGCACTCTCTGCACTCACTGCACTGCATCCCCAGTGGTGCCAGTGCACTCTCTGGACTCACTGCACTGCATCCCCAGTGGTGCCAGTGCACTCTCTGCACTCACTGCACTGCATCCCCAGTGGTGCCAGTGCACTCTCTGGACTCACTGCACTGCATCCCCAGTGGTGCCAGTGCACTCTCTGGAGTCGCAGCACTGCATCAACAGTGGTGCCTCTGCACTCTCTGGACTCACTGCACTGCATCACCATTGGTGCCAGGGCACTCTCCGGACTCACTGCAGTGCATCTGCAGTGGTGCCAGTGCACTCTTTCGAGTCACTGCAGTGCATCCCCAGTGGTGCCAGTGCACTCTGTGTACTCACTGCACTTCATCCCCAGTGGTGCCAGTGCACTCTCTGGACTCACTGCACTGCATCCCCAGTGGTGCCAGTGCACTCTCTTTACTCACTGCACTGCATCACCGTTGGTGCCAGGGCACTCTCTGGACTCACTGCAGTGCATCCCCAGTGGTGCCAGTGCACTCTCTGGACTCACTGCACTGCATCCCCAGTGGTGCCACTGCACTCTCTGGACTCACTGCAGTGCATCCCCAGTGCTGCCAGTGCACTCTCTGGAGTCACTGCACTGCATCCCCATTAGTGCCAGTGCATTCTCTGGACTCATTGCAGTGCATCCCCAGTGGTGCCAGTGCACTCTCTGGACTCACTGCACTGCATCCCCAGTGGTGCCAGTGAACTCTCTGGACTCACTGCACTGCATCCCCATGTTCCCAGAGCACTCTCTGGACTCACTGCAGTGCATCCCCAGTGGTGCCAGTGCACTCTCTGGACTCACTGCACTGCATCCCCAGTGGTGCCAGTGCACTCTCTGCACTCACTGCTTTGCATCCCCAGTGGTGCCAGTGCACTCTCTGGACTCACGACCGTGCATCCCCAGTGGTTCCAGTGCACTCTCTGCACTCACTGCACTGCATCCCCAGTGGTGCCAGTGCACTCTCTGGACTCACTGCACTGCATCCCCAGTGGTGCCAGTGCACTCTCTGGAGTCGCAGCACTGCATCAACAGTGGTGCCAGTGCACTCTCTGGACTCACTGCACTGCATCACCATTGGTGCCAGGGCACTCTCCGGACTCACTGCAGTGCATCTGCAGTGGTGCCAGTGCACTCTTTCGAGTCACTGCAGTGCATCCCCAGTGGTGCCAGTGCACTCTGTGTACTCACTGCACTTCATCCCCAGTGGTGCCAGTGCACTCTCTGGACTCACTGCTCTGCATCCCCAGTGGTGCCAGTGCACTCTCTGCACTCACTGCACTGCATCCCCATGTACCCAGAGCACTCTCTGGACTCACTGCAGTGCATCCCCAGTGGTGCCAGTGCACTCTCTGGAGTCACTGCAGTGCATCCCCAGTGGTGCCAGTGCACTCTCTGGACTCACTGCACTGCATCCCCAGTGGTGCCAGTGCACTCTCTGGACTCACTGCACTGCATCCCCAGTGGTGCCACTGCACTCTCTGGACTCACTGCAGTGCATCCCCAGTGCTGCCAGTGCACTCTCTGGAGTCACTGCACTGCATCCCCATTAGTGCCAGTGCATTCTCTGGACTCATTGCAGTGCATCCCCAGTGGTGCCAGTGCACTCTCTGGACTCACTGCACTGCATCCCCAGTGCTGACAGTGCACTCTCTGGACTCACTGCAATGCATCCCCAGTGGTGCCAGTGCATTCTCTGGACTCACTGCACTGCATCCCCAGTGGTACCAGTGTACTCTCTGGACTCACTGCAGTGCATCCCCTTTTGTGCCAGTGCACTCTCTGGACTCACTGCACTGCATCCCCAGTGGTGCCAGTGCACTCTCTGGACTCACTGCACTGCATCCCCAGTGGTGCCAGTGCACTCTCTGGACTCACTGCAGTGCATCCCCAGTGGTGCCAGTGCACTCTCTGGACTCACTGCACTGCATCCCCAGTGGAGCCAGTGCACTCTCTGGACTCACTGCACTGCATCCCCAGTGGTGCCAGTGCACTCTCTGGACTCACTGCACTGCATCCCCAGTGGTGCCAGTGCACTCTCTGGACTCACTGCATTGCATCCCCAGTGGTGCCAGTGCACTCTCTGGACTCACTGCACTGCATCCCCAGTGGTGCCGGTGCACTCTCTGCACTCACTGCACTGCATCCCCAGTGGTGCCAGTGCACTCTCTGGACTCACTGCACTGCATCCCCAGTGGTGCCAGTGCACTCTCTGGAGTCGCAGCACTGCATCAACAGTGGTGCCTCTGCACTCTCTGGACTCACTGCAGTGCATCCCCAGTGGTGCCAGTGCACTCTCTGGACTCACTGCACTGCATCCCCAGTGGTGCCAGTGCACTCTCTGGACTCACTGCTTTGCATCCCCAGTGGTGCCAGTGCACTCTCTGCACTCACTGCACTGCATCCCCAGTGGTGCCAGTGCACTCTCTGGACTCACTGCACTGCATCCCCAGTGGTGCCAGTGCACTCTCTGCACTCACTGCACTGCATCCCCAGTGGTGCCAGTGCACTCTCTGGACTCACTGCACTGCATCCCCAGTGGTGCCAGTGCACTCTCTGGAGTCGCAGCACTGCATCAACAGTGGTGCCTCTGCACTCTCTGGACTCACTGCACTGCATCACCATTGGTGCCAGGGCACTCTCCGGACTCACTGCAGTGCATCTGCAGTGGTGCCAGTGCACTCTTTCGAGTCACTGCAGTGCATCCCCAGTGGTGCCAGTGCACTCTGTGTACTCACTGCACTTCATCCCCAGTGGTGCCAGTGCACTCTCTGGACTCACTGCACTGCATCCCCAGTGGTGCCAGTGCACTCTCTTTACTCACTGCACTGCATCACCGTTGGTGCCAGGGCACTCTCTGGACTCACTGCAGTGCATCCCCAGTGGTGCCAGTGCACGCTCTGGACTCACTGCACTGCATCCCCAGTGGTGCCACTGCACTCTCTGGACTCACTGCAGTGCATCCCCATTGGTGCCAGTGCACTCTCTGGAGTCACTGCACTGCATCCCCATTAGTGCCAGTGCATTCTCTGGACTCATTGCAGTGCATCCCCAGTGGTGCCAGTGCACTCTCTGGACTCACTGCACTGCATCCCCAGTGGTGCCAGTGAACTCTCTGCACTCACTGCACTGCATCCCCATGTTCCCAGAGCACTCTCTGGACTCACTGCAGTGCATCCCCAGTGGTGCCAGTGCACTCTCTGGACTCACTGCACTGCATCCCCAGTGGTGCCAGTGCACTCTCTGCACTCACTGCTTTGCATCCCCAGTGGTGCCAGTGCACTCTCTGGACTCACTGCCGTGCATCCCCAGTGGTTCCAGTGCACTCTCTGCACTCACTGCACTGCATCCCCAGTGGTGCCAGTGCACTCTCTGGACTCACTGCACTGCATCCCCAGTGGTGCCAGTGCACTCTCTGGAGTCGCAGCACTGCATCAACAGTGGTGCCAGTGCACTCTCTGGACTCACTGCACTGCATCACCATTGGTGCCAGGGCACTCTCCGGACTCACTGCAGTGCATCTGCAGTGGTGCCAGTGCACTCTTTCGAGTCACTGCAGTGCATCCCCAGTGGTGCCAGTGCACTCTGTGTACTCACTGCACTTCATCCCCAGTGGTGCCAGTGCACTCTCTGGACTCACTGCTCTGCATCCCCAGTGGTGCCAGTGCACTCTCTGCACTCACTGCACTGCATCCCCATGTACCCAGAGCACTCTCTGGACTCACTGCAGTGCATCCCCAGTGGTGCCAGTGCACTCTCTGGAGTCACTGCAGTGCATCCCCAGTGGTGCCAGTGCACTCTCTGGACTCACTGCACTGCATCCCCAGTGGTGCCAGTGCACTCTCTGGACTCACTGCACTGCATCCCCAGTGGTGCCACTGCACTCTCTGGACTCACTGCAGTGCATCCCCAGTGCTGCCAGTGCACTCTCTGGAGTCACTGCACTGCATCCCCATTAGTGCCAGTGCATTCTCTGGACTCATTGCAGTGCATCCCCAGTGGTGCCAGTGCACTCTCTGGACTCACTGCACTGCATCCCCAGTGCTGACAGTGCACTCTCTGGACTCACTGCAATGCATCCCCTGTGGTGCCAGTGCATTCTCTGGACTCACTGCACTGCATCCCCAGTGGTGCCAGTGTACTCTCTGGACTCACTGCAGTGCATCCCCTTTTGTGCCAGTGCACTCTCTGGACTCACTGCACTGCATCCCCAGTGGTGCCAGTGCACTCTCTGGACTCACTGCACTGCATCCCCAGTGGTGCCAGTGCACTCTCTGGACTCACTGCAGTGCATCCCCAGTGGTGCCAGTGCACTCTCTGGACTCACTGCACTGCATCCCCAGTGGTGCCAGTGCACTCTCTGGACTCACTGCACTGCATCCCCAGTGGTGCCAGTGCACTCTCTGGACTCACTGCACTGCATCCCCAGTGGTGCCAGTGCACTCTCTGGACTCACTGCATTGCATCCCCAGTGGTGCCAGTGCACTCTCTGGACTCACTGCACTGCATCCCCAGTGGTGCCGGTGCACTCTCTGCACTCACTGCACTGCATCCCCAGTGGTGCCAGTGCACTCTCTGGACTCACTGCACTGCATCCCCAGTGGTGCCAGTGCACTCTCTGGAGTCGCTGCACTGCATCCCCAGTGGTGCCTCTGCACTCTCTGGACTCACTGCAGTGCATCCCCAGTGGTGCCAGTGCACTCTCTGGACTCACTGCACTGCATCCCCAGTGGTGCCAGTGCACTCTCTGGACTCACTGCTTTGCATCCCCAGTGGTGCCAGTGCACTCTCTGCACTCACTGCACTGCATCCCCAGTGGTGCCAGTGCACTCTCTGGACTCACTGCACTGCATCCCCAGTGGTGACAGTGCACTCTCTGCACTCACTGCACTGCATCCCCAGTGGTGCCAGTGCACTCTCTGGACTCACTGCACTGCATCCCCAGTGGTGCCAGTGCACTCTCTGGAGTCGCAGCACTGCATCAACAGTGGTGCCTCTGCACTCTCTGGGCTCACTGCACTGCATCACCATTGGTGCCAGGGCACTCTCCGGACTCACTGCAGTGCATCTGCAGTGGTGCCAGTGCACTCTTTCGAGTCACTGCAGTGCATCCCCAGTGGTGCCAGTGCACTCTCTGGACTCACTGCACTTCATCCCCAGTGGTGCCAGTGCACTCTCTGGACTCACTGCACTGCATCCCCAGTGGTGCCAGTGCACTCTCTTTACTCACTGCACTGCATCACCGTTGGTGCCAGGGCACTCTCTGGACTCACTGCAGTGCATCCCCAGTGGTGCCAGTGCACTCTCTGGACTCACTGCACTGCATCCCCAGTGGTGCCACTGCACTCTCTGGACTCACTGCAGTGCATCCCCAGTGCTGCCAGTGCACTCTCTGGAGTCACTGCACTGCATCCCCATTAGTGCCAGTGCATTCTCTGGACTCATTGCAGTGCATCCCCAGTGGTGCCAGTGCACTCTCTGGACTCACTGCACTGCATCCCCAGTGGTGCCAGTGCACTCTCTGCACTCACTGCACTGCATCCCCATGTTCCCAGAGCACTCTCTGGACTCACTGCAGTGCATCCCCAGTGGTGCCAGTGCACTCTCTGGACTCACTGCAGTGCATCCCCAGTGGTGCCAGTGCACTCTCTGGAGTCACTGCACTGCATTCCCAGTGTTCCCAGAGCACTCTCTGGACTCACTGCAGTGCATCCCCAGTGGTGCCAGTGCACTCTCTGGACTCACTGCACTGCATCCCCAGTGAGTGCCACTGCACTCTCTGGACTCACTGCACTGCATCACCATTGGTGCCAGGGCACTCTCCGGACTCACTGCAGTGCATCCGCAGTGGTGCCAGTGCACTCTTTCGAGTCACTGCACTGCATCCCCATTAGTGCCAGTGCATTCTCTGGACTCATTGCAGTACATCCCCAGTGGTGCCAGTGCACTCTCTGCACTCACTGCACTGCATCCCCAGTGGTGCCAGTGCACTCTCTGGACTCACTTCACTGTATCCCCCGTGGTACCAGTGCACTCTCTGGACTCACTGCAATGCATCCCCAGTGGTGCCAGTGCATTCTCTGGACTCACTGCACTGCATCCCCAGTGGTGCCAGTGTACTCTCTGGACTCACTGCAGTGCATCCCCAGTGTTGCCAGTGCACTCTCTGGACTCACTGCACTGCATCCCCAGTGGTGCCAGTGCACTCTCTGGACTCACTGCACTGCATCCCCAGTGGTGCCAGTGCACTCTCCGGACTCATTGCAGTGCATCCCCAGTGGTGCCAGTGCACTCTCTGGACTCACTGCACTGCATCCCCAGTGGTGCCAGTGCACTCTCTGGACTCACTGCAGTGCATCCCCTTTTGTGCCAGTGCACTCTCTGGACTCACTGCACTGCATCCCCAGTGGTGCCAGTGCACTCTCTGGACTCACTGAATTGCATCCCCAGTGGTGCCAGTGCACTCTCTGGACTCACTGCAGTGCATCCCCAGTGGTGCAAGTGCACTCTCTGCACTCACTGCACTGCATCCCCAGTGGTGCCAGTGCACTCTCTGGACTCACTGCACTGCATCCCCAGTGGTGCCAGTGCACTCTCTGGAGTCGCAGCACTGCATCAACAGTGGTGCCTCTGCACTCTCTGGACTCACTGCAGTGCATCCCCTTTTATGCCAGTGCACTCTCTGGACTCACTGCACTGCATCCCCAGTGGTGCCAGTGCACTCTCTGGACTCACTGCACTGCATCCCCAGTGGTGCCAGTGCACTCTCTGGACTCACTGCCGTGCATCCCCAGTGGTGCCAGTGCACTCTCTGCACTCACTGCACTGCATCCCCAGTGGTGCCAGTGCACTCTCTGGACTCACTGCACTGCATCCCCAGTGGTGCCAGTGCACTCTCTGGAGTCGCAGCACTGCATCAACAGTGGTGCCTCTGCACTCTCTGGACTCACTGCACTGCATCACCATTGGTGCCAGGGCACTCTCCGGACTCACTGCAGTGCATCTGCAGTGGTGCCAGTGCACTCTTTCGAGTCACTGCAGTGCATCCCCAGTGGTGCCAGTGCACTCTCTGGACTCACTGCACTTCATCCCCAGTGGTGCCAGTGCACTCTCTGGACTCACTGCTCTGCATCCCCAGTGGTGCCAGTGCACTCTCTGCACTCACTGCACTGCATCCCCATGTACCCAGAGCACTCTCTGGACTCACTGCAGTGCATCCCCAGTGGTGCCAGTGCATTCTCTGGACTCACTGCACTGCATCCCCAGTGGTGCCAGTGTACTCTCTGGACTCACTGCAGTGCATCCCCTTTTGTGCCAGTGCACTCTCTGGACTCACTGCACTGCATCCCCAGTGGTGCCAGTGCATTCTCTGGACTCACTGCACTGCATCCCCAGTGGTGCCAGTGTACTCTCTGGACTCACTGCAGTGCATCCCCTTTTGTGCCAGTGCACTCTCTGGACTCACTGCACTGCATCCCCAGTGGTGCCAGTGCACTCTCTGGACTCACTGCACTGCATCCCCACAGGTGCCAGTGCACTCTCTGGACTCATTGCAGTGCATCCCCAGTGGTGCCAGTGCACTCTCTGGACTCACTGCACTGCATCCCCAGTGGTGCCAGTGCACTCTCTGGACTCACTGCACTGCATCCCCAGTGGTGCCAGTGCACTCTCTGGACTCACTGCACTGCATCCCCAGTGGTGCCAGTGCACTCTCTGGACTCACTGCATTGCATCCCCAGTGGTGCCAGTGCACTCTCTGGACTCACTGCACTGCATCCCCAGTGGTGCCAGTGCACTCTCTGCACTCACTGCACTGCATCCCCAGTGGTGCCAGTGCACTCTCTGGACTCACTGCACTGCATCCCCAGTGGTGCCAGTGCACTCTCTGGAGTCGCAGCACTGCATCAACAGTGGTGCCTCTGCACTCTCTGGACTCACTGCAGTGCATCCCCAGTGGTGCCAGTGCACTCTCTGGACTCACTGCACTGCATCCCCAGTGGTGTCAGTGCACTGTCTGGACTCACTGCAGTGTATCGCCATTGGAGCCGGTGCACTCTCTGGACTCACTAAACTGCATCCCCAGTGGTGCCAGAGAACTCTCTGGTCTCACTGCAGTGCATCCCCTGTGGTGCCAGTGCACTGTCTGGACTCACTGCATCCCCAGTGGTGCCAGGGCACTCTCTGGACTCACAGCACTGCATCCCCATTGGTGCCAGGGCACTCTCTGGACTCACTGCACTAAAACCAAAGTGGTGCCAGTGCAGTCTCTGGACTCACTGCACTGCATCCCCAGTGGTGCCAGTGCACTCTCTGGACTCACTGCACTGCATCCCCTGTGGTGCCAGTACACTCTCTGGACTCACTGCACTGCATCACCAGCGGATCCAGTGCACTCTCTGGACTCACTGAAGTGCATCCCCAGTGGTGCCAGTGCACTTTCTGGAGTCACTGCAGTGCATCCCCTGTTGTGCCAGTGCACTCTCTGCACTCACTACAGTGCATCCCCAGAAGTGCCAGTGCACTCTCTGGACTCACTGCACTGCATCCCCAGTGGTTCCATTGCACTCTCTGGACTCACTGCATTGGATCCCCAGTGGTGTCAGTGCACTCTCTGGACTCAGTGCAGTGCATCCCCAGTGGTGCCAGTGCACTCTCTGGACTCACTGCAGTGCTTCCCCACTGGTGCCAGTGCACTCTCTGGACTCACTGCACTGCATCCCCAGTGGTGCCAGTGCACTCTCTGGACTCACTGCACTGCATCCCCAGTGGTACCAGTGCACTCTCTGTAGTCACTGCACTGCGTCCCCAGTGGTGCCAGTGCACTCTCTGGACTCACTGCAGTGTATCCCCTGTGGTGCCAGTGCACTCTGTGGACTCACTGCACTGCATCCCAGTGGTGCCAGTGCACTCTCTGGACTCACTGCACTGCATCCCCAAGGTGCCAGTGCACTCTCTGGACTCAACTGCACTGCATCCCCAGTGCTGCCAGTGCACTCTCTGGACTCACTGCAGTGCATCCCCAGTGGTGCCAGTGCACTCTCTGGACTCACTGCAGTGCATCCCCAGTGGTGCCTGTGCACTCTCTTGAGTCACTGCACTGCATCCCCAGTGGAGCCAGTGCACTCTATGGACTAACTGCACTGCATCCCCAGTGGTGCCAGTGCACTCTCTGGACTCACTGCACTGCATCTCCAGTGGTGCCAGTGCACTCTCTGGACTCACTGCACTGCATCCCCAGTGGTTCCAGTGTACTCTCTGGATCACTGCACTGCATCACAATTGGTGCCAGGGCACTCTCCGGACTCACTGCAGTGCATCCCCAGTGGTGCCAGTGCACTCTTTCGAGTCACTGCACTGCATCCCCAGTGGTGCCAGTGCATTCTCTGGACCCACTGCAGTGCATCCCCATTGGTGCCAGTGCACTCTCTGGAGTCACTGCAGTGCATCCCCAGTGGTGCCAGTGCACTCTCTGGACTCACTGCACTGCATCCCCAGTGGTGCCAGTGCACTCTCTGGACTCACTGCAGTGCATCCCCAGTGGTGCCAGTGCACTCTCTGGAGTCACTGCAGTGCATCCCCAGTGGTGCCAGTGCACTCTCTGCACTCACTGCACTGCATCCCCAGTGGTGCCAGTGCACTCTCTGGACTCACTGCAGTGCATCCCCAGTGGTGCCAGTGCACTCTCCGGACTCACTGCACTGCATCCCCAGTGGTGCCAGTGCACTCTCTGGACTCACTGCAGTGCATCCGCAGTGGTGCCAGTGCACTCTCTGGACTCACTGCATTGCATCCCCAGTGGTGCCAGTGCACTCTCTGGACTCACTGCACTGCATCCCCAGTGGTGTCACTGCACTCTCTGGACTCACTGCACTGCATCGCCATTGGTGCCAGGGCACTCTCCGGACTCACTGCAGTGCATCCGCAGTGGTGCCAGTGCACTCTTTCGAGTCACTGCAGTGCATCCCCAGGGGTGCCAGTGCACTCTCCAGACTCACTGCACTGCATCCCCAGTGGTGCCAGTGCACTCTCTGGAATCACTGCAGTGCATCCCCAGTGGTGCCAGTGCACTCTATGGACTCACTGCATTGCATCCCCAGTGGTGCCAGTGCACTCTCTGGACTCACTGCACTGCATCCCCAGTGGTGCCAGTGCACTCTCTGCACTCACTGCAGTGCATCCGCAGTGGAGCCAGTGCACTCTTTTGAGTCACTGCAGTGCATCCCCAAGGTGCCAGTGCACTCTCTGGACTCACTGCACTGCATCCCCAGTGGTGCCAGTGCACTCTCTGCACTCACTGCACTGCATCACCAGTGGTGCCAGTGCACTCTCTGGACTCACTGCAGTGCATCCCCAGTGGTGCCAGTGCACTCTCTGGACTCACTGCACTGCATCCCCAGTGGTGCCAGTGCACTCTCTGGACTCACTGCAGTGCATCCCCAGTGGTGCCTCTGCACTCTCTGGAGTCACTGCACTGCATCCCCAGTGCTGCCAGTGCACTCTCTGGACTCACTGCAGTGCATCCCCAGTGGTGCCAGTGCACTCTCTGGACTCACTGCACTGCATCCCCAGTGGTGCCAGTGCAGTCTCGGGACTCACTGCACTGCATCCCCAGTGGTGCCAGTGCACTCTCTGGACTCACTGCACTTCATCCCCAGTGGTGCCAGTGCACTCTCTGGACTCACTGCATTGCATCCCCAGTGGTGCCAGTGCACTCTCTGGACTCACTGCACTGCATCCCCAGTGGTGCCAGTGCACTCTCTGGACTCACTGCAGTGCATCCGCAGTGGTGCCAGTGCACTCTTTCGAGTCACTGCAGTGCATCCCCAGTGGTGCCAGTGCACTCTCTGGACTCACTGCACTGCATCCCCAGTGGTGCCAGTGCACTCTCTGCACTCACTGCACTGCATCCCCAGTGTTCCCAGAGCACTCTCTGGACTCACTGCAGTGCATCCCCAGTGGTGCCAGTGCACTCTCTGGACTCACTGCAGTGCATCCCCAGTGGTGCCAGTGCACTCTCTGGACTCACTGCACTGCATCCCTGGTGGTGCCAGTGCACTCTCTGGACTCACTGCACTGCATCCCCAGTGGTGCCAGTGCACTCTCCGGACTCACTGCACTGCATCCCTAATGGTGCCAGTGCACTCTCCGGACTCACTGCAGTGCATCCCCAGTGGTGCCAGTGCATTCTCTGCACTCACTGCACTGCATCCCCAGTGGTGCCAGTGCACTCTCTGCACTCACTGCACTGCATCCCCGGTGTTCCCAGAGCACTCTCTGGACTCACCGAGGTGCATCCCCAGTGGTGCCAGTGCGCTCTCTGGACTCACCGCACTGCATCCCCAGTGGTGCCAGTGCACTCTCTGGACTCACTGCAGTGCAGCCCCTGAGGTGCCAGTGTACTCTCTGGACTCACTGCACTGCATCCCCAATGGTGACAGTGCACTCTCTGGAATCACTGCAGTGCATCCCCTGTGGTGCCATTGCACTCTCTGGCCTCACTGCACTGCATCCCCAGTGGTGCCTGTGCACTCTCTTGAGTCACTGCACTGCATCCCAGTGGAGCCAGTGCACTCTATGGACTAACTGCACTGCATCCCCAGTGGTGCCAGTGCACTCTCTGGACTCACTGCACTGCATCCCCAGTGGTGCCAGTGCACTCTCTGGACTCATTGCACTGCATCCCCAGTGGTTCCAGTGCACTCTCTGGATCACTGCACTGCATCACAATTGGTGCCAGGGCACTCTCCGGACTCACTGCAGTGCATCCCCAGTGGTGCAAGTGCACTCTTTCGAGTCACTGCACTGCATCCCCAGTGGTGCCAGTGCATTCTCTGGACCCACTGCAGTGCATCCCCATTGGTGCCAGTGCACTCTCTGGAGTCACTGCAGTGCATCCCCAGTAGTGCCAGTGCAGTCTCTGGACTCACTGCACTGCATCCCCAGTGCTGACAGTGCACTCTCTGGACTCACTGCAGTGCATCCCCAGTGGTGCCAGTGCAGTCTCTGGAGTCACTGCAGTGCATCCCCAGTGGTGCCAGAGCACTCTCCTGACTCACTGCACTGCATCCCCAGTGGTGCCAGTGCACTCTCTGGACTCACTGCACTGCATCCCCAGTGCTGACAGTGCACTCTCTGGACTCACTGCACTGCATCCCCAGTGCTGCCAGTGCACTCTCTGGACTCACTGCAGTGCATCCCCTTTTGTGTCAGTGCACTCTCTGGACTCACTGCAGTGCATCCCCAGTGGTGCCAGTGCACGCTCTGCGCTCACTGCACTGCATCACCAGTGGTGCCAGTGCACTCTCTGGACTCACTGCAGTGCATCCCCAGTGGTGCCAGTGCACTCTCTGGACTCACTGCACTGCATCCCCAGTGGTGCCAGTGCACTCTCTGGAGTCGCAGCACTGCATCAACAGTGGTGCCTCTGCACTCTCTGGAGTCACTGCACTGCATCCCCAGTGCTGCCAGTGCACTCTCTGGACTCACTGCATTGCATCCCCAGTGGTGCCAGTGCACTCTCTGGACTCACTGCAGTGCATCCCCAGTGGTGCCAGTGCACTCTCTGGACTCACTGCACTTCGTCCCCAGTGGTGCCAGTGCACTCTCTGGACTCACTGCATTGCATCCCCAGTGGTGCCAGTGCACTCTCTGGACTCACTGCACTGCATCCCCAGTGGTGCCACTGCACTCTCTGGACTCACTGCACTGCATCACCATTGGTGCCAGGGCACTCTCCGGACTCACTGCAGTGCATCCCCAGTGGTGCCAGTGCACTCTTTCGAGTCACTGCAGTGCATCCCCAGTGGTGCCAGTGCACTCTCTGGACTCACTGCACTTCATCCCCAGTGGAGCCAGTGCACTCTCTGGACTCACTGCACTGCATCCCCAGTGGTGCCAGTGCACTCTCTGCACAAACTGCACTGCATTCCCAGTGTTCCCAGAGCACTCTCTGGACTCACTGCACTGCATCCCCAGTGGTGCCAGTGCACTCTCTGGACTCACTGCACTGCATCCCCAGTGGTGCCACTGCACTCTCTGGACTCACTGCACTGCATCACCATTGGTGCCAGGGCACTCTCCGGACTCACTGCAGTGCATCCGCAGTGGTGCCAGTGCACTCTTTCGAGTCACTGCACTGCATCCCCATTAGTGCCAGTGCATTCTCTGGACTCATTGCAGTACATCCCCAGTGGTGCCAGTGCACTCTCTGGACTCACTGCAGTGCATCCCCTTTTGTGCCAGTGCACTCTCTGGACTCATTGCAGTGCATCCCCAGTGGTGCCAGTGTACTCTTTCGAGTCACTGCACTGCATCCCCAGTGGTGCCACTGCACTCTCTGGACTCACTGCACTGCATCCCCAGTGGTGCCAGTGCACTCTCTGGACTCATTGCAGTGCATCCCCAGTGGTGCCAGTGCACTCTCTGGACTCACTGCACTGCATCCCCAGTGTTGCCAGTGCACTCTCTGGACTCACTGCAGTGCGTCCCCTTTTGTGCCAGTGCACTCTCTGGACTCACTGCACTGCATCCCCAGTGGTGCCAGTGCACTCTCTGGAGTCACTGCACTGCATCCCCAGTGGTGCCAGTGCACTCTCTGGACTCACTGCATTGCATCCCCAGTGGTGCCAGTGCACTCTCTGGACTCACTGCAGTGCATCCCCAGTGGTGCCAGTGCACTCTCTGCACTCACTGCACTGCATCCCCAGTGGTGCCAGTGCACTCTCTGGACTCACTGCACTGCATCCCCAGTGGTGCCAGTGCACTCTCTGGAGTCGCAGCACTGCATCAACAGTGGTGCCTCTGCACTCTCTGGACTCACTGCACTGCATCACCATTGGTGCCAGGGCACTCTCCGGACTCACTGCAGTGCATCTGCAGTGGTGCCAGTGCACTCTTTCGAGTCACTGCAGTGCATCCCCAGTGGTGCCAGTGCACTCTCTGTACTCACTGCACTTCATCCCCAGTGGTGCCAGTGCACTCTCTGGACTCACTGCACTGCATCCCCAGTGGTGCCAGTGCACTCTCTGCACTCACTGCACTGCATCCCATGTTCCCAGAGCACTCTCTGGACTCACTGCACTGCATCCCCAGTGGTGCCAGTGCACTCTCTGCACTCACTGCACTGCATCCCCATGTTCCCAGAGCACTCTCTGGACTCACTGCAGTGCATCCCCAGTGGTGCCACTGCACTCTCTGGACTCACTGCACTGCATCACCATTCGTGCCAGGGCACTCTCTGGACTCACTGCAGTGCATCCCCAGTGGTGCCAGTGCACTCTCTGGACTCACTGCACTGCATCCCCAGTGGTGCCACTGCACTCTCTGGACTCACTGCACTGCATCCCCATTAGTGCCAGTGCATTCTCTGGATTCATTGCAGTGCATCCCCAGTGGTGCCAGTGCACTCTCTGGACTCACTGCACTGCATCCCCAGTGCTGACAGTGCACTCTCTGGACTCATTGCACTGCATCCCCAGTGCTGACAGTGCACTCTCTGGACTCACTGCAGTGCATCCCCAGTGGTGCCAGTGCACTCTCTGGACTGCATCCCCAGTGGTGCCAGTGCACTCTCTGGACTCACTGCACTGCATCCCCAGTGGTGCCAGTGCACTCTCTGGACTCACTGCACTGCATCCCTAATGGTGCCAGTGTACTCTCTGGACTCACTGCAGTGCATCCCCAGTGGTGCCATTGCACTCTCCGGACTCACTGCAGTGCATCCCCAGTGGTGCCAGTGCACTCTTTCGAGTCACTGCACTGCATCCCCAGTGGTGCCAGTGCATTCTCTGGACTCACTGCAGTGCATCCCCATTGGTGCCAGTGCACTCTCTGGACTCACTGCACTGCATCCCCAGTGGTGGCAGTGTACTCTCTGGACTCACTGCACTGCATCCCCAGTGGAGACAGTGCACTCTCTGTAGTCACTGCGCTGCATCCCCAGTGGTTCCAGGGTACTCTCTCGACTCACTGCACTGCAACTCCAGTGGTGCCAGTGCACTCTCTGGACTCACTGCACTGCATCCCCAGTGGTGCCAGTGCACTCTCTGGAGTCACTGCGCTGCATCCCCAGTAGTGCCAGAGCCCTCTGTGGACTCACTGCACTACATCCCCTGTGGGGCCAGTGCACTCTCTGGACTCACTGCAGTGCATCCCCAGTGGTGCGAGTGCACTCTCTGGACTCACCGGGGTGCATCCCCAGTGGTGCCAGTGCACTCTCTGGACTCACTGCAGTGCATCCCCAGTGGTGCCAGTGCACTCTGTGGACTCACTGCAGTGCATCCCCAGTGCTGACAGTGCACTCTCTGGACTCACTGCACTGCATCCCCAGTGGTTCCATTGCACTCTCTGGACTCACTGCACTGCATCCCCAGTGGTGCCAGTGCACTCTCTGGAGTCACTGCATTGCATCCCCAGTGGTGCCAGTGCACTCTCTGGACTCACTGCACTGCATCCCCAGTGCTGACAGTGCACTCTCTGGACTCACTGCACTGCATCCCCAGTGGTGCCAGTGCACTCTCTGGACTCACTGCACTGCATCCCCTTTTGTGTCAGTGCACTCTCTGGACTCACTGCAGTGCATCCCCAGTGGTGCCAGTGCACTCTCTGCACTCACTGCACTGCATCACCAGTGGTGCCAGTGCATCTCTGGACTCACTGCAGTGCATCCCCTTTTGTGCCAGTGCACTCTCTGGACTCACTGCACTGCATCCCCAGTGGTGCCAGTGCACTCTCTGGACTCACTGCTTTGCATCCCCAGTGGTGCCAGTGCACTCTCTGGACTCACTGCACTGCATCACCATTGGTGCCAGGGCACTCTCCGGACTCACTGCAGTGCATCTGCAGTGGTGCCAGTGCACTCTTTCGAGTCACTGCAGTGCATCCCCAGTGGTGCCAGTGCACTCTGTGTACTCACTGCACTTCATCCCCAGTGGTGCCAGTGCACTCTCTGGACTCACTGCTCTGCATCCCCAGTGGTGCCAGTGCACTCTCTGCACTCACTGCACTGCATCCCCATGTACCCAGAGCACTCTCTGGACTCACTGCAGTGCATCCCCAGTGGTGCCAGTGCACTCTCTGGAGTCACTGCAGTGCATCCCCAGTGGTGCCAGTGCACTCTCTGGACTCACTGCACTGCATCCCCAGTGGTGCCAGTGCACTCTCTGGACTCACTGCACTGCATCCCCAGTGGTGCCACTGCACTCTCTGGACTCACTGCAGTGCATCCCCAGTGCTGCCAGTGCACTCTCTGGAGTCACTGCACTGCATCCCCATTAGTGCCAGTGCATTCTCTGGACTCATTGCAGTGCATCCCCAGTGGTGCCAGTGCACTCTCTGGACTCACTGCACTGCATCCCCAGTGCTGACAGTGCACTCTCTGGACTCACTGCAATGCATCCCCAGTGGTGCCAGTGCATTCTCTGGACTCACTGCACTGCATCCCCAGTGGTACCAGTGTACTCTCTGGACTCACTGCAGTGCATCCCCTTTTGTGCCAGTGCACTCTCTGGACTCACTGCACTGCATCCCCAGTGGTGCCAGTGCACTCTCTGGACTCACTGCACTGCATCCCCAGTGGTGCCAGTGCACTCTCTGGACTCACTGCAGTGCATCCCCAGTGGTGCCAGTGCACTCTCTGGACTCACTGCACTGCATCCCCAGTGGAGCCAGTGCACTCTCTGGACTCACTGCACTGCATCCCCAGTGGTGCCAGTGCACTCTCTGGACTCACTGCACTGCATCCCCAGTGGTGCCAGTGCACTCTCTGGACTCACTGCATTGCATCCCCAGTGGTGCCAGTGCACTCTCTGGACTCACTGCACTGCATCCCCAGTGGTGCCGGTGCACTCTCTGCACTCACTGCACTGCATCCCCAGTGGTGCCAGTGCACTCTCTGGACTCACTGCACTGCATCCCCAGTGGTGCCAGTGCACTCTCTGGAGTCGCAGCACTGCATCAACAGTGGTGCCTCTGCACTCTCTGGACTCACTGCAGTGCATCCCCAGTGGTGCCAGTGCACTCTCTGGACTCACTGCACTGCATCCCCAGTGGTGCCAGTGCACTCTCTGGACTCACTGCTTTGCATCCCCAGTGGTGCCAGTGCACTCTCTGCACTCACTGCACTGCATCCCCAGTGGTGCCAGTGCACTCTCTGGACTCACTGCACTGCATCCCCAGTGGTGCCAGTGCACTCTCTGCACTCACTGCACTGCATCCCCAGTGGTGCCAGTGCACTCTCTGGACTCACTGCACTGCATCCCCAGTGGTGCCAGTGCACTCTCTGGAGTCGCAGCACTGCATCAACAGTGGTGCCTCTGCACTCTCTGGACTCACTGCACTGCATCACCATTGGTGCCAGGGCACTCTCCGGACTCACTGCAGTGCATCTGCAGTGGTGCCAGTGCACTCTTTCGAGTCACTGCAGTGCATCCCCAGTGGTGCCAGTGCACTCTGTGTACTCACTGCACTTCATCCCCAGTGGTGCCAGTGCACTCTCTGGACTCACTGCACTGCATCCCCAGTGGTGCCAGTGCACTCTCTTTACTCACTGCACTGCATCACCGTTGGTGCCAGGGCACTCTCTGGACTCACTGCAGTGCATCCCCAGTGGTGCCAGTGCACTCTCTGGACTCACTGCACTGCATCCCCAGTGGTGCCACTGCACTCTCTGGACTCACTGCAGTGCATCCCCAGTGCTGCCAGTGCACTCTCTGGAGTCACTGCACTGCATCCCCATTAGTGCCAGTGCATTCTCTGGACTCATTGCAGTGCATCCCCAGTGGTGCCAGTGCACTCTCTGGACTCACTGCACTGCATCCCCAGTGGTGCCAGTGAACTCTCTGGACTCACTGCACTGCATCCCCATGTTCCCAGAGCACTCTCTGGACTCACTGCAGTGCATCCCCAGTGGTGCCAGTGCACTCTCTGGACTCACTGCACTGCATCCCCAGTGGTGCCAGTGCACTCTCTGCACTCACTGCTTTGCATCCCCAGTGGTGCCAGTGCACTCTCTGGACTCACGACCGTGCATCCCCAGTGGTTCCAGTGCACTCTCTGCACTCACTGCACTGCATCCCCAGTGGTGCCAGTGCACTCTCTGGACTCACTGCACTGCATCCCCAGTGGTGCCAGTGCACTCTCTGGAGTCGCAGCACTGCATCAACAGTGGTGCCAGTGCACTCTCTGGACTCACTGCACTGCATCACCATTGGTGCCAGGGCACTCTCCGGACTCACTGCAGTGCATCTGCAGTGGTGCCAGTGCACTCTTTCGAGTCACTGCAGTGCATCCCCAGTGGTGCCAGTGCACTCTGTGTACTCACTGCACTTCATCCCCAGTGGTGCCAGTGCACTCTCTGGACTCACTGCTCTGCATCCCCAGTGGTGCCAGTGCACTCTCTGCACTCACTGCACTGCATCCCCATGTACCCAGAGCACTCTCTGGACTCACTGCAGTGCATCCCCAGTGGTGCCAGTGCACTCTCTGGAGTCACTGCAGTGCATCCCCAGTGGTGCCAGTGCACTCTCTGGACTCACTGCACTGCATCCCCAGTGGTGCCAGTGCACTCTCTGGACTCACTGCACTGCATCCCCAGTGGTGCCACTGCACTCTCTGGACTCACTGCAGTGCATCCCCAGTGCTGCCAGTGCACTCTCTGGAGTCACTGCACTGCATCCCCATTAGTGCCAGTGCATTCTCTGGACTCATTGCAGTGCATCCCCAGTGGTGCCAGTGCACTCTCTGGACTCACTGCACTGCATCCCCAGTGCTGACAGTGCACTCTCTGGACTCACTGCAATGCATCCCCAGTGGTGCCAGTGCATTCTCTGGACTCACTGCACTGCATCCCCAGTGGTACCAGTGTACTCTCTGGACTCACTGCAGTGCATCCCCTTTTGTGCCAGTGCACTCTCTGGACTCACTGCACTGCATCCCCAGTGGTGCCAGTGCACTCTCTGGACTCACTGCACTGCATCCCCAGTGGTGCCAGTGCACTCTCTGGACTCACTGCAGTGCATCCCCAGTGGTGCCAGTGCACTCTCTGGACTCACTGCACTGCATCCCCAGTGGAGCCAGTGCACTCTCTGGACTCACTGCACTGCATCCCCAGTGGTGCCAGTGCACTCTCTGGACTCACTGCACTGCATCCCCAGTGGTGCCAGTGCACTCTCTGGACTCACTGCATTGCATCCCCAGTGGTGCCAGTGCACTCTCTGGACTCACTGCACTGCATCCCCAGTGGTGCCGGTGCACTCTCTGCACTCACTGCACTGCATCCCCAGTGGTGCCAGTGCACTCTCTGGACTCACTGCACTGCATCCCCAGTGGTGCCAGTGCACTCTCTGGAGTCGCAGCACTGCATCAACAGTGGTGCCTCTGCACTCTCTGGACTCACTGCAGTGCATCCCCAGTGGTGCCAGTGCACTCTCTGGACTCACTGCACTGCATCCCCAGTGGTGCCAGTGCACTCTCTGGACTCACTGCTTTGCATCCCCAGTGGTGCCAGTGCACTCTCTGCACTCACTGCACTGCATCCCCAGTGGTGCCAGTGCACTCTCTGGACTCACTGCACTGCATCCCCAGTGGTGCCAGTGCACTCTCTGCACTCACTGCACTGCATCCCCAGTGGTGCCAGTGCACTCTCTGGACTCACTGCACTGCATCCCCAGTGGTGCCAGTGCACTCTCTGGAGTCGCAGCACTGCATCAACAGTGGTGCCTCTGCACTCTCTGGACTCACTGCACTGCATCACCATTGGTGCCAGGGCACTCTCCGGACTCACTGCAGTGCATCTGCAGTGGTGCCAGTGCACTCTTTCGAGTCACTGCAGTGCATCCCCAGTGGTGCCAGTGCACTCTGTGTACTCACTGCACTTCATCCCCAGTGGTGCCAGTGCACTCTCTGGACTCACTGCACTGCATCCCCAGTGGTGCCAGTGCACTCTCTTTACTCACTGCACTGCATCACCGTTGGTGCCAGGGCACTCTCTGGACTCACTGCAGTGCATCCCCAGTGGTGCCAGTGCACGCTCTGGACTCACTGCACTGCATCCCCAGTGGTGCCACTGCACTCTCTGGACTCACTGCAGTGCATCCCCATTGGTGCCAGTGCACTCTCTGGAGTCACTGCACTGCATCCCCATTAGTGCCAGTGCATTCTCTGGACTCATTGCAGTGCATCCCCAGTGGTGCCAGTGCACTCTCTGGACTCACTGCACTGCATCCCCAGTGGTGCCAGTGAACTCTCTGCACTCACTGCACTGCATCCCCATGTTCCCAGAGCACTCTCTGGACTCACTGCAGTGCATCCCCAGTGGTGCCAGTGCACTCTCTGGACTCACTGCACTGCATCCCCAGTGGTGCCAGTGCACTCTCTGCACTCACTGCTTTGCATCCCCAGTGGTGCCAGTGCACTCTCTGGACTCACTGCCGTGCATCCCCAGTGGTTCCAGTGCACTCTCTGCACTCACTGCACTGCATCCCCAGTGGTGCCAGTGCACTCTCTGGACTCACTGCACTGCATCCCCAGTGGTGCCAGTGCACTCTCTGGAGTCGCAGCACTGCATCAACAGTGGTGCCAGTGCACTCTCTGGACTCACTGCACTGCATCACCATTGGTGCCAGGGCACTCTCCGGACTCACTGCAGTGCATCTGCAGTGGTGCCAGTGCACTCTTTCGAGTCACTGCAGTGCATCCCCAGTGGTGCCAGTGCACTCTGTGTACTCACTGCACTTCATCCCCAGTGGTGCCAGTGCACTCTCTGGACTCACTGCTCTGCATCCCCAGTGGTGCCAGTGCACTCTCTGCACTCACTGCACTGCATCCCCATGTACCCAGAGCACTCTCTGGACTCACTGCAGTGCATCCCCAGTGGTGCCAGTGCACTCTCTGGAGTCACTGCAGTGCATCCCCAGTGGTGCCAGTGCACTCTCTGGACTCACTGCACTGCATCCCCAGTGGTGCCAGTGCACTCTCTGGACTCACTGCACTGCATCCCCAGTGGTGCCACTGCACTCTCTGGACTCACTGCAGTGCATCCCCAGTGCTGCCAGTGCACTCTCTGGAGTCACTGCACTGCATCCCCATTAGTGCCAGTGCATTCTCTGGACTCATTGCAGTGCATCCCCAGTGGTGCCAGTGCACTCTCTGGACTCACTGCACTGCATCCCCAGTGCTGACAGTGCACTCTCTGGACTCACTGCAATGCATCCCCTGTGGTGCCAGTGCATTCTCTGGACTCACTGCACTGCATCCCCAGTGGTGCCAGTGTACTCTCTGGACTCACTGCAGTGCATCCCCTTTTGTGCCAGTGCACTCTCTGGACTCACTGCACTGCATCCCCAGTGGTGCCAGTGCACTCTCTGGACTCACTGCACTGCATCCCCAGTGGTGCCAGTGCACTCTCTGGACTCACTGCAGTGCATCCCCAGTGGTGCCAGTGCACTCTCTGGACTCACTGCACTGCATCCCCAGTGGTGCCAGTGCACTCTCTGGACTCACTGCACTGCATCCCCAGTGGTGCCAGTGCACTCTCTGGACTCACTGCACTGCATCCCCAGTGGTGCCAGTGCACTCTCTGGACTCACTGCATTGCATCCCCAGTGGTGCCAGTGCACTCTCTGGACTCACTGCACTGCATCCCCAGTGGTGCCGGTGCACTCTCTGCACTCACTGCACTGCATCCCCAGTGGTGCCAGTGCACTCTCTGGACTCACTGCACTGCATCCCCAGTGGTGCCAGTGCACTCTCTGGAGTCGCTGCACTGCATCCCCAGTGGTGCCTCTGCACTCTCTGGACTCACTGCAGTGCATCCCCAGTGGTGCCAGTGCACTCTCTGGACTCACTGCACTGCATCCCCAGTGGTGCCAGTGCACTCTCTGGACTCACTGCTTTGCATCCCCAGTGGTGCCAGTGCACTCTCTGCACTCACTGCACTGCATCCCCAGTGGTGCCAGTGCACTCTCTGGACTCACTGCACTGCATCCCCAGTGGTGACAGTGCACTCTCTGCACTCACTGCACTGCATCCCCAGTGGTGCCAGTGCACTCTCTGGACTCACTGCACTGCATCCCCAGTGGTGCCAGTGCACTCTCTGGAGTCGCAGCACTGCATCAACAGTGGTGCCTCTGCACTCTCTGGACTCACTGCACTGCATCACCATTGGTGCCAGGGCACTCTCCGGACTCACTGCAGTGCATCTGCAGTGGTGCCAGTGCACTCTTTCGAGTCACTGCAGTGCATCCCCAGTGGTGCCAGTGCACTCTGTGTACTCACTGCACTTCATCCCCAGTGGTGCCAGTGCACTCTCTGGACTCACTGCACTGCATCCCCAGTGGTGCCAGTGCACTCTCTTTACTCACTGCACTGCATCACCGTTGGTGCCAGGGCACTCTCTGGACTCACTGCAGTGCATCCCCAGTGGTGCCAGTGCACTCTCTGGACTCACTGCACTGCATCCCCAGTGGTGCCACTGCACTCTCTGGACTCACTGCAGTGCATCCCCAGTGCTGCCAGTGCACTCTCTGGAGTCACTGCACTGCATCCCCATTAGTGCCAGTGCATTCTCTGGACTCATTGCAGTGCATCCCCAGTGGTGCCAGTGCACTCTCTGGACTCACTGCACTGCATCCCCAGTGGTGCCAGTGCACTCTCTGCACTCACTGCACTGCATCCCCATGTTCCCAGAGCACTCTCTGGACTCACTGCAGTGCATCCCCAGTGGTGCCAGTGCACTCTCTGGACTCACTGCAGTGCATCCCCAGTGGTGCCAGTGCACTCTCTGGAGTCACTGCACTGCATTCCCAGTGTTCCCAGAGCACTCTCTGGACTCACTGCAGTGCATCCCCAGTGGTGCCAGTGCACTCTCTGGACTCACTGCACTGCATCCCCAGTGAGTGCCACTGCACTCTCTGGACTCACTGCACTGCATCACCATTGGTGCCAGGGCACTCTCCGGACTCACTGCAGTGCATCCGCAGTGGTGCCAGTGCACTCTTTCGAGTCACTGCACTGCATCCCCATTAGTGCCAGTGCATTCTCTGGACTCATTGCAGTACATCCCCAGTGGTGCCAGTGCACTCTCTGCACTCACTGCACTGCATCCCCAGTGGTGCCAGTGCACTCTCTGGACTCACTTCACTGTATCCCCCGTGGTACCAGTGCACTCTCTGGACTCACTGCAATGCATCCCCAGTGGTGCCAGTGCATTCTCTGGACTCACTGCACTGCATCCCCAGTGGTGCCAGTGTACTCTCTGGACTCACTGCAGTGCATCCCCAGTGTTGCCAGTGCACTCTCTGGACTCACTGCACTGCATCCCCAGTGGTGCCAGTGCACTCTCTGGACTCACTGCACTGCATCCCCAGTGGTGCCAGTGCACTCTCCGGACTCATTGCAGTGCATCCCCAGTGGTGCCAGTGCACTCTCTGGACTCACTGCACTGCATCCCCAGTGGTGCCAGTGCACTCTCTGGACTCACTGCAGTGCATCCCCTTTTGTGCCAGTGCACTCTCTGGACTCACTGCACTGCATCCCCAGTGGTGCCAGTGCACTCTCTGGACTCACTGAATTGCATCCCCAGTGGTGCCAGTGCACTCTCTGGACTCACTGCAGTGCATCCCCAGTGGTGCAAGTGCACTCTCTGCACTCACTGCACTGCATCCCCAGTGGTGCCAGTGCACTCTCTGGACTCACTGCACTGCATCCCCAGTGGTGCCAGTGCACTCTCTGGAGTCGCAGCACTGCATCAACAGTGGTGCCTCTGCACTCTCTGGACTCACTGCAGTGCATCCCCTTTTATGCCAGTGCACTCTCTGGACTCACTGCACTGCATCCCCAGTGGTGCCAGTGCACTCTCTGGACTCACTGCACTGCATCCCCAGTGGTGCCAGTGCACTCTCTGGACTCACTGCCGTGCATCCCCAGTGGTGCCAGTGCACTCTCTGCACTCACTGCACTGCATCCCCAGTGGTGCCAGTGCACTCTCTGGACTCACTGCACTGCATCCCCAGTGGTGCCAGTGCACTCTCTGGAGTCGCAGCACTGCATCAACAGTGGTGCCTCTGCACTCTCTGGACTCACTGCACTGCATCACCATTGGTGCCAGGGCACTCTCCGGACTCACTGCAGTGCATCTGCAGTGGTGCCAGTGCACTCTTTCGAGTCACTGCAGTGCATCCCCAGTGGTGCCAGTGCACTCTCTGGACTCACTGCACTTCATCCCCAGTGGTGCCAGTGCACTCTCTGGACTCACTGCTCTGCATCCCCAGTGGTGCCAGTGCACTCTCTGCACTCACTGCACTGCATCCCCATGTACCCAGAGCACTCTCTGGACTCACTGCAGTGCATCCCCAGTGGTGCCAGTGCATTCTCTGGACTCACTGCACTGCATCCCCAGTGGTGCCAGTGTACTCTCTGGACTCACTGCAGTGCATCCCCTTTTGTGCCAGTGCACTCTCTGGACTCACTGCACTGCATCCCCAGTGGTGCCAGTGCATTCTCTGGACTCACTGCACTGCATCCCCAGTGGTGCCAGTGTACTCTCTGGACTCACTGCAGTGCATCCCCTTTTGTGCCAGTGCACTCTCTGGACTCACTGCACTGCATCCCCAGTGGTGCCAGTGCACTCTCTGGACTCACTGCACTGCATCCCCACAGGTGCCAGTGCACTCTCTGGACTCATTGCAGTGCATCCCCAGTGGTGCCAGTGCACTCTCTGGACTCACTGCACTGCATCCCCAGTGGTGCCAGTGCACTCTCTGGACTCACTGCACTGCATCCCCAGTGGTGCCAGTGCACTCTCTGGACTCACTGCACTGCATCCCCAGTGGTGCCAGTGCACTCTCTGGACTCACTGCATTGCATCCCCAGTGGTGCCAGTGCACTCTCTGGACTCACTGCACTGCATCCCCAGTGGTGCCAGTGCACTCTCTGCACTCACTGCACTGCATCCCCAGTGGTGCCAGTGCACTCTCTGGACTCACTGCACTGCATCCCCAGTGGTGCCAGTGCACTCTCTGGAGTCGCAGCACTGCATCAACAGTGGTGCCTCTGCACTCTCTGGACTCACTGCAGTGCATCCCCAGTGGTGCCAGTGCACTCTCTGGACTCACTGCACTGCATCCCCAGTGGTGCCAGTGCACTCTCTGGACTCACTGCTTTGCATCCCCAGTGGTGCCAGTGCACTCTCTGGACTCACTGCACTGCATCCCCAGTGGTGCCAGTGCACTCTCTGGACTCACTGCACTGCATCCCCAGTGGTGCCAGTGCACTCTCTGCACTCACTGCACTGCATCCCCAGTGGTGCCAGTGCACTCTCTGGACTCACTGCACTGCATCCCCAGTGGTGCCAGTGCACTCTCTGGAGTCGCAGCACTGCATCAACAGTGGTGCCTCTGCACTCTCTGGACTCACTGCACTGCATCACCATTGGTGCCAGGGCACTCTCCGGACTCACTGCACTGCATCCCCAGTGGTGCCACTGCACTCTTTCGAGTCACTGCAGTGCATCCCCAGTGGTGCCACTGCACTCTGTGTACTCACTGCACTTCATCCCCAGTGGTGCCAGTGCACTCTCTGGACTCACTGCACTGCATCCCCAGTGGTGCCAGTGCACTCTCTTTACTCACTGCACTGCATCCCCATGTTCCCAGAGCACTCTCTGGACTCACTGCAGTGCATCCCCAGTGGTGCCAGTGCACTCTCTGGAGTCACTGCAGTGCATCCCCAGTGGTGCCAGTGCACTCTCTGCACTCACTGCACTGCAACCCCAGTGGTGCCAGTGCACTCTCTGGACTCACTGCACTGCATCACCGTTGGTGCCAGTGCACTCTCTGGACTCACTGCAGTGCATCCCCTGTGGTGCCAGTGCACTCTCTGGACTCACTGCACTGCATCCCCAGTGGTGCCACTGCACTCTCTGGACTCACTGCAGTGCATCCCCAGTGCTGCCAGTGCACTCTCTGGAGTCACTGCACTGCATCCCCATTAGTGCCAGTGCATTCTCTGGACTCATTGCAGTGCATCCCCAGTGGTGCCAGTGCACTCTCTGGACTCACTGCACTGCATCCCCAGTGGTGCCAGTGCACTCTCTGCACTCACTGCACTGCATCCCCATGTTCCCAGAGCACTCTCTGGACTCACTGCAGTGCATCCCCAGTGGTGCCAGTGCACTCTCTGGACTCACTGCAGTGCATCCCCAGTGGTGCCAGTGCACTCTCTGGACTCACTGCAGTGCAACCCCAGTGGTGCCAGTGCACTCTCTGGACTCACTGCACTGCATCCCCAGTGGTGCCAGTGCACTCTCTGGAGTCACTGCACTGCATCCCCAGTGCTGACAGTGCACTCTCTGGACTCACTGCACTGCATCCCCAGTTCTGACAGTGCACTCTCTGGACTCACTGCAGTGCATCCCCAGTGGTGCCAGTGCACTCTCTGGACTCACTGCACTGCATCCCCATTGGTGCCAGTGCACTCTCTGGACTCACTGCACTGCATCCCTAATGGTGCCAGTGCACTCTCTGGACTCACTGCAGTGCATCCCCAGTGGTGCCAGTGCACTCTCTGCACTCACTGCACTGCATCCCCAGTGGTGCCAGTGCACTCTCTGCACTCACTGCACTGCATCCCCGGTGTTCCCAGAGCACTCTCTGGACTCACCGAGGTGCATCCCCAGTGGTGCCAGTGCACTCTCTGGACTCACCGCACTGCATCCCCAGTGGTGCCAGTGCACTCTCTGCACTCACTGCACTGCATCCCCATGTACCCAGAGCACTCTCTGGACTCACTGCAGTGCATCCCCAGTGGTGCCAGTGCACTCTCTGGAGTCACTGCAGTGCATCCCCAGTGGTGCCAGTGCACTCTCTGGACTCACTGCACTGCATCCCCAGTGGTGCCAGTGCACTCTCTGGACTCACTGCACTGCATCCCCAGTGGTGCCACTGCACTCTCTGGACTCACTGCAGTGCATCCCCAGTGCTGCCAGTGCACTCTCTGGAGTCACTGCACTGCATCCCCATTAGTGCCAGTGCATTCTCTGGACTCATTGCAGTGCATCCCCAGTGGTGCCAGTGCACTCTCTGGACTCACTGCACTGCATCCCCAGTGCTGACAGTGCACTCTCTGGACTCACTGCAATGCATCCCCAGTGGTGCCAGTGCATTCTCTGGACTCACTGCACTGCATCCCCAGTGGTGCCAGTGTACTCTCTGGACTCACTGCAGTGCATCCCCTTTTGTGCCAGTGCACTCTCTGGACTCACTGCACTGCATCCCCAGTGGTGCCAGTGCACTCTCTGGACTCACTGCACTGCATCCCCAGTGGTGCCAGTGCACTCTCTGGACTCATTGCAGTGCATCCCCAGTGGTGCCAGTGCACTCTCAGGACTCACTGCACTGCATCCCCAGTGGTGCCAGTGCACTCTCTGGACTCACTGCACTGCATCCCCAGTGGTGCCTGTGAAGTCTCTGGACTCACTGCACTGCATCCCCAGTGGTGCCAGTGCACTCTCTGGACTCACTGCATTGCATCCCCAGTGGTGCCAGTGCACTCTCTGGACTCACTGCACTGCATCCCCAGTGGTGCCAGTGCACTCTCTGGACTCACTGCACTGCATCCCCAGTGGTGCCAGTGCACTCTCTGGACTCACTGCACTGCATCCCCAGTGGTGCCAGTGCACTCTCTGGAGTCGCAGCACTGCATCAACAGTGGTGCCACTGCACTCTCTGGACTCACTGCAGTGCATCCCCAGTGGTGCCAGTGCACTCTCTGGACTCACTGCACTGCATCCCCAGTGGTGCCAGTGCACTCTCTGGACTCACTGCTTTGCATCCCCAGTGGTGCCAGTGCACTCTCTGCACTCACTGCACTGCATCCCCAGTGGTGCCAGTGCACTCTCTGGACTCACTGCACTGCATCCCCAGTGGTGCCAGTGCAATCTCTGCACTCACTGCACTGCATCCCCAGTGGTGCCAGTGCACTCTCTGGACTCACTGCACTGCATCCCCAGTGGTGCCAGTGCACTCTCTGGAGTCGCAGCACTGCATCAACAGTGGTGCCTCTGCACTCTCTGGACTCACTGCAGTGCATCCCCAGTATTGCCAGTGCACTCTCTGGACTCACTGCACTGCATCCCCAGTGGTGCCAGTGCACTCTCTGGACTCACTGCTTTGCATCCCCAGTGGTGCCAGTGCACTCTCTGCACTCACTGCACTGCATCCCCAGTGGTGCCAGTGCACTCTCTGGACTCACTGCACTGCATCCCCAGTGGTGCCAGTGCAATCTCTGCACTCACTGCACTGCATCCCCAGTGGTGCCAGTGCACTCTCTGGACTCACTGCACTGCATCCCCAGTGGTGCCAGTGCACTCTCTGGAGTCGCAGCACTGCATCAACAGTGGTGCCTCTGCACTCTCTGGACTCACTGCACTGCATCACCATTGGTGCCAGGGCACTCTCCGGACTCACAGCAGTGCATCTGCAGTGGTGCCAGTGCACTCTTTCGAGTCACTGCAGTGCATCCCCAGTGGTGCCAGTGCACTCTGTGTACTCACTGCACTTCATCCCCAGTGGTGCCAGTGCACTCTCTGGACTCACTGCACTGCATCCCCAGTGGTGCCAGTGCACTCTCTGGACTCACTGCACTGCATCCCCAGTGGTGCCAGTGCACTCTCTGGACTCATTGCAGTGCATCCCCAGTGGTGCCAGTGCACTCTCTGGACTCACTGCACTGCATCCCCAGTGGTGCCAGTGCACTCTCTGGACTCACTGCACTGCATCCCCAGTGGTGCCAGTGCACTCTCTGGACTCACTGCACTGCATCCCCAGTGGTGCCAGTGCACTCTCTGGACTCACTGCATTGCATCCCCAGTGGTGCCAGTGCACTCTCTGGACTCACTGCACTGCATCCCCAGTGGTGCCAGTGCACTCTCTGCACTCACTGCACTGCATCCCCAGTGGTGCCAGTGCACTCTCTGGACTCACTGCACTGCATCCCCAGTGGTGCCAGTGCACTCTCTGGAGTCGCAGCACTGCATCAACAGTGGTGCCTCTGCACTCTCTGGACTCACTGCAGTGCATCCCCAGTGGTGCCAGTGCACTCTCTGGACTCACTGCACTGCATCCCCAGTGGTGCCAGTGCACTCTCTGGACTCACTGCTTTGCATCCCCAGTGGTGCCAGTGCACTCTCTGCACTCACTGCACTGCATCCCCAGTGGTGCCAGTGCACTCTCTGGACTCACTGCACTGCATCCCCAGTGGTGCCAGTGCAATCTCTGCACTCACTGCACTGCATCCCCAGTGGTGCCAGTGCACTCTCTGGACTCACTGCACTGCATCCCCAGTGGTGCCAGTGCACTCTCTGGAGTCGCAGCACTGCATCAACAGTGGTGCCTCTGCACTCTCTGGACTCACTGCACTGCATCACCATTGGTGCCAGGGCACTCTCCGGACTCACTGCAGTGCATCTGCAGTGGTGCCAGTGCACTCTTTCGAGTCACTGCAGTGCATCCCCAGTGGTGCCAGTGCACTCTGTGTACTCACTGCACTTCATCCCCAGTGGTGCCAGTGCACTCTCTGGACTCACTGCAGTGCATCCCCAGTGGTGCCAGTGCACTCTCTGGAGTCACTGCAGTGCATCCCCAGTGGTGCCAGTGCACTCTCTGCACTCACTGCACTGCATCCCCAGTGGTGCCAGTGCACTCTCTGGACTCACTGCACTGCATCACCGTTGGTGCCAGGGCACTCTCTGGACTCACTGCAGTGCATCCCCAGTGGTGCCAGTGCACTCTCTGGACTCACTGCACTGCATCCCCAGTGGTGCCACTGCACTCTCTGGACTCACTGCAGTGCATCCCCAGTGCTGCCAGTGCACTCTCTGGAGTCACTGCACTGCATCCCCATTAGTGCCAGTGCATTCTCTGGACTCATTGCAGTGCATCCCCAGTGGTGCCAGTGCACTCTCTGGACTCACTGCACTGCATCCCCAGTGGTGCCAGTGCACTCTCTGCACTCACTGCACTGCATCCCCATGTTCCCAGAGCACTCTCTGGACTCACTGCAGTGCATCCCCAGTGGTGCCAGTGCACTCTCTGGACTCACTGCACTGCATCCCCAGTGGTGCCAGTGCACTCTCTGCACTCACTGCACTGCATCCCCATGTTCCCAGAGCACTCTCTGGACTCACTGCAGTGCATCCCCAGTGGTGCCAGTGCACTCTCTGGAGTCACTGCACTGCATTCCCAGTGTTCCCAGAGCACTCTCTGGACTCACTGCAGTGCATCCCCAGTGGTGCCAGTGCACTCTCTGGACTCACTGCACTGCATCCCCAGTGGTGCCACTGCACTCTCTGGACTCACTGCACTGCATCACCATTGGTGCCAGGGCACTCTCTGGACTCACTGCACTGCATCCCCAGTGGTGCCAGTGCACTCTCTGGACTCATTGCAGTGCATCCCCAGTGGTGCCAGTGCACTCTCTGGACTCACTGCACTGCATCCCCAGTGGTGCCAGTGCACTCTCTGGACTCACTGCACTGCATCCCCAGTGGTGCCAGTGCACTCTCTGGACTCACTGCACTGCATCCCCAGTGGTGCCAGTGCACTCTCTGGACTCACTGCATTGCATCCCCAGTGGTGCCAGTGCACTCTCTGGACTCACTGCACTGCATCCCCAGTGGTGCCAGTGCACTCTCTGCACTCACTGCACTGCATCCCCAGTGGTGCCAGTGCACTCTCTGGACTCACTGCACTGCATCCCCAGTGGTGCCAGTGCACTCTCTGGAGTCGCAGCACTGCATCAACAGTGGTGCCTCTGCACTCTCTGGACTCACTGCAGTGCATCCCCAGTGGTGCCAGTGCACTCTCTGGACTCACTGCACTGCATCCCCAGTGGTGCCAGTGCACTCTCTGGACTCACTGCTTTGCATCCCCAGTGGTGCCAGTGCACTCTCTGCACTCACTGCACTGCATCCCCAGTGGTGCCAGTGCACTCTCTGGACTCACTGCACTGCATCCCCAGTGGTGCCAGTGCAATCTCTGCACTCACTGCACTGCATCCCCAGTGGTGCCAGTGCACTCTCTGGACTCACTGCACTGCATCCCCAGTGGTGCCAGTGCACTCTCTGGAGTCGCAGCACTGCATCAACAGTGGTGCCTCTGCACTCTCTGGACTCACTGCACTGCATCACCATTGGTGCCAGGGCACTCTCCGGACTCACTGCAGTGCATCTGCAGTGGTGCCAGTGCACTCTTTCGAGTCACTGCAGTGCATCCCCAGTGGTGCCAGTGCACTCTGTGTACTCACTGCACTTCATCCCCAGTGGTGCCAGTGCACTCTCTGGACTCACTGCAGTGCATCCCCAGTGGTGCCAGTGCACTCTCTGGAGTCACTGCAGTGCATCCCCAGTGGTGCCAGTGCACTCTCTGCACTCACTGCACTGCATCCCCAGTGGTGCCAGTGCACTCTCTGGACTCACTGCACTGCATCACCGTTGGTGCCAGGGCACTCTCTGGACTCACTGCAGTGCATCCCCAGTGGTGCCAGTGCACTCTCTGGACTCACTGCACTGCATCCCCAGTGGTGCCACTGCACTCTCTGGACTCACTGCAGTGCATCCCCAGTGCTGCCAGTGCACTCTCTGGAGTCACTGCACTGCATCCCCATTAGTGCCAGTGCATTCTCTGGACTCATTGCAGTGCATCCCCAGTGGTGCCAGTGCACTCTCTGGACTCACTGCACTGCATCCCCAGTGGTGCCAGTGCACTCTCTGCACTCACTGCACTGCATCCCCATGTTCCCAGAGCACTCTCTGGACTCACTGCAGTGCATCCCCAGTGGTGCCAGTGCACTCTCTGGACTCACTGCACTGCATCCCCAGTGGTGCCAGTGCACTCTCTGCACTCACTGCACTGCATCCCCATGTTCCCAGAGCACTCTCTGGACTCACTGCAGTGCATCCCCAGTGGTGCCAGTGCACTCTCTGGAGTCACTGCACTGCATTCCCAGTGTTCCCAGAGCACTCTCTGGACTCACTGCAGTGCATCCCCAGTGGTGCCAGTGCACTCTCTGGACTCACTGCACTGCATCCCCAGTGGTGCCACTGCACTCTCTGGACTCACTGCACTGCATCACCATTGGTGCCAGGGCACTCTCTGGACTCACTGCAGTGCATCCGCAGTGGTGCCAGTGCACTCTTTCGAGTCACTGCACTGCATCCCCATTAGTGCCAGTGCATTCTCTGGACTCATTGCAGTACATCCCCAGTTGTGCCAGTGCACTCTCTGGACTCACTGCACTGCATCCCCAGTGGTGCCAGTGTACTCTCTGGACTCACTGCACTGTATCCCCCGTGGTGCCAGTGCACTCTCTGGACTCACTGCAATGCATCCCCAGTGGTGCCAGTGCATTCTCTGGACTCACTGCACTGCATCCCCAGTGGTGCCAGTGTACTCTCTGGACTCACTGCAGTGCATCCCCTTTTGTGCCAGTGCACTCTCTGGACTCACTGCACTGCATCCCCAGTGGTGCCAGTGCACTCTCTGGACTCACTGCACTGCATCCCCAGTGGTGCCAGTGCACTCTCTGGACTCATTGCAGAGCATCCCCAGTGGTGCCAGTGCACTCTCTGGACTCACTGCACTGCATCCCCAGTGGTGCCAGTGCACTCTCTGGACTCACTGCAGTGCATCCCCTTTTGTGCCAGTGCACTCTCTGGACTCACTGCACTGCATCCCCAGTGGTGCCAGTGCACTCTCTGGACTCACTGCATTGCATCCCCAGTGGTGCCAGTGCACTCTCTGGACTCACTGCAGTGCATCCCCAGTGGTGCCAGTGCACTCTCTGCACTCACTGCAGTGCATCCCCAGTGGTGCCAGTGCACTCTCTGGACTCACTGCAGTGCAACCCCAGTGGTGCCAGTGCACTCTCTGGACTCACTGCACTGCATCCCCAGTGGTGCCAGTGCACTCTCTGGAGTCACTGCACTGCATCCCCAGTGCTGACAGTGCACTCTCTGGACTCACTGCACTGCATCCCCAGTTCTGACAGTGCACTCTCTGGACTCACTTCAGTGCATCCCCAGTGGTGCCAGTGCACTCTCTGGACTCACTGCACTGCATCCCCATTGGTGCCAGTGCACTCTCTGGACTCACTGCACTGCATCCCTAATGGTGCCAGTGCACTCTCTGGACTCACTGCAGTGCATCCCCAGTGGTGCCAGTGCACTCTCTGCACTCACTGCACTGCATCCCCAGTGGTGCCAGTGCACTCTCTGCACTCACTGCACTGCATCCCCGGTGTTCCCAGAGCACTCTCTGGACTCACCGAGGTGCATCCCCAGTGGTGCCAGTGCACTCTCTGGACTCACCGCACTGCATCCCCAGTGGTGCCAGTGCACTCTCTGCACTCACTGCACTGCATCCCCATGTACCCAGAGCACTCTCTGGACTCACTGCAGTGCATCCCCAGTGGTGCCAGTGCACTCTCTGGAGTCACTGCAGTGCATCCCCAGTGGTGCCAGTGCACTCTCTGGACTCACTGCACTGCATCCCCAGTGGTGCCAGTGCACTCTCTGGACTCACTGCACTGCATCCCCAGTGGTGCCACTGCACTCTCTGGACTCACTGCAGTGCATCCCCAGTGCTGCCAGTGCACTCTCTGGAGTCACTGCACTGCATCCCCATTAGTGCCAGTGCATTCTCTGGACTCATTGCAGTGCATCCCCAGTGGTGCCAGTGCACTCTCTGGACTCACTGCACTGCATCCCCAGTGCTGACAGTGCACTCTCTGGACTCACTGCAATGCATCCCCAGTGGTGCCAGTGCATTCTCTGGACTCACTGCACTGCATCCCCAGTGGTGCCAGTGTACTCTCTGGACTCACTGCAGTGCATCCCCTTTTGTGCCAGTGCACTCTCTGGACTCACTGCACTGCATCCCCAGTGGTGCCAGTGCACTCTCTGGACTCACTGCACTGCATCCCCAGTGGTGCCAGTGCACTCTCTGGACTCATTGCAGTGCATCCCCAGTGGTGCCAGTGCACTCTCTGGACTCACTGCACTGCATCCCCAGTGGTGCCAGTGCACTCTCTGGACTCACTGCACTGCATCCCCAGTGGTGCCAGTGCACTCTCTGGACTCACTGCATTGCATCCCCAGTGGTGCCAGTGCACTCTCTGGACTCACTGCACTGCATCCCCAGTGGTGCCAGTGCACTCTCTGCACTCACTGCACTGCATCCCCAGTGGTGCCAGTGCACTCTCTGGACTCACTGCACTGCATCCCCAGTGGTGCCAGTGCACTCTCTGGAGTCGCAGCACTGCATCAACAGTGGTGCCACTGCACTCTCTGGACTCACTGCAGTGCATCCCCAGTGGTGCCAGTGCACTCTCTGGACTCACTGCACTGCATCCCCAGTGGTGCCAGTGCACTCTCTGGACTCACTGCTTTGCATCCCCAGTGGTGCCAGTGCACTCTCTGCACTCACTGCACTGCATCCCCAGTGGTGCCAGTGCACTCTCTGGACTCACTGCACTGCATCCCCAGTGGTGCCAGTGCAATCTCTGCACTCACTGCACTGCATCCCCAGTGGTGCCAGTGCACTCTCTGGACTCACTGCACTGCATCCCCAGTGGTGCCAGTGCACTCTCTGGAGTCGCAGCACTGCATCAACAGTGGTGCCTCTGCACTCTCTGGACTCACTGCAGTGCATCCCCAGTATTGCCAGTGCACTCTCTGGACTCACTGCACTGCATCCCCAGTGGTGCCAGTGCACTCTCTGGACTCACTGCTTTGCATCCCCAGTGGTGCCAGTGCACTCTCTGCACTCACTGCACTGCATCCCCAGTGGTGCCAGTGCACTCTCTGGACTCACTGCACTGCATCCCCAGTGGTGCCAGTGCAATCTCTGCACTCACTGCACTGCATCCCCAGTGGTGCCAGTGCACTCTCTGGACTCACTGCACTGCATCCCCAGTGGTGCCAGTGCACTCTCTGGAGTCGCAGCACTGCATCAACAGTGGTGCCTCTGCACTCTCTGGACTCACTGCACTGCATCACCATTGGTGCCAGGGCACTCTCCGGACTCACAGCAGTGCATCTGCAGTGGTGCCAGTGCACTCTTTCGAGTCACTGCAGTGCATCCCCAGTGGTGCCAGTGCACTCTGTGTACTCACTGCACTTCATCCCCAGTGGTGCCAGTGCACTCTCTGGACTCACTGCACTGCATCCCCAGTGGTGCCAGTGCACTCTCTGGACTCACTGCACTGCATCCCCAGTGGTGCCAGTGCACTCTCTGGACTCATTGCAGTGCATCCCCAGTGGTGCCAGTGCACTCTCTGGACTCACTGCACTGCATCCCCAGTGGTGCCAGTGCAATCTCTGGACTCACTGCACTGCATCCCCAGTGGTGCCAGTGCACTCTCTGGACTCACTGCACTGCATCCCCAGTGGTGCCAGTGCACTCTCTGGACTCACTGCATTGCATCCCCAGTGGTGCCAGTGCACTCTCTGGACTCACTGCACTGCATCCCCAGTGGTGCCAGTGCACTCTCTGCACTCACTGCACTGCATCCCCAGTGGTGCCAGTGCACTCTCTGGACTCACTGCACTGCATCCCCAGTGGTGCCAGTGCACTCTCTGGAGTCGCAGCACTGCATCAACAGTGGTGCCTCTGCACTCTCTGGACTCACTGCAGTGCATCCCCAGTGGTGCCAGTGCACTCTCTGGACTCACTGCACTGCATCCCCAGTGGTGCCAGTGCACTCTCTGGACTCACTGCTTTGCATCCCCAGTGGTGCCAGTGCACTCTCTGCACTCACTGCACTGCATCCCCAGTGGTGCCAGTGCACTCTCTGGACTCACTGCACTGCATCCCCAGTGGTGCCAGTGCAATCTCTGCACTCACTGCACTGCATCCCCAGTGGTGCCAGTGCACTCTCTGGACTCACTGCACTGCATCCCCAGTGGTGCCAGTGCACTCTCTGGAGTCGCAGCACTGCATCAACAGTGGTGCCTCTGCACTCTCTGGACTCACTGCACTGCATCACCTTTGGTGCCAGGGCACTCTCCGGACTCACTGCAGTGCATCTGCAGTGGTGCCAGTGCACTCTTTCGAGTCACTGCAGTGCATCCCCAGTGGTGCCAGTGCACTCTGTGTACTCACTGCACTTCATCCCCAGTGGTGCCAGTGCACTCTCTGGACTCACTGCAGTGCATCCCCAGTGGTGCCAGTGCACTCTCTGGAGTCACTGCAGTGCATCCCCAGTGGTGCCAGTGCACTCTCTGCACTCACTGCACTGCATCCCCAGTGGTGCCAGTGCACTCTCTGGACTCACTGCACTGCATCACCATTGGTGCCAGGGCACTCTCTGGACTCACTGCAGTGCATCCCCAGTGGTGCCAGTGCACTCTCTGGACTCACTGCACTGCATCCCCAGTGGTGCCACTGCACTCTCTGGACTCACTGCAGTGCATCCCCAGTGCTGCCAGTGCACTCTCTGGAGTCACTGCACTGCATCCCCAGTGCTGCCAGTGCACTCTCTGCACTCACTGCACTGCATCCCCATGTTCCCAGAGCACTCTCTGGACTCACTGCAGTGCATCCCCAGTGGTGCCAGTGCACTCTCTGGAGTCACTGCACTGCATTCCCAGTGTTCCCAGAGCACTCTCTGGACTCACTGCAGTGCATCCCCAGTGGTGCCAGTGCACTCTCTGGACTCACTGCACTGCATCCCCAGTGGTGCCACTGCACTCTCTGGACTCACTGCACTGCATCACCATTGGTGCCAGGGCACTCTCCGGACTCACTGCAGTGCATCCGCAGTGGTGCCAGTGCACTCTTTCGAGTCACTGCACTGCATCCCCATTAGTGCCAGTGCATTCTCTGGACTCATTGCAGTACATCCCCAGTGGTGCCAGTGCACTCTCTGGACTCACTGCACTGCATCCCCAGTGGTGCCAGTGTACTCTCTGGACTCACTGCACTGTATCCCCCGTGGTGCCAGTGCACTCTCTGGACTCACTGCAATGCATCCCCAGTGGTGCCAGTGCATTCTCTGGACTCACTGCACTGCATCCCCAGTGGTGCCAGTGTACTCTCTGGACTCACTGCAGTGCATCCCCTTTTGTGCCAGTGCACTCTCTGGACTCACTGCACTGCATCCCCAGTGGTGCCAGTGCACTCTCTGGACTCACTGCACTGCATCCCCAGTGGTGCCAGTGCACTCTCTGGACTCATTGCAGAGCATCCCCAGTGGTGCCAGTGCACTCTCTGGACTCACTGCACTGCATCCCCAGTGGTGCCAGTGCACTCTCTGTACTCACTGCAGTGCATCCCCTTTTGTGCCAGTGCACTCTCTGGACTCACTGCACTGCATCCCCAGTGGTGCCAGTGCACTCTCTGGACTCACTGCATTGCATCCCCAGTGGTGCCAGTGCACTCTCTGGACTCACTGCAGTGCATCCCCAGTGGTGCCAGTGCACTCTCTGCACTCACTGCAGTGCATCCCCAGTGGTGCCAGTGCACTCTCTGGACTCACTGCACTGCATCCCCAGTGGTGCCAGTGCACTCTCTGGAGTCGCAGCACTGCATCAACAGTGGTGCCTCTGCACTCTCTGGACTCACTGCAGTGCATCCCCTTTTGTGCCAGTGCACTCTCTGGACTCACTGCACTGCATCCCCAGTGGTGCCAGTGCACTCTCTGGACTCACTGCACTGCATCCCCAGTGGTGCCAGTGCACTCTCTGCACTCACTGCACTGCATCCCCATGTTCCCAGAGCACTCTCTGGACTCACTGCAGTGCATCCCCAGTGGTGCCAGTGCACTCTCTGGAGTCACTGCAGTGCATCCCCAGTGGTGCCAGTGCACTCTCTGGACTCACTGCAGTGCATCCCCAGTGGTGCCAGTGCACTCTCTGGACTCACTGCACTGCATCCCCAGTGGTGCCAGTGCACTCTCTGGAGTCACTGCACTGCATCCCCAGTGCTGACAGTGCACTCTCTGGACTCACTGCACTGCATCCCCAGTTCTGACAGTGCACTCTCTGGACTCACTGCAGTGCATCCCCAGTGGTGCCAGTGCACTCTCTGGACTCACTGCACTGCATCCCCATTGGTGCCAGAGCACTCTCTGGACTCACTGCACTGCATCCCTAATGGTGCCAGTGCACTCTCTGGACTCACTGCAGTGCATCCCCAGTGGTGCCAGTGCACTCTCTGCACTCACTGCACTGCATCCCCAGTGGTGCCAGTGCACTCTCTGCACTCACTGCACTGCATCCCCGGTGTTCCCAGAGCACTCTCTGGACTCACCGAGGTGCATCCCCAGTGGTGCCAGTGCACTCTCTGGACTCACCGCACTGCATCCCCAGTGGTGCCAGTGCACTCTCTGCACTCACTGCACTGCATCCCCATGTACCCAGAGCACTCTCTGGACTCACTGCAGTGCATCCCCAATGGTGCCAGTGCACTCTCTGGAGTCACTGCAGTGCATCCCCAGTGGTGCCAGTGCACTCTCTGGACTCACTGCACTGCATCCCCAGTGGTGCCAGTGCACTCTCTGGACTCACTGCACTGCATCCCCAGTGGTGCCACTGCACTCTCTGGACTCACTGCAGTGCATCCCCAGTGCTGCCAGTGCACTCTCTGGAGTCACTGCACTGCATCCCCATTAGTGCCAGTGCATTCTCTGGACTCATTGCAGTGCATCCCCAGTGGTGCCAGTGCACTCTCTGGACTCACTGCACTGCATCCCCAGTGCTGACAGTGCACTCTCTGGACTCACTGCAATGCATCCCCAGTGGTGCCAGTGCATTCTCTGGACTCACTGCACTGCATCCCCAGTGGTGCCAGTGTACTCTCTGGACTCACTGCAGTGCATCCCCTTTTGTGCCAGTGCACTCTCTGGACTCACTGTACTGCATCCCCAGTGGTGCCAGTGCACTCTCTGGACTCACTGCACTGCATCCCCAGTGGTGCCAGTGCACTCTCTGGACTCATTGCAGTGCATCCCCAGTGGTGCCAGTGCACTCTCTGGACTCACTGCACTGCATCCCCAGTGGTGCCAGTGCACTCTCTGGACTCACTGCACTGCATCCCCAGTGGTGCCAGTGCACTCTCTGGACTCACTGCACTGCATCCCCAGTGGTGCCAGTGCACTCTCTGGACTCACTGCATTGCATCCCCAGTGGTGCCAGTGCACTCTCTGGACTCACTGCACTGCATCCCCAGTGGTGCCAGTGCACTCTCTGCACTCACTGCACTGCATCCCCAGTGGTGCCAGTGCACTCTCTGGACTCACTGCACTGCATCCCCAGTGGTGCCAGTGCACTCTCTGGAGTCGCAGCACTGCATCAACAGTGGTGCCTCTGCACTCTCTGGACTCACTGCAGTGCATCCCCAGTGGTGCCAGTGCACTCTCTGGACTCACTGCACTGCATCCCCAGTGGTGCCAGTGCACTCTCTGGACTCACTGCTTTGCATCCCCAGTGGTGCCAGTGCACTCTCTGCACTCACTGCACTGCATCCCCAGTGGTGCCAGTGCACTCTCTGGACTCACTGCACTGCATCCCCAGTGGTGCCAGTGCAATCTCTGCACTCACTGCACTGCATCCCCAGTGGTGCCAGTGCACTCTCTGGACTCACTGCACTGCATCCCCAGTGGTGCCAGTGCACTCTCTGGAGTCGCAGCACTGCATCAACAGTGGTGCCTCTGCACTCTCTGGACTCACTGCACTGCATCACCATTGGTGCCAGGGCACTCTCCGGACTCACTGCAGTGCATCTGCAGTGGTGCCAGTGCACTCTTTCGAGTCACTGCAGTGCATCCCCAGTGGTGCCAGTGCACTCTGTGTACTCACTGCACTTCATCCCCAGTGGTGCCAGTGCACTCTCTGGACTCACTGCAGTGCATCCCCAGTGGTGCCAGTGCACTCTCTTTACTCACTGCACTGCATCCCCATGTTCCCAGAGCACTCTCTGGACTCACTGCAGTGCATCCCCAGTGGTGCCAGTGCACTCTCTGGAGTCACTGCAGTGCATCCCCAGTGGTGCCAGTGCACTCTCTGCACTCACTGCACTGCATCCCCAGTGGTGCCAGTGCACTCTCTGGACTCACTGCACTGCATCACCGTTGGTGCCAGGGCACTCTCTGGACTCACTGCAGTGCATCCCCAGTGGTGCCAGTGCACTCTCTGGACTCACTGCACTGCATCCCCAGTGGTGCCACTGCACTCTCTGGACTCACTGCAGTGCATCCCCAGTGCTGCCAGTGCACTCTCTGGAGTCACTGCACTGCATCCCCATTAGTGCCAGTGCATTCTCTGGACTCATTGCAGTGCATCCCCAGTGGTGCCAGTGCACTCTCTGGACTCACTGCACTGCATCCCCAGTGGTGCCAGTGCACTCTCTGCACTCACTGCACTGCATCCCCATGTTCCCAGAGCACTCTATGGACTCACTGCAGTGCATCCCCAGTGGTGCCAGTGCACTCTCTGGACTCACTGCACTGCATCCCCAGTGGTGCCAGTGCACTCTCTGCACTCACTGCACTGCATCCCCATGTTCCCAGAGCACTCTCTGGACTCACTGCAGTGCATCCCCAGTGGTGCCAGTGCACTCTCTGGAGTCACTGCACTGCATTCCCAGTGTTCCCAGAGCACTCTCTGGACTCACTGCAGTGCATCCCCAGTGGTGCCAGTGCACTCTCTGGACTCACTGCACTGCATCCCCAGTGGTGCCACTGCACTCTCTGGACTCACTGCACTGCATCCCCAGTGGTGCCAGTGCACTCTCTGGACTCACTGCAGTGCATCCCCAGTGCTGCCAGTGCACTCTCTGGAGTCACTGCACTGCATCCCCATTAGTGCCAGTGCACTCTCTGGACTCACTGCATTGCATCCCCAGTGGTGCCAGTGCACTCTCTGGACTCACTGCAGTGCATCCCCAGTGGTGCCAGTGCACTCTCTGCACTCACTGCAGTGCATCCCCAGTGGTGCCAGTGCACTCTCTGGAGTCGCAGCACTGCATCAACAGTGGTGCCTCTGCACTCTCTGGACTCACTGCAGTGCATCCCCTTTTGTGCCAGTGCACTCTCTGGACTCACTGCACTGCATCCCCAGTGGTGCCAGTGCACTCTCTGGACTCACTGCACTGCATCCCCACTGGTGCCAGTGCACTCTCTGCACTCACTGCACTGCATCCCCAGTGGTGCCAGTGCACTCTCTGGACTCACTGCCGTGCATCCCCAGTGGTGCCAGTGCACTCTCTGCACTCACTGCACTGCATCCCCAGTGGTGCCAGTGCACTCTCTGGACTCACTGCACTGCATCCCCAGTGGTGCCAGTGCACTCTCTGGAGTCGCAGCACTGCATCAACAGTGGTGCCTCTGCACTCTCTGGACTCACTGCACTGCATCACCATTGGTGCCAGGGCACTCTCCGGACTCACTGCAGTGCATCTGCAATGGTGCCAGTGCACTCTTTCGAGTCACTGCAGTGCATCCCCAGTGGTGCCAGTGCACTCTGTGTACTCACTGCACTTCATCCCCAGTGGTGCCAGTGCACTCTCTGGACTCACTGCTCTGCATCCCCAGTGGTGCCAGTGCACTCTCTGCACTCACTGCACTGCATCCCCATGTAACCAGAGCACTCTCTGGACTCACTGCAGTGCATCCCCAGTGGTGCCAGTGCACTCTCTGGAGTCACTGCAGTGCATCCCCAGTGGTGCCAGTGCACTCTCTGGACTCACTGCACTGCATCCCCAGTGGTGCCAGTGCACTCTCTGGACTCACTGCACTGCATCCCCAGTGGTGCCAGTGCACTCTCTGGACTCACTGCAGTGCATCCCCAGTGCTGCCAGTGCACTCTCTGTAGTCACTGCACTGCATCCCCATTAGTGCCAGTGCATTCTCTGGACTCATTGCAGTGCATCCCCAGTGGTGCCAGTGCACTCTCTGGACTCACTGCACTGCATCCCCAGTGCTGACAGTGCACTCTCTGGACTCACTGCAATGCATCCCCAGTGGTGCCAGTGCATTCTCTGGACTCACTGCACTGCATCCCCAGTGGTGCCAGTGTACTCTCTGGACTCACTGCAGTGCATCCCCTTTTGTGCCAGTGCACTCTCTGGACTCACTGCACTGCATCCCCAGTGGTGCCAGTGTACTCTCTGGACTCACTGCACTGCATCCCCAGTGGTGCCAGTGCACTCTCTGGACTCATTGCAGTGCATCCCCAGTGGTGCCAGTGCACTCTCTGCACTCACTGCACTGCATCCCCATGTAACCAGAGCACTCTCTGGACTCACTGCAGTGCATCCCCAGTGGTGCCAGTGCACTCTCTGGAGTCACTGCAGTGCATCCCCAGTGGTGCCAGTGCACTCTCTGGACTCACTGCACTGCATCCCCAGTGGTGCCAGTGCACTCTCTGGACTCACTGCACTGCATCCCCAGTGGTGCCAGTGCACTCTCTGGACTCACTGCAGTGCATCCCCAGTGCTGCCAGTGCACTCTCTGGAGTCACTGCACTGCATCCCCATTAGTGCCAGTGCATTCTCTGGACTCATTGCAGTGCATCCCCAGTGGTGCCAGTGCACTCTCTGGACTCACTGCACTGCATCCCCAGTGCTGACAGTGCACTCTCTGGACTCACTGCAATGCATCCCCAGTGGTGCCAGTGCATTCTCTGGACTCACTGCACTGCATCCCCAGTGGTGCCAGTGTACTCTCTGGACTCACTGCAGTGCATCCCCTTTTGTGCCAGTGCACTCTCTGGACTCACTGCACTGCATCCCCAGTGGTGCCAGTGTACTCTCTGGACTCACTGCACTGCATCCCCAGTGGTGCCAGTGCACTCTCTGGACTCATTGCAGTGCATCCCCAGTGGTGCCAGTGCACTCTCTGGACTCACTGCACTGCATCCCCAGTGGTGCCAGTGCACTCTCTGGACTCACTGCACTGCATCCCCAGTGGTGCCAGTGCACTCTCTGGACTCACTGCACTGCATCCCCAGTGGTGCCAGTGTACTCTCTGGACTCACTGCATTGCATCCCCAGTGGTGCCAGTGCACTCTCTGGACTCACTGCACTGCATCCCCAGTGGTGCCAGTGCACTCTCTGCACTCACTGCACTGCATCCCCAGTGGTGCCAGTGCACTCTCTGGACTCACTGCACTGCATCCCCAGTGGTGCCAGTGCACTCTCTGGAGTCGCAGCACTGCATGAACAGTGGTGCCTCTGCACTCTCTGGACTCACTGCAGTGCATCCCCAGTGGTGCCAGTGCACTCTCTGGACTCACTGCACTGCATCCCCAGTGGTGCCAGTGCACTCTCTGGACTCACTGCTTTGCATCCCCAGTGGTGCCAGTGCACTCTCTGCACTCACTGCACTGCATCCCCAGTGGTGCCAGTGCACTCTCTGGACTCACTGCACTGCATCCCCAGTGGTGCCAGTGCACTCTCTGCACTCACTGCACTGCATCCCCAGTGGTGCCAGTGCACTCTCTGGACTCACTGCACTGCATCCCCAGTGGTGCCAGTGCACTCTCTGGAGTCGCAGCACTGCATCAACAGTGGTGCCTCTGCACTCTCTGGACTCACTGCACTGCATCACCATTGGTGCCAGGGCACTCTCCGGACTCACTGCAGTGCATTTGCAGTGGTGCCAGAGCACTCTCTGGACTCACTGCAGTGCATCCCCAGTGGTGCCAGTGCACTCTCTGGAGTCACTGCAGTGCATCCCCAGTGGTGCCAGTGCACTCTCTGGACTCACTGCACTGCATCCCCAGTGGTGCCAGTGCACTCTCTTTACTCACTGCACTGCATCCCCATGTTCCCAGAGCACTCTCTGGACTCACTGCAGTGCATCCCCAGTGGTGCCAATGCACTCTCTGGAGTCACTGCAGTGCATCCCCAGTGGTGCCAGTGCACTCTCTGCACTCACTGCACTGCATCCCCAGTGGTGCCAGTGCACTCTCTGGACTCACTGCACTGCATTACCGTTGGTGCCAGGGCACTCTCTGGACTCACTGCAGTGCATCCCCAGTGGTGCCAGTGCACTCTCTGGACTCACTGCACTGCATCCCCAGTGGTGCCACTGCACTCTCTGGACTCACTGCAGTGCATCCCCAGTGCTGCCAGTGCACTCTCTGGAGTCACTGCACTGCATCCCCATTAGTGCCAGTGCATTCTCTGGACTCATTGCAGTGCATCCCCAGTGGTGCCAGTGCACTCTCTGGACTCACTGCACTGCATCCCCAGTGGTGCCAGTGCACTCTCTGCACTCACTGCACTGCAGCCCCATGTTCCCAGAGCACTCTCTGGACTCACTGCAGTGCATCCCCAGTGGTGCCAGTGCACTCTCTGGACTCACTGCAGTGCATCCCCAGTGGTGCCAGTGCACTCTCTGGACTCACTGCACTGCATCCACAGTGGTTCCATTGCACTCTCTGGACTCACTGCACTGCATCCCCAGTGCTGACAGTGCACTCTCTGGACTCACTGCACTGCATCCCCAGTTCAGACAGTGCACTCTCTGGACTCACTGCAGTGCATCCCCAGTGGTGCCAGTGCACTCTCTGGACTCACTGCACTGCATCCCCAGTGGTGCCAGTGCACTCTCTGGACTCACTGCACTGCATCCCCAGTGGTGCCAGTGCACTCTCTGCACTCACTGCACTGCATCCCCAGTGGTGCCAGTGCACTCTCTGCACTCACTGCACTGCATCCCCGGTATTCCCAGAGCACTCTCTGGACTCACCGAGGTGCATCCCCAGTGGTGCCAGTGCACTCTCTGGACTCACCGCACTGCATCCCCAGTGGTGCCAGTGCACTCTCTGGACTCACTGCAGTGCAGCCCCTGAGGTGCCAGTGTACTCTCTGGACTCACTGCACTGCATCCCCATTGGTGACAGTGCACTCTCTGGAATCACTGCAGTGCATCCCCAGTGGTGCCATTGCACTCTCTGGACTCACTGCACTGCATCACCAGTGGTGCCTGTGCACTCTCTTGAGTCACTGCACTGCATCCCCAGTGGAGCCAGTGCACTCTATGGACTAACTGCACTGCATCCCCAGTGGTTCCAGTGCACTCTCTGGACTCACTGCACTGCATCCCCTGTGGTGCCAGTGCACTCTCTGGACTCACTGCACTGCATCCCCAGTGGTTCCAGTGCACTCTCTGGATCACTGCACTGCATCACCATTGGTGCCAGGGCACTCTCTGGACTCACTGCAGTGCATCCCCAGTGGTGCCAGTGCACTCTTTCGAGTCACTGCACTGCATCCCCAGTGGTGCCAGTGCATTCTCTGGACTCACTGCAGTGCATCCCCATTGGTGCCAGTGCAGTCTCTGGATTCACTGCAGTGCATCCCCATTGGTGCCAGTGCACTCTCTGGACTCACTGCACTGCATCCCCAGTTGTGGCAGTGTACTCTCTGGACTCACTGCGCTGCATCCCCAGTGGTTCCAGGGCACTCTCTGGACTCACTGCACTGCATCCCCAGTGGTGCCAGTGCACTCTCTGGACTCACTGCACTGCATCCCCAGTGGTGCCAGTGTACTCTCTGGACTCACTGCATTGCATCCCCAGTGGTGCCAGTGCACTCTCTGGACTCACTGCACTGCATCCCCAGTGGTGCCAGTGCACTCTCTGCACTCACTGCACTGCATCCCCAGTGGTGCCAGTGCACTCTCTGGACTCACTGCACTGCATCCCCAGTGGTGCCAGTGCACTCTCTGGAGTCGCAGCACTGCATCAACAGTGGTGCCTCTGCACTCTCTGGACTCACTGCAGTGCATCCCCAGTGGTGCCAGTGCACTCTCTGGACTCACTGCACTGCATCCCCAGTGGTGCCAGTGCACTCTCTGGACTCACTGCTTTGCATCCCCAGTGGTGCCAGTGCACTCTCTGCACTCACTGCACTGCATCCCCAGTGGTGCCAGTGCACTCTCTGGACTCACTGCACTGCATCCCCAGTGGTGCCAGTGCACTCTCTGCACTCACTGCACTGCATCCCCAGTGGTGCCAGTGCACTCTCTGGACTCACTGCACTGCATCCCCAGTGGTGCCAGTGCACTCTCTGGAGTCGCAGCACTGCATCAACAGTGGTGCCTCTGCACTCTCTGGACTCACTGCACTGCATCACCATTGGTGCCAGGGCACTCTCCGGACTCACTGCAGTGCATCCCCAGTGGTGCCAGTGCACTCTCTGGACTCACTGCACTGCATCCCCAGTGGTGCCAGTGCACTCTCTGCACTCACTGCACTGCAGCCCCATGTTCCCAGAGCACTCTCTGGACTCACTGCAGTGCATCCCCAGTGGTGCCAGTGCACTCTCTGGACTCACTGCAGTGCATCCCCAGTGGTGCCAGTGCACTCTCTGGACTCACTGCACTGCATCCCCAGTGGTGCCAGTGCACTCTCTGGACTCACTGCACTGCATCCACAGTGGTTCCATTGCACTCTCTGGACTCACTGCACTGCATCCCCAGTGCTGACAGTGCACTCTCTGGACTCACTGCACTGCATCCCCAGTTCTGACAGTGCACTCTCTGGACTCACTGCAGTGCATCCCCAGTGGTGCCAGTGCACTCTCTGGACTCACTGCACTGCATCCCCAGTGGTGCCAGTGCACTCTCTGGACTCACTGCACTGCATCCCCAGTGGTGCCAGTGCACTCTCTGCACTCACTGCACTGCATCCCCAGTGGTGCCAGTGCACTCTCTGCACTCACTGCACTGCATCCCCGGTGTTCCCAGAGCACTATCTGGACTCACCGAGGTGCATCCCCAGTGGTGCCAGTGCACTCTCTGGACTCACCGCACTGCATCCCCAGTGGTGCCAGTGCACTCTCTGGACTCACTGCAGTGCAGCCCCTGAGGTGCCAGTGTACTCTCTGGACTCACTGCACTGCATCCCCATTGGTGACAGTGCACTCTCTGGAATCACTGCAGTGCATCCCCAGTGGTGCCATTGCACTCTCTGGACTCACTGCACTGCATCACCAGTGGTGCCTGTGCACTCTCTTGAGTCACTGCACTGCATCCCCAGTGGAGCCAGTGCACTCTATGGACTAACTGCACTGCATCCCCAGTGGTTCCAGTGCACTCTCTGGACTCACTGCACTGCATCCCCTGTGGTGCCAGGGCACTCTCTGGACTCACTGCACTGCATCCCCAGTGGTGCCAGTGCACTCTTTCGAGTCACTGCACTGCATCCCCAGTGGTGCCAGTGCATTCTCTGGACTCACTGCAGTGCATCCCCATTGGTGCCAGTGCAGTCTCTGGATTCACTGCAGTGCATCCCCATTGGTGCCAGTGCACTCTCTGGACTCACTGCACTGCATCCCCAGTTGTGGCAGTGTACTCTCTGGACTCACTGCGCTGCATCCCCAGTGGTTCCAGGGCACTCTCTCGACTCACTGCACTGCAACTCCAGTGGTGCCAGTGCACTCTCTGCACTCACTGCAGTGCATCCCCAGTGGTGCCAGTGCACTCTCTGGAGTCACTGCGCTGCATCCCCAGTGGTGCCAGAGCCCTCTGTGGACTCACTGCACTACATCCCCTGTGGGGCCAGTGCACTCTCTGGACTCACTGCAGTGCATCCCCAGTGGTGCGAGTGCACTCTCTGGACTCACCGGGGTGCATCCCCAGTGGTGCCAGTGCACTCTCTGGACTCACTGCAGTGCATCCCCTTTTGTGCCGGTGCACTCTGTGGACTCACTGCAGTGCATCCCCAGTGCTGCCAGTGCACTCTGTGGACTCACTGCACTGCATCCCCAGTGGTGCCAGTGCACTCTGTGGACTCACTGCAGTGCATCCCCAGTGGTGCCAGTGCACTCTATGGACTCACTGCAGTGCATCCCCAGTGGTGCCAGTGCACTCTCTGGACTCACTGCACTGCATCCCATTGGTGCTAGTGCACTCTCTGGACTCACTGCACTGCATCCCTAGTGGTGCCAGTGCACTCTCTGGACTCACTGCACTGCATCCCCAGTTGTGCCAGTGCACTCTCTGGACTCACTTCAGTGCATCCTCAGTGGTGCCAGTGCACTCTCTGGACTCACTGCATTGCATCCCCAGTGGTGCCAGTGTAGTCTCTGGACTCACAGCAGTGCATCCCCAGTGGTGCTAGTGCAACTACTGGACTCACTGCAGTGTAGCTCAGTGGTGCCAGAGCACTCTCTGGACTCACTGCACTGCATCCCCAATGGTGCCAGTGCACTCTCTGGACTCACTGCACTGCATCCCCAGTGGTGCCAGTGCACTGTCTGGACTCACTGCAGTGTATCGCCATTGGAGCCGGTGCACTCTCTGGACTCACTAAACTGCATCCCCAGTGGTGCCAGAGAACACTCTGGTCTCACTGCAGTGCATCCCCAGTGGTGCCAGTGCACTGTCTGGACTCACTGCATCCCCAGTGGTGCCAGGGCACTCTCTGGACTCACAGCACTGCATCCCCAGTGGTGGCAGTGCACTCTCTGGATTCACTGCACTGCATCCCAGTGGTGCCAGTGCAGTCTCTGGACTCACTGCACTGCATACCCAGTGGTGCCAGTGCACTCTCTGGACTCACTGCACTGCATCCCCTGTGGTGCCAGTACTCTCTCTGGACTCACTGCAGTGCATCCCCAGTGGTGCCAGTGCACTCTCTGGACTCACTGCACTGCATCCCCAGTGGTGCCAGTGCACTCTTTGGTCTCACTGCAGTGCATCCCCAGTGGTGCCAGTGCACTCTCTGCACTCACTGCACTGCATCACCAGTGGTTCCATTGCACTCTCTAGACTCACTGCAGTGCATCCCCAGTGGTGCCAGGGCACTCTCTGCAGACAATGCAGTGCATCCCCAAAGGTGACAGTGCACTCTCTGGACTTACTGTACTGCTCGAGCCGCGGCATCCGCTCCAGCCACGTTAACCCCTCCAGCCTCGGCAGCCGCTCCAGCCGCTCCAGCCGCGGCAGCCGCTCCAACCGCGGCAGGCGCTCCAGCCGCGGCATCCGCGGCAGCCGCTCCAGCCGCGGCAGCCGCTCCAACCGCGGCAGCCGCTCCAGCCGTGGCAGCCGCTCCACTCGTTAGCGGCTTTCGCGGCTGCCGCGGCTGGAGCGGCTGCCGCGGCTGGAGCGGCTGCGGCGGCTGGAGCGTCTAGAGCGTCTGCCGCGGCTGGAGGGGCTACCGCGGCTGGAGCGGCTGAGGCGGCTGGAGCGGATGCCGCGGCTGGAGCAGTGCAGTGAGTCCAGAGAGTCAACTGGCACCACTGAGGATGCAGTACAGTGAGTCCAGAGAGAGCACTGGCACCACAGGGGATGCACTGCAGTTACTCCAGAGAGTGCACTGGAACCACTGGGGATGCAGTTCAGTGAGTCCAGAGACTGCACTGGCACCACCGGGGATTCAGATACATTCTCACTTCAGTGAGATCCCCAGTAGTGCCAGTGCACTCTCTGGACTCACTGCAGTGCATCCCCGTTGCTGACAGTGCCCTCTCTGGACTCAGTGCACTGCATCCCCAGTGGTGCCAGTTCACTCTCTGGACTCACTGCAGTGCATCCCCAGAAGTGCCAGTGGCTCTCTGGACTCATTGCACTGCATCACCTGTGGTGCCAGTGCACTCTCTGGACTCACTGCACTGCATCCCCAATGGTGCCACTGCACTCTCTGGACTCACTGCACTGCATCCCCAGTGGTGCCAGTGCCCTCTCTGGACTCACTGCAGTGCATCCCCAGTGGTGACAGTGCAATCTCTGGACTCACTGCAGTGTATCCCCTGTGGACTCAGTGCACTCTGTGGACTCAGTGCACTGCAACCCCAGTGTTGCCAGTGCACTCTCTGGACTCACTGCACTGCATCCCAGTGGTGCCAGTGCACTCTCTGGACTCACTGCAGTGCATCCCCAGTGGCGCCAGTGCACTCTCTGGACTCACTGCACTGCATCCCCAGTAGTGCCAGTGCACTCTCTGGACTCACTGCACTGCATCCCCAAGGTGCCAGTGCACTCTCTGGACTCACTGCACTGCATCCCCTGTGGTGCCAGTGCACTCTCTGTACTCACTGCAGTGCAACCCCAATGGTTCCAGTGCATTCTCTTTACTCACTGCAGTGCATCCCCACTGGTGCCAGTGCACTCTCTGGACTCACTGCACTGCATCCCAAGTGGTGCCAGTGCACTCTCTGGACTCACTGCAGTCCATCCCCAGTGGTGCCAGTGCACTCTCTGGACTCACTGCAGTACGTCCCCAGTGGTGCCAGGGCACTCTCTGCAGACAATGCAGTGCATCCCCAAAGGTGACAGTGCACTCTCTGGACTCACTGTACTGCTCGAGCCGCGGCAACCGCTCCAGCCGCGGTAGCCACTCCAGCCTTAGCAGCCGCTCCTGCCGCTCCAGCCGCGGCAGCCGCGGCAGCCGCTCCAACCGCGGCAGGCGCTCCAGCCGCGGCAGCCGCTGCAGACGCGGCAGCCGCTCCAGACGCGGCAGACGCGGCAGCCGCTCCAGCCGTGGCAGCCGCTCCACTCGGTAGCGGCTTTAGCGGCTGCCGCGGCTGGAGCGCCTGTCGCGGCTCCCGAGGCTGGAGCGGCTGCCGCGGCTGGAGCGGCTGCGGCGGCTGGAGCGTCTAGAGCGTCTGCCGCGGCTGGAGGGGCTACCGCGGCTGGAGCGGCTGGGGCGGCTGGAGCGAATGCCGCGGCTGGAGCAGTGCAGTGAGTCCAGAGAGTCAACTGGCACCACTGGGGATGCAGTACAGTGAGTCCAGAGAGTGCACTGGCACCACAGGGGATGCACTGCAGTTACTCCAGAGAGTGCAGTGGCACCACTGGGGATGCAGTTCAGTGAGTCCAGAGAGTGCACTAGCACTACCGGGGATTCAGATACATTCTCACGGCAGTGAGATCCCCAGTAGTGCCAGTGCACTCTCTGGACTCACAGCAGTGCATCCCCAGTGGTGCCAGTGCACTCTCTGTAGTCACTGTGCTGCATCCCCAGTTGTGACAGTGGACTCTCTGGACTCACTGCAGTGTTTCCCCTGTGGTGCCAGTGCACTCTGTGGACTCACTGCACTGCATCCCAGTGTGCCAGTGCACTCTGTGGGCTCACTGCAGTGCATCCCCAGTGGTGCCAGTGCACTCTCTGGACTCACTGCAGTGCAACCCCAGTGGTGCCAGTGCACTCTCTGGACTCACTGTACTGCATCCCCAGTGGTGCCAGTTGACTCTCTGGGCTCACTGCACATCCGCTCCAGCCGCCTCAGCCGCTCCAGCCGCGGTATCCCCTCCAGCCGCGGCAGACGCTCTAGACGCTCCAGCCGCCGCAGCCGCTCCAGCCGCGGCAGCCGCTAAAGCCGCTACCGCGTGGAGCGGCTGCCACGGCTGGAGCGGCTGACGCGGTTGGAGCGGCTGGAGCGGCTTCCGCGGCTGGAGCGGCTGCCGCGGCTGGAGCGGCTGCAGCGGATGGAGCGGCTGCCGCGGCTGGACCGGCTGCCGCGGCTGACGCGGCTGCAGCGGCTGCCGAGGCTGGAGGGGGTACCGCGGCTGGAGCGGCACTCGCGGCTCGAGCAGTACAGTGAGTCCAGAGAGTGCACTGTCACCTTTGGGGATGCACTGCATTTTCTGCAGAGAGTGCCCTGGCACCACTGGTGATGCAGTGCAGTGAGTCCAGAGAGTGCACTGGCACCACTTGGGATGCAGTGCAGTGAGTCCAGAGAGTGCACTGGCACCAGTGGGGATGCACTGCGGTGAGTAAAGAGAATGCACTGGCACCAATGGGATGCAGTGCACTGAGTCCGGAGAGTGCACTGGCACCACTGGGGATGCAGTGCAGTGAGTCCAGAGAGTGCACTGGCACCACTGGGGATGCACTGCAGTGAGTCCAGAGAGTGCCCTGGCACCAATGGGATGCAGTGCACTGAGTCCGGAGAGTGCACTGGCACCACTGGGGATGCAGTGCAGTGAGTCCAGAGAGTGCACTGGCACCACAGGGGATACACTGCGGTGAGTCCAGAGAGTGCACTGGCACCACTGGGGATGGACTGCCGTGAGTGCAGAGAGTGCACTGGGACCGCTGCGTTTGCACCCCGGTGTTTTCAGAGAGTGCAGTGGCACCACTGGTGATGCAGTGCAGTGAGTCCAGAGAGTGCAGTGGCACCACTGGTGATGCAGTGCAGTGAGTCCAGAGAGTGCACTGGCACCACTGGGGATGCAGTGCAGTGAGTCCAGAGAGTGCACTGGCACCTTGGGGATGCAGTGCAGTGAGTCCAGAGAGTGCTCTGGAATCACTGGGGATGCAGTGCAGTGAGTCCACAGAGTGCACTGGCACCACTGGGGATGCACTGCAGTGAGTCCAGAGAGTGCACTGGCACCACTGGGTATGCAGTGCAGTGAGTCCAGAGAGTGCACTGGCACCAATGTGGTTGCAGTGCAGTGAGTCCAGAGAGTGCACTGGCACCACTGGGGATGCAGTGAAGTGAGTTAAGAGAGTACACTGGCACCACTGTGGATGCCCTGCAGTGAGTCCAGAGAGTGCACTGGCACCACTGGTGATGCAGTGCAATGAGTCCAGAGAGCCACTGGCACCACTGGGGATGCACTGCAGTGAGACCAGAGAGTGCACTGGCACCACTGGGGATGCAGCGCAGTGAGTCCTGAGAGTGCAATGGCACCACAGGGGATGCACTGCAGTGAGTCCAGAGAGTGCACTGGCAGCACTGGGGATGCAGTGCAGTGAGTCCAGAGAGTGCACTGGCACCACTGGGGATGCAGTGCAGTGAGTCCAGAGAGTGCAATGGCCCCAACTGGAGCTGCACTGCTGTGAGTCCTGAGATTGCACTGGCACCACTGGGGATGCAGTACAGTGAGTCCAGAGAGTACACTGGCACTACTGGGGATTCAGTTCAGTGAGTCCAGAGAGTGAACTGGCACCATTGGGGAATTAGTGCAGTGAGTCCAGAGTGCACTGGCACCACTGGGGATGCAGTGCAGTGAGACCAGAGGTTGCAGTGGCAACACTGGGGATGCAGTGCAGTGAGTCCAGAGAGTGCACTGGTACCACTGGGGATGCACTGCAGTGAGTCCAGAGAGTGCACTGGCACCACTGGGGATGCAGTGCAGTGAGACCAGAGGTTGCAGTGGCACCACTGGGGATGCAGTGCAGTGAGTCCAGAGAGTGCACTGGTACGATTGGGGATGCACTGCAATGAGTCCAGAGAGTGCACTGGCACCACTGGGGATGCACTGCAGTGAGTCCAGAGAGTGCACTGGCACCACTGGCGATGCACCCCGGCAAGTCCAGAGAGTGCACTAGCACCACTGGGGATGCAGCGCACTGAGTCCAGAGAGTGCACTGGCACCACTGGGGATGCAGTGCAGTGAGTCCAGAGAGTGCACTGGCACCACTGGGGATGCACCCCGGTGAGTCCAGAGAGTGCACTGGCACCACTGGGGATGCACCCCGGTGAGTCCAGAGAGTGCACTGGCACCACTGGGGATGCAGTGCAGTGAGTCCAGAGAGTGCACTGGCACCACTGGGGATGCAATGCAGTGAGTCCAGAGAGTTCACTGGCACCACTGGGGATGCACTGCACTGAGTCCAGAGAGTGCACTGGCACCACTGGGGATGCACTGCAGTGAGTCCAGAGAGTGCATTGGCACCACTGGGGATGCACTGCAGTGACTCCAGAGAGTGCACTGACACCACTGGGGATGCACTGCAGTGAGTCCAGATGTTAGCCTAGCAACCACATAATCACCAAGTGATTATATGAAGGTGCTTTATTCAGCGCTGGAAGCCGGGGCAGGTGATCAAATCTGGCTTCAAGTCCCGTTACTTCCCAGCCGTTATTTATACATACAATATTGCGTCAGGTATACATATTCTTTACAGGTTGCAACAGCAGCCTCGCTTTTCATTCTAATTAGCTCCCCTCCCCTTTGCACATGCGTGGCGCACTCTGGTGGTCGTCCAGGTGGTCGTCCAGATGAAGTAAGGAGTCTTCCTCTCCGCTAAACTTTTCACCTTTCTTACTCGACGCGTGCTCCCTCCGTTTCTTGGTTCTGCTTCAACTCATTTCATCATTTCCAGGCCCTTATCCAAGGTCAGGTTGTACCTGTTCCCTCCCAAGGTTCCCCTTCAATGACTCTTTTGATTCTTCAATGTACTCCCTAAGTATCCAGTATACATAGATTAATTGATAAGGTAAGTACATTTGGCAATGCTTAATTATATTGTAGGTCCCATTACCTAAGCGACATTAGTAAAATATCCATTCGATTCTCCCCAACACTAACACAGAGACTGCACTGGCACCAATGGGGATGCAGTGCAGTGAGTCCAGAGAGGGCACTGGCACCACTGGCGATGCACTGCAGTGAGTCCAGAGAATGCACTGGCACCACTGGCAATGCACTGCAGTGAGTCCAGAGAGTGCACTGGCACCACCTGGGATGCAGTGCAGTGAGTCCAGAGAATGCACTGGCACCACTGGGGATGCAGTGCAGTGAGTCCAGAGAGTGCACTGGCACCACAGGAGTTGAAGTGCAGTGAGTCAAGAGAGTGCACTGGCACCACTGGGGATGCAGTGCAGTGAGTCCAGAGAGTTCACTGGCACCACTGGGGATGTAGTGCAGTGAGTCCAGAGAGTGCACTGGCAGCAATGGGGATGCAGTGCATTGAGTCCAGAGAGTACAGTGGCACCACTGGGGATGCAGTGCAGTGAGTCCAAAGAGTGCACTGGCACCACTGGGGATGCACTGCAGTGAGTCCAGAGACTTCACAGGCACCACTGGGGATGCACTGCACTGAGTCCAGAGAGTGCCCTGGCACCACTGGGAATGCAGTGAGTCCAGACAGTGCACTGGCACCACTGGGGATGCAGTGCAGTGAGTCCAGAGAGTGCACTGGCACCACTGGGGATGCATCCCGGCAAGTCCAGAGAGTGCACTGGCACAACTGGGGATGCAGTGCAGTGAGTCCAGAGAGTGCACTGGCACCACTGGGGATGCAGTGCAGTGAGTCCAGAGAGTGCACTGGCACCACTGGGGATGCACTGCCGTGACTCCAGAGAGTGCACTGGCACCACTGGGGATGCAGTGCAGTGAGTCCAGAGTGTGCACTGGCACCACTGGGGATGCAGTGCAGTGAGTCCAGAGAGTGCACTGGCACCAATGGGGATGGACTGCAGTGAGTCCAGAGAGTGCACTGGCACCACTGGGGATGCAGTGCTGTGAGTCCAGAGAGTGCACTGGCACCAGTGTGGATGCACTGCAGTGAGTAAAGAGAATGCACTGGCACCACTGGAGGTGCAGTGCAGTGAGTCCAGAGAGTGCACTGCCACCACTGGGGATGCAGTGCAGTGAGTCCAGAGAGTGCACTGGCACCACTGGGGATGCACTGCAGTGAGTCCAGAGAGTGCACTGGCACCAGTGGGGATGCAGTGCAGTGAGTCCAGAGAGTGCACTGGCACCACTGGGATGCAGTGCACTGAGTCCACAGAGTGCACTGGCACCACAGGGGATACACTGCAGTGAGTCCAGAGAGTGCACTGGCACCACTGGGGATGCATTCCCGTGAGAGCAGAGAGTGCACTGGCACCGCTGCGGTTGCACCCCGGTGTTTTCAGAGAGTGCAGTGGCACCACTGGGGATGCAGTGCACTGAGTCCAGAGAGGGCACTGTCAGCAATGGGGATGCAGTGTAGTGAGTCCAGAGAGTGAACTGGCACCACTGGGGATGCAGTGCAGTGAGTCCAGAGACTTCACAGGCACCACTGGGGATGCAGTGCAGTGAGTCCAGAGAGTGCACTGGCACCACTGGGGATGCAGTGCAGTGAGTCCTGAGAGTGCAATGGCACCACAGGGGATGCACTGCAGTGAGTCCAGAGAGTGCACTGGCACCACTGGGGATGCAATGCAGTGAGTCCAGAGAGTGCACTGGCACCACTGGGGATGCACTGCAGTGAGTCCAGAGAGTGCACTGGCACCAACTGGAGCTGCACTGCTGTGAGTCCTGAGATTGCACTGGCACCACTGGGATGCACTGCAGTGAGTCCAGAGACTTCACAGGCACCACTGGGGATGCAGTACAGTGAGTCCAGAGAGTGCAGAGATGCACTCTTGAGCAGAGTGAACTGGCACCACTGGGGATGTAGAGCAGTGAGTTGCACTGGCAGATGCACCCCGGCAAGTCCAGAGAGTGCACTGAGATGCAGTGCTAGAGAGTGAACTGGCACCACTGGGGATGTAGAGCAGTGAGTCCAGAGAGTGCACTGGCACCACTGGGGATGCACCCCGGCAAGTCCAGAGAGTGCACTGTCACCACTGGGGATGCAGTGCTGTGAGTCCAGAGAGTGCACTGGCACCAGTGTGGATGCACTGCAGTGAGTAAAGAGAATGCACTGGCACCACTGGAGGTGCAGTGCAGTGAGTCCAGAGAGTGCACTGCCACCACTGGGGATGCAGTGCAGTGAGTCCAGAGAGTGCACTGGCACCACTGGGGATGCACTGCAGTGAGTCCAGAGAGTGCACTGGCACCACTGGGATGCAGTGCAGTGAGTCCAGAGAGTGCACTGGCACCACTGGGATGCAGTGCACTGAGTCCACAGAGTGCACTGGCACCACAGGGGATACACTGCAGTGAGTCCAGAGAGTGCACTGGCACCACTGGGGATGCATTCCCGTGAGAGCAGAGAGTGCACTGGCACCGCTGCGGTTGCACCCCGGTGTTTTCAGAGAGTGCAGTGGCACCACTGGGGATGCAGTGCACTGAGTCCAGAGAGGGCACTGTCAGCAATGGGGATGCAGTGCAGTGAGTCCAGAGAGTGAACTGGCACCACTGGGGATGCAGTGCAGTGAGTCCAGAGACTTCACAGGCACCACTGGGGATGCAGTGCAGTGAGTCCAGAGAGTGCACTGGCACCACTGGGGATGCAGTGCAGTGAGTCCTGAGAGTGCAATGGCACCACAGGGGATGCACTGCAGTGAGTCCAGAGAGTGCACTGGCACCACTGGGGATGCAATGCAGTGAGTCCAGAGAGTGCACTGGCACCACTGGGGATGCACTGCAGTGAGTCCAGAGAGTGCACTGGCACCAACTGGAGCTGCACTGCTGTGAGTCCTGAGATTGCACTGGCACCACTGGGATGCACTGCAGTGAGTCCAGAGACTTCACAGGCACCACTGGGGATGCAGTACAGTGAGTCCAGAGAGTGCACTCGCACCGCTGGGGATTCAGTTCCTTGAGTCTAGAGAGTGAACTGGCACCACTGGGGATGTAGAGCAGTGAGTCCAGAGAGTGCACTGGCACCACTGGGGATGCACCCCGGCAAGTCCAGAGAGTGCACTGTCACCACTGGGGATGCAGTGCAGTGAGTCCAGAGAGTGCACTGGCACCACTGGGGATGCAGTGCAGTGAGTCCAGAGAGTGCATTGGCACCAGTGGGGCTGCAGTGCAGTGAGTCCAGAGAGTGCACTGGTACCACTGGGGATGCACTGCAGTGAGTCCAGAGAGTGCACTGGCACCACTGGGGATGCAGTGCAGTGAGACCAGAGGTTGCAGTGGCACCACTGGGGATGCAGTGCAGTGAGTCCAGAGAGTGCACTGGTACGATTGGGGATGCACTGCAATGAGTCCAGAGAGTGCACTGGCACCACTGGGGATGCACTGCAGTGAGTCCAGAGAGTGCACTGGCACCACTGGCGATGCACCCCGGCAAGTCCAGAGAGTGCACTAGCACCACTGGGGATGCAGCGCACTGAGTCCAGAGAGTGCACTGGCACCACTGGGGATGCAGTGCAGTGAGTCCAGAGAGTGCACTGGCACCACTGGGGATGCACCCCGGTGAGTCCAGAGAGTGCACTAGCACCACTGGGGATGCACTGCAGTGAGTCCAGGGAGTGCACTGGCACCACTGGGGATGCACTGCAGTGAGTCCAGAGAGTGCACTGGCACCACTGGGGATGCACTGCAGTGACTCCAGAGAGTGCACTGGCACCACTGGGGATGCACTGCAGTGAGTCCAGATGTTAGCCTAGCAACCACATAATCACCAAGTGATTATATGAAGGTGCTTTATTCAGCGCTGGAAGCCGGGGCAGGTGCCCAAATCTGGCTTCAAGTCCCGTTACTTCCCAGCCGTTATTTATACATACAATATTGCGTCAGGTATACATATTCATTACAGGTTGCAACAGCAGCCTCGCTTTCATTCTAATTAGCTCCCCTCCCCTTTGCACATGCGTGGCGCACTCTGGTGGTCGTCCAGATGAAGTAAGGAGTCTTCCTCTCCGCTAAACTTTTCACCTTTCTTACTCGACGCGTGCTCCCTCCGTTTCTTGGTTCTGCTTCAACTCATTTCATCATTTCCAGGCCCTTATCCAAGGTCAGGTTGTACCTGTTCCCTCCCAAGGTTCCCCTTCAATGATTCTTTTGATTGTTCAATGTACTCCCTAAGTATCCAGTATACATTGATTAATTGATAATGTAAGTACATTTGGCAATGCTTAATTATACTGTAGGTCCCATTACGTAAGAGACATTAGTAAAACATCCATTCGATTCTCCCCAACACTAACACAGAGACTGCACTGGCACCACTGGGGATGCAGTGCAGTGAGTCCAGAGAGGGCACTGGCACCACTGGGGATGCAGTGCAGTGAGTCCAGAGAGTGCACTGGCACCACTGGCGATGCACTGCAGTGAGTCCAGAGAGTGCACTGACACCACCTGGGATGCAGTGCAGTGAGTCCAGAGAGTGCACTGGCACCACTGGTGATGCAGTGCAGTGACTCCAGAGAGTGCACTGGCACCACTGGAGTTGCAGTGCAGTGAGTCCAGAGAGTGCACTGGAACCACTGGGGATGCAGCGCAGTGACTCCTGAGAGTGCACTGGCACCACTGGGGATGCAGTGCAGTGGGTCCAGAGACTGCACTGGCACCACTGGGGATGAAGTGCCGTGAGTCCAGAGAGTGCATTGGCACCACTGGGGATGCACTGCAATGAGTCCAGAGAGTGCACTGGCACCAATGGCAACGCAGAGCAGTGAGTCGAGAGAGTGCACTGGCACCACAGGGGATGCAGTGCAGTGAGTCCAGAGAGTGCACTAGCACCACTGGGGATGCACTGCAGTGAGTCCAGAGTGTGCACTGGCACCAATGGGGATGCAGTGCAGTCAGTCCAGAGAGTGCACTGGCACCACTGGGGATGCAGTGCAGTGAGTCCAGAGAGTGCACTGGCACCACTGGGGATGCACTGCAGTGACTCGAAAGAGTGCACTGGCACCACTGCGGATGCACTGCAGTGAGTCCGGAGAGTGCCCTGGCACCAATGGTGATGCAGTGCAGTGAGTCCAGAGAGTGCAGTGACACCACTGGGGATGCAGTGCAGTGAGTGCAGAGAGTGCACTGGCACCACTGGGGATGCAATGCAGTGAGACCAGAGAGTGCACTGGCACCACTGGGGATGAAGTGCAGTGAGTCCAGAGAGTGCACTGGCACCACTGGGGATGCAGTGCAGTGAGTCCAGAGAGTGCACTGGCACCACTGGGGATGCACCCCGGCAAGTCCAGAGAGTGAACTGGCACCACTGGGGATGCACTGCAGTGAGTCCAGAGAGTGCACTGGCACCACTGGGGATGCACTGCAGTGAGTCCAGAGAGTGCACTGGCACCACTGGGTATGCAGTGCAATGAGTCCAGAGAGTGCACTGGCACCACTGGGGATGCAGTGCAGTGAGTCCAGAGAGTGAACTGGCACCACTGGGGATGCAGTGCAGTGAGTTAAGAGAGTACAGTGGCACCACTGGGGATGCAGTGCAGTGAGTCCAGAGAGTGCACTGGCACCATTGGGGATGCACTGCAGTGAGTCCAGAGACTTCACAGGCACCACTGGGGATGCAGTGCAGTGAGTCCAGAGAGTGCCCTGGCACCACTGGGAATGCAGTGACTCCAGAGAGTGCACTGGCACCACTGGGGATGCACTGCAGTGAGTCCAGAGAGTGCACTGGCACCACTGGGGATGCACCCCGGCAAGTCCAGAGAGTGCACTGGCACCACTGGGGATGCAGTGCAGTGAGTCCAGAGAGTGCACTGGCACCACTGGGGATGCAGTGCAGTGAGTCCAGAGAGTGCACTGGCACCACTGGGGATGCAGTACAGTGAGTAAAGAGAGTGCTCTGGCACCACTGGGGATGCAGTGCAGTGAGTCCAGAGAGTGCACTGGCACCACTGGGGATGGACTGCAGTGAGTCCAGAGAGTGCACTGGCACCACTGGGGATGCACTGCCGTGAGTCAAGAGAGTGCACTGGCACCACTGGGGATGCAGTGCAGTGAGTCCAGAGAGTGCACTAGCACCACTGGGGATGCACTGCAGTGAGTCCAGAGAGTGCACTGGCACCACTGGGATGCAGTGCAGTGAGTCCAGAGAGGGCACTGGCACCACTGGGGATGCACTGCAGTGAGTCCAGAGAGTGCACTGGCACCATTGGGGATGCACTGCAGTGAGTCCAGAGACTTCACAGGCACCACTGGGGATGCAGTGCAGTGAGTCCAGAGAGTGCCCTGGCACCACTGGGAATGCAGTGACTCCAGAGAGTGCACTGGCACCACTGGGGATGCACTGCAGTGAGTCCAGAGAGTGCACTGGCACCACTGGGGATGCACCCCGGCAAGTCCAGAGAGTGCACTGGCACCACTGGGGATGCAGTGCAGTGAGTCCAGAGAGTGCACTGGCACCACTGGGGATGCAGTGCAGTGAGTCCAGAGAGTGCACTGGCACCACTGGGGATGCAGTGCAGTGAGTAAAGAGAGTGCACTGGCACCACTGTGGATGCAGTGCAGTGAGTCCAGAGAGTGCACTGGCACCACTGGGGATGGACTGCAGTGAGTCCAGAGAGTGCACTGGCACCACTGGGGATGCACTGCCGTGAGTCCAGAGAGTGCACTGGCACCACTGGGGATGCAGTGCAGTGAGTCCAGAGAGTGCACTAGCACCACTGGGGATGCACTGCAGTGAGTCCAGAGAGTGCACTGGCACCACTGGGATGCAGTGCAGTGAGTCCAGAGAGTGCACTGGCACCACTGGGGATGCACTGCAGTGAGTCCAGAGAGTGCACTGGCACCACTGGGATACAGTGCACTGAGTCCACAGAGTGCACTGGCACCACAGGGGATACACTGCAGTGAGTCCAGAGAGTGCACTGGCACCACTGGGGATGCAGTGCCGTGAGTCCAGAGAGTGCACTGGCACCGCTGCGGTTGCACCCCTGTGTTTTCAGAGAGTGCAGTGGCACCACTGGTGATGCAGTGCAGTGAGTCCAGAGAGTGCACTGGCACCACGGGGGATGCAGTGCAGTGAGTCCAGAGAGTGCACTGTCACCACTGGGGATGCAGTGCAGTGAGTCCAGAGAGTGCACTGGCACCTTGGGGATGCAGTTCAGTGAGTCCAGAGAGTGCACTGGCACCACTGGGGATGCAGTGCAGTGAGTCCAGAGACTACACTGGCACCACTGGAAAAGCACTGCAGTGAGTCCAGAGAGTGCACTGGCACCACTGGGGATGCAGTGCAGTGAGTCCAGAGAGTGCAGTGGCACTATTGGGGATGCAGTGCAGTGAGTCCAGAGAGTGCACTGGCACCACTGGTGATGCAGTGCAGTGAGTTAAGAGAGTACACTGGCGCCACTGTGGATGCACTGCAGTGAGTCCAGAGAGTGCACTGGCACCACTGGTGATGCAGTGCAATGAGTCCAGAGAGCCACTGGCACCACTGGGGATACAGTCCATTTAGTCCAGAGAGTGAACTGGCACCACTGGGGATGCAGTGCACTGAGTCCAGAGAGGGCACTGTCAGCAATGGGGATGCAGTGCAGTGAGTCCAGAGAGTGCACTGGCACCACTGGGGATGCAGTGCAGTGAGACCAGAGACTTCACAGGCACCACTGGGGATGCAGTGCAGTGAGTCCAGAGAGTGCACTGGCACCACTGGGGATGCAGTGCAGTGAGTGCAGAGAGTGCACTGTCACAAAAGGGGATGCACTGCAGTGAGTCCAGAGAGTGCACTGGCACCACTGGGGATGCAGTGCAGTGAGTCCAGAGAGTGCACTGGCACCACTGGGGATGTAGTGCAGTGAGTCCACAGAGGGCACTGGCACCACTGGGGATGCAGTATAGTGAGTCCAGAGAGTACAGTGGCACCACTGGGGATGCAGTGCAGTTAGTCCAAAGAGTGCACTGGCACCATTGGGGATGCACTGCAGTGAGTCCAGAGACTTCACAGGCACCACTGGGGATGCAGTGCAGTGAGTCCAGAGAGTGCCCTGGCACCACTGGGAATGCAGTGAGTCCAGACAGTGCACTGGCACCACTGGGGATGCACTGCAGTGAGTCCAGAGAGTGCACTGGCACCACTGGGGATGCACCCCGGCAAGTCCAGAGAGTGCACTGGCACCACTGGGGATGCAGTGCAGTGAGTCCAGAGAGTGCACTGGCACCACTGTGGATGCACTGCAGTGAGTGCAAAGAGTGCACTGGCACCACTGGGGATCCACTGCAGTGAGTCCAGAGAGTGCACTGGCACCACTGGGTATGCAGTGCAGTGAGTCCAGAGAGTGCACTGGCACCAATGGGGATGCAGTGCAGTGAGTCCAGAGAGTGCACTGGCACCACTGGGGATGCAGTACAGTGAGTCCAGAGAGTGCACTGGCACCACTGGGGATGCAGTGCAGTGAGTAAAGAGAGTGCACTGGCACCACTGGGGATGCAGTGCGGTGAGTCCAGAGAGTGCACTGGCACCACTGTGGATGCAGTGCAGAGAGTCCAGAGAGTGCACTGGCACCACTGGGGATGCAGTGCAGTGAGTCCAGAGAGTGCACTGGCGCCACTGGGGATGCACTGCAGTGAGTCCAGAGAGTGCACTGGCACCATTGGGATGCAGTGCAGTGAGTCCAGAGAGTGCACTGGCACCACTGGGGATGCACTGCAGTGAGTCCAGAGAGTGCACTGGCACCACAGGGATGCAGTGCACTGAGTCCACAGAGTGCACTGGCACCACAGGGGATACACTGCAGTGAGTCCAGAGAGTGCACTGGCACCACTGGGGATGCAGTGCAGTGAGTCCAGAGAGTGCACTGGCACCACAGGTGATGCAGTGTAGTGAGTCCAGAGAGTGCACTGTCACCACTGGGGATGCAGTGCAGTGAGTCCAGAGAGTGCACTGGCACCACTGGGGATGCAGTGCAGTGAGTCCAGAGAGTGCACTGGCACCTTGGGGATGCAGTTCAGTGAGTCCAGAGAGTGCAGTGGCACCATTGGGGATGCAGTGCATTGAGTCCAGAGAGTGCACTGGCACCACTGGTGATGCAGTGCAGTTAGTTAAGAGAGTACACTGGCGCCACTGTGGATGCACTGCAGTGAGTCCAGAGAGTGCACTGGCACAACTGGTGATGCAGTGCAATGAGTCCAGAGAGCCACTGGCACCACTGGGGATGCAGTGCATTTAGTCCAGAGAGTGAACTGGCACCACTGGCGATGCAGTGCACTGAGTCCAGAGAGGGCACTGTCAGTAATGGGGATGCACTGCAGTGAGTCCAGAGAGTGCACTGGCACCACTGGGGATGCAGTGCAGTGAGACCAGAGACTTCACAGGCACCACTGGGGATGCAGTGCAGTGAGTCCAGAGAGTGCACTGGCACCACTGTGGATGCAGTGCAGAGAGTCCAGAGAGTGCACTGGCACCACTGGGGATGCAGTGCAGTGAGTCCAGAGAGTGCACTGGCGCCACTGGGGATGCAGTGCAGTGAGTCCAGAGAGTGCACTGGCACGATTGGGATGCAGTGCAGTGAGTCCAGAGAGTGCACTGGCACCACTGGGGATGCACTGCAGTGAGTCCAGAGAGTGCACTGGCACCACAGGGATGCAGTGCACTGAGTCCACAGAGTGCACTGGCACCACAGGGGATACACTGCAGTGAGTCCAGAGAGTGCACTGGCACCACTGGGGATGCAGTGCAGTGAGTCCAGAGAGTGCACTGGCACCACGGGTGATGCAGTGTAGTGAGTCCAGAGAGTGCACTGTCACCACTGGGGATGCAGTGCAGTGAGTCCAGAGAGTGCACTGGCACCACTGGGGATGCAGTGCAGTGAGTCCAGAGAGTGCACTGGCACCTTGGGGATGCAGTTCAGTGAGTCCAGAGAGTGCAGTGGCACCATTGGGGATGCAGTGCATTGAGTCCAGAGAGTGCACTGGCACCACTGGTGATGCAGTGCAGTTAGTTAAGAGAGTACACTGGCGCCACTGTGGATGCACTGCAGTGAGTCCAGAGAGTGCACTGGCACAACTGGTGATGCAGTGCAATGAGTCCAGAGAGCCACTGGCACCACTGGGGATGCAGTGCATTTAGTCCAGAGAGTGAACTGGCACCACTGGCGATGCAGTGCACTGAGTCCAGAGAGGGCACTGTCAGTAATGGGGATGCACTGCAGTGAGTCCAGAGAGTGCACTGGCACCACTGGGGATGCAGTGCAGTGAGACCAGAGACTTCACAGGCACCACTGGTGATGCAGTGCAGTGAGTCCAGAGAGTGCACTGGCACCACTGGGGATGCAGTGCAGTGAGTGCAGAGAGTGCACTGGCACCACTGGGGATGCAGTGCAGTGAGTCCAGAGAGTGCACTGGCACCACTGGGGATGCAGTGCAGTGAGTCCAGAGAGTGCACTGGCACCACTGGGGATGCACTGCAGTGAGTCCAGAGAGTGCAGTGGCACCACTGGGGATGCAGTGCACTGAGTCCAGAGAGTACACTGGCACCACTGGGGATGCAGTGCAGTGAGTCCAGAGAGTGCACTGGCACCACTGGGGATGCAGTGCAGTGAGTCCAGAGAGTGCACTGGCACCAACTGGAGCTGCACTGCTGTGAGTCCTGAGATTGCACTGGCACCACTGGGGATGCACTGCAATGAGTCCAGAGACTTCACAGGCACCACTGGGGATGCAGTACAGTGAGTCCAGAGAGTGCACTGGCACCACTGGGGATTCAGTTCAGTGAGTCCAGAGAGTGAACTGGCACCACTGGGGATGTAGTGCAGTGAGTCCAGAGAGTGCACTGGCACCTCTGGGGATGCACCCCGGTGACTCCAGAGAGTGCACTGGCACCACTGAGGATGCACCCCGGCAAGTCCAGAGAGTGCACTGGCACCACTGGGGATGCAGTGCAGTGAGTCCAGAGAGTGCACTGGTACGACTGGGGATGCACTGCAGTGAGTCCAGAGAGTGCACTGGCACCACTGGGTATGCACTGCAGTGAGTCCAGAGAGTGCACTGGCACCACTGGGGATGCAATGCAGTGAGTCCAGAGAGTGCACTGGCACCACTGGGGATGCACCCCGGCAAGTCCAGAGAGTGCACTGGCACCACTTGGGATGCAGCGCACTGAGTCCAGAGAGTGCACTGGCACCACTGGGGATGCAGTGCAGTGAGTCCAGAGAGTGCACTGGCACCACTGGGGATGCAAACCGGTGAGTCCAGAGAGTGCACTGGCACCACTGGGGATGCAGTGCAGTGAGTCCAGAGAGTGCACTGGTACGATTGGGGATGCACTGCAGTGAGTAAATAGAATGCACTAGCACCTTTGGGTTTGCACTGCAGTGAGTCCAGAGAGTGCACTGGCACCACTGGGGATGCAGTGCAGTGAGTCCAGAGAGTGCACTGGCAGCACTGGGGATGCAGTGCAGTGAGTCCAGAGAGTGCAGTGGCACCACTGGGGGTGCAGTGCAGTGAGTCCAGAGAGTGCACTGGCACCACTGGGGATGCAGTGCAGTGAGTCCAGAGAGTGCACTGGCACCACTGGGGATGCAGTGCAGTGAGTCCAGAGAGTGCACTGGCACCACTGGGGATGCACTGCAGTGAGTCCAGAGAGTGCACTGGCACCACTGGGGATGCACTGCAGTGAGTCCAGAGAGTGCAGTGGCACCACTGGGGATGCAGTGCACTGAGTCCAGAGAGTACACTGGCACCACTGGGGATGCAGTGCAGTGAGTCCAGAGAGTGCATTGTCAGCACTGGGGATGCAGTGCAGTGAGTCCAGAGAGTGCACTGGCACCAACTGGAGCTGCACTGCTGTGAGTCCTGAGATTGCACTGGCACCACTGGGGATGCACTGCAATGAGTCCAGAGACTTCACAGGCACCACTGGGGATGCAGTACAGTGAGTCCAGAGAGTGCACTGGCACCACTGGGGATTCAGTTCAGTGAGTCCAGAGAGTGAACTGGCACCACTGGGGATGTAGTGCAGTGAGTCCAGAGAGTGCACTGGCACCTCTGGGGATGCACTGCAGTGAGTCCAGAGAGTGCACTGGCACCAACTGGAGCTGCACTGCTGTGAGTCCTGAGATTGCACTGGCACCACTGGGATGCACTGCAGTGAATCAAGAGACTTCACAGGCACCACTGGGGATGCAGTACAGTGAGTCCAGAGAGTGCACTGGCACCACTGGGGATTCAGTTCCTTGAGTCCAGAGAGTGAACTGGCACCACTGGGGATGTAGAGCAGTGAGTCCAGAGAGTGCACTGGCACCTCTGGGGATGCACCCCGGTGACTCCAGAGAGTGCACTGGCACCACTGGGGATGCACCCCGGCAAGTCCAGAGAGTGCACTGTCACCAGTGGGGATGCAGTGCAGTGAGTCCAGAGAGTGCACTGGCACCACTGGGGATGCAGTGCAGTGAGTCCAGAGAGTGCACTGGCACCACTGGGGATGCAGTGCAGTGAGTCCAGAGAGTGCACTGGTACCACTGGGGATGCACTGCAGTGAGTCCAGAGAGTACACTGGCACCACTGGGGATGCACTGCAGTGAGACCAGAGGTTGCAGTGGCACCACTGGGGATGCAGTGCAGTGAGTCCAGAGAGTGCACTGGTACGATTGGGGATGCACTGCAATGAGTCCAGAGAGTGCACTGGCACCACTGGGGATGCACTGCAGTGAGTCCAGAGAGTGCACTGGCACCACTGGGGATGCAGCGCACTGAGTCCAGAGAGTGCACTGGCACCACTGGGGATGCAGTGCAGTGAGTCCAGAGAGTGCACTGGCACCACTGTTGATGCAGTGCTGCGACTCCAGAGAGTGCACTGGCACCACTGGGGATGCAGTGCAGTGAGTCCAGAGAGTGCACTGGCACCACTGGGGATGCACTGCAGTGAGTCCAGAGAGTGCACTGGCACCACTGGGGATGCACTGCAGTGAGTCCAGAGAGTGCACTGGCACCACGGGGGATGCACTGCAGTGAGTCCAGATGTTAGCCTAGCAACCACATAATCACCAAGTGATTATATGAAGATGCTTTATTCAGCGCTGGAAGCCGGGGCAGGTGCCCAAATCTGGCTTCAAGTCCCGTTACTTCCCAGCCGTTATTTATACATACAATATTGCGTCAGGTATACATATTCATTACAGGTTGCAACAGCAGCCTCGCTTTTCATTCTAATTAGCTCCCCTCCCCTTTGCACATGCGTGGCGCACTCTGGTGGTCGTGCAGATGAAGTAAGGAGTCTTCCTCTCCGCTAAACTTTTCACCTTTCTTACTCGACGCGTGCTCCCTCCATTTCTTGGTTCTGCTTCAACTCATTTCATCATTTCCAGGCCCTTATCCAAGGTCAGGTTGTACCTGTTCCCTCCCAAGGTTCCCCTTCAATGATTCTTTTGATTGTTCAATGTACTACCTAAGTATCCAGTACACATAGATTAATTGATAATGTAAGTACATTTGGCAATGCTTAATTATACTGTAGGTCCCATTACCTAAGAGACATTAGTAAAATATCCATTCGATTCTCCCCAACACTAACAGAGAGTCTGCACTGGCACCACTAGGGATGCACCCCGGCAAGTCCAGAGAGTGCACTGGCACCACTGTTGATGCAGTGCAGTGAGTCCAGAGAGTGCACTGGCACCTCTGGGGATGCACTGCCGTGAGTCCAGAGAGTGCACTGGCACCACTGGGGATGCACTGCCGTGAGTCCAGAGAGTGCACTGGCACCACTGGGGATGCACTGCAGTGAATCCAGAGAGTGCACTGGCACCACTGGGGATGCAGTGCAGTGAGTCAGAGAGTGCACTGGCACCACTGGGGATGCAGTACAGTGAGTCCAGAGAGTGCACTGGCACCAATGGGGATGCAGTGCAGTGAGTAAAGAGAGTGCACTGGCACCACTGGGGATGCAGTGCAGTGAGTCCAGAGAGTGCACTGGCACCACTGGGGATGCAGTGCAGTGAGCTCAGAGAGTGCACTGGCACCACTGGGGATGCAGTGCGGTGTGTCCAGAGAGTGCACTGGCACCACTGGGGATGCAGTGCAGTGAGTCCAGAGAGTGCACTGGCACCACTGGGGATGCAGTGCAGTGAGTCCAGAGAGTGCCCTGGCACCACTGGGGATGCACTGCAGTGAGTCCAGAGAGTGCACTGGCACCACTGGGGATGCACCCCGGTGAGTCCAGAGAGTGCACTGGCACCACTGGGGATGCACCCCGGCAAGTCCAGAGAGTGCACTGTCACCACTGGGGATGCAGTGCAGTGAGTCCAGAGAGTGCACTGGCACCACTGGGGACGCAGTGCAGTGAGTCCACAGAGGGCACTGGCACCACTGGGGATGCAGTGCAGTGAGTCCAGAGAGTGCCCCGGCACCACTGGGGATGCAGTGCAGTGAGTCCAGAGAGTGCATTGGCACCACTGGGGATGCACTGCAGTGACTCCAGAGAGTGCACTGGCACCACTGGGGATGCACTGCAGTGAGTCCAGATGTTAGCCTAGCAACCACATAATCACCAAGTGATTATATGAAGGTGCTTTATTCAGCGCTGGAAGCCGGGGCAGGTGCCCAAATCTGGCTTCAAGTCCCGTTACTTCCCAGCCGTTATTTATACATACAATATTGCATCAGGTATACATATTCATTACAGGTTGCAACAGCAGCCTCGCTTTTCATTCTAATTAGCTCCCCTCCCCTTTGCACATGCGTGGCGCACTCTGGTGGTCGTCCAGGTGGTCGTCCAGATGAAGTAAGGAGTCTTCCTCTCCGCTAAACTTTTCACCTTTCTTACTCGACGCATGCTCCCTCCGCTTCTTGGTTCTGCTTCAACTCATTTCATCATTTCCAGGCCCTTATCCAAGGTCAGGTTGTACCTGTTCCCTCCCAAGGTTCCCCTTCAATGACTCTTTTGATTGTTCAATGTACTCCCTAACTATCCAGTATACATAGATTAATTGATAATGTAAGTACATTTGGCAATGCTTAATTATACTGTAGGTCCAATTACGTAAGAGACATTAGTAAAACATCCAGTCGATTCTCCCCAACACTAACACAGAGACTGCACTGGCACCACTGGGGATGCAGTGCAGTGAGTCCAGAGAGTGCACTGGCACCACTGGGGATGCAGTGCAGTGAGTCCAGAGAGTGCACTGGCACCACTGGGGATGCAGTGCAGTGAGTCCAGAGAGTGCACTGGCACCACTGGTGATGCAGTGCAGTGAGTCCAGAGAGTGCACTGGCACCACTGGGGATGCAGTGCAGTGAGTCCAGAGAGTGCACTGGCACCACTGGGGATGCAGTGCCGTGAGTCCAGAGAGTGCATTGGCACCACTGGGGATGCACTGCAATGAGTCCAGAGAGTGCACTGGCACCAATGGCAACGCAGAGCAGTGAGTCGAGAGAGTGCACTGGCACCACAGGGGATGCAGTGCAGTGAGTCCAGAGAGTGCACTAGCTCCACTGGGGATGCACTGCAGTGAGTCCAGAGTGTGCACTGGCACCACTGGGGATGCAGTGCAGTGAGTCCAGAGAGTGCACTGGCACCACTGGGGATGCAGTGCAGTGAGTCCAGAGAGTGCACTGGCACCACTGGGGATGTAGTGCAGTGAGTCCACAGAGGGCACTGGCACCACTGGTGATGCATTGTAGTGAGTCCAGAGAGTACAGTGGCACCACTGGGGATGCAGTGCAGTGAATCCAAAGAGTGCACTGGCACCATTGGGGATGCACTGCAGTGAGTCCAGAGACTTCACAGGCACCACTGGGGATGCAGTGCAGTGAGTCCAGAGAGTGCCCTGGCACCACTGGGAATGCAGTGAGTCCAGACAGTGCACTGGCACCACTGGGGATGCAGTGCAGTGAGTCCAGAGAGTGCACAGGCACCACTGGGGATGCACCCCGGCAAGTCCAGAGAGTGCACTGGCACCACTGGGGATGCAGTGCAGTGAGTCCAGAGAGTGCACACACACTGGGGATGCAGTGCAGTGAGTCCAGAGAGTGCACTGGCACCACTGGGGATGCACTGCAGTGAGTCCAGAGAGTGCACTGGCACCACTGGGGATGCACTGCAGTGAGTCCAGAGAGTGCACTGCACCACTGGGGATGCAGTGCAGTGAGTCCAGAGAGTGCACTGGCACCATTGGGGATGCAGTGCAGTGAGTAAAGAGAGTACAGTGGTACCACTGGGGATGCAGTGCAGTGAGTCCAGAGAGGGCACTGGCACCATTGGGGATGCACTGCAGTGAGTCCAGAGACTTCACAGGCACCACTGGGGATGCAGTGCAGTGAGTCCAGAGAGTGCCCTGGCACCACTGGGAATGCAGTGAGTCCAGACAGTGCACTGGCACCACTGGGGATGCACTGCAGTGAGTCCAGAGAGTGCACTGGCACCACTGGGGATGCACCTCGGCAAGTCCAGAGAGTGCACTGGCACCACTGGGGATGCAGTGCAGTGAGTCCAGAGAGTGCACTGGCACCAGTGGGGATGCACTGCAGTGAGTGCAGAGAGTGCACTGGCACCACTGAGGATGCACTGCAGTGAGTCCAGAGAGTGCACTGGCACCACTGGGGATGCACTGCAGTGAGTCCAGAGAGTGCACTGGCACCACTGGGGATGCAGTGCAGTGAGTCCAGAGAGTGCACTGGCACCAGTGGGGGTGCAGTGCAGTGAGTCCAGAGAGTGCACTGGCAACACTGGGGATGCAGTGCAGTGAGTCCAGAGAGTGCACTGGCACCAGTGGGGAAGCACTGCAGTGAGTCCAGAGAGTGCACTGGCACCACTGGGGATGGACTGCAGTGAGTCCAGAGAGTGCACTGGCACCACTGGGGATGCAGTGCAGTGAGTCCAGAGATTGCACTGGCACCACTGGGGATGCACTGCAGTGAGTCCAGAGAGTGCCCTGGCACCACTGGGGATGCACTGCAGTGAGTCCAGAGAGTGCACTGGCACCACTGGGATGCAGTGCAGTGAGTCCAGAGAGTGCACTGGCACCACTGGAGATGCACTGCAGTGAGTACAGAGAGTGCACTGGCACCAATGGGATACAGTGCACTGAGTCCACAGAGTGCACTGGCACCACAGGGGATACACTGCAGTGAGTCCAGAGAGTGCACTGGCACCACTGGGGATGCAGTGCCGTGAGTGCAGTGAGTGCACTGGCACCGCTGCGGTTGCACCCCGGTGTTTTCAGAGAGTGCAGTGGCACCACTGGGGATGCAGTGCAGTGAGTCCAGAGAGTGCACTGGCACCACGGGGGATGCAGTGCAGTGAGTCCAGAGAGTGCACTGTCACCACTGGGGATGCAGTGCAGTGAGTCCAGAGAGTGCACTGGCACCACTGGGGATGCAGTGCAGTGAGTCCAGAGAGTGCACTGGCACTTTGGGGATGCAGTTCAGTGAGTCCAGAGAGTGCACTGGCACCACTGGGGATGCAGTGCAGTGAGTCCAGAGACTACACTGGCACCACTGGAAATGCACTGCAGTGAGTCCAGAGAGTGCACTGGCACCACTGGGGATGCAGTGCAGTGAGTCCAGAGAGTGCAGTGGCACCATTGGGGATGCAGTGCAGTGAGTCCAGAGAGTGCACTGGCACCACTGGTGATGCAGTGCAGTGACTTAAGAGAGTACACTGGCGCCACTGTGGATGCACTGCAGTGAGTCCAGAGAGTGCACTGGCACAACTGGTGATGCAGTGCAATGAGTCCAGAGAGCCACTGGCACCACTGGGGATGCAGTGCACTGAGTCCAGAGAGGGCACTGTCAGCAATGGGGATGCAGTGCAGTGAGTCCAGAGAGTGCACTGGCACCACTGGGGATGCAGTACAGTGAGTCCAGAGAGTGCACTGGCACCACTGGGGATGTAGTGCAGTGAGTAAAGAGAGTGCACTGGCACCACTGGGGATGCAGTGCAGTGAGTCCAGAGAGTGCACTGGCACCACTGTGGATGCAGTGCAGTGAGTCCAGAGAGTGCACAGGCACCACTGGGGATGCAGTGCAGTGAGTCCAGAGAGTGCACTGGCACCACTGGGGATGCACTGCAGTGAGTCCAGAGAGTGCACTGGCACCACTGGGGATGCACTGCAGTGAGTCCAGAGAGTGCACTGGCACCATTGGGATGCAGTGCAGTGAGTCCAGAGAGTGCACTGGCACCACTGGGGATGCACTGCAGTGAGTCCAGAGAGTGCACTGGCACCACTGGGGATGTAGTGCAGTGAGTCCACAGAGGGCACTGGCACCACTGGTGATGCATTGTAGTGAGTCCAGAGAGTACAGTGGCACCACTGGGGATGCAGTGCAGTGAGTCCAAAGAGTGCACTGGCACCATTGGAGATGCACTGCAGTGAGTCCAGAGACTTCACAGGCCCCACTGGGGATGCAGTGCAGTGAGTCCAGAGAGTGCCCTGGCACCACTGGGAATGCAGTGAGTCCAGAGAGTGCACTGGCACCACTGGGGATGCACTGCAGTGAGTCCAGAGAGTGCACTGGCACCACTGGGGATGCACCCCGGCAAGTCCAGAGAGTGCACTGGCACCACTGGGGATGCAGTGCAGTGAGTCCAGAGAGTGCACTGGCACAACTGGGGATGCACTGCAGTGAGTCCAGAGAGTGCACTGGCACCACTGGGGATGCACTGCAGTGAGTCCAGAGAGTGCACTGGCACCACTGGGTATGCAGTGCAGTGAGTCCAGAGAGTGCACTGGCACCACTGGGGATGCAGTGCAGTGAGACCAGAGAGTGCACTGGCACCACTGGGGATGCAGTGCAGTGAGTAAAGAGAGTACAGTGGCACCACTGGGGATGCAGTGCAGTGAGTCCAGAGAGGGCACTGGCACCATTGGGGATGCACTGCAGTGAGTCCAGAGACTTCACAGGCACCACTGGGGATGCAGTGCAGTGAGTCCAGAGAGTGCCCTGGCACCACTGGGAATGCAGTGAGTCCAGACAGTGCACTGGCACCACTGGGGATGCACTGCAGTGAGTCCAGAGAGTGCACTGGCACCACTGGGGATGCACCCCGGCAAGTCCAGAGAGTGCACTGGCACCACTGGGGATGCAGTGCAGTGAGTCCAGAGAGTGCACTGGCACCAGTGGGGATGCACTGCAGTGAGTGCAGAGAGTGCACTGGCACCACTGGGGATGCACTGCAGTGAGTCCAGAGAGTGCACTGGTACCACTGGGTATGCAGTGCAGTGAGTCCAGAGAGTGCACTGGCACCACTGGGGATGCAGTGCAGTGAGTCCAGAGAGTGCACTGGCACCACTGGGGATGCAGTACAGTGAGTCCAGAGAGTGCAGTGGCACCACTGGGGATGCAGTACAGTGAGTAAAGAGAGTGCACTGGCACCACTGTGGATGCAGTGCAGTGAGTCCAGAGAGTGCACTGGCACCACTGGGGATGGACTGCAGTGAGTCCAGAGAGTGCACTGGCACCACTGGGGATGCAGTGCAGTGAGTCCAGAGAGTGCACTGGCACCACTGGGGATGCACTGCAGTGAGTCCAGAGAGTGCACTGGCACCACTGGGATGCACTGCAGTGAGTCCAGAGAGTGCACTGGCACCACTGGAGATGCACTGCAGTGAGTCCAGAGAGTGCACTGGCACCACTGGGATACAGTGCACTGAGTCCACAGAGTGCACTGGCACCACAGGGGATACACTGCAGTGAGTCCAGAGAGTGCACTGGCACCACTGGGGATGCAGTGCCGTGAGTGCAGTGAGTGCACTGGCACCGCTGCGGTTGCACCCCGGTGTTTTCAGAGAGTGCAGTGGCACCACTGGGGATGCAGTGCAGTGAGTCCAGAGAGTGCACTGGCACCACGGGGGATGCAGTGCAGTGAGTCCAGAGAGTGCACTGTCACCACTGGGGATGCAGTGCAGTGAGTCCAGAGAGTGCACTGGCACCACTGGGGATGCAGTGCAGTGAGTCCAGAGAGTGCACTGGCACCTTGGGAATGCAGTTCAGTGAGTCCAGAGAGTGCACTGGCACCACTGAGGATGCAGTGCAGTGAGTCCAGAGACTACACCGGCACCACTGGAAATGCACTGCAGTGAGTCCAGAGAGTGCACTGGCACCACTGGGGATGCAGTGCAGTGAGTCCAGAGAGTGCACTGGCACCACTGGGGATGCAGTGCAGTGAGTCCAGAGAGTGCACTGGCACCACTGGTGATGCAGTGCAGTGAGTTAAGAGAGTACACTGGCGCCACTGTGGATGCACTGCAGTGAGTCCAGAGAGTGCACTGGCACCACTGGTGATGCAGTGCAATGAGTCCAGAGAGCCACTGGCACCACTGGGGATGCAGTGCATTTAGTCCAGAGAGTGAACTGGCACCACTGGGGATGCAGTGCACTGAGTCCAGAGAGGGCACTGTCAGCAATGGGGATGCAGTGCAGTGAGTCCAGAGAGTGCACTGGCACCACTGGGGATGCAGTACAGTGAGTCCAGAGAGTGCACTGGCACCACTGGGGATGCAGTGCAGTGAGTAAAGAGAGTGCACTGGCACCACTGTGGATGCAGTGCTGTGAGTCCAGAGAGTGCACTGGCACCACTGTGGATGCAGTGCAGTGAGTCCAGAGAGTGCACTGGCACCACTGGGGATGCAGTGCAGTGAGTCCAGAGAGTGCACTGGCACCACTGGGGATGCACTGCAGTGAGTCCAGAGAGTGCACTGGCACCACTGGGGATGCACTGCAGTGAGTCCAGAGAGTGCACTGGCACCATTGGGATGCAGTGCAGTGAGTCCAGAGAGTGCACTGGCACCACTGGGGATGCACTGCAGTGAGTCCAGAGAGTGCACTGGCACCACTGGGGATGCAGTGCAGTGAGTCCAGAGAGTGCACTGGCACCACTGGGGATGCACTGCAGTGAGTCCAGAGAGTGCACTGGCACCCTTGGGGATGCACTGCAGTGAGTCGAGAGAGTGCACTGGCACCACTGGGGATGCACTGCAGTGAGTCCAGAGAGTGCACTGCCACCTCTGGGGATGCACTGCAGTGAGTCCAGAGAGTGAGATGGCACCACTGGGAATGCAGTGCAGTGAGTCCAGAAAGTGCACTGGCACCACTGGGGATGCACTGCAGTGAGTCCAGTGAGTGCACTGGTACCACTGGGGATGCAGTGCAGTGAGTCCAGAGAGTGCACTGGCACCGCTGAGGATGCACTGCAGTGAGTCCAGAGAGTGCACTGGCACCACTGGTGATGCAGTGCAGTGAGTCCAGAGAGTGCACTGGCACCACTGGGGATGCACTGCAGTGACTCCAGAGAGTGCACTGGACCACTGGGGATGCAGTGCAGTGAGTCCAGAGAGTGCACTGGCACCACTGCGGATGCAGTGCAGTGAGTCCAGACAGTGCACTGGCACCACTGGGGATGCAGTGCAGGGAGTCCAGAGAGTGCACTGGCAACACTGGGGATGCACTGCTGTGAGTCCAGAGAGTGCACTGGCACCACTGGGGATGCACTGCAGTGAGTCCAGAGAGTGCACTGGCACCACTGGGGATGCACTGCAGTGAGTGCAGAGAGTGCACTGGCACCACTGGGGATGCAGTGCCGTGAGTCCAGAGAGTGCCCTGGCAACACTGGGGATGCACTACTGTGACTCCAGAGAGTGCACTGGAACCTCTGGGGATGCACTGCAGTGAGTCCAGAGAGTGAGATGGCACCAATGGGGATGCACTGCAGTGAGTCCAGAGAGTGCACTGGCACCACTGGGGATGCAGTGCAGTGAGTCCAGAGAGTGCACTGGCACCACAGGGAATGCACTGGAATGAGTCCAGAGAGTGCACTGGCACCGGTCGGGATGCAGTGCATTGAGTCCAGAGAGTGCACTGGCACCACTGGGGATGCAGTGCAGTGAGTCCAGAGAGTGCACTGGCACCACTGGGGATGCAGTGCAGTGAGTCCAGAGAGTGCACTGGCACTTTGGGGATGCAGTTCAGTGAGTCCAGAGAGTGCACTGGCACCACTGGGGATGCAGTGCAGTGAGTCCAGAGACTACACTGGCACCACTGGAAATGCACTGCAGTGAGTCCAGAGAGTGCACTGGCACCACTGGGGATGCAGTGCAGTGAGTCCAGAGAGTGCAGTGGCACCATTGGGGATGCAGTGCAGTGAGTCCAGAGAGTGCACTGGCACCACTGGTGATGCAGTGCAGTGACTTAAGAGAGTACACTGGCGCCACTGTGGATGCACTGCAGTGAGTCCAGAGAGTGCACTGGCACAACTGGTGATGCAGTGCAATGAGTCCAGAGAGCCACTGGCACCACTGGGGATGCAGTGCACTGAGTCCAGAGAGGGCACTGTCAGCAATGGGGATGCAGTGCAGTGAGTCCAGAGAGTGCACTGGCACCACTGGGGATGCAGTACAGTGAGTCCAGAGAGTGCACTGGCACCACTGGGGATGTAGTGCAGTGAGTAAAGAGAGTGCACTGGCACCACTGTGGATGCAGTGCAGTGAGTCCAGAGAGTGCACTGGCACCACTGTGGATGCAGTGCAGTGAGTCCAGAGAGTGCACAGGCACCACTGGGGATGCAGTGCAGTGAGTCCAGAGAGTGCACTGGCACCACTGGGGATGCACTGCAGTGAGTCCAGAGAGTGCACTGGCACCACTGGGGATGCACTGCAGTGAGTCCAGAGAGTGCACTGGCACCATTGGGATGCAGTGCAGTGAGTCCAGAGAGTGCACTGGCACCACTGGGGATGCACTGCAGTGAGTCCAGAGAGTGCACTGGCACCACTGGGGATGTAGTGCAGTGAGTCCACAGAGGGCACTGGCACCACTGGTGATGCATTGTAGTGAGTCCAGAGAGTACAGTGGCACCACTGGGGATGCAGTGCAGTGAGTCCAAAGAGTGCACTGGCACCATTGGAGATGCACTGCAGTG